>NC_091992.1:87654279-88297537 GCF_044704955.1 Pristiophorus japonicus
CATTTACTTACTCAGATAATCCCCATGGTTACAAGAGAACGATGGACAGGTGGACAATTCCTCAGTATGTTTATCCGAAAGTTCCTGACTGATTAATGTAATGTCAACAATAAGTTCAAGCAGTGACAAGGTCACTTCAAATTAGATACAAGGATTTCTCACAGAGAGACAGCCAAAAACTCTCGCTCTTCTGCATGTAAATAACTTTTCTTCACATGTAAAAAAATATATAATTGGGGTCATTAAGTCATAATTAACAAATAGTGGCCTCAGGATCTCAAATTTGCGGTTTCATAATATTTAAGAATGTATTTCTTTACTTTTTAAACTGTGAGAAAGTAAACATTATGGGAGAAAATCCAGCAGCAAGCATTTCAAAGATAGAGAGACCTGATGATTTTACAATCTGGCCACTCTCTAGTTTCCCTCATTGTCCAGCACAAAGAATTGCTTCCACAGGTAAACCCGCACTTCCTAGAAATTAAAACATAATCTTGTGAATAAATTCATTAGGGGAATAACACGAGGGTTCCCAACGCTCCTGCTTTGGGCGGCAGTCTCTCGGAATGGGCGAATGGTATCCCGGGCACTGCTGCCGGCCACTCGGGGGAAACGCTCCTTGCAAGCATGGTCGGCACATGTGCAGTACCCTGGCTGCCTGCTGGGCCCCCCGCTATTCACAAACACACCGCTTCCGAGGATGGCGACACTGGGCCAACGGGAGCTGCTTGAAACACCGTGAGTCCTGAGCGAGCAACTGGGGAGGGGAAAGAGAAAAAGAGAGAGAAACACAAGCTGGGGGGAGAGAGAGACAGAGAAACACAAACTGGGGAGAGAGAGAAACACAAACTGGGGAGAGAGAAAGAGAAACAAACTGGGGAGAGAGAGAGAGAAACACAAACTGGGGAGAGAGAGAAAGAGAAACACAAACTGGGGAGAGAGAGAAACACAAACTGGGGAGAGAGAGAGAGAGAGAAACTGGGGAGAGAGAGAGAGAAACACAAATTGGGGAGAGAGAGAGAAACTGGGAAACACAAACTGGGGAGAGAGAGAGAAACAAACTGAGGAGAGAGAGAGAGAAACACAAACTGGGGAGAGAGAGAGAGAGAGAAACACAAACGGGAGAGAAACAAACTGGGGAGAGAGAGAGAGAAACACAAACTGGGGAGAGAGAGAAACACAAACTGGGGGGAGAGAGAGAGAGAGAGACACAAACGGGGGAGGGGGAAAGAGAGAGAGAGAAAAAAAACACAAACTGGGGAGAAAGATAAATACAAACTAGAGAGAGCGGGAGAAAGAGAAACACAAACTGGAGAGAGAGAGAGAGAGAGAAACACAAACTGGGGTGAGAGAGAGAAAGAGAAACACAAACTGGGGAGAGAGAGAGAAATACAAACTGGGGAGAGAGAGAGAAAGAGAAACGCAAACTGGGGGGGGGGGCGAAAGAGAAAGAGAAACACAAACTGGGGAGAGAAAGAGAAACACAAGCTGGGGAGAGAGGGGTGGGGGGGGGGGGGGTGGATCACGATCCCCGAACGACTGGAAGCCATTCTGTCAATCAGGCTGACTTCTGGGCGGGAAACCCGAACATCCAGGTTTCACGGGTCCCCCTGCACTGTGTGGGAAAATCCAGTCCAGCTATCTCTGTTTCTCTCTCCACAGCTGCTGCCTGACATGCTGAGTATTTCCAGTATTTCCTGTTTTTATTTTAGGTACACTCCACTTGCCTCATGCCCAGGTGAAAAGCCCTTATATTTCAGGCTATAAACTTAAGAACCATATTTATTAAGAATTGAAATGACCAGAAGCAAGAGTAAATACAACAAATTTCATTAGATTACAAAACTTTACTGAAATGTACAGTCGCTGTTCTAAAACAATAAAATGTCTCACGTCCTTGTCCACATAATAATGCATACCTTTGACCAACAGTCACAATGCAAAGTTTATAAATGAAATTGAATAGTCATCGAATGTTCCCACTACTGTATTAAAACCTTGCGTATGGCAACAAACTGATCCAAACTGAACCACTTCTGGTTAATCTGTTTTTATTTCATGAAGTCTTGGCTTTTGCATGCATGATGTCAATTTTTCACAATTCATCGTAACATTACCAACATATGGAGGGGGAAGATTTTCTTCTGCGCATGCACAGGCATTCTGTTGTCGCACCAAAATCAGAGTATGACAAATATGTGGATCTTTATGTGGAAAGTTTTTTAATTATTTAAAAATTCATGCCCAGTAGTTGTGTAATTCCTGGTAGCCTACTGAGTGCATGCATTTGATCCAGGGCTGGAAAATTCTCATTGCCAATTTGCTGGGTAGGGGGAAGAGAGTGAGAGAGAAGTTGGAACAGAAGATGTTTAAGTAAATCTCAGGTGATTCAAAAAACAAACTAATTAGTCAGCTTGCAAGGGACGTCCCATCTTCAATCCTTCTGCTTGGAATCTGTTTACCTGCTGCCTTTAGATGTTTTTTTTGCTGGTTTGGTATTGGGTCTGTGCTACCAGCTGGCAATATGCATTACACAGCAGGTAACAACCTGAAAGTACGTTTGCAGAATTTGCAAAGACTACCTACTAGGAAGACCATTATTTTATAAACCAGGTCTTCCCTGCAACTGGCTTTAACAAATCCAGCTGCTTTACTTTGGGCTTGTTGCCAACTATACAAGGCCCATTCGCTGGCAGCACTAGTATGTCATAAAACCAATGTAAAGACAGCTTTTGATTCCTTGGAACTTATTGTGGTTCTTTGTCCACTGACCAACTCCTCATATGTCCAGATCAAAAAAATACTTTATTTCTTTTCAGGGCAATTTTCTTCTGGTTCCAAGTTCAAGTAACAACTTTTGACAAGTGATAAAACACTTTAACAATGGTATGAGAGTTTGGGGGTAGGATCAACACATTCTTTGAGTGTCTAGTAGTGGTTGTGTACTCAATACCCAGTGTCGAAGTTGAGCTCGTGGCAATGTGAGTGTGTAAGATGTAATTGGCGGCATCAGACTTCACAAAAAAATATACTTTGAGGATCCAAAGCTGAAGTTTGAAAAATCCGAACACATCTACCTGAATAAACATATGGGTATCCGTAGGAGAATTACTTAAAGATATCTTTGTCTTAATGTGCTGCTTGTGGAGGCAGTCTCAACTCTGACAGTGCTGTAAAATAAGTGGCATGGCGCAAGTCTTGTGCAACGTAAATTTGGATGATGAAAGACTTGCATTTATATAGCACCCTTCCCAACCTCAAGAATGTCCCAAAACGTTTTACAGCCAATGAAGTACTTTTGAAGTGTAGTCAATGTTGTACTGTAGGAAATAGGGCAGCCAATTTGCACACAGCACCCTCCCACAACCAGCACTGTGATCATGAACAGATAATATGCTTTTTAGTGATGTTGATTGAGGGACAAATAACTCCCCTGTTGCTCTTCGAAATAGTGCCATGGAATCTTTTACGTCCACCTGAGAGAGCAGACTTGGTTTTACACCTCATCTGAAAGACAGCACCTCTGACTGTGCAGCAGTACTACAGTGTTAGCCAAGATTTTTGTGCTCATGTCTCTGGAGCAAGATTTGAACCCACAACAATCTGACTCGGAGGCGAGGGTGCTGCCAACTGATCCACAGCTGACACATCCTGTTTGGTCTGATCTATCCAGAATACCAATACGACCCTCTTCCTCTTAGAGCATTTGGCTGTTGCTTAATTGAATCCTGTCTCATGGCCTCAACCCTTCCTGGCAACCCTTCCAGTTGTTGATCAACATACGCATTGAGTAATACTTCCTGGCCTGTGTCCTAAGCTTGCCCTTGACACTCCTGAATCTGTGTCCTCTTCTCCGGCCACATTGGTGTACCTGTTCCAGAATTGCTGTATTCTGTTCGATGGTTTGCTTTTCCATGGCACTGGAGACACTGCCACAGATATTTGGTTGCCAAATGCTGTTATTTTTTTATGACCATTTTGTAGGCTGAACACTCACACAAGTCAATAATACAGCAATTCAGAAACTTATAGCAGCAATCGAGGTTACTTCAGGTGAGGCTGCCATTTCTCTTAATATAAATGAGGTCAAGTTAGAAGACCAACAGTCTCATCATATTTGGGAACTGCTTCCAATGGGACATAAATATGACATAAAAGTTATTCATAAAAGGAATAGTCTATTGAAACCTTTTTGAGACAACTAAGAGCTGATCTTTCATAAGATACCAGCTGTGGCTCAGTTGGTAGCATTCTTGCCTCTGATCCGAAGATTCTGGGTTCAAATCCCACTCCAGAGTCTTGAGCACATAAGGTGGAGGTGTGCCGCCTTTCAGATGAGACATTTTACTCAGGCTCAGTCTACCCTTTCAGGTCGATGCAAAAGATCCTGTGATATTTCAAAGAAGGACAGGGGTCCTGGCCAATATTTAACCCTCAACCAACATCACTAAAAACAGATTCTCTGGTCATTATCACATTGCTCTTTGTGTTTCCAACATAATAACAGTGACTACACTTCAAAAGTACTTCATTGGCTGTAAAAGTGCTTTACGACATCCTGAGGTCATGAAGGCTTTCTTTTGTCTCATTCTGCGCACAAGGCTGGAACATTGGAATGAAACCGGTGCTTGGACTTGTATTCACAAACATACGACATGGAATGAGTAATTTAACCACAGGACTGGTTCGGAGAATTTGACATTGTCATCATAAATAGTTCTGAGTGTGGAACTTAGTTTAGGAGTACTGCTACAGGAAATATTACTGCAGGCACGACCCCAGGACTCAATGCTACTAATTGTTACTCACTTATTGTACAGAGCCTACAAAATATAAAAGTGCGACCGAAAGCTCTTTATCTCTCAGCAGTACCGAGGAGATTCTAAACTAGCTTATTAATCTTCATTGCTAAAATAATCTGTGTCAGGCTGTGATGATTAGGTATTATGCAGATGTGCACCTCTGGGTAGTTTGCATCGCCAGGAAGTAAAGGAATTAGAAAGTCAGAATCTATCAGAATGAGAGCCAGGATTCTGTAAGTGAGAGAGGGTTTGATCTTTACACACATGTGCAAAGATGGGAGTATTTTACTGCCCTACTAGTTTTGTTTTCGGAACGTTCAATCTGAACGTGTTCTGTATCTGAATTCCTGTGCTTCATCATGACATTCTTTAGATGGATTTGAAGGCAAACAATGCTGGTCAATGATGCCTGGATGAGAGAGAAAAAAAATTGAGTATGGATAGTTTAAAACAAACCTGCTTCACAGTGTTGGTGATGTTAACTGCTGCTTTAAATGTTACAATATTTGCATTCTTTTTCCTTAAATCTACCTTTTAATAATTCAAAGAAGATGACAATGATGTTTAAAATGAAATGATTGGCTTGTTGATGCTTCAATAATGTAAATCCTTTGGAATAGCTATTTATTGTTTAGTTTCTGGAGGCCAGATTGACAAAATGGGATGATGTTTTGATGTCCAAATTTAGATATATTCAAGAGGGAGTTAGATATGTACGGCTAAAGGGATCAAAGGGCGTGGAGAGAAAGCAGGAAAGGGGTACTGGGGTGAATGATCAGCCATGATCTTATTGAATGGTGATGCAGGCTCGAAGGGCCGAATAGCCTACTCCTGCACCTATTTTCTTTTTCTATACATTTATTGTCACACTGAATACAAGAGACATTCTGGGGACTGAAAAC
Organism: Pristiophorus japonicus; assembly: GCF_044704955.1. NCBI lineage: Eukaryota > Metazoa > Chordata > Chondrichthyes > Pristiophoridae > Pristiophorus > Pristiophorus japonicus. The sequence continues at coordinate 87,659,984 of NC_091992.1, forward strand.
GGTACAGGGTAATGAGTTAGAACATTTTCCCTTCATCTCTGGGACCATGTTAAGGTCACTAACATCTTAAATGACACATGGAAATTATGTGCAAGTTACATGGTACAATAAAATCTCAATGAATCTTGTATTTGCAAATAAATGAAAATGGTTTACCCAAACACTTTGGTTACAAATTCAGGTCTGCAGCAGGTACCTTCCTGAGTTCAGTGGAATCAGTCACTCGCACAGACAGCCTGACTGATTTACTTATAAAGTGGACCAGCAGTGTCAGCTGTGGCTCAGTGGGTAGCACACTCGCTTCTGAGTCAGGAGGTTGTGGGTACATGTTCCACTCCAGGGACTTGAACACATAAAATCATGCCAGTGCAGTGCTGAGGGAATGCTGCACTGTCGGAGGTTCGGATGAGATGTTAACCTGAATGCCCTCTCAGGTGGATGTAAAGGATCCCATGCATGATTTCGAAGACGAGCAGAGGAGTTATCCCCTGGTGTCCTGGCCAATATTTATCCCTCACTCAACATAACAAAAACAGTTTATCTGGTCATTATCACATTGCTGTTTGTGGGAGCTTGCTGTGCGCAAATTGGTTGCCGCATTTCCCGCATTACAACAGTGACTACACTCCGAAAGCATTTCATTGGTCGTGAAAGCTGCTTTATAAATGTATGTCTTTCTTTATACCTACTTGCACGATTATGAAATCCTGGGGTGTGAACAGGATGTGTCTTTCGGATGTGTACGTCTTCAATTTCCTCAAAAGGTGGAATGGGCAAAAACTTGGCAAGGCGAGTTCAGATATGAATCATTACGCTGCTTTCTTTTACAGCACATGAACATACAGAGTTCCAGCTGTAATCAGAACTTTCTTATTTCACTCAGCTTCACTTCATTCCCGTACATAAAGAAAATAATGAACTCCTCATGCTATTCCACATTATTGGATTGTCTTACTCATATTTTCAGAATTATCCAACTTTCTGAAACACTGCTAGCCAAAAGAAACTGGACCCCTATATTTTGGCCGTAAGCCCAGGAAAGAATCTCCTTTCCCTGTTTTCTTTTCAAATATGAAAAGTGAAACTGACAACCCCATGCCCAAGAGCAGAATCCATCAGCCTAACTTGGCAATGATCTGTACTGAGTTTAACTGAATGGAGATGTCCCACTAGCAATAAGTTTTAACGATTGCTAAGCTATCTTTCAATGTCTGTAGCACATTAGTTGAGACACCCCATCGAAATTCAGATCCGTTTCCCTGCCCTACTATTTTGAGAGCGAAGTTCAGCTCATTAACAGCACTTTTAACATATATTACACTAAAGTCACCAATGATGTCATAGTCAGCAATCTCAAAATGTGCAATTTGTTATGCAAAGAGAGTACACTTTTAAAGGAGCATTACCTGGGAGAAAAAGAGCAAATGGATTTGATTATAAAATTTTCATCCTTTTTTCAAATCCCTCCATGGCCTCGCTCCTCCTTATCTCTGCAATCGCCTCTAGCCCTACACCTCTGCACTCCACCGGTTCTGTCATTTTGATCATCCCCGATTTTAAATGACCCATCATTGGTGGTCGTGCCTTCAGCTGTCTCGGCTCTTAACTCTGGAATTACCCCCCTAAATCTCTCCACCTCCCCATTTCTCTCTCATCCTTTAAGACGCTCCTTAAAACCTACCTCTTTGACCAAGCTTTTGGTCATCTGCCCTATATGACTCGGTGTCAATTTTTTTAGTGAAGCATCTTGAAAGAAAAAGGCTTGCATTTATATAGCACCTTTCACGACCACCGGACGTCTCATTAGTTTACAGCTAATGAAGTACTTTTGGCGTGTAGTCACTGTTGTAATGTGGGAAACGCGGCAGCCAATTTGTGCACAGCAAGCTCCCACAAAGAGCAATGTGATAATGACCAGATTATCTGTTCTTGTTATGTTGATTGAGGGATAAATATTGGCCAGGACACCCGGAATAACTCCCCTGCTCTTCTTCAAAATAATGGATCTTTTAGGTCCACTTGAGAGAGCAGACAGGGCCTTGATTTAACGTCTCATCCGAAATACGACACCTCCGACAAGTGCAGTACTCCCGCATTTTGGGATGTCTTATTATGTTAAAGGCACTATATAAATATAAGTTGTTATTGATTAGAATCTATGGAGGGAGGTCCCAATGCACTATAAATGCAACCTAAAAGAATGTGTTTCTGATGTTTCCGCGCATGATGACCAGAACAATTCCGTCCCCATTATGGCTCAGGTTGTAAAACGTTTAGACTATCACCAAATCTTAGAAATGAATGAACAAGGTCCTTTATTGAGCATCACCTTGTCCCGGATCATTTGCAAACAGATGTGGATATGCTCTCCACGTTCTTTTTCATCCTCTAGTTTTTTTTCATTTCTATTTTCTTCTATTGCCCAATTTTCAATTGTTCATTCCATCCTTAAGGTGCTGACACTTGCTGATGGACAAATCTACGGAAAAAGACAACCGCCCGCTATCTCATGCAGGTGGCCTTGTGAATTCAGGCAGTATCAACAGACGATTGTAATGTGGAGCACATCACGGCAGAGCCCAGTCCTGCCAGTGACTGACATGCACACGTGTAGTCTTCAGCAGAAACCACTGGATGTCTGTCAGCAGTGGGAATGCTGCCTCATTTATGCCTCACTAGCCCAGGGGCATTAAGACCAATCGATGCCCTGGCTGAGATCAGCTAACCAATCAGCAATCAAACCTTGGAGCCTTTGAGTCACATGACTTAATTACCCACTAAGCCGTCAGGGTAGCTATTCATGCTTTACACGTTTTATTTTTTTTGCCAGTACACAGTTAGCATTTCTGACCTTGCAAAAGCCAAAAATATATAAAAAATAAATGATAGGGGCATTTGGTGGGTTAAGAACATAGAGATCACACCACTACAGTACATACTGGGGAAAAGGAAAAAAACAGACAACTCACTGCAGCCACATCTGGCACTAAATGGCTTGTGCATGATTCTTGTACACGAGTAAATGATATGCCCATTACAGCTGAGTATTTGATACTGAAAATTAGGATAAGCTGTGTTGATAATGCAGGGGTTTGCACTCATTTGTCTATCAACTTAAATAACAATAATTGGCAGAATTGTGGTATACACCACTCACAGTATCATCATCATCCAAGGACATCCACCAGTGTCATCTTTTAGGTGAGCACGCCTTTACTTCCTGATGTTGCTTTTTTAATGCAGAATAATTGATCTTGATTTGAGGTGAATCAGAAAACTAATGAGGCATAGCAATATTTCAACACTGATTAGACTGTGATTAATGAAGTCTGGTATTTGAGACTAGAAAGGCTTCTCATCAAGAATGAAATGCTCTGTGCAGAAATTATTTTCACGGTAAGACAGCGATGCACAGCTGAGTTCCAGTCATCGCCTATGTGGTGGTGAATTTTTAAAATGGGCCCTAACTTATTTAAGCGATGTTGAGCTAAGTGCCCGATTTCAAATGGGACTGGTGCTTAACAGGTGGGTATGGACTGGTGCTTGAGATGGGTATGGACTGGTTGCCTCCAATGAGATGCTGCCCTGTAAACAAAACGATGGTACTGAAGGAACAATTAGAGTGGGTGTGGGATCTGGTGGATTCAATTGGTGGTATTTAGTTTGGGTCAGCCATCTAGGGTTTCGACATGGGTTTTCTGAATTCTCAGGCCACGTCCAAAGAGGTTGGCCTGCACAACTTTTCGCCAGACATCAGGGAAGATCCTGGCTAGATTGTCAAAGTTGTGCATCCAACTTTACACTGCCCATACATACATGAGATTCACCCAGTTGCTTTAAAGCAGTTACGTAATAAATGTGTTATGAGATAATTGAACATGTCATATGATGCAATAAAGTAATAAACAAGTAATGCCTCTGTTAAAATAATGGACTGAGGAATATCATGCAACACGTTAAGTGTTTGCCAACTAATATCAGGAGCAGTAATTTCTGTGTTGCTGGGATATCAGAGGAATGTTGTTTGGGGGACACCAGGCCAGAGATGTAAAAATGTATGAATAATCTTGGGTTTAACTTAATTATTTTTGGGTTTAGAGTGTATTTATACATAATTTCTCCTCGGGAGATTAAATGTATGAAGCAGAGTCCATGATTGGGTGCATTGTATGTGGACTGGGGAAAAAGCAGTCTTAATGGCCAAATTGCTGTTTTCTTATTCCATGCTTTACGTTATCATCATCATCATCATAGTCAGTCTCTCAAAATTGAGGAAGACTCGCTTCCACTCTAAAAGTGAGTTCTTAGGTGACTGAACATTCCATTACGGGAATTACAGTTTTGGTCACAGGTGGGACAGACAGTTGTTAAAGGAAAGGGTGGGTGGGGAGTCTGGTTTGCCACGCAATCCTTCCGCTGCCTGCACTTGTTTTCTGTATGCTCTCGGCGACGAGACTCGAGGTGCTCAGTGCCTTCCTGGATACTCTTCCTCCACTTAGGGCAGTCTTGGGTCAGGGATTCCCAGGTGCCGGTGGGGATGTTGCATTTTAACAAGGAGGCTTTGAGGGTGTCCTTGAAATGTTTCCTCTGCCCACCTGGGGCTCGCTTGCTGTGTAGGAATTCTGAATAGAGCCCTTGCTTTGGGAATCTCGTGTCCGGCATGCGGACGATGTGGCCCGCACAATGGAGCTGGTCGAGTGTGCTCAGTGCTTCGATGCTGAGGATGTTGGCTTGATTGAGAACACTGATGTTGGTGTGTCTATCCTCCCAGCAGGATCTTGCGAAGGCAGCGTTGGTGGTATTTCTCCAGCACTTTGAGGTGTCTACTGTATATGGTCCACGATTCTCAGCCATGTAGGCGGGTGGGTAGCACTACAGCCCTGTAGACCATAAGCTTGGTGCCAGATTTGAGGTCCTGGTCTTCGAACACTCTCTTACTCAGGCGACCGAAGGCTGCGCTGGTGCACTGGAGGCGGTGTTGGACCTAGTCGTCGATTTCTGCTCTTGCTGATCGTAGGCTCCCGAGGCATGGAAAGTGGTCCACGTTGTTCAAGGCCACACCGTGGATTTTGATGATCGGGGGGCAGATTGAGAAGTGCGTTGGCGCAATAACGCAACCCTGATTGACCCCAGTCCGGACTTGGATTGAATCTGTGGTGGATCTGTTGTTCAGGATCACAGCCTGCATGTCGTCGTAAAGCAGGTGGGGGATGATGACAAACTTTTGGAGGCAGCCAAATTGGAGGAGGATGCTCCATAGTCCCTGACAGTTGACAGTGTCAAAGGCCTTTGTGAGTTCAAAGAAGGCCATGTACAAGGGTTTGTGCTATTCCCTGTATTTCTCTTGTTGTTGCCACACAAAGATCATGTCCATTGTACCCCTTAGTGGACAGAATCTACATTGTGACTCCGGGAGGAGCTCCTCAGCTACAGGGAGAAGACAGCTGAGGAGGATTCTAGCGATGACTTTCCCAGTGGCCGACAGCAGGGAGATTCCTCTGTAGTTACCGCAGTCAGACTTTTCCCCTTTTTTAAAGATGGTCACGATTACGGCATCTCTAGGCTCTTCCGGCATGCTTTCCTCCCTCCGGATGGGAGAGATGAGGTCATGCATTCATGCCAATAGCACTTCTCCACCATACTTTAGTTCGGGCCTGCACTCCACCGACAACGCTCGGGCCTCCATCCCTTTGGCGACGTCCTGGCCTTCCTTCCTTCCTCCCTCCCTCCCACCGGCGTCGTTCTTGCCTCCCCCCGGCTGCTGGTCCCACTCAACTGCAGAGCCTCTGTCGAGCACATGGTGTGCACAATGGTTGTGGCCACTCTGACCTCTCCTCCTTCCACGGTGGACCTCTGACCATCCCAATGCCTGCCCTCAGTCAGGAGCTGATATCTATGAGAGGGAAGCATTTCCTCAAATCTCTCACCGCCCACTTTCCACGCCTCTAATTTCTCACCATCTTACCGAAGGGCGCTGCTCAGTGCTGAGCTTATGGCTCCAGTCATCTACGTTATCATGTCTATAGTTGTATGGTAGATACTCACGGGTAAGTGATAGTACAGGTATATTATTGTATGAATTATCAGTCCAAGGTAAGATCTTTCTCAAAGGGTTAACAATAAGAGCTTACTAAAGACCTCCAGGGCAGGGAAATAAAAATAGTATTAGTTTATGTGATGAGATATGAAGAGTAAATAAAGAGAATGACATTGTAATAATAAATGGCTTCAATTAACCCAGTATCAAACAGAAACGTCCTAATAGTAGTGTGGTAACATAATCATACCAGCAAAAGTGGGTCACAGTAACTTGTTGACACTCTGTTGTGAACTCCACTAGGCTAACTTATACCTAGACCAGCTTCTTACAAATTATCTGGAGCACATCAATAATATGGAAGCAATGGAACCTTTGTGAGATAGTGACTGCAATATGATTATATTTAAGATCATTATTCATTTAGCATCATGAGGCCCAGTACAAAAATACGATTTAAAAAATGTCAACTTTAATTGGACAAACTGAAATCATATTAAATTGGAGATACAATCGAAATATATCTCAGTTAAGGAAAAATGTAAAACTTTCAAACTTTCTTAATTACACAGGATAGGTACATACCCAAGAAAATGAGCTTGAGGTAAAGAAGCATTTCTCAGAATAGATGAATAAACTTAAATGGAAATAAGAAAAAAATCTTTGCAAAATTTACAGGGAAAAGAACCTTAGTATAGGAAAATACAAAAACAGGTTAAAGGTGGTATAACAGGGTGCAAAACAGGCCCTTGAGATGAGTATATCAAAGGAGGCTTAGTACAATACAAAAAGCATTTCCCCACTATATTGTGACAGTAAAAGAAGTTAGCGAGGAAACTACCATTCAAAATGTTAAAGTGATGGTGAAATTGAAAATATGAGAAAAAGAGAAGTAAAATACTTAAGGATTGTTTCCTTAAACAATTTATTATGGAGGAAAATATTAACCTTGTATCCAATTATTGCAACACAGTGAATATCCGAGAGGATTTTGGAATGAGTGTTGGAAAAGAATGTAATAGATTAAATGGACTGGAAACCAATTACTCCCTTTGGCCAGACAGCAGATATTCCAATGTGCTGAAGGAGAGACTTGGGATAAATAATTACTGGATGCTGGAAAATGTCTGCAGAATTGGAAGCAAGCGCCCATATTTGAAATTATAGACAAATATGACCCAGCCAATTGGAAGTGCATTGGCCTAATATCAATAGCAGGTAATATAATGAAAGCCATTCTAGGAGTAGGCTGGAGGAGTACCTATATCACAATAACTTAACAAGAACAGCCAGCATTAATTTAGAAAAAAACATTCCAACCTGGCAAACCTCACTGACTTCTTTGCAGACTTAACAATTATATACTTTATTTGAACTTTTAGAAAGCTTTCGATAAAGTTGCACACGAGAGACTTCTGTATCGACTAAAAGTCATTAGATTCCAGGATAGGACACAGGACTGGATAATAAGTTTGTTCAAAATGAGGAAACAGAGTACTGATGAGAGATATAATGTCAAACTGGGGTAAACATTGAGTGGAGCATCATAGCAGTCGGTAGTTAAAGTTTTGTAAGAGGTGAAATTGGTTTTCTGTGGCAGTGCGATAAGCGATAGTGAATGGCCAGCTTGTTTTACACTTGATTTTTGACTGCAATGGAAAAGAACTTCGGACAGGCTGAAATATGGGCTGCTGAATCACTATAAGCCAATTTGCTCTGCCACCTATTCCAACCCCGTTGTTTCTAATCTACTTAAATAGGCTGCAGAATACGATTATATATTTATTAAATTTGCACTAAAATAGACATGGCATCAAAGGCAGAAGATACAATTTACAATTCACTTGAGCACTTACATTAGTGTTACAATTGGGCAGACAAAATTGGCATACTAACAAATGAATGCAAAAGTGTGCAACAAGTGTATATAAGCAGGACACAACTGGCATAGAAATAAGACTTGACCCAGCTCTTTCAATGCTGAAACAATGTGGCAAAGCAATTAAACAGAAAGTTGGTAAAATAACCATTACAGTAGACTACACGTCTACAGCAATTATGCCTTATAATGAACTAGACACAACCCACCCCCCCCCCCCGCCCGCCCCCCAAGATGTCTGCACTTCTCTAATTCTGCCCTCCTGAACAACCCTGATTCTAAATTGCTCAACCATTGGTGGCCGTGCATTCTGTTGCCTAGACTGCAAGCTCTGGAACTCCCTGCCTAAATCTCTATGCCTCTCTACCTAGCTTTCATAGAACCATAGAAACATAGAAAATAGGTGCAGGAGTAGGCCATTCAGTCCTTCGAGCCTGCACCACCATTCAATATAATCATGGCTGATCATTCACCTCAGTACCCCTTTCCTCCTTCAAGACACTTCTTAAAACATAGCTTTTTGACAAAGCTTTTGGTCACCTGTGCTAATTTCTACTTATGTGGCTCGATGTCAAATTTTTAGTGCATAATACTCCTGTGAAGCGCCTTGGGACGTCTCACTACGTTAACGGTGCTATATAAATACAAGTTGTTGTTGTACTATGTCAAATTAGAGAAGGTGCAGTGAAGAACAACAGATATGATCCCAAATATAAAGATAAACTATGAGGAAAGATTAGACAAACTTAAGCTTCACAGTCCAGAGGGGATAAAAGAAGGACCTTTCGTCTTGAGAGGTCATAAATGGTACAGGACCCAGAATTTTACTTCAAGGTAAACTAGGCCAGTGGGATCAGATGGCATTAATACAAATGTTGGAGAAGTGAATAATCTCCAAGAAAGAGTAAATGCAGTTGAATGCTAGACTGGGAAAGTTAGAGCACTGAAGGGATAACTGTTGTTGGGTTAAATGGCCTTTTCTTGTCTTGACTGTTCTTGTATGTTCTCACAAAAGAATAATGATGTTTTGTTTACATCATAATACATATAAGTAGAAAATAAATCTGGATAAGTTGTGCACCTAGTGTGCATTTGTCACACTTCAAAGTGTCATCAATATAAAAGAGAAAGAATGTTAGTTATTTCATGCTGTTTTCTTATGATCTGATACCATCATTCTGCAAGTACCCGTTAATCTGAAAATTCCCTTGTTAACAGTAATTCATCTCTAACTGACTTCAGGATCCGCAACAATTAGACTTTGTGGCCTTAAAGTAACAGGTCACTTGAACACAAGTGCTTTAACAGCAGAATAAGGTTACTGCAGAAGATAAAGGTACGCGGAGTCAGAGGAAATGTATTAGCATGGATCGAGAATTAGCTGGCTAACGGAAAGCAGAGAGTCGGGATAAATGGGTCTTTTTCGGGTTCGAAATCGGTGGTTAGTGGTGTGCCACAGGGATCGGTGCTGGGACAACAACTGTTTACAATATACATAGATGACCTGGAAGAGGGGACGGAGTGTAGTGTAACAAAATTTGCAGATGACACAAAGATTAGTGGGAAAGCGAGTTGTGTAGAGGACACAGAGAGGCTGCAAAGAGATTTAGATAGGTTAAGCGAATGGGCTAAGGTTTGGCAGATGGAATACAATGTCGGAAACTGTGAGGTCATCCACCTTGGAAAAAAAAATAAAAGGGAATATTATTTGAATGGGGAGAAATTACAACATGCTGCAGTGCAGAGGGACCTGGGAGTCCTTGTGCATGAAACTCTTTTTGGAGTTTATCTGAAAAACAAAAACATTAATCGGTGCCACCCGACCTGGATGACACACCAGACATTTACAAGGCCCCTTTTTTTTTTCTTTTTTTGTGTTTTTTTTTGGGCACTAAAATCACCTTTTTTCCCCAGTGCCCCCTATAAAAGGGAAGGGAACACTAAAAGCACCGGCAATTAAAACAAATTAAACTTTAAAACGTAAAATCAAATTAAAATTTGGTTGCCGGGCGTGATGATGCACTCCAGTCCCTCCGGTGCCCACCTCTCGCGGAAGGCCGCGAGCGTACCGGTGGACACCGCGTGCTCCATCTCCAAGGACACCCTGGACCGGATGTAAGAGCGGAAGAGAGGCAGGCAGTCATCTTGAACGACTCCCTCGACCGCCCGCTGCCTGGACCGGCTGATGGCACCCTTGGCCGTGCCCAGGAGCAGTCATACGAGGAGTCCCTCGGACCTACCCGCTCCCCTCCGCACAGGGTGCCCAAAGATCAGGAGAGTGGGACTGAAGTGCAGCCAGAATTTCAGGAGCAGCCCCTTCAAATAATGGAACAGGGGCTGCAACCTCGTGCACTCAATAAAAACATGGAACACGGACTCCTCCAGACCGCAGAAATTGCAAGCGGCCTGGGAGTCCGTGAACCAGCTTAAAAATTTGTTGCACGGCACTGCTCCGTGCACCACCCTCCAGGCCAAGTCCCCGATGAATAGTGGGAGGACCCCTGCGTAGAGTGCCCTCCATCGGGGACCCCCGCCTCCTCCGGACGGCAAGATGGTACGCCATGGCGTGTCCGGACGGCAGGCGAGGATGGCAAAGTTGAGAGTGTGCAGGAGCAGCCCGTACAAGAAACCCCTCCGCACGGAACTGAAAGGCACGGAGGGGATTTCCCCGAGGCGGCTCAAGTTGTGTCCTTGTGCATGAATCCCCCCAAAAAAGTTAGTTTGCAGGTGCAGCAGGTAATCAGGAAGGCGAATGGAATGTTGGCCTTCATTGCGAGAGCGATGGAGTACAAAAGCAGGGAGGTCCTGCTGCAACTGTACAGGGTATTGGTGAGGCCGCACCTGGAGTTCTGCGTGCAGTTTTGGTCACTTTACTTAAGGAAGGATATACTAGCTTTGGAGGGGGTACAGAGACGATTCACTAGGCTGATTCCGGAGATGAGGGGGTTACCTTATGATGATAGATTGAGTAGACTGGGCCTTTACTCATTGGAGTTCAGAAGGATGAGGGGTGATCTTATAGAAACATTTAAAATAATGAAAGGGATAGACAAGATAGAGGCAGAGAGGTTGTTTCCACTGGTCGGGGAGACTAGAACTAGGGGGCACAGCCTCAAAATATGGGGGAGCCAATTTAAAACCGAGTTGAGAAGGAATTTCTTCTCCCAGAGGGTTGTGAATCTGTGGAATTCTCTGCCCAGGGAAGCAGTTGAGGCTAGCTCATTGAATGTATTCAAATTACAGATAGATAGATTTTTAACCAATAAGGGAATTAAGGGTTATGGGGAGCGGGCGGGTAAGTGGAGCTGAGTCCACGGCCAGATCAGCTATGATCTTGTTGAGTGGTGGAGCAGGCTCAAGAGGCTAGATGGCCTACTCCTGTTCCTAATTCTTATGTTCTTATGTTTATGTAGAATACATTGCACAAAGTATAAAATGACATTTTATCTAACTGACCACAAACCTTGTATGCTTGCCACCAAGTATTTCCCCGTGCCTTTGTCGCCTCCAGTTTGGATTATTCCAATGCTGTCCTGACTGGCCTCCCATCCTCCACCCTCCATAAACTTCAGCTCATCCTAAACTCTGCTGCCCATATGCTATCCCGCGCCAAGTCCCGCTCACCCATCACCTCGGAGCTCAAATCACATTGGAGCCTCACCCCTCCCTGTTTCTGTAGCCTTGTCCAGGCCTACAACCCTCTAAGAACCCTATGTTCCTCCAACTCCGGCATCTTGTGGATCCCTAAATCCCTTCACCCCACCATTGGCAGCCATGCCTTCACCCGCCTTGGCCCTAAGCTCTGTAAACTTCCCTAAAAACCGAGGCCTTTCGCGACCGATGGGCACCAGAGCGACTGAAGTGCATCATCAGAACAGGGAAACCTCCCTCCCTAAACTTCTCCCCATCCATCTCTTTGACCAAGTTTTTATCAATCCTACTAATATCTCCTTCTCTGGCTCAGTGTCGATTTTGTCTGATTACACTCCTGTGAATTGCATTGGGACATTTTTTCTACGTTAAAGGTGCTATATAAATGCAAATAGTTGTACCATCAGCAAAATGATAATATATCTGCTAGTATTCATAATACATTTAAATGAGGACTACGTTTCATAGAATGCAGAGAAGCAGTTGCTGATTTGATGCATAGGCATTAATGTATCCTGATCGCTATGCCTTGCCATTGTAAACCATGACATTACTTCAAAGATAGGTCAGCATAGATATTAGCATACGTCTCCAGAAGAGGGGTGTAGAAAGTGGGCATGGAAACTGCTGCACTGTGTGTGAAAATATGCACCCTGGACATTATTCAAACTGATAACCACTTTAGGCAATGTTAAAATCAGCATATTGGTATCAGATGCCATGTTTATGAAGTGTGTGTGAGGTTGCAGCCCCTCTGCCACTATTTGAAACATAGAAACATAGAAAATAGGTGCAGGAGTAGGCCATTCGGCCCTTCTAGCCTGCACCGCCATTCAATGAGTTCATGGCTGAACATGCAACTTCAGTACCCCATTCCTGCTTTCTCGCCATACCCCTTGATCCCCCTAGTAGTAAGGACTTCATCTAACTCCTTTTTGAATATATTTAGTGAATTGTGAATATATTTAGTGAATTGAAGAGGCTGCTCCTCAATTTCTGGCTGCACTTCAGTCCCAAGCTCCTGAGCTTTGGGCACCCGATGCGGACAGGAGCGGGCAGGTCAGAGGTCTTCCTCGTAGGACTGCTCCTAGGCCTGGCCAAGGTGGCCATTAACTGGGCCAAGCAGTGGGCGGTCGTTCAGCATGAATGCCTGCCTCTCTTCTGCAGCTAAGTTCACGTCCAGGTGTCCCTGGAGATGGAGCACGCGGTGTCCACTGGCACGCTCAAGGCCGCTCAAGGCCTTCCTCGACCGGTGGGCACTGGAAGGACTGGAGTACACCATCACAACAGGGAACAGGATTTTAATTTGAGTTATTAAAGTTTTTTTTAACATTTTTGTTAATTTGTGGGTTCTGGTGGTTATGCCCTTCTGACAAGGGGGCACATGTTTGAATTCGACTTGCAAATTGTCGTATTTAAAAAGTTGTTGGTATCAGCTGGATAGATTTAGCCAAAACTGGGTCCAAAATGGCTTCGGGTGGGTAGCACACAATCAAACTACCGCTTTCTAGAGTAAATCGAGTTATATCCAGAGATCCAATGGACTCCACGATCCATATTTTATGTGGGTGCTGCACACTGCTATCTTTTTTTATGGGCACATTTTTGAAGGATCAACATCACGATTAGGTATAAACGAGGAGAATGAAACAGACAGTCCCCCCCCCCCCCCCCCCCTTATATTAAATGCAAATAAGTGTTCGATCGACTCTGTTTATTCAATGAATGGTTAACGTGGAATTAAAAGGATAAGAGGTGCGGATTTAGTGAGGTCGGTGCCCGGAGCTGACTGGTGGAGGAGTCCAACTTAAACAGGCACCAGCGTAAAATGACTTTAACCTTAAAACTAATATTAAAGTGTAACAATTTCCCACTTACACTTTCAGGGAGAAACTAGCCCAAAATTTCAACATTACGAGGACATGTAAAACATGAAACATAAATACATGAATATATCTTCGCTGAACATTTCTCCAATGGAAACAATTACAATATTAAAAAGTTGTTTTGCCCCCTTTGGAGACGTCGGTCGAGGACCACGCCACAAGTGTAAAGAGGAGGTCCAAACAGGGAACACACATCTTGGTGTTGGTTGCAATTCTGCGCAATCTCGAATGGAAGCAGCTTGCCCGAGAAGTTGGTATTTTACCATTTCTGCACATTTTTGTTTTAAAGCGTGCCCCCTAGCGGAGCGTGGAACGTGAATATCCGGTGCCGAGCGCAAATCCAACATCAGGTTTCACAACAACCGCTGGAGTCGGACTGTCACAGAACAATTTAAAAAAACAGGGAGAAAGATTGTAAAACACCCCAATCCGTATCTCCACCCTCACACATTGTGACAGCGTCCTTTCGTCACTCCGCAAGGTTTAAACTTTCAATAATGATTCTCCTTTCATTGCCCAAAATATCAGTTTCCAACGATTGTGTCAGAATTTCCGGACCGTTTAACCGCCCGTGTGGGTGTGTGGGGGAAGGATGAAATGAACCTGATCTTGATTTATTCCACAAATATAAAATAGAACCAGCTAGAGAGACAAACTAATGCAAAGCATCTCTCTGAACTCTGCAAACTAAATTAAATTGCGCCGAAATTTCGCGTGACCAGCCTATGTCACATCTCGCTGGCCTGAAATTGCGAGCACGTTCCCATCCGCGTTACAACGTTTGACAAGATTGAACTTGGAGTGAATAAAGACAATAAAACACTCAAGAGAACAGAGGGGCAAAACAAAAGTCAACAAGGACCTGGGGTTATTTCGCCAGGCTTACCTCCAAAATCTCCACGTAACTTGCGGGGAACCATCCTCTAGCCCCATCCTTTTCTCCTTCCCACCAGCCACCGTTCAGCACCTGTAAAACCTTGACGATCTCCCCAGCCTCGAACTTCAGCCCTTGCTGATGCTGGTCCCCGGTGAAGGCGTACAAAGTTTTGCACAGAACTCCGGCCATAGCAGATTCCTCGGCTTGGTGTTTTTCCCTCCCCTTCAGCCGTGAAAGCTCGACTGGCGAAAGGCTCGACTGGTTTCCGCCTCCCTTTGCGTCCGATGCTCACAGACGGGACTCCCTCATTGTTTGTTCCAACTCCCGATGTGACTCAGTGCTCAGATCATGACGAAATTGGACGGCTAAGATTCAGAGTGCGAGAGAGAAAGTGCAGCCGTTCTGCTGTTTTCTGGCTTAAGAGCTGCCTGGGCTGTGAGGAAGACTTGCAGTTCTGGATGGTGGCGCTTTGCCGGGCAGGAAGCTAACTGATAGTTCACCCATTGTAATTCATTTGAATGTGTTTGGTGATGGGGATCGCGGTTTGCTATTGTTTTGAGTAAACAAGGCAGCAACAGTTACATTGTATGAGATTTCAAGTTTAACAAGAGCCATACATTCTTAAGGGTTACTACCCGTGGGATGCCCGAGTCATTTTGCTCAACGTGATCTTCATATTTGATAACGGTTATCTAATTATTTTTTTACTGACTCAATAACCTCATTCAGACCCGACCATTATTGTTCCTCATCCGTGATAATGACTTATTTTTTTTAATTGAAAATAATTCCTTTCGGCGTCTCCATCATAAACAATTCTAGTTCTATTCAGTCTCACTGCCTTTCTTTATTTAAAGATTGACATCCATGCTTTCTGGCTGTAGCAATACTGCTCCTGCTGTCCGATTGCAGATTTTCTCACATTTTTATTCCAGGACTTTTATTTTAAAGTTCTGCGCAGGAGCCTTGTTTTACACTGACTGAACCAGTCAGATGACCCGGGAGTGCAGTGTTTGACCAGCCTCCTGCCCATCAATCGCATTCCCATGGTCTTGTTTTCCCGTGAAGTGGCTTTGCCTAGAATACACAAATGATTAGTTGCCATCAGCGTCCTTGATATATGGTGACTGATGAGCAACATTTCTGTTTTTATTATGTGGAGATTCAAGATTTTTGCCAGTATTTCGGGGTGGTATTCGTAAATTTAGTTTTTCCCTCTGAATTCCAGTCACCGTTGTTATGGGAATCGGGAAACTCGTCCCTTTTATCTGCTTCGACCAGCAAGTTTGATATTTTCTAAAATTACTGACACAAATCTAACCTGGGACAATGTTAACTACACGCTCAGCAGAAACCTGATGTGTGGCAGCAATGTTCCCTCCAAAATTTTTTTGGGCCACGTGGCCTCTTTAACGGGCTGCAAGGCCCATTCAAAATTCCGTGCATGCACATTTTTTCCCTTTAAATGCCTCTGAGCCAGCTGCGCGGGACCTTCAGAACGCTGTGTGACCACTCGGCCGCACAGCTTAAAGGGAGCATTGGTGGGCAGTTAAAATTGTCCGGGCTCTTACCTGCCCAAAAGCCGCCATGATCGCAATATTTGCCACTTTAACCTACTCTCCTGAGCAGGCAGCAAGGACACCCTCCCAGAGCCAACGGGGTCCTTTTTTACATATGCATATTGGTGGGTGGGGTGGCTTGACCCATCCACCTCCACGGAGGTGTGTGGAGGGCCTGACCCATCCACCTCCATGGCACGAACCTGGTATTGCAGTACTTCCAGGAATGGTGCAGTGGCTCTAGGCCTTTTGGCTAAGAGCATTGGCGCAGAGTGATCCTTGATGTGTGCAAGGTGACCTCTGGCGTTTGTGATTTGACAAAGAATTGGAACGATTGGCTACGAATTTCCAAAAAAAAAAATATTGCAGCCTGATGACATCATTGAGACCTGACTGTAATTTTAACTCGGGCCTGAGCTGGGAATATAATGTCGGAGATTAGGGAGGGAATGTCGGAGATTAGGGAGGGAATGTCGGAGATTTATACCTGAAGCTAAAATCAGGGTCGTAGGGATTTTTGGCGCCCAGGCGGATGTACGGCCGATTTTTTGTGCCCGTTTGCGGCGGGGAAAAAAATACAACTTTCGCCAAAGTAAAATGTAATTTTGGCACTGCGGTACCCGATGTGAAATCTGGGGTGGAGCTTCAAGTATGCGGCAAAAAGTCAGAGAGCAGGCACCGGAAAAAAAATGTTTTCCACGTGACGAGACTGTCCGCGCATTCACAGTGAACATCCTGGTCCGGATCAGCAGCTTGTAAGATCACATTGGGATCGGAGCTGGATCTAGACATTTTCATTTTAGCTGCAAAATATGGATCCAAGGGAAGGGGAAGGAAGAAGGGCCAAGAGATTTCTAGCAGAAGAAATTGAGCCCTGGTAGACATCATTGAGAGGAGATGGGATGTGCTGGAGAACAATGGAAGAATGGGACAAAAGAAACTGAAACCCTCTCTACTTGCAAAACTTTGGGACCAAGTTGCAGAAGAGTTTAATGCCGTGGCCATGACCCCGAGAGGCGGCACGCAGGTCAAAAAGAAGTGGCAGGACCTTGGCCAAGCAGTTAGTGTAAGTATTTATGCACTGCAATTACATTTGTAAATGTGACTAATGTGTGTGTGTGTGTGTGTGTGTGCCACCACAGCAGAAGGACCATCTCTTAAAAAGTTCTATTTTCATCTTTACAGAGGAAGTTGTCACAGATCAACCAAGGTCAAAAACTGGAGGAGTTGTGCCAAGTAAGCTGCAACTAACAGCCGTGAAACAGAAGATCGCTGCTATGATTAAATCCCGCAAGAGAAGATCCAACCAGCAATGTGGACACTGGGCCCAGGTTACCGAGAGAGGGTAAGCCCTGACATGTACTCCTGCCCCCTCTGCCCCCTCCCCTGCTGCTAACCAAACATCTGCTCTGTTATGTTTTGCAGATGTTGCACATCAGGAAGAGACAGAAGCTGAAGCAAAAGATCAGGAAGCTGTCTATCCAGATATTCTTCATCAACTTCAGGACGAGGATGAGCTGGACAATGAAGGACAGCAGGTAGACCCCAATGATAAGATGGTTGCATTGCAACTGGAGCCGGTGAACCCCCTGAGGACACCAAGCCCTTTGCTGCGTGATACAACCGACGCAACATTTCATGGGGTAGAGTCTGAGGCTGCGGGTCCCAGTGGGTCGCAGCAAGCCACACCTGGGAGACGGCCGAGGAGAGTGAGAAGGAGAGCTCAACCTGAAATGCAGGATGCAGGGGACATAGAACAGATCATGAGAATGAGTAGGAAGAACATTGAGCTAACCGGATCGCTCCTGGCCACTATGGGTGGGGTGAGGGTAGCATTAGGGGGATTTTCAGTAGAAGTAGCAACACTGTCTGGAGGAATGGGAGCAGTGTCGGGACAGATGAGGGAGGGGATGTTGGAGATGAGGGAGGGGATGTATGGCTAAAGGGATCAAGGGGTATGGAGAGAAAGCAGGAATGGGGTACTGAAGTTGCATGATCAGCCATGATCATATTGAATGGCGGTGCAGGCTCGAAGGGCCGAATGGCCTACTCCTGCTCCTATTTTCTATGTTTCTATTAGGGAGGGAATGTCGGAGGCAGCTGGTGCAGTGTCAGGACACAGATTAGGGAGGGAATGTCAGAGTTAGCTGCTGCAGTAAGTGGACACACCCAGGCTGTCATTGCCCAGCAGCAATTGGCAACATCACACACTTTCCAATCTTCAGACCAACCTCAGGTAGTGTACCGCGGGTTGATCCACAGGCTGAAGAGTCCGACTATGAACCCGGGCCTTCCACAATGCTGTCTGCTAGGTCTGTCCCTGTCCAACCCCACCAACAACAAATGCGCCTTTTTGCAGAAAGCAGAAACAACCTTGGGGTCATGGTGAACAAGCAGAAGTCTGAGACAACGGGCATGTGTAGGGGTAGAGGCAACAAGAGGGGCGCAGAGCGCTAAGGTCTTTGAATAAGAGGGAGGAGAGATGGCTGTAGCTAGCGTTTGTTTGTTGATGCTACTTGTTGTTTTCTTCCTTGAAAAGTTTAATTCAAATTTTTTAATTAAAGTTAAGTAAAACTGTACAAATGTTTAATACATCTAGTTATCTAGTTAAATTGAAGCAGAATCCTGCACATTATTTTTTGAATGAAAGCAATATAAACCAAAACAACATTACGTGCATATGATGTACATTATTTTTTCACACTAACAGGTGCAAAGAGTCAATACTGTCGGCTGTTTAGCCTTCAGGCAGCAAAACGATCACGGATTAGCTGCTGACACAAGTCTCTCGCTCTGGCTATAGGTGCACAAGGCTGCCTCCTCCGCTGTCGTCCTGCGGGTTGAGGTGGTGGCATGGGTTCGTTGTCCTCCTCCTGCTGCTGGTCCTCATGCTGATGCTGCTTTCCCTCCTCCTCCTTGACCTCGTTGTCAGCCTCCTTGTCCTCCTCTTCCTCCCCCTCCCCTTAGGAGGATCTTCAATGTCCAGTACCTGGCCCCTCATGATGGCCAAGTTGTGCAGCATGACAGTGAACTAACCGACATGGTCAGTGGTCCAGGCATCGGAAATGATGCTTCAGTATGCCAGTTGTTCTCTCTATGATGCTCTGTGTCGTTATGTGCGACAGGTTGTACTGACGCTCTAGCTCAATGTGGGGATTGCGTAGGGGGGGGTCATAAGCCAGGTGGCGAGCCTGTACCCTTTGTCCCCGAGCAACCAGCTGTGTCCTTCTGGCAGCTCCTGAAACATGATAGATATAACGCTGCCACGTAGGATGAAAGCATCATGGATGCTACCTGGGTATTTGGCATCCACTGCCATGACAGCTGCACATTTAGGGAATTGAATTATTTCCTGTTGCGATAAACCTCAGAGTCGTCCAAAGGCGCTCTCAAGGTGATGTGGGTACAGTTGATCGCACCCTGTACCTTTTGGAAGCCAGCAATTCTGGAGAACTCCACTGCCCTTTCTCACATTGCCAGTGTGGTCATAGGGAAATTGATGTACTGGTCCCTTTTGGTATACATTGCAGCAGTCACCTGTTGAATGCAGCAATGTGTGGCATACGGCGAGATGCAGCACATGTCCCCAGTTGCTGTTTGAAATGAGCCAGAAGCATAGAAGGCAAGTGCTGCAGTGACCTTTACTTCCACAGGTAAGGCAGTCCTCCTGCCACTTCTTGACTGTATGGTTGACCTGATTAGCTGTCAGATTTCGGTGATGACATCCTTTCTAAATCGCAGCCTGCGAATGCAGTCTGCCTCACTCAGGTGTAGGTATGAGCACCTGTCCCTGTAGATCCGATCAAGGTATGGCCTCCTCCCCATTAATGCCCGAGCGATCTGGTTTGTGCGCTGACAGCCATGCATGTAAACCAATCTTACTACATGAGGCATAGTAAAATGTGCACGCATAATTATTATTCTTAACTTTGTTATTCTTGTTATTGTAATATTTAGTGAAGCACAGCACCCACACCTTTGCTGGATGATACCCTAGCAGAACGGACCACATCCTGGTCTGCGCATGTGCAACACTAAGCTCTGTCTCTATGGAGACGCAATGCACAAAGATTTATGGCACTTTAATTAAAGTTTGTGCCAAAATGCCTATGCTTGCTGCTGTGTTGTGCCATCTCCTGTGCACAATTCCGAGTGCAGGCAGGCAGGATCGCTCCCTCGGCAGGACAGAAACACGAGCTCGGCGCTTGGATTCCACCCCCACCCCCACCCCTGCCCCAGGCATCTTTACAAGCTGAGCCCGGGAGGGAGGGGGGTGGAATCCAAGCGCTGAGCTCCTGTGCTTGTGTCTGGCCGAGGGAGCGATTCTTCGGCCGGTCAACACTCCTCCGACCCGTGCCAGGAGCCCCGTGAGCAGAGATTCAGTGGTGTGGTGGGGTGGAATCGCAATTTGCCCAGTCTTAAAAACATTCTTTGGGAAAAATGAACTTGCCAAGTTCTTTTCTGAGTTTCCTCTGCAAAAATCAGCATGAATTTGTGTTTTAAATTGTCTTCTTCCCTCGCTCCAAAAACTCAGAAATATACTCAGCACTGATTTCCTGAAGTTAACGTCGGGTTTTTCCGATTGGTGCTTAAGGCCACTGTACGCCGCCCTGAAAAGAATCGTTGGCGAAATTGGTTAAAGGGCCAAAAACGGCGTGGAAATCAGTTTCCAAAAAATCTGCCATACAAAAAAACCAGCTGACAGTCGCTGCTGGCGTACAAAACTTTGAAGAAAGTTGAAAAATCATGATTTCTCAAAAAAAATCAGCGACCCCAAAAAACCAGCGTCCAATGGTGGTGAAAATAGAGCCCACAGTGACTACTGGGCTAGTATTTTAAAAAAGCACGATGTGGGTGTCAGGGTCAAGTTTATTTGAAGACTGTAATTCATATTCCCTCCTCTTATGCCTCTTCTCCTTACAATATGGATTTATTCTGATGTATAGTTCCATAGGTAGGAGTGGCCATTCTTCATGCCTGAGCCTGGAGTAACCATTGGTGGATTATTTTTTTCATGGGGATCATCATAAATGATCCTTTTCCCATTTTCGCTTGGCATCCGTATACTTGTGCTATCCTCGCCCCTAAAGAAAGAAGAAAGACTTACATTTATATAGCGCCTTTCATGTCCATCGGACGTCTCAAAGCGCTTTACAACCAATTAAGTACTTTTGGAGTGTAGTCACTGTTGTAATATGGGAAACGCGGCAGCCAATTTGCGCACATCAAGCTCCCACAAACAGCGATGTGATAATGACCAGAAAATCTGCTGTTATGTTGATTGTAGGATAAATATTGGCCCCTCTCCATCTCTGTAATCACCTCCAATCCCACAAGCCACCAAGATATCTGTGCTCCTCTAATTCTGGCCTCTTGTCCATCCCCGATTTTAATTGCACAACTATTGGCGGCCGTGCCTTCAATTGCCTAGGCCCTAAGCTCTTGAATTCGCTCCCTAAACCTCTCTGCCTCTGTACCTCACCTTCCTCCTTTAAGACACTCTTTAAAACCTACCTCTTTCACCAAGCTTTTGGCCATCTGCCCTAATTTCTCCTTATTAGCACGGTGTCAAATTTTTTTATTGCACTCCTGTGAAGCACCTTGGGGCGTTTTACTATGTTAAAGGCACAATATAAATACAAGTTGTTGTTGTTGTTGCTTTCAGCATGGGTCACTGGATAAGCTATCAGAAGGAAGACTCTTGACTGATGTTCCCTCCTTAATCTAGGAGTACTCAGGCCAGTGGATTACCTTTTGAAGTGCACTCACTGTTACTTTGTCGTCAAATACAGCCAGCAGCCAATTTGCATACCTCAAGGTCCCACACACAAAGATAAATAGCCAGATAACCTGTTTTTTGGTGATGTTGGTTGAGGGAGAAATGTTGGCCAGGAAAACTACCTGTTCTTTGAATATAAAATTACATAGAATGTATAGCATAGAAACAGGCCATTTGGCTCAACTGGCTCCATACTAGCTTCCTACCATCCCTCTTCATCTAACCCTATGAGTATAAATAACCTTCTATACCTTTCTCCCTCACATGTTTATCTAGCTTCTCCTTTTGCTTTAGTTATTTTTTTCCCTGATCGATAGGAACACTACTGCTATCAAATTGAAAGAAAAGTCATACAATGTTGCGAAGATTAGTGGTAGGATAGAAAATATGGAAAATTTAGAAACCAGCAAAGGACGACCACAAAAATAGTAAAGAGGGAGAAAATAGATTACGAGCAAATTAGCAAGAAATATAAAAATAGACAGTAAAAACTTCTCATCATCATAGACAGTCCCTCGGGATTGAGGAAGACTTGCTTCCACTCTTAGCATGAGTTCTTAGGTGGCTGTACAGTCCAATACAAGAACCACATTTTCTGTCACAGGTGGGACAGATAGTCATTGAGGGAAAGGGTGGGCAGGGAGCCTGGTTTGCTGCACACTCCTTCTGTTGCTTGCACTTGATTTCTGCATGCTCTCGGCGGCGATACTCAAGGAGCTCAGCGCCCTCCCGAATGCACTTCCTCCACTTAGGGCGGTTTATGGCCAAGGACTCCCAGGTGTCAGTGGAGATGTCGCACTTTATCAGGAAGGTTTTGAGGGTGTTATTGTAACGTTTGCCGTGAACGAGTTCCGAGTAGAGCGCTTGCTTTGGGAGTCTCGTGTCTGGCATGCGAACTATGTGGCCTGCCCAGCGGAGCTGATCAAGTGTCGTCAGTGCTTCAATGCTGGGGATGTTGGCTTGGACGAGGACGCTAATGTTTGTGCGTCTGTCCTCCCAGGGGATTTGCAGGATCTTGCGGCGACATCGCTGGTGGTATTTCTCCAGCGACTTGAGGTGTCTACTATACACGGTCCACATCTCTGAGTCATACAGGAGGGTGGGTATTACTACGGCCCTGTAGACCACGAGCTAGGTGACAGTTTTGAGGGACTGATCTTCAAACACTCTTTTCCTCAGGCGGCCGAAGGCTGTACTGGTGCACTGGGGGCGGTGTTGGATCTCATCATCAATGTCTGCTCTTGTTGATAAGAGGCTCCCGAGATAGGGGCAGTGGTCCACGTTGTTCAGGGCCACGCCGTGGATCTTGATGTTTGGGGGGCAGTGCTGTGTGGTGAGGGCAGGTTGGTGTTTGGCGTTTACTAATGTTTAGTGTAAGGCCCATGCTTTCATACGCCTTGGTAAATACGTCGACTATGTCCTGGAGTTCAGCCTCTGTGTGCACAGATGCAGGCGTCGTCCACGTACTGTAGTTTGACGACAGAGATTGGAGTGGTCTTGGACCTGGCCTGGAGGCGGCGAAGGTTGAGCAGCTTCCCACTGGTTCTGTAGTTTAGCTCCACTCCAGCGGGGAGCTTATCAACTGTGAGGTGGACTTCTACAAGTATATAAAAAGGAAGAGAGTAGCTAAAGTTGGTCCCTCAGAGGATGAGACTGGGGAATTAATAATGGGAAACAAGGAAATGGCAGATACCTTGAACAAATATTTTGTATCTGTCTTCACGGTAGAAGACACTAAAAACATCCCAATAATAATAGAAAATCAGGAGGCAAAAAGGAGGGAGGAAATTAAAACAATCATTATCTCAAGAGAAAAAGTACTAGGCCAACTAATGGGACTAAAGATGGACAAGTCCCCTGGACCTGATGGTTTGCATCCTCGGGTCTTAAAACAAGTGGCTGCAGAGATAATGGATGATATTGGTTGTAATCTTCCAAACTTCCCTAGATTCTGGAAAGGTGCCAGCGGATCTGAAAACTGCAAATGTAAAGCTCCTATTCAAGAAAGGAGGGAGAAAGAAAGCAGGAAACTACAGGCCAGTTAGCATAACATCTGTCATTGGGAAAATACTGGGATCTATTATCAAAGAAGTAGTAGCAGGGCATTTAGAAAATCATAATATAGGTTGAACCTCTCTTATCAGGACTCTCTTATCCAGCATCACCCCCCGTTCGGCACCATTCCCGGCCGCTGGGTGGCGCATGCGCAGATACATTTTTTTTTACTCACCAATATTCTCTGCTCTCCTGAAGTTGGAGACTCCTTCCTCAGTCCAATTCTGAAGGCACTGATTGCCTAAGTGGCCTTGAGGGTGGGTATTCAAGTTGGTGGGCGGGTGGGGGAGAGAGATTCAACCTGTGCTACTAATAATTATATTTTGAATTCAATTTTAAATAAAAGCTCTATAAAAGTTATTAAACTGCCCTCCCCCCCCCCCCCCCCCCCACTAGCTTTTTGCCTTGCTGAGCTTGGTCGCTATCTTTCTCCTCGATGCTGGAAACTCCTGCAACCCACAGAGTCGCCATAGCTCTGTTTACGCTGGGCGGGCTTGAGTTTAACACGATCCCGGCTCAGCCCACGGATTGCACTGAGTCCCATCGACCTGCCTCCAGCACCCTGGCCGTGTCCTCGGGCTGGCCGCTCCTTCCCTCCGCTCCCTGCTGCTGTCGGCACTCCCTCTGGGGTTGGGCCGGTGGGCCGCGTCCTCAGGCTGGCAGCTCCTCCCATCCCCTCCCCTCCCCATTGCCCTTGTGCTCTGCCAAACAAAAAGAAAATACCTCTTCATTACTTTCAATGAATCTTGGAGATCATGGGGATGGTGGGGGAGGAGATATCTGTATCGGGGCTGGCTGGCTGGAGCTGGGGGCTGGCAGTAGTAAAAGATGTGAGAACGTGTGACCTCCCCATGCCCGGCAAATCCCTTATCCGGCACAGGTCAGGTCCCAAGGGTGTCGGATAAGGGTGGTTCAACCTGTACAATAAAGTAGAGTCAACATGGTTTTATGAAAGGGAAATCGTGTTTGACAAATTTGCTGGAGTTCTTTGAGGATTTAATGAGCAGGGTGGATAAAGGGGAACCGGTAGATGTAGTGTATTTGGAGGCATACGAAAGCATGGGCCTTATGCTAAACATCCGTGAGATAAAGGTCCTCCACCAATCTGACACCATCACACAGCACTGCCCCCAGTCATCAAAATCCACGTTCGGCCTTGGACAACATAGACCATTTTCCATACCTCGGGAGTCTACTATCAGCAAGGTCAGACATCGATGACGAGGTCCAACACCGCCTCCAGTGTGTCAGCGCAGCCTTCGGTCACCTGAGGAAGAGAGTGTTTGAAGATCAGGACCTCAAATCTGGCACCAAGCTTATGGTCTACAGGGTAGTAGTGATACCTGCCCTCCTATATGGCTCAGAGACGTGGACTATATATAGCAGACAACTCAAAGCGCTGGAGAAGTACCACCAGTGCTGCTTCTGCAAGATCCTATAAATCTACTTGGAAGACAGACACATCAACATCAGTGTTGTCGCTCAGGCCAACATCCCCAGCTTCGAAAACACTCACCAAAGTCGGCCAGCTCCATTGGGCAGGCCACATCGTCCTGATGCCCGACTCGAGACTCCCAAAGCAAGTGCTCTACTTGAAACTCCTACACGGCAAGCGAGCCCCAGGTGGGCAGAGGAAATGCTTCAAGGACACCCTCAAAGCCTCCTTAATAAAGTGTAACATCCCCATCGGCACCTGGGAATCCCTGGCCCAAGACTGCCCAAAGTGGAGGAAGAGCATCCGGGAGGGCGCTGAGCACCATGAGTCTCGTTGCTGAGAGCATGCAGAAACCGAGAGCATGCAGAAACCAAGCGCAGACAGCAGAAGGAGGATGCGGCAAACCAGGCTCCCACCCCACCTATTCCTTCAACTACTGTCTGCTCCACCTGTGACAGAAACTGTAATTCCCGCATTGGACTGTACAGCCATCTGAGAACTCACGTTTAGAGTGGAAGCAATTCTTCTTCGATTTCGAGGGACTGCCAATGGTGATGATATATTTGGATTTCCAAAAGGCATTTGATAAGGTGCCACATAAAAGGTTATTACACAAGATAAGAGCTCATGGTGTCAGGGGTACTATATTAGCATGGATAGAGGATTGGTTAACTAACAGAAAACAGAGATAAATGGGATAACAGGGATAAATGGATCTTTTTCAGGTTGGCAAACAGTAGCTAGTGGGATGACACAGGGATCGGTGCTGGGGCCTCAACTATTTACAATCTATATTAATGACTTGGATGAAGGGACCGAGTGTTATGTAGCCAAATTTGCTGATGATACAAAGATAGGTGGGAAAGCAAGTTGTGAGAAGGACACAGAGTCTGAAAAGGGATATAGACAGGCTAAATGAGTGGGCAAAAATTTGGCAGATGGAGTGGGAAAATATGAGGAAGGAAGAATAGAAAAGCAAAAAATTATTTAAAGGGAGAACGACTACAGAATACTGCAGTACTGAGGGAACTGGGTGTCCTCGTACGTGAAACACAAAAAGTTAGCATGCAAGTACAGCAAGTAATTAGGTATTCAAATGGAATGTTGGCCTTAATTGCAAAGGGGGATGGAGTTTAAAAGTAGGGAAGTCTTGCTACAACTGTAGGTTAGACCACATCTAGGGGCCGAAATTGGTCAAACACACGGTCCGCCCGTTTTTCGGCGGTCTGCATGCGGAGCGTCATTTTTTACCGCTGGGGCTAAGTGGGCGGGAATTTCATTGATTTTTTCTCGCCGGTAAGCTGAGTGGAGTGCAGTGGGTGGGAGCGGAGTGCAGCCGGCGGTCTGCGGTGGAGACGCCTTTTGACTCGGGAATCTTCGGCTCCTGAGTTGTGCGCGCGCGCATGCTGCTGTGAAGATCCGCCCCCCCCCCCCCTCACACCCCACCCAGAGAGGCACCGACGAGAGGCTAAAGACTGCCGGACAGAGATTGCTGTTGGGGGGGGGTGGGTTGGTGGGAGCGATCACTGTGGGGGGGGGGGGGAGGAGGAGATCATTGTGGGGGGGGGGGGAGAGAGAGTTCGCTGTTGGGGGGGAGATCGCTGTGGGGGGGAGGGGGGAGATCGCTATGTGGGGGGGGGGAGATCGCTGTGGGGGAGGGAGGGAGAGATCGCTGTGGGGGGGAGGGTGGGAGAGAGATTGCTGTGGGGGTGGGGGAGATTGCTGTGGGAGGGGGAAGAGATCGCTGTGGGGAGAGGGTGAGGTTGCTGTGGCGGGGGGGGAGCAGGGGAGAGAGATCGCTGTGGGGGAGCGAGAGAGATTGGGGTGTGGGAGAGACTGGAGGGTGAGAGACACTAATAACATTTTTATTATAGTTAATTAATAAAGGAGTAAATAAGACTTTATTACAACATTTATATTAGTCTAACACTAGAAAATACTACAATCCATTTAAAAATACATCAAACTGTGGAGAACTATAAATATCAAACAAACCTGTCAGCTCTGTGTACATAACCGCCCACTTAAGATCGACTTAAAAGCACCTTCTCCAGGACAATATGCATTTCCGGTGGAATGTCATAAATTTTGCACTTATGGGTGGTATGTCAGCGGTCTGCACGGTTGGTCGGTGTGTGGACCGCCCAGCGGTATGTCACTGATGAATTTTCCGCCGGGATGTATGTCGGTGGTATGTATGTGTTTTTTGACCAATTTTGCATTTTTGGGCGGGACGCGGGTAGTAGGTCCACCAATTTTGGGCCCCGAAGAGTACTGCGTACAATTTTGGTCTCCTTATTTAAGGAAAGATATACTTGCATTGGAGGCAGTTCAGAGAACGTTCACTAGGTTGATTCCTGGGATGCAGGGGTTGTCTTATGAGGAAAGGTTGAGCAGGTTGGGCCTGTACACATTGGAGTTTAGAAGAATGAGAGGTGATCTTATTGAAACATTTAAGATTCTGAGAGGGCTTGACAGGGTAGATGCTGAGAGGATGTTTCCTCTTATGGGGGAATCTAGAACGAGGGGGCATAGATTCACAATAAGAGGTCGCCCATTTAAGATGGAGTGGAGGAGGAATTCTCTACCACTGGGAGCTGTGGTGGCTGGGTCATTGAATATATTCAAAGCTGAGATAGACAGATTCTTGAACTATAGTGGAGTCAAGGGTTATGTGGAACAGGTAGGAAAGTGGATTTGAGGCCAAGATCAGATCAGCCATGATCTTTGAATGGCGGAGCAGGCTCGAGGGGTTGTATGGCCAACACCTGCTCCTATTTCTTATGTTTATATGTTCAACTGGTTTCTTGCCAGGTCAATTGTCACCCAATTGTAGGTAGACAGTTACTGATGGTATTTAAGCAGGTTTTATAATGACATAGGACTTAAACCACAGAAACAGGCCATTTGGTCCAACTGGTCTACGCCAGGGTTTATACTCCACTTGAGCCTCCTCCCACTCTAATAACCTCTTTCCACAATGGCTTCAGTCTTCCCACCTCTATTCTCCCTCATGCATTCATCAAGCTTCAGCTTCAATACATCAATGCTATCTACTATAATCACTCCACATGCCTGCAGGATACACATTCTCACCAGTCTGTGGAAATAAATTTGTCATAAATACTTTGTGATCTGTTCATGGTTATATATTTATGCCTCCTTGTTCTACACTCACCCACATGTGGAAACATTTTCTCCATGTTCACCTTATCGAACACCATCATAATTTTAAAGACATGTTTTAAAGACATAATTTTAAAGATAGAAAGAAGAAAAATAAAAGTGGAGGGCAGAGAAACCCAAGGCGAAAAGCAAAAAGGGCCACATTACAGCAAAATTCTAAAGGGGCAAATTGTGTTAAAAAGACAAGCCTGAAGGCTCTGTGCCTCAATGCGAGGAGTATTCGGAATAAGGTGGATGAATTAACTGCGCAGATAGCAGTTAACGGATATGATGTAATTGGCATCACGGAGACATGGCTCCAGGGTGACCAAGACTGGGAACTCAACATCCAGGGGTATTCAACATTCAGGAAGGATAGACAGAAAGGAAAAGTAGGTGAGGTGTCGTTGCTAGTTAAAGAGGAAATTAATGCTATAGTAAGGAAGGACATTAGCTTGGATGACGTGGAATCAGTATGGGTGGAGCTATGGAATACCAAAGGGCAGAAAACTCTAATGGGAGTTGTGTACAGACCACCAAACAGTAGTAGTAAGGTTGGGGACAGCATCAAACAAGAAATTAGGGATGCGTGCAATAAAGGTACAGCAGTTATCATGGGCGACTTTAATCTACATATTGATTGGGCTAATCAGACTGGTAGCAATGCGGTGGAGGAGGATTTCCTGGAGTGTATTAGGGATGGTTTTCTAGACCAATATGTTGAGGAGCCAACTAGAGGGCTGGCCATCGTAGACTGGGTGATGTGTAATGAGAACGGATTAATTAGCAATCTTGTTGTGCGAGGCCCCTTGGGGAAGAGTGACCATAATATGGTAGAATTCTTTATTAAGATGGAGATTGACACAGTTAATTCAGAGACTAGGGTCCTGAACTTAAGGAAAGGTAACTTCGATGGTATGAGACATGAATTGGCTAGAATAGACTGGCGAGTGATACTTAAAGGGTTGACGGTGGATAGGCAATGGCAAACATTTAAAGATCACATGGATGAACATCAACAATTGTATACCTGTCTGGAGTAAAAATAAAATGGGGAAGGTGGCTCAACCATGGCTAACAAGGGAAATTAAGGATAGTGTGAAATTCAAGGAAGAGGCATATAAATTGGCCAGAAAAAGCAAAAAACCTGAGGCCTGGGAGAATTTTATAATACAGCAGAGGAGGACAAAGGATTTAATTAGGAGGGGGAAAATAGAATATGAGAGGAAGCTTGCTGGAACATAAAAACTGACTGCAAAAGCTTCTATAGATATGTGAAGAGAAAAAGATTAGTGAAAACAAACGTAGGTCCCTTGCAGTCAGATTCAGGTGAATTTATAATGGGGAACAAAGAAATGGCGAACCAGTTAAACAAATACTTTGGTTCTGTCTTCATGAAGGAAGACACAAATAACCTTCCGGAATTACTAAGGGACCGAGGATCTAGTGAGAAGGAGGAACTGAAGGAAATCCTTATTAGGGAAATTGATGGGATTGAAGGCTGATAAATCCCCGGGGACTAATAGTCTGCATCCCAGAGTACTTAAGGAAGTATCCCTAGAAATAGTGGATGCATTGGTGATCATTTTCCAACAGTCAATCAACTCTGGATCAGTTCCTATGGACTGGAGGGTAGCTAATGTAACACCACTTTTTAAGAAAGGAGGGAGAGAGAAGGCGGGTAATTATAGACCGGTTAGCCTGACCTCAGTAGTGGGGAAAATGTTGGAGTCAGTTATTAAAGATGAAATAGCAGCACATTTGGAAAGCAGTGATGGGATTTGTCGAAGTCGAAGGATTTATGAAAGGGAAATCCTGCTTGACAAATCTTCTAGAATTTTTTGAGGATGTAACTGGTAGAGTGGACAAGGGAGAACCAGTGGATGTGATGTATTTGGACTTTCAAAAGGCTTTTGATAAGGTCCCATACAAGAGATTGGTGTGCAAAATTAAAACACATGGTATTAGGGGTAATGTACTGATGTGGATAGAGAACTGATTGGCAGACAGGAAGCAGAGAGTCGGGATAAACGGGTCCTTTTCAGAATGGCAGGCAGTGACCAGTGGGGTGTCGCAGGGCTCAGTGCTGGGACCCCAGCTATTTACAATATACATTAATGATTTGGATGAGGGAATTAAGTGTAATATCTCCAAGTTTGCAGATGACACTAAGCTGGGTGGCGGTGTGAGCTTTGAGGAGGACGCTAAAAGACTGCAGGGTGACTTGGATAGGTTAGGTGAATGGGCAAACGAGTGGCAGATGCAGTATAATGTGGATAAATGTGAGGTTATCCACTTTGGTGGCAAAAACACGAAGGCAGAATATTATCTGAATGGTGGCAGATTAGGAAAATGGGTGGAGCAACGAGACCTGGGTGTCATGGTACATCAGTCATTGAAAGTAGGCATGCAGGTACAGCAGGCGGTGAAGAAGGCAAATGGTATGTTGGCCTTCATAGCTAGGGGATTTGAGAATAGGAGCAGGGAGGTCTTACTGCAGTTGTACAGGGCCTTGGTGACGCCACATCTGGAATATTGTGTTCAGTTTTGGTCTCCTAATCTGAGGAAGGACATTCTTGCTATTGAAGGAGTGCAGTGAAGGTTCACCAGACTGATTCCTGGGATAGCAGGACTGACATATGACGAAAGACTGGATCGACTAGGCTTATGTTCACTGGAATTTAGAAGAATGAGAGGGGATCTCATAGAAACATAAAATTCTGATGGGATTGGACAGGTTAGATGCAGGAAGAATGTTCCCAATGTTGGGGAAGTCCAGAACCAGGGGTCACAGTCTAAGGATAAGAGGTAAGCCATTTAGGACCAAGATGAGGAGAAACTTCTTCACTCAGAGAATTGTGAACCTGTGGAATTCTCTATCACAGAGAGTTGTTGATGCCAGTTCATTGGATATATTCAAGAGGGAGTTAGATATGGCCCTTACTGCTAAAGGGATCATGGGGTATGGAGAGAAAGCAGGAAAGGGGTACTGAGGTGAATGATCAGCCATGATCTTATTGAATGGTGGTGCAGGCTCGAAGGGCCGAATGGCCTTCTCCTGCACCTATTTTCTATGTTTTTATGTATATCGGGTATCCTCTTAGGCTTCTCTTTTCCATAGCAATGTGCCCCAACCTGTTCAATCTTTCCTGATAGGGCATCCTCTCAAATCTGGTGACATCCTTGTAAATCTTTTCTCTTTCTCCAGTTTTTTAATATCCTTTTTTAGTATGAACACCATATTATAAAGATGAGTGACCACAATTTTTTTTGAAAATATCAAAGCCTTTATTTGCAAAATATACATATGATTGTCATAAAACTTTTCTCTCTGTTCTTTTAGCAATTATTACAAGATAAAGAAATGCTATTTAAAAAAAACATTTTCCATATTTCAGAGATCATGACATTCTAATTATTGCAATTACGTTTTCTCTGATAATTTGTTTAAAGAGAAGATTCAAAGTACAACCCGAATCACAGTTGAATATAAAATTAGCATTTGCTCTCTTCATCTAACCTGGAAACAAACTGCAAAGATCTTCATTATTAATCAAGTGAATGTGCAAACGAATGATTAAAATTTAACCAATAGTGAATCTCATTGCATTGCTTCTGGTAAATTTGGAACATGGCTTTCTCTTTTTCTGTCTCTGTGCTGTTGTTTCCCATCCTTTTTGTTCTGTTTCTGTCTCATTTTATCTTCGGGTTGCAGTTTTGTCATCTTCTGTTGCTGTATTTCTATTTCTTATTTATTTTAAAGAAGAAAGACATTTATATAGCACCTTTCACGACCAGTGGACGTCTCAAAGTGCTTTACAGCCAATTAATACTTTTGAAGTGCAGTCACTGTTGTAATGTTTTGGGTTTGAAGTTTGAAGTTTGATTGCGGGAAAGGGGGTTAAAATTTGAGGACAGCAGAATGTTTTATGCAATATTTAAAGCTAAATTGGCTCATGGGGACTAATGATCATGCAACATTGGGGTGAAATGAAGCCATAAAATCTATAGGGCCTAAAATTG
The DNA here is from genome assembly GCF_044704955.1 of Pristiophorus japonicus. NCBI lineage: Eukaryota > Metazoa > Chordata > Chondrichthyes > Pristiophoridae > Pristiophorus > Pristiophorus japonicus. The sequence continues at coordinate 87,692,330 of NC_091992.1, forward strand.
AGTTGTTGCTGGACCGGGAGCCAATGTAGGTCAGCGAGCACAGGGGTGATGGGTGAACGGGACTTGGTGCGAGTTACGATACAGCAGCAGTGTTTTGTATCAGCTCAAGTTTATGTAAGGTGGAAAACGGGAGGCTGGCCAGGAGTGCATTGGAATAGTTAATTCCATAGGTCACAAAGACACGGATGAGGTTTTCAGCAGCAGATGAGCTGAGGCTGGGTGGAATCGGGCGATGCTACGGAGGTAGAAATAGGCGATCTTAGTGATGATCAGAAGCTCATCTCGGGGTCAAATACAACACCAACATTGTGAACAGTCAGGTTCAGCCTCAGACAGTTGCCAGGGTGAGGGTTGGAGTTGGTGGCTAGGAACGGAGTTTGTGATGGGGACCAAAGACAATGGCTTCAGTCTTCCCAATATTTAGCTGGAGGAAATTTCTGCTCATCCATTATTGGATGCTGTCAAGCAGTGTGACAAATCATAGATAGTGAAGGGGCTAAGAGAGGTGCCTTTGAAATAGAGCAGGGTGTCGTCACTGTACATGCTGAACCTGATGTGTTTTTGGGCAGCATGTAGATGATACAGTGGAGGGGGTTTCTATTCCTTCCTCAATCCCTTTGATGTTTAAACCCTCAACTACACTTTCACCACCTTGAGGATAGATTACTGCAATGCTCTTCTCACTGACCTTCCCAAATTCACCCTTCGACAACTTCAGCTTGTCTCGATTCTGTCACGTGAGTCCTTTACTACTCCTGTTTCCATATACTCATCACTGCCACGCTTGGCAAACTGTACTGGCTCCCTGTGGCCTAGCAGATTGAATTCAAGATCCTTGTTCTCACCATCAAACCCTTTTGTGGAACTGCTGCACCCTATCTGTGCAATTTTCTCTATTACGATCCCAATGCGCACACTCCACAGTTCTGACTCCTTATTCCTCTCATCTTGTGCTTAACCATTCGAGTCTGTTTTAGAAACATAGAAAAACATAGAAATTTACAGTGCAAAAGGAGGCCATTCCAGCCCATCGTGTCCACGCCGGCCGACAAAGAGCCACACGACCCTTGGTCAACAGCCCTAAAGGTTACATATAAACCTTTGAACAATGAAGGAAAGGCAAAGAGCACCCAGCTCAACCAATCCGCCTCACCACAATTGCGACACCCCTTATACTAAAACATTCTACATTCCACCCCAACCGGAGCCATGTGATCTCCTGGGAGAGGCAAAAAACCAGATAAAAACCCAGGTCAATTTAGGGAGAAAAAATCTGGGGAAATTCCTCTCCGACCCATCCAAGCGATCGAAACTAGTCCAGGAGATCACCCTGGCCGTATTCTATTCCCTGCAGTACTTACCATTATATCTGCTCTGTCCAACAAAAGGTCATCCAGTCTAATCCCAATTACCAACTCTAGGTTCCTAACCGTGCAGGCTGCTGCACTTTAAGTGCCCATCCAACCATCTCTTAAAAGTGGTGAGGGTTTCTGCATCCACCACTCTTCCAGGCAGCGAGTTCCAGATCCCCACAATCCTCTGTGTAAAGAAGCCCCCCCTCAAATCCCTTCTAAACCTTCCACCAACCACCATAAAACTATGCCCCCTCGTAATAGACCCCTCCACCAATGGAAATAGACCTTATTATCCACTATGTTCAGGCACCTCAATATTTTGTACACCTCAATGAGATCTCCTCTCAACCTCCTCTGTTCCAATGAGAACAAACTCAGCCTATCCAATCTGTCATTATAACTAAGATTCTCCATTCCAGGCAGCATCCTAGTAAATCTCCTCTGCACCCTCTCTAGTGCAATCACTTCCTTCCTATAATACGGCGACCAGAACTGCACGCAGTACTCCAGCTGTGTCCTAACCAAAGTATTATACAATTTAAGCATAACCGCCCTGCTCTTATATTCTATGCCTCGGCCAATAAAGGCAAGCATTCCATATGCCTTCTTATCAACCTGGCCTGCTATTTTCAGGGATCTGTGGACAAGCATTTTAAAGTTTGATTTGTTTTAATTGCCGGTTTTAGTGTCCCCCTCCCCTTTTATAGGGGGCACTTGGAAAGAAAAAAAATATGATTTTAGTGCCCAAAACCCCCCCCCAAAAAACACAAAAAAAAGGGCCTTGAAAATGTTTGGTGTGGGGGGACACGATTTAATGTTTTAGTTTCCTCCCAAAAAGAGTTCTGTGGACAAGTATTTTACAGTTTGATTTGTTTTAATTGCCGGTTTTAGTGTCCCCCTCCCCTTTTATAGGGGGCACTTGTAGAATTAATGATTTTATGGCCCAAAATTTTTTGTAAAAAGTTTAAAAAAAACAAACAAAAAAACAAAAAAAGGGCAGTTTGAAAAATGTTTGGAGTGTCCCCCAGATTGGGGGGCATTTGATTTAATGTTTATTTCGTTATACAACCAAAAAGAGTTCTGTCGACAAGCACTCCAAGGTCCCTTTGTTCATCTACACTGTTAATTGGCCTACTGCTTGATGTGTATACCCTGTCCTTATTAGCCCTCCCAAAGTGCATCACTTCACACTTCTCTGAATTAAATTCCAATTGCCATTGCTCTGCCCACCTGACCAATAGATTGATATCCTCCTGCAGCCCATGACTTTCCTCTTCATTATTAACCACACAGCCAATTGTAGTGTTGTCTGCAAACTTCTTAATCATACTCCCTATATTCAAATATAAATCGTTGATATATACCACAAAAAGCAAGGGTCCCAGTACTGAGCCCTGCGGAATCCCACTGGAAATATCCTTCCAGTCACAAAAACATCCATCAATCATTAATTACCCTTTGCTTCCTACCTCCATGTTTTTCAAGTACAATTTCCCTGCCCTCTTCATATTGCTACCATGCCCTCTCAGCCTTCATAAACCACCCCAAGACTTATTTCAACTGTCACTTCAATTCTCTTGAACATATTTCCTGTTGTGTATCCCCCATTTTTGCTCGTTAATTGTTTTTAGATGTTCTTGTACAAAAGCACTATAGCAATGCAAGGCTCTGTTGCTGTAAAGTGTCTTAACACAGTGACAATGTTTCTTTAAAGATTCGTTTAAATATACCTCATTAATAATGCAATTATCTTAATGCAACTTACACACCTAATGATGTCACAATTCATCCATTTGGAATGATTTTTCTTTCCTAATGATGCAATTGCATTAAAGAGGAACACTGGCCTATTTTATAATTTTACTTGCCAATGCAATCTAGTGCCAACTGTTCTGAACCATATGTTGCTGTAATGTGAAAAAATCTAGTTTCACTCTTTGCACCCGAGGAGCCTCATCAATTCAGTATATTCAGGATGCATTCCATAGTAATATTAGTGTAGTCTGTCATTTTGCCACACAGTGTTTTACATAATTTGGGTTCATAAAGATACATATTTTAATAATATGTATAAAATCATCAGACATAATATGCACTATTTCAATCACAAATCATACAACGTTTGATTTTTCTCTCTGACTGTGATTATTTTCTCAATGTGCACTTCAACTGTTGCTTCACTCACAAATGTAAGCTTCTTAAAAGTCGCATCAGCAGCATTTTTGGAGGTATGCAATAACAGAAGGCTTATGGAGAGGTTTCACTTTTGCTAAGAAGCATTAGTAACCACCAGCATGTGCAGTTGTGCATTATGTGCTCCTTATTGCAGGTCAATAGAAAACTTCTTCATCCCCAGCCACCAGAATGTTTCCCTTTCAGCAAACGTATGCTGACCATATGTGTTGTGTTCAGCTGATGACTGATACTGTTGCATAGTGATTCAGTGCCCTGTACGTCTGTATTCTGTTTTAAAGGAAGCTGACATTTCACTATATTTTTCCTTTTTCTTTGCCTTTCTGCATCCCCATTTTTGCTCTTTTTTTGCCCATTATGTTGACAGTGCTGGTACAGTAAGGAGTCCATTTATGTAGTGTCGTGGACAATTAATGTGGAATTACAAGAGTGCATGACACACTTGTATTTCATGCCTGTGTGCACAAGATACAACAGATTTTTCACGCTTACCTACAGTTTGAAACAAGCACACACATATGCCGGATGTCATGTATGTAGACCATGTATACTAACTATATAGTCACATAAGGTGTGCCACCAGAGGGCACTGCAGTGGGAGACCTGAGTGTCACCTGCATAGGTGTGCAGGGCCCAGTATAAAAGTCTGCCCACCATGCTTGTGCCTCACTCTGGAGTTACAATAAATGGAACTAAGGTCACAACAGCTCATGTACAATACTCGACCTCGTGGAGTTATTCATAAGATTATTAAAGACATAACAACTGGCGATGAGATTACGAACTTTCATGCAAAAATGACTAATGGTGCATTAGAAAAGTTCTCAGAGAGTGAAGATTGGGAAGCCTTTATGGAGCAGCTCGACTAATATTTTGTAGCAAACGACCTGGTAGGCGATGATCCGGCCACGCTGGCAGATAAGCGCAGAGCTATCCTATTGACCAGTTGTGGGCCCGCGGTCTACGGCCTCGTCAGGGACTTGATTGCACCAGATAAAACAATGACCAAGTCATACGAGGAGCTGAAAGTGCTAATTCGGGAACAGCTCAAACTGAGGGAGAGCATCCTCACGGCCGCCCCGAGGGCCAGGAAATCGCGAAGTACGCTGCCGACTTCAGGAGACTGGCAGGACCGTGTGAATTCGGTGCATCGCTCGTCGATGCGTTGCGGGACATCTTCGTAATTGGCATTGGTCATGAGGCCCTTCTTCACAGGCTACTGTCTGCCGAAACCACCGTCACTCTGCAGAAGGCCATCAGCATCAGCCAGGCGTTCATGACCTCAAGCTGCAGTTCCAAGCAGATGATGACTCACTCTCAGGACACAAACCCGGCAAGTACTGTAAATAGAATGGCGCCTTTCACAGGCAGAACTGTTGAACGTGAATCTGCCCAGGGTAGAGCATACAGGCTCCCGAGTCCTTTAACTCAGATTCCGCCGAGGGATGCAAACATAATTTGAGTAGCACCATACTGGCGTTGCGGAGGTAATCACAGGGCTCATGAGTGTCGGTTCAGAGACTGTGTGCAAAGGCTGCAGCACAAAGGGCCACCTCCAGCGAATGTGCAAAAGAGCTGTGACCACATGAAAGAGGAGACAGCAGATGGCTGTGAATCCAATGCGGATTATGAGGAGATGGCTAGAGAGGCAGCTCAGTTCCAGGATGAAGTGTATGGAGTATATAGCTGCATCACAGATTGTCCTCCAGTGATAATGGACGTTGAGATAAATGGCGTTCCAGTCTTCATGGAAGTGGACACGGGGGCGAGTCAGTCAATAATGAGCCAGGAAGCCTTTGAGAGGCTATGGAACGATCAAGCTGAACGACCCAAGCTGGTCCCGGTTCAGGCAAAGCTGCGCACCTACACCAAGGAACTGATATCAGTTGTTGGTAGTATTGATGTAAGTGTATCCCATGATGCCGGATGCACAATTTACCATTGTGGATTGTTTCAGGTGATGGACCAATGCTACTTGGAAGAAGATGGATGGGAAAGATTCATTGGAACTAGGAAGACTTCATCCCTCCAGCGATCGACGTCCCCCATGCTCAGAAGCAGAGCAAGCCCCCACCTTCAGTTGGCCCAGGCACCGGAGAGCAGATCCGCGCAGCCCCCGAGGCACAGGCCGCTCATCATGACTGCGTGGCGATGATCCGGCCGAGACGACCCGAATGCACCTTCCCAGTTTCAGTGGCAGGACTCCTGGGAAGGAAGATTGGATCCAGGAGCGCCTTCCCAGCTTCTGTGGCAGTCTGGGAAAGAAGATCGCGGCAGTCGACATCATGGACGGGGAAAAGATGATATCCAAACCACGAGGTGCAGCGCTAATGGAGCAACGACACGTGGTTCCACACAAGGAAAATGATTGGGGTAAAAGTAGTAAGGCCATTTCAAAGAAGGCCAGCAACCCGCCATTTTTCAATGAACTGCTTGAAATTGGTAACCAATGTAAAAGTCCAGCTGTAATGAGCAAAATGTTGTTGAGTGATGTCGGGTGCAAATTGCAATCAGGCAAAGTAGCAGGCGAACATCTAACGGTTGTATACAGGTCCAGCGGGCTACCCAATGCTTGTAGCCTGCGTCCCCGTAACAAGAACAATGTATCATAAAGTGTCCCCACAGCTGACCAAAGTAGACAAGCCGCAGAGTAAACATTCCGTGGAGAGCAGAAGCACCGGTAGCGATATCCTGCCTCAGATCGGTTTAACATTGCAGGCACCCGATGGCGTGAACCGCCACGGGCCAGAAACCGTAAACTGTGCCTATGCTCGCAGTTGGCTACCGTTGCCCACCACCCGGGTGGAAAGGCGCAGTCCACAAACCCACTCGCCACCACGGCAATGCCCAAGAGCGAAGGGTCACCCGCAATGGCTCCTCCGAACAGGACCTGGACCAGCCAGGATCCCAAGCTAGAGATTGCTCACAACGGTGCCCTCAAGGAAAGCAGTCCCCTGCGAACTGCTAGACAAGACGAGGCAGCCCCACCGTCGCTTAGACGAAACGCTCACTCGCTCAGACCACTTCCCAGGGAGCAGCAGTGACACTGTGCAAATGAAAAGGACAGGGAGGTCACAGACACATCAGCTGTCTTTGGGCCTGCACGACACTAGGAGTAACGGCAAGAGCCCTGAGCTCTGGCAACTCGAGCAAAATGAGCTCACCTCATCCACAGACGCACTAGCATGGGGTGCTGCGCCGCCACCAGACGACCCGGATCTCATCCAGCCGTGCTGGAACTAGACTGTCCTTGTGTACCTGTACTGATATACCTGTACTGATCATGTAAATGTGCCACACAAAAAGAAACGCATCTGTAATCCACCCAACAAATGTACCAAGATGTAAATGTAAAACCCATGTGATGAACTTGAATGCAACTTGCATGTAACGGGCCATTAGCATGATCTCTGTGTGGGAGGAAGAATGGAGTAGTCATGGACTCGCAACTAGAAACCACGGGGACCTCTACTGGTAATAAATCTCTCTAGCAACCCACCCAAGCTAGAAGCGACCTTCCAATGGTCAACCAGGAAGAGCAAAGCCCAGGTCACCGTCAACATACGAGCCAATTTGCATTAAAGACTTGGGGGGAAGTGATGTCATGTATGTAGATCATGTATACTAACTATATAGTCACATTAGGTGTGCCACCAGAGGGCACTGTGGTGGGAGACCTGAGGGTCACCTGCATAGGTGTGCAGGGCCCAGTATAAAAGGCTGCCCACCATGCTTGTGCCTTACTCTGGAGTTACAATAAATGGGGCTAAGGTCACAACAGCTCAAGTACAATACTCGACCTCGTGGAGTCATTCATAAGAGTATTAAAGACATAACACCAACTGCCATTAATGATTCTACCTCATTTAAGAGTTGTAAATGGTGTACATGGATGAATGCGCTTGTTCAGAAATGTAGGTATTAGCTGAAAATTGCAAGTGAGTTGAAAGGTCTGAATGTTTATTGAATGCAATTTATTAGCAAGTTGTATCTTCTTCTGATTTAAAAGAGCTGAAACATCAATCAGCTGTACAAGAAATCATAGAAATTTTAAAAATAGGTAAGTGAAAGATGGGTCTTGTGACATCAACATTTATACAGTGGTTGTCACAAAGGCATACACAATGGGAGACCACTACTTGGATGTGGTCACATTAAACTTTGTAGAGCTGGAAGCAGCCGCAGATTCAGGATCAGCACGAGGAAAATTATGTTACGCTAGCTGTAAAAGAAGAATTCTCATGTTCCTTACTTTTTCTTTCTTTCTTGTGGTTTTTTACTCACACTGATATTCTAGAGTGAAATGAAGCCATGCCCAAGCACACCATGTTGAGCCATCAACTTTGAGTCAAAAGGTTGTGGGTTCAAGTCCCAGTCCAGGGACTTGAGCACAAAAATCTGGGCTGCCCCTCCAGTGCAGTGCTTAGGGAGTGCTGCACTGTCATTGGTGCCGTCTTCTGGATGAGACATTAAACCGAGGCTCCGTCTGCTCTGTCAGGTAAACGTAAAAGATCCTACGGCATTATTTCGACGAAGAGCAGGGGAGTTATCCCCGATGCCCTGGCCAATATTTATCCCTCAATCAACATAACAAAAACAGTTTATCTGGTCATTATCACATTGCTGATTGTGGAAGCTTGCTGTGTGCAAATTGGCTGCCGCGTTTCCCACATTGCAACAGTGACTACACTCCAAAAGTATTTCATCTGGCGGTCGTGAAAGGCGCTATATAAATGCAAGTCTTTCTATCTTTTAATCACCTACTCCGTTATCCTACAGTATCTTGTAGCTCCAGTTCCCACCCAGATTGTCAAATTCTGTTGCTACCTAGTCGACTAATTTTGCTTTGCTGTAAAATGCGATGGATCACTTTTTGACTTTACTTATTAAAACAGAATTAACCATCACATTGGGGCACAAGTAATGTTATCTTACCTGATAATCCGCCTGTGTTTCAAGCACAATCCGATTGTTTAATTTATTTTACTTTGAGCTTTTTTTGCCACATATCACTATGAATTATCTTGAAGGGATCTTTGACTTTGAAAGAATGTGTGAAGGAGAGGCAAAAAAGGGACTTGACAAGAGTGAGAGGGGTAGAAGAGGACAGAGACAGGTAGAGTAGCTGCCAAGAATTATAATAGCACAGAACAAACCTGAGCAGCCCGGAGATAAAACACGCAAGCACATGTCCAGCAATTTGTCTACAAAATCTACCAATAAAAGCAAAAGCAGGACCAATGAAATCTCTAACAGTTCCCAACTTTTGCTGAGATAATTTTGCTTAAGTAAACAATTTAAGCAACTATACTTCTGAGTTATTTATTGAACAAATACAACATGTGTGACAAATGGGACGTCGCAATTTGTCATTGTTTATTTTTTGTTTATATTTTGTAATGCATACTAAATGGTTAAAACAGCTGCATTTCTATTATTTAAGAGACAATTCAAAGCATATTTGATATAGGCGGCAAATATTGGAAGGACTGTACCATTATTCAAGAACGTCCTAAATGTTCATTTAAACAGAAGCTTTTAGAAACACCAAGTACTGCTGTAGAGTTATTTAGTAAAGGAGGGAAGATGCAGTATTTTCCTTAGGGATTTTACTGGCCCTCATCGTGAACATGGAGGAAAAATTGTCCAGTTAATATCCTAAGTCAAAAGCTGGCTGTGAGATATACAGAGATTAATTTATTTCACGTGATATATGAAGAGTAGGTTATAACTATAAGGAAAGACTGAATAGGCTGGGGTTCTTTTCTCTAGAAAAGAGAAGGCTGAGGGGGTGACCTAATAGAGGACTTTAAAATTATGAAGGGGTTTGATAGGGTAGATGTAGAGAAGATGTTTCCACTTGTGGGGAGTCCAAAACTAGGGACCATAAATATAAGATAGTCACTAACAAATCCAATAAATAATTCAGGAGTAGTTTCTTAACCAGAGTGATTAGAATGTGGAACTTTCTTCCACAAGGGGGAGATGAAGCGAATAGCATAGATGCATTTAAGGGAAAACTAGATAAGTTCACGAGGGAGAAAGGAATAGATGGATATGCTGAAAGGGTGAGATGAAGTAGGGTGGGAGGAGGCTCTTGTGGAGCATAAAGTCCAGCATAGACCAGTTGGGCCAAATGGCCTGTTTCTGTGCTGTACATTCTATGTAATTCTATGTGATGAAGAATCGTTAAAGAGCAGTGCAGAGTCTGAACCAGGAATTGTCAGTTCGAATAATCAATGCAATATCAAAGCAGAAAGAGAATGCGAAATAAAGAAAAGGAAAGAAAGATTTGATTAAGAGAGAGAGATAAAAGAGACAGAAAGAATTAGTAACAAGAAAAATGATTGAATTTTTTAAACATTTCTAACAATAATTAAAAGCTTATTGTGGATGATTGCATCGACATCACAGCCTTGACGTAAATCTGGCTGAGAGGTGATGAAACCTTCTCCCTAAATGAAGCCTCCCCACCTAATTACACCTTCCACCACTTGCTCTGCCCAAACCATCGTGGTAGCTGTGTGGCTCGTATCACCAAATCACACCTTGGTCTGACCCCCTACTCCTCTGGTACTTTCTTCTCTTTTGAGCATCTCGCCACTCATTTAAAATGCTCATTCTCTATCGCCCACCCAACTAACATAAGAATTTTCTGACCGAGATACCTTCACTGCTTTCCTCCCTCACCCTCTGCACCAAGCGACTTCTCATCCTCGGTGATTTCAACCGCCATCTCAATTCATCATGCACTCTCTCCTCTGAGTTCACTTCCCTCCTATCCTCCCTTAATCTCTCCCTCTATATAAACTCCCCAACCCATATTATTTTTATTTTAGCCTTTGGCCCTCCATTCACAATGACATTTCTACAGCCACCAATCTGCTCAACCACACTCTCACCTCCACCTTTGATGCCCTAGTTTCCATTAAAACCATTATTCTCTTTCTCCCCCTGACCATTCCCCCTGGTATGGCCCTTGTCTCCGTTCCCTTATGTCCAAGGGATGCAGAGTTGAATGGATATGATGAACAACTGGTTTAGCCATTCACCGCCAGATCTGGCTGGACCACAGAAAGCACTATCGGATCCTGCTCTTGTCTGCCAAAACTGCTCATTATTCTATGATCATCCTGGAATGCAAAGACAACCCCCGGATTCTTTTCTCTACTGAATACTGTCTTCTTAAACCCCTCTCCTCTGTCTCCTCCACTCTCACATAAAACAACATGCGAGGAGCTCATGGACTTCTTTGTCAATAAGATTGAGACCATCTGATCAGTTGCCTCTGACGCTTCCCTTCCTTTCCCTAGACCACTGACAAAATTTCCTCTGCCCTAGTCCTGAGCTCGCATCTTTCTCTAGTTTCTCTCCTTTCTCCCCATATGCCCTCTCCAAGCTCATCTTATCCATGAGACCCACCTCCTCCTCCCTCAACCCTATTCCACTAAACTGCTGACAACCAAACTTCCCATGTTAGCTGTTATTGTTAACGGTTCTCTCTCCCCAGGTACTATCGCACTCCTTCAAATCTGCCATCATCACCCCTCTCCTCAAAAAAAACAACCCTTGACCCCTCTGCCTTACAAACTACCGCCCAACTCCAACCTCTCTTTTCTCTTCAGAGTCTTCGAATGTGCTGACGCCTACCAAACTGTATCCATCTTTCCCGCAACTTCATGTTTGAATCCCTCCAACCAGGTTTCCGTCCTGCCACAGTACCAAAATAGCCCTTATCAAAGTCACAAATGACATCCTATGTGAATGTGACAATGGTGAACTATCCTTTCTCGTCCTTGACCTGTCAGCAGCCTTTGACGGAAGCTGCTGTCCAATTTGCGCATAAGTAACGGTGAGCGCCATTAGTCCCATCGTTACTTTCACAGCAAAATCTGCGCCTTTGTATTACATAAGAACATAAGAAATAGGAGCAGGAATAGGCCATATGGCCCCTCGAGCCTACTCCGCCATTTAATACGATCATGGCTGATCCGATCATGGACTCAGGTCCACTTTCCTGCACGCTCTCCATAACCCCTTATTCCCTTATCATTTAAGAAACTGTCTATTTCTGACTTAAATTTATTCAATGTCCCAGCTTCCACAGCTCTCTGAGGCAGCGAATTCCACAGATCCACAACCCTCTGAGAGAAGAAATTTCTCCTCATCCCAGTTTTAAATGGGCCACCCCTTATTCTAAGATTATGTCCTCTAGTTCTAGTCTCTCCTATCAGTGGAAACATCCTCTCTGCATCCACCTTGTCAAGCCTCCTCATAATCTTATACGTTTCGATAAGACCACCTCTCATTCTTCTGAATTCCAATGAGTAGAAGCCCAATCTACTCAACCTCTCCTCATAAGTCAACCCCCTCATCTCCAGAATTAACCTTGTGAAACTTCTCTGAACTGCCTCCAAAGCAAGTATATCCTTTCGTAAATATGGAAACCAAAACTGCACGCAGTATTCCAAGTGTGGCCTCATCAATACCCTGTAAACTGTAGCAAGACTTCCCTGCTTTTATACTCCATCACCTTTGCAATAAAGGCCAAGATTCCATTGGCCTTCCTGATCACTTGCTGTACCTGCAGACTAACCTTTTGTGTTTCATGCACAAGTACCCCCAGGTCCCGCTGTTCTGCAGCACTTTGCAATCTTTCTCCATTTAAATAATAACTTGCTCTTTGATTTTTTCTGCCAAAGTGCATGACCTCACACTTTCCAACATTATATTCCATCTGCCAAATTTTTGCCCATTCACTTAGCCTGTCTATGTCCTTTTGCAGATTTTTTGTGTCCTCCTCACCCATTGCTTTTCCTCCCATCTTTGTATCATCGGCAAACTTGGCTACGTTACACTCAGTCCCTTCCTCAAATTCGTTAATATAGATTGTAAATAGTTGGGGTCCCAGCACTGATCCCTGAGGCACCCCACTGGTTACTGATTGCCAACCCGAGAATGAACCATTTATCCCTACTCTCTGTTTTCTGTTAGTTAGCCAATCCTCTATCCATGCTAATATATTACCCCCAACTCCGTGAACTTTTATTTTGTGCAGTATTCACGCAAGTTTAAAAAAAAATCAGCTCTGAAATGATAGTTAATGAGCTAGCTATGATGTTGTTTCCCATAGGCTGTAAATAATTAGCAATTCATTAACTTGTTATGTAATCACTCAATGTCTCACAGCCATTGCATTGTTCCCGGGCACTCAGCAGGGCGGGTGGGGGACAGACGGGGAGTCCAACAGGTCTTCCCTTTATAGCTGTAAAGAGCGACAGATAAAATACAGAAACACAGACACAGCTCTCAGTCAGCTTTTTGAAACAAAATGTTGCAAGGCCTAAGCAAAATACTGTGAATGTTGGAAATTTGAAATTAAAACAAAAAGTGCTGGAAATCTCAGCAGGTTAAGCGGCATCTGTGGAGAGAGAAACAGAGTTAACGTTTCAGGACAGGCAGTCCAGCTGCAAAGGTTGGGATGCAGGATGGAGTAGCCAGAAACCATTTGGTTTAAGCCAAGCTAGTGACCCACTGATGTGAGGCAGAACAGCACAGTTACGTTTCACTTTGTATTTATTATATCACTGGCCACTCTTCTCATATGGGTGTCATAAATATTTGACAATTAGAACGGTGAGAAAGGCATGCAGGATTGACACACCTTGAATTAATATTTTAATTAGTAGTCTATTTTCTGCTCCTGATTGACGAATTATCACACCACACCACATGATGGAAAATCCAGACTTAGATTTAAGGGTGGAGAATGCAACAGAGGATAGGACACGTCAGTTGAGGGAGTTATATTGTGACATGGAATACGATTTCTTCAGGAATACAGAATAAAGAATGGAAATTAAATTAAGGGAGCACAGCATGAGTTGAGACATCGCAAGACAATTACGAATGAGGAAGGCAATTGACCCATCTTAATTTATCCATTCAGAAAAACACAAGAAGGAAAATCGGGAGAGGTGTAAATTGACATCCAATCCAACATCATGCATTTACACTGTCACCAAAAATTAAAATGACTCCCTTCAGTTTTAATTGTTTCTTAAATGATTCCAGGGTTTTTAACCACCATTACTCGATCTGGAAGTCCATTATGCAAAGTTGATCATTCTTAATAATAACTTTCTGAATGTCCTTTTTACTCATTTGAACCAAATAATTCCTTGTCCTACTCCCACAATTGAATTGAAAATAATATTCCAGATTTATCTATTCAATTCCTTGATCATCTTATATATCTCAATAAGATCACCACTCAGATGTATCTTTTTCAAGCTGCAACGACCAAGCCCCTTCAGTCTTCATAGCGCAGATGTCAGGCACTAGAGATCAACTTTGTAGTGCTTTATCGCATTGATTTCAGTGACTGAATGTCTTCCTTGTTTCCAGAAATGAACACAGTATTCAAGGTGTGGTTTGATCACAATTTCCTTTGACTTATGTTCTACTGTTTTGGCTATGTAGTTCAATATTCTATTGGCCTTTTTGATTTTTGTTCTGCATTGCTTGAACATGTTGAGTGTTGAGTCTACTAAGACTCCTTAGTCTCTTTCAACTTCATCCTTAGCTATTTCAACACTATCCATGTGTGTCCTCCTACGTGCTATACCTTCACATCCAAATTTTGTTCAACTCATTCTGTAACTTCCTCCAATTCCATTATTTCGGTATCATCCACAAATTTGCCCAATATGTATTGAGTTTCAGAATCCAAGTCATTGATATAGATTAGAAATAGTTGTCCGAACACTGAGCCTTGGTACACCCCTCTCAGTACTTCCACATCCCAACATAATTTGAACAAGTACCCATTACTGTCTGTGCTTCAGCCAATTTCTGATCTATTTTCAAGATTTACCCTGAATCCCCACAGTTTTCAATTTAACAAATAGTTTTTGGTGTGGAACTATGTCAAAAGCCTTTGGAAGTCAAGGTGTACCATCTCAAAATGTTTTTCACAGTCACTGTCTTAAAGAGGTCCAGGAAGTTGGTCATACAGGATCTTCCCCTTCTGAATCTAGGGGGCCAATTTTCAGCACCTCAACGCCTGCTGCCACCGACATTCCTCCTGAAGATCCGCCCAGTGCCACTTTCAGGGTGGCCTGGAGCGGGCGGGAGGGGAGAGCCGACAGGAACCGCCCGCTGACATCAGCAGACGGCTGAGTGCGCAACTGACCTCCCACCCGCTGAGCTCCCAGATTCCTGCGGGCGGGAGTTGGCGGGACTTGGCGGCAGAATGGGGGTGGACCGCTGGCTGGAGGCTGGTCTGTCCCGAACGGTGAGTATGAAGAACCTGAAAAAAGGGTAAGTGAACATTTTAATACTTTTTTTCAACAGCGACTTATCTGTGTAGGATCCCCAGAAGGTCTTCGGATACTTTTTAATTTTTTGCTGTTGTTTTTTTTTTCAGGTCTTCGATCCTCCGTGGGCCAGACTGCATCCTCGGCGGCACTTGGGCAGCAAACGCCTCTGCCGCCGAGAATGCGACCTCCCGTCTGCTGCCGCCCAGATTGGCGCCGTACGTCTTCCATTTGCCGCTCGCCAACCTTTGAGGGATCTTCTTCCTGAATATCCCGCCCAAAGTACCGTCCGGTACCTCGGCGGCACTTGGGTGGGCGGAGGCCTTGTTGAAAATCCACCCCAATGTTTATTGCTGTTTACAGGTTATTATTGCATAGATAATCCACAAGTTTACTGATTACAATCTATTCCGTTATTTTGCACAGAATTCAAATAAGACTAATGGGTCTGTAGTTACCCGTGTCTGTGTTGTCATCAGTTTTGAAAATGGGCCTCACATTAACCTATTGCTATTCAACTGATATCTTCTCAGTGACTCCCTCATCATGATTGTCAAAGTTTTACAAATCTCCTCTCGAGTCTTTCTCAACCCTCAAAGATTAAAACCATCTATCCCTGGGGTCTTATTTATTTTAAGCTCTTTAAGCCTGTCTAGGACTTCCATTTCTTTTATTTATTTTACTTAAGCTCTATCACTATTTGTGGGGGGGGGGGGGGGTGCATGGGTGTAGGGTGGGATGCAGCATTGCTCATGTCTTCCTTTGTGAATAATCGGAGGAAGTTATTATTGAGGGTATTTTCGATTTTATGCTCATCCTCAGATGATTAATCAGGATCTCACATGTGATGGAAAGCAATGTCCTGGGGGCGGCCAGCATGAGATCAAAGATGGCCTGTCAGATAGGTGATTCAACCCAAAATAGGACTGAATTTTTTGGTATGGGAATGCATCAAGATAGCCGATTAGCCTGACATCAATAACAGATAAAATAATATAAACTATTCTTAGGGGTAGGCTAGAAAACCGCTAGCTTATTAGGAAACAGCTAATATTTGGAACATCCTCTGTCAAACATCCTTGAACACTTTGAGGACACTATAGTTAATGTAGATAGTTCATATGATAGAATTTATCTGGACTTTTAGAAAGCTTTATACAAAGTCCCACAAGAAAGACTGCTAATTAAACAAAAAGTCACACAAATTCATTAGTAAAATGTAGGACTGGATCAAAAGTTGATTACAAACTAGGAAGTAGAGAGCACTATTGACAGGAGCAATGTCAGAGGGAAGATGTTGAGTGGGGGCATTGCTTGAATCCCTGTTGTTTCTAATATGCATTAATGACTTGAATACCAAAACCTAATGCAAGATCGTCAAAGTTGTCGATGATACTAAACTAGCGAGAACAGCAGAGGTAGCGGATGATGCAACAAAAGATTTACAGAATAATTCATAGTTATGCAAAAGGCCAAATCAATGGAAGATGAAATACTAATATTTACAGTAACAAGGCAGTTTCCAAAAGCAGACCGATCCTCCTATACATTGAAATGTCCCTCCTTAAGTGTGGCACAGCAGTTACCTTTTTACCATGTTATTATGCACTAGAGACCATGTAGGATACTTACCTTGCTCTCCAGTCCATTCTGAAAAGACCAAAATATCACACCATCAGACTATGTTCAGGCCTAAAACTATTAGTCAAATTTATTTACAAGCAAGGTAATTTTATAGTTAACATAAGAATTAGGAGCAGAAGTAGGCCATTCGGCCTGCTCTGCCATTCAATAAGGTCATGGCAGATCTTCTACCTCAACTCCACTTTCCTGCACTGTCCTCATATTCCTTGATTCCCTTAATGTTCAAAAATCTATCAATCTCTGTCTTGAATATACTCAAAGACTGGGTCTCCACAGCCCTCTGGGGTAGAGAATTCCAAAGATTCACCACTCTCTGAGTGAAGAAGTTTCTCTTCATCTCAGCCCTAAATGGCCGACCCCTTATTCTGAGACTGTGACCCCTGGTTCTAAACTTCCCAGCCACCTCCCTGCATCTACCCTGTCATGCCCTATAAGAATTTTGTATGTTTCAATTCGATCACCTCTCATTCTTCTAAACTCTAGAGAATATAGGTTTAGTTTAGTCAATCTTTACTCATAGGACAATGCCCTCATTCCAGCTATCAGTCTGGTGAAACTTTGTTGCACTCTCTCTATGGCAAGTAAATCCTTCCTTGGGTAAGGTGACCAAAACTGTACACAATACTCCAGGTGTGGTCTCATCAGGGCCCTATAGAATTGCAATAAGATGTCTTTATTTTTATACTCAAATTCTCTTGTAATAAAGGCCAACATACTATTTGCTTTCTTGATTGCTTGCTGTACCTACATGTTAACTTTCAGTGATAAGGGCGGGGGAGTGGGACTAGCTGAAGTGAGAGAAGGCAGGGGCTTGATGGGCCGAATAGCCTCCTTCTGTGCTGCAACTATTTTATAATTCAATGAGGAAATCATCTCGGACAGATGACTCTTACTGAAATGTGGCTGAATCAGAAGAGTTTTGAGTATTTAGCTGTAAAGTACACATAATCTAAAGCCAATCTTTAATTCATGTTATTATAATCTAAAATTATATGGAAAAGATAGAATGTAGAAGGTTTCCCTTTTTGGCATATGACCACTACCTGCTTCCATCACAAGAATGTGCACAATGTCTCTTAATGTGGCAAAGCAATTAAAGCAAGGAAATAGAAAATTGTGATTATATAGCCAGAACAATAAGAGTTTCCTGAGGTTATGCATGGGACTTAAACAGTGTGCTGATCAGAATGCATTTAGAATATTATGTACAATTCTGATAAGCATGGCACAAAAAATCCTACACTCGCAATGGAGAGATGCAGAGAAGTGTCACAAGACTAATCCCAAGTGTAAAGAGGATGAGATGCGAGGAAATGTTAGAGAAGAATAAGCTCTACATACTAGAAAGGAATCTCATTGAAGTATGCAAAATATTAAATTATAAAGATCAGGTGAGGTTTTATTGTAGTAACACATTGAATTTATATGTTAGTTATATTGCTATTAGTCACACCTAAAGCTGTAGCAAGATAATTGTAGAATTTCACTCGTTGATTATGCAAGTGTTACTCATATTTACAACTTCATTGGATCATAAAATTCCATATATAAGCTGAAATACATCATCTTTGTACAGCAGTGTATAATATGTTGAGTTCTTGATGCTTCCAAAGTAAAACAAGAGTTAATTGATGAATCTTGCAAAGGGTGGATTAAGGATGGTAAACATAGAAACATAGAAAATAGGTGCAGGAGTAGGCATTTCGGCCCTTCGAGCCTGCACCGCCATTCAATGAGTTCATGGCTGAACATGCAACTTCAGTACCCATTCCTGCTTTCGCGCCATACCCTTTGATCCCCTAGTAGTAAGGACTACATCTAACTCCTTTTTGAATATATTTAGTGAATTGGCCTCAACAACTTTCTGTGGTAGAGAATTCCACAGGTTCACCACTCTCTGGGTGAAGAAGTTTCTCCTCATCTCGGTCCTAAATGGCTTACCTCTTATCCTTAGACTGTGACCCCTGGTTCTGGACTTCCCCAACATTGGGAACATTCTTCCTGCATCTAACCTGTCTAAACCCGTCAGAATTTTAAACGTTTCTATGAGATCCCCTCTCATTCTTCTGAACTCCAGTGAATACAAGCCCAATTGATCCAGTCTTTCTTGATATGTCAGTCCCGCCATCCCGGGAATCAGTCTGGTGAACCTTCGTTGCACTCCCTCAATAGCAAGAATGTCTTTCCTCAAGTTAGGAGACCAAAACTGTACACAATACTCCAGGTGTGGCCTCACCAAGGCCCTGTACAACTGTAGTAACACCTCCCTGCCCCTGTACTCAAATCCCCTCGCTATGAAGGCCAACATGCCATTTGCTTTCTTAACCGCCTGCTGCACCTGCATGCCAACCTTCAATGACTGATGTACCATGACACCCAGGTCTCGTTGCACCTCCCCTTTTCCTAATCTGTCACCATTCAGATAATAGTCTATCTCTCTGTTTTTACCACCAAAGTGGATAACCTCACATTTATCCACATAATTCTTCATCTGCCATGCATTTGCCCACTCACCTAACCTATCCAAGTCACTCTGCAGCCTCATAGCATCCTCTTCGCAGCTCACACTGCCACCTAACTTAGTGTCATCCGCAAATTTGGAGATACTACATTTAATCCCCTCGTCTAAATCATTAATGTACAATGTAAACAGCTGGGGCCCCAGCACAGAACCTTGCGGTACCCCACTAGTCACTGCCTGCCATTCTGAAAAGTACCCATTTTCTCCTACTCTTTGCTTCCTGTCTACCAACCAGTTCTCAATCCATGTCAGCACACTACCCCCAATCCCATGTGCTTTAACTTTGCACATTAATCTCTTGTGTGGGGCCTTGTCGAAAGCCTTCTGAAAGTCCAAATACACCACATCAACTGGTTCTCCCTTGTCCACTCTACTGGAAATATCCTCAGAAAATTCCAGAAGATTTGTCAAGCATGATTTTCCTTTCACAAATCCATGCTGACTTGGACCTATCATGTCACCTCTTTCCAAATGCCCTGCTATGACATTCTTAATAATTGAT
The DNA here is from genome assembly GCF_044704955.1 of Pristiophorus japonicus. Classification (NCBI taxonomy): domain Eukaryota; kingdom Metazoa; phylum Chordata; class Chondrichthyes; family Pristiophoridae; genus Pristiophorus; species Pristiophorus japonicus. The sequence goes on from NC_091992.1 coordinate 87,711,863, forward strand.
TCCATCATTTTACCCATTACTGATGTCAGGCTGACCGGTCTATAATTCCCTGTTTTCTCTCTCCCTCCTTTTTTAAAAAGTGGGGTTACATTGGCTACTCTCCATTCCATAGGAACTGATCCGGAGTCTATGGAATGTTGGAAAATAACTGCCAATACATCCGCTATTTCCAAGGCGACCTCCTTAAATACTCTGGGATGCAGTCCATCAGACCCTGGGGATTTATCGGCCTTCAATCCCATCAAGCTGTGGTCTATCCTGTCTTTTTGAGTTATTTTTAGGTAAGGCCAATTCATAACTGCAATTTATAAATTATCATGAAAATTTATCCCTGAACATGAATCCTGTAACAATCATTTAACATATTTCAAGCATGTCTAGGATTTCCAGCAATTCCAATGGAAAGGTACAAATTTAGCACAGTAATGCTATTGAAATAACTGTTTTTTGTTCCTTGTCCAGGAAAAGTGATTAGAGTTTCTATGAACTGTATTTGTAAAGGGAGATCAAGAATTCTTGATCTAAGATAAAGAATTAAGGTGCCTGCGACCCTTGTGAAAGATGATAGCACTGATCTAGGTTCAGGACTACCTGCGTGCAGAACTGACCATCTCTCACTGATAATGTCCAGGTTATGAGATCCACAAATCCAAGATATAGTAATGTTTGGGTTCAGCACGCTTGGAGACTGACTCCAGGGATCCATATGTGAGGCCTGCAGTGCAATGAATTTTGCTCAAACACATCAGCGCCTGATGATAGACATGTGGACACAAGCAAGGGCGTAGATAGGTTGCTCTCAGGTCACTTCCGGCTTCTTACCGACGTCTGTCTCTGCACAAGTGTCAAGAAAAGCTTCCCATTAAGCAGACCCACACAGGTAGAATACAACAGACAATATCAGACTAACAGACAAGAATTCCAAGGTTTGAAGCATGTTGAGCATGAAACAGCATCACGAGTACCTCCTCTCGGAACACCTCCGCACCTACTTCCGCTAGTGGTACTTCACTTAGTAGCCACAGGGGCATTTTAGCTTTCGAGCGGAAACTGGATAGAATGCGAGTTAAAATCCAAGCAGTGGACTTACTGCTTTTTTCTCACTCTGCAGTCATCTTAACGCTGCTGCTTCCTTGAGTGGCTGAGGCGTCTGCCTGACTCAGTCGGGCCACCTGAATACATGTAAATTGGGGTACTATTATGACATCCTGTGAGCGGCCCGTCTGCTGTGGAAACTCTACTCAGTAAAGTTGGCGGACACCCAGGGGAGCTCCTGACAAAGTACGTTTAAACCAACCTTTGATGACGGGACAGACCATTTTGATCAGCGATGTTGAAAGTGATGCACATGCAGCTTTGGAACCCTGGAAATCTGGTCCATAGACAAGTCAGTCCTATTTTCTGTTCATTTGTTCATGGGATGTGGACATTGCTGGAAAAGCCAGCATTTATTGCCCATCCCTAATTGCCCTTGAGAAGGTGGTGGTGAGCCGCCTTGAACCGCTGCAGTCCGTGTGGTGAAGGTACTCCCGCAGTTCTGTTAGGGAGGGAGCGCCAGGATTTTGATCCAGTGACGATGAAGGAACACCGATTTATTTCCAAATCAAGATTCTGTGTAACTTGGAGGGGAACTTGCAGGTGATGGTGTTTCCATGCGCCTGCTGCCTTTGCCCTTCTAGGTGGTAGAGGTCGCGGGTTTGGGAGGTGCTGCCGAAGAAGCCTTGGTGAGTTGTTGCAGTGCATCTTGTAAATAGTACACACTGCAGCCACGGTGCGCTGGTGGTGGAGGGAGTGAATGTTTAAGGTGGTGGATATGGTGCCAATCAAGCAGACTGCTTTGTCCTGGATGGTGTCGAGCTTCTTGAGTGTTGTTGGAGCTGCACTCATCCAGGCAAGTAGAGATTATTCCATCACACTCCTGACTTGTGCCTTGTAGATAGTGGACAGGCTTTGGGGAGTAAGGAGATGAGACACATGCTGCCAAATACCCAGCCTCTGACTTGCTCTTGTCGCCACAGTATTTATATGGCTGGTCCAGTTAAGTTCTGGTCAATGGTGAACCCCAGGGTGTTGATGGTGGGGGATTCGGCAATGGTAATACCATTGAATGTCTTGTGCAGGTGGTTAGACTCTTGCCTGTTGGAGATAGTCATTGCTTTGTGTGGTGTGAATGTTACTTGCCACTTATCAGCCCAAGCCTGGATGTCGTCCATGTCTTGCTGCATGCGGGCATGGACTGCTTCATTGTGCTTATATTTCTTGTTAGTTTGTTCTGTTTGAATTTATGGGCCTAAGGCTTTGGAAAGGCAATTCTCAGCCCTGTTGACACATTGGTGGTTCAATCTTAAATCAAATGTATTTAAACGTTGTATGTAGTCCTTGAGGCTCCATGTTAAATACCCAGAAAAAAAACATCTTGGACACTCTTCATTTAGATGTTCATACTGTGGCATCCTTTTCTGTTGATGGACTGATACTTGAATGGTAACATGTGTGCAGTCAATGGTCCCAGCATTCAGGCAACAGCACATTTTTTATTAAACCTTGCTGCCTCTCTTGCTGATGCAGTCAGCAGCATGCAGAAACAATTAGGTTAATTTCCAACTTATCGCCCAACTTTGCTTTCCATTGAAATCAATGGAGAGTCAGGTTTTTTCTATAACAGGTACTTGACCCACAATGTCAATTCTATGTTCTGCGGTAAGTTGAAAATTACCCCCAATGTACCTCAATGAACTGCAAACTTGCTGATCTTTGTCAGGTTGCCTGTCATTACTTAAGAGGACCCTACGACAAGATAGTTCAGTGCCATTGTCACTTTTACTGTTTCTTGGTTGCAGATCTGATTCCAGAAGATGGCAGAATTAATCTAAGGCTTCCTTGCCGTCTCACCCAGTAGTTCTCAGTGTGGTGGCAGTATGCACACTACTTGCAGTAGACATGCTACCTGGGATAATCGTGAGTTCTAGCAGTACTAGGACCGTTGACCTGCCTGATCCTCCTCTGCTGGTGCTTTTCCTCCTCCAACATATCTGTCTGAATTAGACTTGCTGATTCTGCAGTGAGTCAACTCTCTGGTGTTCTGCTAGGCTGGCTCTCAGGTGGCTTTCTCTGCTGCTTTGGCACCATCATTAATGTGATGCACGCCTAAAGGTGAGCATGAGGAGATGTATGTTTTTCATTCAATGCCACTCAGTGAACTCTTAGTAAGGAAAGCACTTGTTAACAATGGATTTGTGCATTAATGCACCAAATTTCTTTGCTTGTCCATTAGCTCTAACATATGAAGGAGTTTAGATTTGATGTCTGTAGTCTACCTTTATTACGGAAGTTCAGTTTTATGTTATTCATATTTATAATTGTACAGGCACAGTATTCTATGTATAATGCCATGTGTTTGTTTTTTTGGTCTTTTTTTTTAATCAGGCATTAATTATGACTGTTTCAAAGTTGCAATATGCTTTAAAGAATTGTTGACACTAATTTATCCTTGAGTCACTTTCATATATGGGTGGCTCTGTGCCAAAATTATAATTTCACCATAAAATTACTTACTTTACGCATAAAGCTCTTTCCTAAACTGATATTTATTACTAACTTGGTCTTTCACTCTCGTCTTTGATTTCCTTTTATTGTTTGCTTTTCTCTCTTACCTTTAATATTCACTCTGTTAATATACTGACGTCTTTATCTTCTTTACATCTCTGTACTTATTTTCTTTATTTGTCTACTTTTTTTCCCTCTGGCTTCTTTGTCCTTTACTTTTCCTTCATTTCCATGCCTCACTTTCTTCTCATCTTGATCTGGAGGAGCTCAAATTGAAGCTGCTGCTGGGGCTTAGTACACACTGGGAAACAACAACTAGCAGTGGGAGCAAGAATAATAATTTTGGGCACTGAAACTCTTCAATCTTATTGATACCAGTGAAGTGGACAGGCAACAATGGGGCACAAAAGCCCAAGGTTAGCAGTTTGCTATTGTCTTGCACGTATCTGAATTCCCATTAAGAATGTTAGATGTGGGATCCTCTTAGAAACATAGAAACATAGAAAATAGGTGCAGGAGTAGGCCTTTCGGCCCTTCGAGCCTGCACCACCATTCAATATGATCATGGCTGATCATTTTTGCAACTTTAGTACCCCATTACTGCTTTCTCTCCATACTCCTTGATCCCTTTAGCCGTAAGGGCCACATCTAACTCCCTTTTGAATATATGTAACGAACTGTCCTCAACAACTTCGCTGCACACCCTCAATAACAAAAATGTCCTTCCTCAGATTAGGAGACCAAAACTGTACACAATATTCAAGGTGTGGCCTCACCAAGGCCCTGTACAACTGCAGTAAGAGCTCCCTGCTCCTATAGATATAAGAATGTTGAAGTTCAAATACAAAGTGCCATTTGGTGAGTCTGGGCTGCTGAAGCTACTGGAGTGCCAAGCAGAAATTTCTTGGTCTTACAGTGCAATCAGCAATAACTAAAGTCAGTTTAATGAGCCATCTCTTATTATTCTAGTTGCTTCTAGCTGACTTTGTTGTGCCATTCAAAGTACAAAGGAAAATTGACAGTAGCAATATTCAATAGAATAAAAATAAAGTGAAATGTACTTGAAAAGTTGGCAGCCCACAAAGTAGATAAGTCACCCAGTCCAGATGGATTGCATCCTAGATTGCTGAGGGAATTAAGGGTGGAAATTGTGGAGCCTCTGACCACAATCTTCCAGTCCTTCTTGGATATGAGGATGGTGCCAGAGGATTGGAGGATTGGAAATATTACACCCCTGTTTGAAAAAGGAGAGAGGGATAAACCCAGCAACTACAGACCAGTCAGCCTAGCGTTGGTGGTGTAGACACTTTTAGAGACTAATCTGGACAAAATTAATTGGTATTTGGAAATGTATGGGCTAATAAATGAAAGTTAACTCAGATTTGTTAAAGGCAAATTGTTTTTCACTAACTTGATCGAGTTCTTTGATGAAGTAATAGAGGGTTGAAGAGGGTAGTACGTTTAATGTTGTATATATAAACTTTCAAAAGTACCACATAATAGACGTGTTAGCAGAATTTAAGCCTATGAGATTAAAGGGACAGTGGCAGCATGGATACAAAATTGGCTAAGGGACAAAGAGCAGAGAATAGCGGAGAACGGTTGGTTTTCACACTGCAATTGTGTTCTCCAGCGATTGGTTTTAGGACCATTGCACTTTTTGATATATATTAATGACCTGGAATTGGGTATACAGGGCATAATTTCAAAGTTTGCAGATATTAAAAAAAACTTGGAAATATAGTAAACAGTGAGGAGGGATAGTAACAGACTTCAGGAGGACGTAGACTGGTAAAACGGGCGGACACATGGCAGATGAAATTTAACACAGAGAAGTGTGAAGTGATACATTTTGGTAGGAAGAATGAGAAGAGGCAACATGAACTAAATGATACAATTTTAAAGGGGGTGCAGGAACAGAGAGATATGCGGGTGTATGTACACAAATCTTTGAAGATGGCAGGATAAGTTGAGAAGGCTATTAAAAAAGCATATGGGATCCTTGACTTTATTAATTATAGAATAGAGTAGAACAGCAAGGAAGTTAACATTGGTTAGGCCTCAGCTGGAGTATTTTGTTCCATTTTGGGCACCACACTTTAGAAAGGATAGGCTTGGAGAGGGTGCAGAAGAGATTTACTAGAATGTACCAGGGATGAGGGACTTCAGTTATGTAGAGAGATTGGAGAAGCGGGAATTGTTCTTCTTTGAGCAGAGAAGGTTCAGAGGAGATTTAATAGAGGTGTTCAAAATCATGAATAGTTTTGATAAAGCAAATAAAGAGAAACTGTTTCCAGTAGCCGAAGGGTCAGTAAGTCAACTATTTCAAGCAAGAAAATTCTTCCTGTAGATGGTTATTTAAATATTACAATTTTCAAACTCATTGTAGTTCAACTATTTCATATCAAATAAAGTTCATCTTTAATATCCCCCAAGAGGCCCTGACCTGCATGAGAACATCAGTGGCAGGTGGGGGCCATAAAAGGAGCGGAGGTGAGAGGCCCGGGAGCAGTGTGGAGGCGTACTACTCCAGGGAGCAGCGCGAGCTGGTGCAGGAGGGCGACGGCAGCAATGAGTAACATCACCAAGGTCCAGGTCAGTGCTTGGAGCATGGGCAGATACAGCAGGAGTGGCGAGGTCGGGGCGAAGGAGCGGCGAGAGACTGGAGGGATATGATCGGAGCCATGGGGAGGCTGGTGTGCAACGGCCACCACACGTTAAAAAAATCCACGCACAGGAATTTTCCACCCTTGAGGATGTAGTTCGGGTCCTTCATTCGAAACACCTGTGAACTCATCCTTTTTTGGTGTGGAAGCAGGTCATCCTCATTTCGAGGGACCGCCTATGATAATGATGAACTAGAGGACAGAGATTTAAGGTGACTGGCGAAAGAACCAGAGGTAACATAAGGAAACATTCTTTGACACAGCGAGTTGTACCGATCTGGAATTCACTGCCTGAAATGGTGGTGGAAGCAGATTCAATAGTAACATTCAAAACAGAATTGGATAAATACTTCAAGGGAAAAAATTACAGGGCTCTGGGGAAAGAGCAGGAGAGTGGGATTAATTGGACAGCTCTACCAAAGAGCAGGCACAGGCATGATGGGCCGAATGACCCCCTTCTGTGCTGCACTTTTCTACGATTCTATGACTATGCTACAGTGAATACATAGAAGTAGCTGAACACAGGAAATATGTCAATGCAAGAGAAATGACAGGACAGAACAGGTGCCATCTTTGGGTAAGTTTCATGTGTATAAGTCAAAGGAAATCAAGATCTAGTTTTGTGTACATCTCATGGCATAACTACCAGAATGTTGTGTTATTATATAATAGATTTGTAGGAACTGGACAAAATAACTCAGTTCCACGAGACCAAAATGTAAAGAATTAATTTTGAATTAATTTCATAAATCTCAGGACATAGAATTACTCAGAAGTGACAACTACATTCAGGGTTACTCTCAAAGTCTTGATATCCAAAGGCAACCTTATTTATTAAGAGATCTGAATTTGACTACGACAAAGTGTAAGAGAATTATATTTTCTGCTGCACATTGTTATTCACAGCAAAGAGAACATTACTTATCACATTATTCCTCCTAGCATGCTATATGGTCATTTTTTAATCCTTTCAGTGATTCTGTATTTCACTGTCCATGCTACTCATAGCAACAATTCAAAACCATCAGGACAGATGACCTAGTCCCAGCCCTTTACTGCTACAAGTCCAGATCTACCTACTAGGAAACACTTGAGAAAGGTGAAGGTGACTGGAATTGTGATTTTTCTCTCTCTGGGAAATGCTTGCTTTCTGCTTGACGTGATATGGCTGAGACTGGGAATTTATCATGCACCGAATCATGACTCAAATCAGTAACATACTGATGTTCCTATGTTACTGACTACCTTGTCACAGCTTTTTTATTGAGCAACCAAGGTGAAAGTGCAACATGCACACTGCAGTAGAAAATCACTGTTAAAAGCAATAAATAAATAAGAGACAAACAATAGCAATTAAGTGACAGCACGGTGTCACAGCTTCAATGTGCAGACATTTTATCGCTTAGGGCTCCATAGCATCATAGATTCATAGAATGGTTACAGCATAGAAGGAGGCCATTTGAATCAACAAGCCCTTGCTAGCTTTCTGTAAGAATATTTCAGATAATCCCACTCCCCTGTTCTTTCCCTGTAGCCCTGCAATTTATTTTCTTCAGGTAGTTATTCAATTTCCTTTTCAAGGCCACGATTGAATCTTCTTCCACCACCTGCTCAGGCAGTCCATCCCAGATCTTAACCACTTGCTGCGTACATTTTTTTTTCCTCATGTCGCCTTTGGTTCTTCTGCCAATCACCTTATATCTGTGTCCTCTGGTTCTCGACCCTTCCACCAATGGAAACAGTTTCTCCCTATCTACTCAGTCTGGACCCCTCATGATTTTGAACACCTCTATCAAATCTTCTCTCAACCTTCTCCGCTCTGAGGAGAACAACCCCATCTTCTCCAGTCTGTCCACGTAATTGAAGTCCCTCATCCCTGGAATCATTCCTGTAAATCTTTTCTGCACCCTCTCTAAGGCTTTCACATCCTTTCTAAAGTGTGGTGCCCAGAATTAGACACAATACTCCAGTTGAGGTCAGACCAGTGTTTTATAAAGGTTCATCATAACTTCCTTGCTTTTGTACTCTCTGCCTCTATTTATGAAGCTCAGGATACCGTATGCTTTTTAACCGCTTTCTCAACCTGCCCTGCCACCTTCAATGATTTGGGCACATCTACTCCCAGATCTCTCCATTCATGCACCCCCTTTAGGATTGCGCCCTTTAGTTTATATTGTCTCTCCTCGTTCTTCCTACCAAAATGTATCACTTTGCACTTTTCCATGTTAAATTTGATCTGCCACTTGTCCGCCCATTCTACCAGCCTGTCTATGTCCTCTTGAAGTCTATCACTATGCTCCTCACTGTTCACTAAACTTCCAAGTTTTGTGTCACCTGCAAACTTTGAAATTGTGCTCTGTACACCCAAGTCCAAGTGAATAATATATATCAAGAAAAGCAGTGGTCCTAGTACCGACCCCTGGGAAACACCTTCCTCCAGTCCGAAAACCAACCGTTCACCATCATTCTCTGTTTCCTGTCACTTAACCAATTTCATATCCATGCTGCCATTGTCCCTTTTATTCCATGGGCTTAAAATTTTCTGGCAAGCATATTATGTGGCACTTTATCAAATGCCTTTTGGAAGTCCATTTACACCACATCATCCGCATCGCCCTCGTCAACCCTCTGTTACCTCATCAAAAAACTCAATCAAGTTAGCTAAACACGTTTGCCTTTAACAAATCCATGTTGGCTTTCCTTAATTAATCTACACTTGTCCAAAGCTTTCATCCCAAAGCTTTACAGCCAATTAAGTACTTTTGAAGTGTAGTCACTGTTGTAATGTAGGAAATGTGGCAGACAATTTGCGCACAGCAAGCTCCCACCAACAGCAATGTGATAATGACCAGGTAATCTGTTTCAGTGATGTCGATTGAGGGATATATATTGGCCAGAACACCAGGGATAACTCCCCTATTTTTCTTCAAACTCGTCTTATGAGATCCATCACCTGCTCCCTTGACTCCATTATCACTAAAGTGTTGACTATGCAACTTCCCTTCCTGGCCCCCATGTTAGCTGATATTGTAAATAGTTCCTGCTATTCAAGTACTGTCTGCCCCCCTTTCTCATCACCCCCACCTGCAAAGACTTACCTGTAACCCCTCTGTCCCTGAAAACTACAACCCCATCTCAATCCCCCGTTCCGCTCCAAAGTTCTTGAAAATCTTGTTATCTTTCAAATCTGTACCCATCTTTCCCACAACTCCATGTTTGAATCTCTCCAATCAGGTTTCTGTCATTGCCACAGCCCCAAAATAGCCCTAACCAAAGTCACAAATGACATGCTCTGTGTATGGTGCATTATCCCTCATCATTCTCTCTGTAGTCTTTGATATGGTTGTCTACACCATCCTCCTTCCTTGCCTTTCCCCTGTTGTCCACCTAATGGGATTTCCCTCTTTTGGTCCCACTCTTACCTATCCAATCGTAACATAACCATCTCCAGCAATGACTTTGCTCCCGCCCTCACACCAGTATCTCCAGAGTCCCACAAGAATCTATTATTGACCCCCTCCTCTACATAATGCCCCTTAGCGACATCATCTGCAGACATGGGGTCGGCCTCCACATGTATGCTGATGATAATCAGCTCTACCTCTACCTCTCTGCTACCTCTCTTGACATTTCCACTGACTCCTTGACCAATATCCAATCATTGCTGAGCCAATAAACATTGGGAAGTCTGAAGCAACTGTCATTGGCTTCTATCACAAATGCCATCACCTTGCCCCTGATTCCATCCCTTTCTCCGGCCATTGAATCCAGACTGTTTGCAAAACTCAGCATTCTATTCTAGTCAATGCTGAGCTTCCAACTTTCATATGCTCCATATACTTTCTATCTGAATGACCACCTACTTCATTAACATTGTCTGCTTCAGTTCCTTCTTTAGCCTACCTTCCACCAAAACCCTCATCCGTGCCTTTGTCACCTTCGGACTCGATTATTCCAATGATCTCCTGGCTGGCCTCCCATTCTCCGCCCTCTGTAAACTTCAGCTCATCCAAAATTCTGCCACACATTCCTATTCTGTGCCATGTCTTGCACATCTGTCGCCCATATTCTTCCTGACCTACATTCAGTCCCTCAACCCTTTCAATTTAAAATGGTCACCCTTGTGTTTAACTCCATTTATGGCCATGCCTTTTCTTATCTATGTAACAACCTATGACCCCATCTTGCTGAACTCTCCATTCCTCCAATACTAGACTTTTGTGCACCTTCCCCCCTGCCCCCCCACCATCCCTTCACCCATTGACAGTTGTGCCTTCAGCCTTCTCAGCTCCACGCTCTGGAATACCCTCATAAATGTCCTCTGCCTCACCACCTCCCTCTCCTCCTTCTTACATTTAAATGCTCTAAATGACTGAGTAGCACTGGTTGATGGCTTATAGTCGCTGATAGGTGGGGAAATGGAGCTGAGTCCATGATCAGATCAGCCATGATCTTATTGAATGGTGGAGCAGGCTCGAGGGGCTGTATGGCCTACTCCTGCTCCTATTTCTTATGTTCTTATGTTCTTCTGTTCTTATAGTCACAGGGTATATAGAATGTTTGCTGTCTGATGTATCGCCATCAGTGCCAAGGATCTTTGCTGGAGTTACTGTGGTCCTGCTGCGTTCTGAGGCAGTCCTACAATCACTTGTAAAGGGCTCAATAATGGCACAGAATGGCTGCTTCCATAATATTTCTTGTCTTTGCCCCTGCCTCAGTCCCTCTGCTGCTGAAACCCTCAACCATGCTATTGTTACCTCCAGGCTCAACTATTCCAATGCTCTCCTGCTGGTCTTCCAATTTCCACCCTCCATAAACTTGAGTTCATCCACAACTCTGCGGCCCTTAACCTAACTCGGACCGAGTTCCATTCACCCATCATTCCTGTGCTTGCTGACCTACATTGGCTTCCGATCCACCAATGCGTTCACGCGGTTCCCCGGTGGTGGCCTCTTGTTGCCCGAATCCTGTTCTCTCCCACCAGCCAGGTACTCCTTGGAGATGGGAAGCTAAAATGGCCCCAGCATGGCCAGGCAAGTTTATTGCTCACCATTCAAACCTGCGCCCCAAGTTAAAATAAGGGCTTTTGAGATCTCGGAATTTCTCCCTTTTGGTTAATTGTAAATGTTCTCCAATTGCTTTGAAGCTGCATCATGGAGTTTGGACCCTACAGCAATGGGAGCATTTATAAATGATACACTGCCTATGGACTGCATATTTAATGTCTACACTACAGATACCATTGCTATTGCAATGTTCTCAACTGTTAGTCCAACTAACCATATCATCTTTCATACAGCTGTGTGTATTTAGGCAAACTACTGTCCAAATCATGTATTTCAGAATTGTTTGTTGTGAAGCACACTCACTAAGAGGTGTATCCCCAGACAATTGAGGTGGAGGGCTCCACATGTTAAACCTTTGCCTTGTACCAGATGACCTCTTAGCAACTGACCGCTGCAACTACTTCAGTTTCAGTGCTCTGTGCCTCACTCAGTTTTCCTGATCAACCTCACTGTGATTTTATTCCTCGAATGCGTAGATTTATGCTGGTGTCTAATTGAAGTTTGGGTGGTGATGACTGGTCCGGTGGAAGTTGCTGTGGATGTGCCTTGAAGACCACTGGGTTCTCATTGTTCTGTGAAGAGAACAGAGGGGAAATTAAGAGTGCTTGAGTATACTTATCCATTGGAGGACTATATTATCATTAGTTGTAAATTATATACTTGCATAATAATTGTGTATGGACACATTGCTGTAACATTAAATTATTGAATATATGATTAAATGGAACATACCAGCTGGTCTGTGCAGGCAACACCTATTACACTAATGCATTCTGCAGTCTCCCTTCTGATTACATCTGTCCTATATGTAGTGAGTTGTTTGTGCACACATCTGCTGCCTGTTCCATGATGTGCCCTGTCATTATATATTACACTTGGCTTCAAACAAAGTGCAGTGTGGATTAAGACAGGATGATTAGGCATGGAAATTCCATTTACAATATTTTCTCTTTGCCGTCCTGGCACATCTAATTTGTATAATGTTGCTACTTAGTTCTCCTATCTTAGTTGTTTTATCTTTACTAACATATCACTGTCAATACAGTATTTTTTCACATATCTTTATGACTTTCCTCCATGTCCTTGTATGTTTCTTGTGCTGCTGCTCTATAACAATATCGCTGCTTTATTGCTGCATTCTTAAATCATGCAGCTTCTTTAAGGAGTCCAGCAAGGGATCAGAAGTTGTTCACACAGACTTCACATTATGGCATATTGCGATGCTGCTGGTTTTGAATCACATCTGGAGACTGTCTTCCTGTATCAAAAATGTCACCACATTTCTCCGATGTACAGTTCAGAAGCTTATCTGGAGCCTGGTTACTAAACCTGTCGTTACTTTGAGCCATTTTTGAAAAATAGCTGTATTTAATTATCATACTGGGTTAAGCAGCTTATTAACTACTTGAGCAATGTTGAGGATTATTACTGCCGGTGTGTCATAATTAGCTGTTTTTCTCAGTATCACTGACAAAATCATACTCTCAGCATTACACGTTTCACAACTCCTGTGATTTTACTTTTAGTAGGTCGAGAGTAACAACAAAATTGTATTCAACATTAAATCAGCATGCAGAAATAATAAAATACAAAAAATAGAATTACATGGAATTACGTAGAATATAGAGCACAGAAATAGGCCATTCGGCCCAACCAGTTTAAGCTCCACGTGAGCCTCTTCCCATCCTTCCTCTAACTCTATCAGCATAATCTTCTATTCCCTTCTCACTCATATGCTTATCCAGCTTCCCTTTAAATGCATCTATATTATTCACCTCAACTATTAACTGTGGTGGTGGGTTCCACATTCTCACCACTCTCTAGATAAAGAAGTTTCTTCTAAATTCCCTATTTGACTTCTTGGTGTCTATCTAATATTGATGGCCTCTATTTTTCCTCTCACCCACAAGTGCAAACACACACTCTGGGCAGGATTTTTCCAGCGCTCAGAGGGCTGGTTTGGAGGTGGGGCCGCTGTCAAAATCTAAAAGATTGACAACGGGGCGGTATCCTGTCTCCTTGTATATTTCCCAAGTGCCGATTCTGCCTGCGCTTTGCAGTTCCGGCACTAAGCAGCTGGTCAGGCAATAGAATACTTTAAAAGTTGTTTAAAGGTATTTCATCAGGGCGGTCCCTCGTATCGAGGATGACTTACTTCCACGCCAAAAAGGGATAAGTTCACAGATGTTTCAATGAAAGACCTAAAATTCCTGGTCCCGAACTACATGTTGAAGGGTGGAAGATGCCTGTGCGTGGATTCTTTTAATGTGTGGTGGCCGTTGCACACCAGCCACCACATGGGCTTGACAGAGCTTGGTCTTGGTCCAGTGGCATGGATTAACCAAGGCGACTGGAGACCAGCTCTGCTGCATGGACCTAGTGCGCAGACATATCGCAATGTGGGCTGGCCTGTGCTGCCCCTGGGCCCACGCCTCTTCTGGGCCCCAAACTCATGCCTCCCCTGGGCCCTGATCACGTCGCTCCACGAACACTCGCTGCTCCTGCGCCCCAACCGCACCACTCCTGCTGTACCTGCCCACGCTCCAATCACCAACCTGGACCTTGATGACGTCCAATTCAGTTGTCCTCTTCCCTGCCGTTGCCCTCCTGCACCAGCTCACGCTGGTATTTATGCACCATATTACCAACTATTCAAATTTTTTTTGACAACTTTCATTTCGCTCAGGAATCACATCAGGTATGTATGTTGGGTTTTCAATGACTATTACTTTGAATAGGTGACAGCTGCAAAAATGGTATAAAAGCTACCATTTCACAGCTGTTCACTTTCCAATGTTAGAAGCTGGAGCCTTCAGGATTCGGAATTCACCTTTCAGCTTTAGGAAGGTTGGAAGTGCTTGGAGTAAACTCTCTATCCAGTGTTACTTCCTTTGTGCAAACTCTTTCACCATTGACAGATCGCTTCTGTCATTTCAACTTCAGCTGCCATCTATTTTTCAGCAGCATCGATGCCCTTGAAAAAATCTCACCTTAGTCCTCAGAATCCCACCACAATTAGCCACAACAGCAGCAGCACCAGGCACACCAGCAGCACCAACAACAACAGAACCTTCTCGGCAATCAACTGATGCTGGACAGGACACAGGAGTCAGCATCTGACCACAATGCAGCTTGGGATGCCAGGGATGGCCTCACCATGGCCACATTTACTTCACTTGATGCTGTACACCCTGGCTGCCACATGATGCGCCACATTGGCACCACCCCACACCAGCTCCATAATGTATTCCTGCAATGCCCAAGCCATTCCTTTCACACTCATTGCCATTGTGGGGGTGGGTGAGGTACCTTTACGTCTCACCATTCACTACAACTCATTAAATCAGTCCAAAGGTGCACTCAAATCTGTCCAAGAAGGCAAAGTGTTCAAAATAAAGATTTCAATGTTTGACAGCACATTAGCAGAAACTCTACATGAACATTGGCTAAAGGACCCAAGTGCCTACCCTTGTGTGTTGTTAATTGGTATGATTGGGCAAGGATGAGGATGAGCGTGAGGGGTGGCTAGTGAGATGGGGATGTGATAATGTAGATAGAGAGGGATGGGTGGAGGTGCAAGGTATGTTTGTGTAAGTGAGGGTAGGGAAGGCAGCGTGATGGGGATGCAATGAATAGCACAGCAGGATGTGGTTGAATGTGGCTTTGCAGTAATGTTTTGTGATCTACTGAGATCATTGAAAGGCTTGTGCCACATGCAGCCAAGTCCTCCTGAAGACACCCTGCTTGTACCCTCCTGTGCAATGTGCAACAAGGCTCCATTGGTGTCCTGGAGCGGACTCTTCCACCCTTGGAAGGGAAGAGAACTTTCCTGCATATTGGAGGGAGTCATGGGAGAGCCAAGGTGCAGCCATGTACCTTTGTGTAGTCATGGTTTGCAGCACCTCAATGCTGCAGAACACTGACAGAACAACTGTCAAAATGAATGTGGACGTGGTCCCTTTAAGGAAACTGTCTCATGACGTGACATCAAATGATGCCATCAGACCCGCTTCCTTTTAATTGGCTGGGAACCTCACAGGACAGGCTTAACAAGCTCAATCAAGGTAAAATCACTTTAACATAGCAGGATGGAACCGGCAGCAGGGTTTCAATCCGCACCCGAAGTTACCCGAAGTCGCCCGTCTCTCTCCTGATCCGGTAGGAAAAATCACAGCCTCTGTGTCTACTCGTTCAAAGCCTTTCATAACTTTAAAGACCTCTATTAGGTCACCCCTTAACCTTGTATTTTCAAGAGAAAAGAGATCCAGCCTATTCATCCTTTCCTGATAGGTATAACCTCGCAATACTGGTATCATCTTGTAAATCTTTTTTGCACCCTCTCCAGTGCCTCGACATCCTTTTCATAATATGGAGCCCAGAACTGTACACAGTATTCCAAGTGTGGTCTAACCACAAATATGTTCTCATATTTACAAATACAATGTTGACTTTCACAATTATTTTTTACAAGGACTTTGGGAAATCCCTACCACCCATCCATATCTATGGAAGGTGCCAATTGATTGGCACAAATTTTCAACCAGTGTTTATCCAAGTAAGAGCTGTGCAATTTCAGCTGGGGAGAAGGGGATGGAGGCACTGGGTCGACTGGAAAAAGAGTGAGTGAAATGGTTTATCTAAAATTAATTGTAGCACACTGCTGTCACAAGGCTAATTCAGTGGTAAGTACCATTCACCAGTTCCCATCAAGCAGCATTTTGGGGTCTAGGAGAATCAAGGGATATGGAGATTGACAGGAAAGTGGAGTTGAGGTCAATGATCAGCCATGATCTTATTGAATGGCGGAGCAGGCTCGAAGGGCCATATGGCCTGCTCCTGCTCCTATTTCTTATGTTCTTAGCATGAGTAGGTACTGACAACAGAGAAAATAATATTTGATAATATTGAGATTTCAAGATTCAGTTTACATCAAAATCTGTGGATTCAAATACTGAAGCCAGAATCTTTCAATATTTACCACAGTGTCGATGAGGTTAAAAGGCCAAGACACAGATTTGCACACCAATTTCAGTAACTGCTTGAGAATGAGCTCACTAGAGACTAAGCATGACCATGCAAAGGGTAAGGTAAGGAAAAATCCAATGGGGCGTCTCAACCTCACTGTTCTAGTGCAGCCCGAGGTGAGTAAGGGAAAACAAAGATCATGTTATCCTTATATATAGCTCTCTAAAAAATATACAAATAATATGGCCTAGAAATTGATGTGATGTGATTGAGAAAACTGTTATGCTGGTGGCAAATTTGCAACAATGTGTAGAGTCTGTTGTAATGTACATTTGCTGCCTGGTTTTCGAAATTAATGTCGAAGCATCAAGGGCGTTGTGCGCTATTGTGCCTAAGCCATTTGTTTGCCTTGTTGCACTCACTGTCTCCTGGATAATTACTGATTAATAGGGGAGCCTACCAAACTCCAGTCTTTTCAGATCTCAGGCATGAGGTTCTCTTAGCACCCACATGAAACGTATGTTACATCTGAATCAGGTTCTTGTCCAACAGGATTCTATAAGAAACTAATGTTTCATTGAGTTTCTGCTGCCAGAAAGTTTGCTACAGTGCTAATTTCTTTCAGTGCTCCCTAATGTTGGAACAGTGCCCCATAAATTGCTTGATGAATGCCTTCGAGGTTTGTGAGGGAAATGCTCTGAAATGTGGAGCGAGAGAAGCTAGGAGAAGCATTTTTTGGAGCAAGTTGGAAGTAGCACTGGAAGGCGAGAGATGTGTGTGTGTGGGTGGGGGGGGGGGGGGCGGTGGGGGGGGGGGGTGGTGGAGAGAAAGAAGCCAGGATAAGTATTTTGGGAGATGAGGAAGTTAGCACTTTGGTAGATTTTTAATTAAAAAGAAAATAACAATCAATTTTGAGGGGAAAATTTTTCCAGGGCAGCATTACCCCTGGAACTCCTCTAGAAATTTGGCACCAGTTCGCAGAAGGGGAGAGGAGTAGTATTTTGAAGGACTGTTATAATTGGACATTTGCAGCCTACAGCCCTGACTGGAATAATTCCCATAGCCAACAGAATAATTGCCTGAATCACCTGTTTACTATTTGGCACCTCCAAATAACACATGGAAAACAATTTCTAGCCTCACTTATTTTATTCTCTGCATCAGGTTATTAGCAAGAAGCTTCACCTACCAGCTGTGCATTTGGGAAATAACTGGTGCGCTGCTCGCAATACTCCATTCTTAAAATGAATGAATGGGAAATTACAGGCAGTGCACCCAAATATTTCTTAATGTGCATGGCCGGAGGACAAGGCACCCTGCCAATAGCACAGAATTATAAAAGTAGCCCCATAGAAAGAGAGAAATTGTATCCAAGCCTTTTTTCTTTCCATGTTCAAAGCATGAATAAACTTAAAACAGAATCATAAAAAAAGGCTTTCTGTAACTGTAAAGGGCTATGATTTTCTATCAACTGCTAAACTATTTAGCGCTCTATCTGGTGAGTTATTGATCCCCTTGTTTTAGATGATAATAGACCCTGGGTAAAATTTTCCACTGGAGTTAATTTGGCTCCCTGTTGTAACTGCAGCAGGAGGAGTGGAAATTTGGGAGCCAGCTCCCTCTAGGATTTTCTGCTGGGTCTGATGAGGCACATAAGAAATAGGAGCACGAACAGACCATTCTGCCCCTCGAGCCTGCTCTACATTCAATAAGGTCTTGGTTGATCTTCTACCTCAACTTCACTTTCTTGCACTATCCCCATATCCCTTGATTCCCTTAATATTCAAAAATCTATCGATCTCTGTCTTGAATATACTCAACGACTGAACTTTCACAGCCCTCCGGGGTAGAGAATTCCATAGATTCACCACTCTCTGCGTGAAGAAATTTCTCCTTATCTCAGTCCTAGATGGCCGACCCCTTATTCTGAGACTGTCATCCCTGATATAGATGGGTATATGCCAATAATGCACAAATGACAAGAACAAAACAGACAACATTGTTGCATTCGTTTGTGCCATAGTAACTGAGCACTGGGATTGCCATGCATTCCTGGCATTTGTAGAGGGAGAATTTAAGGGCGGATTTTCCGAGCTTTTGTGCTCCGTTTTTTGCCCCGGAGCTGTGGCAATGGTGGCGGTGGGATGTTTTGGGCGAACAGTCAACTTCCAGCTGCCCATGGGTATTTTCAATGCTGGTTTTGTGGAGGCGCAGAGCAGCACCACCCGAAATAGCTGCTCCCCTGGTTGCGACACTGGCGCACGTTTTGACTCCCGCCCGACCCATACGCCCCGCAGCGTGCCCTGCAGTGACCGCCTGGGAAATCGGGTGGTCCAACCTATACCGACTGTAGAGAGGTAAGCAATGCCATTCTAAGGTAAGTGTGATTGTTTTTTTCTTTTAAATTTTTTTTTGTAATTTCTATTATGGTGATGTGGCTATGTATTGGGAATGTTTTTGTGGGGGGGTTTTCAGGGTTTTTTTTCCTCCCCAGGCGTCTCTTGGAGCACTCCCGAACCAGCTCTTTAGCTCGGGATTTTCCCATGATAGAGAGGTGTACAATGCCTCCCTTAGCGTTGCTCCCCAGACTCGGGGCCCAGCTGCCCAATTTTGATGACTGAGACGCAAACTGTTCCCGGGCGTAAACTTTAGCGCTGTGCCACCATTACTGCCCCGAAATAATCAGAGTTGAAAATCCAGCCCTTAAAGTTTAAATGCCCCGGGGGACATTGAATCAATCGTAGGATAATCAACAACAACAACAACTTGTATTTATATAGCACCTTTAACATAGTAAAACATCTCAAGGCCCTTTGGGGAGTGTTATCAAACAACATTTGACATGAGTCACATAAAGAGATATTAGGGCAAAATCTTGATGAAAGAGGTAGATTTTAAGGAGCATCTTAAAGGAGAAAAGAGAGGTTGCAAGGTGGAAACCTTTAGGGAGGGAATTCCAGAACTTAGGGCCTTGGCATCTGAAGGCACGGCTGCCAATGGTGAAGAGATTAAAATCAGGGATGCTCAAGCAGCCAGAATTGGAGGAGCACAGACATCTTGGACAGTTGTTGGCAATATTTCCTTTAAGCTGATTATAGCGAGAGTCGATCTCGCTGCAACCAGGTCGGTAAGTGCTTAGCGCCCTGTTATCACCCCTGGAGGCGATTACAGGAGGTGCCAAAGGGGCCAGTTTCTAGGCCCTAGTGTGATATTTATAGCTGAGATATACTAACTGTCTGTAAAAGTGTGATTTGGAGAAATTTGGTAGCCCTCGAAAGCAGGTGCGGGGATCATGATGCGATTGCAATCCACGCCTGTTCGGAGGAATGCAACCAGCAATTAAAATTCATGCTGCCTGCTACTTTGCATGATTGCAGCTCTCAGCTGAGTGCTAATAAGTGGTGGAACACTCAGCAGGGGGTGCAAGTTTGTGCGAGGCAAGCTCCAATTAAAGCTAGCCTGCACAACTAAAGACAGTTTACACCTCTTAAAGGGGAGGTGCTTTCTGCCTGCAACAGGTGGTGGAAGTGCTTGTGCAGGCTGCTGTCAGAAAAAGAAGACTGAATAATGGCCCACAGGAAGGAGAAAGCGCTCCAAGATTATCCGATGAAGCATTTGAGGCGATGGTCTAGGATGTCAGCTCCAGAGGGAGAGATCCTCTTACAACAGGGGGCCAGCTTGCCCTCTAGGCAACAGACAAGACTGCAGTGGGACTAGATAGCCAATGTGGTCAATGCCAGCAGTATAGACACGAGGACCTGGACACAGTGCAGGAAGAAGTTTAATTATCTCACACGCGTGGTTAAGGTCAGTGAACTCATCTTCAAATGCCGAATCCCATCATCTGCACCACTACAAAGAAAAAGACTTGAAAGAATTGCATTTACGTTTTGCCTTTCATGACCACCGGACATCCCAAAGTGCTTTACAGCCAATGAAGTACTTTTTTTAAATGTGTAGTCACTGTTGTAATGTTGGAAATATGGCAGCCAATTGTGCACAGCAAGATCCCAAAAATAGCAATGTGATAATGACCAGATAATCTGTTTTAGTGATGTTGATTATGGGATAAATATTGGCCAGGACAGCAGTGATAATTCCCCTGCTCTTCTTAGAAATAGTGCCATGTGATCTTTTACATCCACCTGAGAGAGTAGACAGGGCCTCGAACATCTCATCCGAAAGACGGCACCTCTGGCAGTGCAGTGCCAGCCTAGATTTTTAAACCCACAACCTTCTGACTCACTCACAAGGCTGCTACCAATTGAGCCACAGCTTACACACTAACCTCACTCACTGCTCAGCGCATCACACCCCATCACACCTGTCCAACAATCTCTACCAAACACCACTCATACCTCACATTCATAACTTCACCTCGCCCGCATACACTGCTGCAAGTCTCACACCCGCATCTCACAGCTTGAACACACTGTCGGCTATTCAACCATGACAGGCACATCACCCAAACATATTACACCACATTCACTGGCACACTTTCCTTTCTCTTGCAGGAAAAGGTGGAGCATAATAGACGTCAGCAGACCTTAAACAGCGGGGGAATGGCTTGGCTGCATAACCTCAGCCCCATGGAAGAGATGGTGCTAGCCATTCTTGGCAGGAGCATGGCTGAGCCCATGGCCAGCAGCGGGACTGATGGAATACAAAATGCTGGTATCCTCATATGTAATCCTCCTTCTCACTTCCTACTTCCCTCTCATCCCACAATCTGTTCTGATTTACAATCTATACATGGTGTAAGCATGCAGTTCTTGATTTCTTTCCACCCTCTCCTCACCACAACCCTATCCGTTTGTCTTTCACATTTTAGACACCCAAGAAATCCCACCGCCCCAGCCTGTAATCAAACAAGAGGGGGAGGAGGGTCAAGGAGAAGAAGAAAAAACGTCGTTCCATTTCACACTCCCAGGCACCAGCTCAGATACTGACACTCTGAGTATTTAAGGGGATAGGTAAGGTGCCAGATCTACACATAATGAGACACCGACACAAGTGGCCTGCAGCGAGGGCAAGGGGAAATGGTAGTTCAGTTGCCAGCTCCCCAGATGGTGAGGTCGCACATGAATTCTGCTGCACAGGACTCAGATGAAGACCTCTATGGGTGGTCTACAGAAGAACGCTGAATGAAATGCCTCGTGCATTGGCAGGCCTGCCAGAAAGCCTGCGTGCAATGTCAAGGAGCATGGTGGAGTCTGGCATCAACCTTGCACAGGGCTTTGCGCAGAGCTTGGAACCCATCCTTTCCAGCGTGCAAGGGCTTGGCAGATCCATTAACCACTTGTGGACCCAACCATCATGCTGCGTCTGATAAGAACATAAGAAATAGGAGCAGAACAGTAGGCCACCTGGCCCCTCGAGCCTGCTCCGCCATTTAATAAGATCATGGCTGATCTGATCATGGACTCAGCTCCACTTCCCTGCCCGTTCCCCATAACATTTATTCCCTTATCACTCAAAAATCTGCCTACGCCTTAAATATATTCAATGACCCAGCTTCCACAGCTCTCTGGGGCAGTGAATTCCATAGATTTACAACCCTCTGAGAAGAAATTCCTCCTCATCTCAGTTTTAAATGGGCAGCCCCTTATTCTGAGACTATGTACCCAAGTTTTAGTTTCCCCTGAGTGAAAATACACTCAGCTTCTATTGCAGCACAAGCACAAGCCACCCAATGTTTCAGTGCTGCAATGGAAGCTCAGACTGAAGTCATGCAAGCACAAATTGCTGCTATCATGGCTGGATTTACCAGTGTTGAAAGGGACTTGCAGGTTATCACAGCAGTCTCGCAGTCTGTGGAGGACGACCCTGCTGTCCTCTCTCTCGGTGAGAGCATTTGTCCTCCCACCACTGCTACTCCAACCAGTGCTCTTGATGTTGCCTTACATCCAGCCAGCCCAGACTGCTGCCGCCCATGCCGAGGTGGTGCAGTCCGAAGCCAGGCCTACTAGGCCTACTAGGCCTAGAGCTTCCCGAGTTCATCCAGCAAGGCCATCTGCAGTCTCCCCCACTGAAAGTCAGCAGCCTTCCACCAGCCATGCTGCAGCCACTGAAGTAGCACTGCATAAGAGCACTAGGATAGGCAAAGGCACACACAAGACAGTCATTAAGGGAATGCACAAGGGTGATTAGTTGAATTTTTGATGGATATATGGATAAAGTTTGATTGAAAAATTTGATTTATGCTGGCTTTTATTTCAGCATTGTGGCCAAGTGGTTGCCATGATGGTCAATAACTTAATAGTTATTAAGGTGTGGGGCTAATATTGTGGAGGATACTGCAGACCACAACGAATCAGGATACACACTTCAGTGAGTACTGTAGCGCTCCTACCGAGAGGTCGAGGTAGCGGAAGCATTGTTTAAGGAAGCAAATGGTCTGCTCTATGATGTTTCATGTGGCAGCATGGCTCTTGTTGTATGCACGTTGGCCACAATTGGTTGGGGTGAGGAGCGGAGTTATGAGCCAGGTGGTCAAGGGATAGCACTTGTTTCCCAGTAGCCACCCTCTGGTTTGTCTTGGTTGCTCAAAGACTGAGGGAGCAGTGGACTGGCACAGAATAAAACTGCTGCCAGGATACTGGGCATTCAACATCATGATTTTTAAAAAATTCATTGATGTGATGCGAGTGTCGAAGGCAAGACCAGCATTTATTGCCCATCCCTAATTGCTCTCTAGAAGATGCTGGTAAGCTGCCTTCTTGAACCACTGCAGTCCATGTGGTGAAGGTACTCCCACAATGCTGTTAAGGAGGGAGTTTCAGGATTTTGACCCAGCGACGATGAAGGACCAACGATATGCTTCCAAGTCAGGATGGTGTGTGACTTGGATGGGAACGTGGAGGTGGTGATGTTCCCATGCGCCTGCTGCCCTTGTCCTTCTAGATGGTAGAGGTCATGGATTTGGGAGATGCTGCTGAAGAAGCCATGGTGAGTTGCTGCAGTGCATCTTATAGATGGTACACACTGCAGCCATGGTGGTGGAGGGAGTGAATGTTTAAGGTGATGGATAGGGCGCCAATTATGCGGGCTGCTTTGTCCTGGTCGAGCTTCTTGAGTGTTGTTGGAGCTGCACTCATCCAAGGAAGTTGGGAGTATTCCTGATTTGTGCCTTGTAGATGATGGAAAGGCTTTGGGGAGTCAGGAGGTGAGGCACTCGCCACAGAATACCCAGCCTCTGACATGCTCTTGTTGCCACAGTATTTATGTGGCTGGTCTAGTTAAGTTTCTGGTCAATGGTGACCCCCAGGATTTTGATTGTGAGAGATTCGGTGATGGTAATGCCGTTGAATGTCAAAGGGTGGTGGTTAGACTCTCACTTGTTAGAGCTAGCCATTGCCTACCACTTAAATGGCGTGAATATTACTAGCCACTTATCAGCTCAAGCCTGAATGTCATCCAGGTCTTGCTGCATGTGGGCATGGATTGCTGCATTATCTGAGGATTGTGAATGGCATTGAACACTGTGTAGTCATTAGTGAACATCACCACTTCTGACCTTATGATGGAGGGAAGGTCATGGATGAAGCAGCTGAAGATGGTTGGGCCTAGGACACTGCCCTGAGGAACTCCTGCAGCAATATCCTGGGGCTGTGATGATTGACTTCCAACCACCACAACCATATTCCTTTGTATGACTCCAGCCAGTGGAGAGTTTTCCCTCTGATTCCCATTGACTTTAATTTTACTAGGGCTCTTTGATGCCACACTCGGTCAAATACTGCCTTGATGTCAAGGACAGTCACTCTCGCCTTACCTCTGAATTCAGCGCTTTTGTCCATGTTTGGACCAAGGTTGTAATGAGGTCTGGAGCTGAGTGGCCCTGGCAGAACCCAAGCTGAGCATTGATGAGCAGGTTATTGGTAAGTGCCGCTTGATAGCACTGTCGATGACACCTTCCATCACATTGCTGATGATTGAGAGTAGACTGATGGGGCGGTAATTGGCCGGATTGGATTTATCCTGCTTTTTGTGGACAGGACATAGCTGGGAAGTTTTCCACATTGTCGGGTAGATGCCAGTGTTATAGCTGTACTCGAACAGCTTGGCTAGAGGCGCAGCTAGGTCTAGAGCAGATGTCTTCAGCGAGACAGCTGGGATGTTATCAGGGCCCATAGCCTTTTTTATATCCAGTGCACTCAGCCGGTTCTTGATATCACGTGGAGTGAATCGAATTGGCTGAAAACTGGCTTCTGTGATGGTGGGGACCTTCTGGCTGAAGATGGTTGCAAACGCTTCAGCCTTGTCTTTTACACTCACGTGCTGGGTTCCGCCATCATTGAGGATGGGGATATTCATGGAGCCTCCTCCTCCCATTAGTTGTTTAATGGTCCACCACCATTCACAACTGGATATCCTCGGTGTGATGATGGGACTTCGACTCCACAAGTGGTCACTGCTACCAATGCTGTCATGGACAGA
The DNA here is from genome assembly GCF_044704955.1 of Pristiophorus japonicus. Classification (NCBI taxonomy): domain Eukaryota; kingdom Metazoa; phylum Chordata; class Chondrichthyes; family Pristiophoridae; genus Pristiophorus; species Pristiophorus japonicus. The sequence goes on from NC_091992.1 coordinate 87,736,545, forward strand.
TACATCTGCAACAGGTAGATTGGTGAGGATGAGGTCAAATAGGTTTTTCCCTCGTGTCAGTTCTCTCACCACCTGCTGCAGGCCCAGTCTGGCAGTTATGTCCTTCAGGATCAGCCAGCTAGGTCAGTAGTGGTGCAACTGAGCCATTCTTGGTGGTGACATTGAAGTCTGCCACCCAGAGTACATTCTGTGCCCTTGCTACTCTCAATGCTTCTTCCAATAATGTTCAACATAGATGAGTACTGATTCATCAGCTGAGGGAGGGCGGTAGATGGTAATCAACAGGAGGTTTCCTTGCCCATGCTTAACCGGAAGCCATGGGGTCCGGAATCAATGTTCAGGAATCCCAGGGTCACTCCCTCATGACTGTATATCACTGTGCTGCCATCTCAGGTGGGTCTGACCTGCCGGTGGAATAGGACATACCCTGAAAGGTATGATTCTGTGAGTATGACTATGTCTGGCTGTTGCTTGACTAGTCTGTGGGACAGCTCTGCCAATTTTGTCACAAGTCCCCAGATGTTGGTGAGAAAGACTTTGAAGGGTCGACTGGGCTGATATGCTGAGCATGGTCACACATCAACTGCACATTCAACGAGTGGTAACCTTTGCGGTTGTAGTACAACTCAGCATTTATATACGGTGCCTGCAACGCCACGTGCATACATTCGAGACACCCTGCACCATGGAAAAGTCCGCTATCCTGGCAAAGCCACGTGCACACTCTGTCTGCTTCTCTCTGGTCAGAGAGAAGACAATGAAATCCTCTCTCCTGGCATAAAGAGCTTCTGTCACCCCATTTATGCAGTAGTGGGCAGCGAACTGCAAGATGTTACAGATGTCGCATGCTCCAGTCTGGAAGGATTCTGACTTGAAGAAATTCAGAGCCACAGTCACCTTCACAGCCATTGGCAGTGCTGTCCTTGCCCTGGAGTGAGGCTGCAGGTCTGGTTGCAAGATGTGGAAGAGTTCTGTAAGCACCTCGTTCATAAAAAGCAGATGCCTCAGACACTGCTCCTGGCTCAGGCTGAGGTAAGAGAATTGCTCTTGGATTGCACTAGGTGGGTAAGGCTGAGACCCCTTCTGCCCTCCTCCTCCTCTTCCCTCTGCAAGCAGCTGATCCTCTTTGCTGCCCCTGCTCCATCTCCCATGCTGCAGGTCAAGGGGAATAACAAATAGAACACCCATGACTGGGAGCAAGTGGTCTGACCAGAACTATTGAATTCAGAAGCAAGGCCTTCTCCACTTGCAGCACCGTTCCCTGTCACCTCACCAACTTTAAATAATTCTAGAAAGCTCCAAACAGTTCCACAAACTTAGAGCCAATAGAAATCAAAAATCAAGTTACCTGTAAGTTGTTGATGATTCCTTTAAATATCACTGGTGGGGATTCTTTCCTGCTCCTGAATGCAAAATGGAGTCAAATCAGCATTGCACGCTGATTTATGTCATGATCTGCATATTTACCATACTAACAGGCGCCATAGTGCCCTCACCAAGATGGTGTTTGCCACGACCCACAGCAGAAGTGTGTGTGCATTGCTCGGACGCCATTTTGGTACCAATTCGGCACCCATAGCGCCCAAACAACAGGCGCTACGCAACCGAATTTCTCGGACCAGGTGTGTCTGAAGCATCTCATACAATTTTAATGACCTTAGCAGCAGCATAAATGGTTGTTGTTCACGTCAGGCACACTACTTCTCCGATTGACTTCATGCATAATGTTTCTTACCATAGGAAAGGTGGCTTGCCTTTGGAAGTATTCATTTGTGCTGGGCAAAAGAGCATCTATCCGGAGAGCTCCTTAATCATAAGCTTGCAATTAAATTACTTGCATTGATTTGTAAAAAGGAATATTTGGTTTTCATTTTTATTATTCAGCAAAGAAAAGAAAATTACTGAATTTAAATGCATGTGGAGTTTGAGTAAAAGTATTGCTGACAACATTTTTTTTGTAAAAGTTACCATTTTTCTCCCAATTTAGATTGAATCTGCTGTTATGTAAAGAACTGTACAAGTTATAACATCATACCGATGTGGGGAAGAAAAACTATGAAAGATAGCATGTCTAAAATAGTAGCACGGCAATTGCACTGCTGATCCAGGGAAACTCACTTTTGAAAAGGTCAGTTCAGTGTCCATTGGAGAAGTGCTCTATCAATAAAGGCCACTCAGTTAACATAGCTATTCCTACAGTTATGGCACATCTTCATCCTGTGAAAATAGATTAAACAACTAGGTACAAAAAGCTAACACATTCATGACTCATGCTCTTTTGCTGCCAGTATTTCCTTCACAACGTTTTCTGCTGGATGCACAGCATGTGTTGAGACTTCTGGCTATTCTAATAATGCGCTGGTAAGCTAATGCAATGAAGGTTGACGATGTTGCCAAGAAAGATGGAAAGAGATACATGCTTGTCAAAAACAAAATTTATTAGGCCGAAAGCTATATCTAAAAAGCTGTATAGATGTAATTTGACCATTGCATTAATAAAATGTGAAACAGGACTGAGCAAGGAACATTATTAATAAGTTACTTGTTGTTTAGCCTTCTCACAGTAGACCTTTGAAGGATGATAGCTGATAAAATCATTGCACTAGCAACGTACTTAATTTTAAGACACATATTGATGAATATAAATTAATCTGCAGTCAGATCCACAAAATTACATCTCCAAAGCATTACATTTTTATCGTCTGTTATGGTGTAATCTGTGTGACTGAAATTTGCAACTAAATTTTACATTCAATTCAGTTGGTTGTTCAACTAATTTTCTAAATTTATGTCACAGACAAATACAGATTGTGACCTTTGCAAGAAAAGTAGAAATACAGAGCAAGTCCATTAGAACCTGAATAAACAAAAGGTATGTTAATGTTTCAGACAGGGACCCTTCAAAGAGTCTCTGCCAAAATGTTGATCATATCTTTTGTTTTTTCAGATGCTGAAGAACTTGCTGTCTATTTCCAGGATTCACTGTTACTGTTTCATATTTCCAGAATTGCAATTTCTCCTTTTTGTCTCTGCAGACGTGTTGTGCTAAATATAGAGTTCAAAAATTATTAGCATTTAGTCTACTTCCATTTTTTTTAAATAAAAGCTTAAAATGTTGTGAGTAAAGCTGAAATTACACCACACTACTTATCTAAGATCAGTAACTATTGGTAGAGCGTTCGAAATACGGAAACTTTGGGACCAAGGCCATTCCAGATTTCGTGTATAGGGTATTTCCTGATTTCGTAACGTCTTTCCGATGTCCCGAATCTGGAAACACCCGGCCGAGGTGGGGGTGGGCGGGTGGGAAGGGAGCCTGGTGAGTCCGGGGCAGGGGGGCCTGGGGAGTCTGGGGGAGGGGGCCTGGGGAGTCCGGGGGTGGGGGCCTGGGGAGTCCGGGGGAGGGAGCCTGGATTGTCCGGCAGCGGGGCCTGGGAGGTCTGGGGGAGGGAGCCTGGGGAGTCTGAGGGAGGGGCTTGGGGAGTCCGGGGAAGGGGGCTCGGGGAGTCCGGGGAAGGGGGCCTGGATTGTCCGGGGGAGGGGGCCTGGAGAGTTCGGGGGAGGGGGCCTGGAGAGTTCAGGGGAGGGGGCCTGGAGAGTTCGGGGGAGGGGGCCTGGAGAGTTCGGGGGAGGGGGCCTGGAGAGTTCGGGGGAGGGTGCCTGGAGAGTTCGGGGGAGGGGGCCTGGAGAGTTCTGGGGAGGGGGCCTGGAGAGTTCTGGGGAGGGGGCCTGGAGAGTTCGGGGAAGGGGGCCTGGAGAGTTCGGGGGAGGGGGCCTGGAGAGTTCGGCGGCAGAGTGGAGGTGTCAATGGTGCCGGGTTCGGCAGCGTCGGCTGCAGGTCAAGGGGTTGATGGTTCTGGGGTCAGAGGCCGGAAAAAACCTGCGTTGAAGACCTGCAACAAAGGTAAGTTAAAGTTTTTATTTTAAAATTATTTTTCAGTAATTTAGTAGGTAAGGGTTTTGTGAATGTTTTGTGAATTTTTTGTTTTTTGGACATTTTGGGGGGGGGGGGGGGTGGGATGGGGGCGGGGTGTCGGGGGTGGCGGTTCCCTCTCCCTCGGCCCGACTCGGTAATCGGTTTTTTAAAAGTCCGGATTTCAAAACATTTTCCGGATTCCGGAACTCTGGATTTCGGACACTCAACCTGTATGAAGTTATTAGTGCAGCCAGTAATACCAGAATGGTACTGTTACCTGTTTCTGCAATAAAGTACTCTCTGCATGCCAGGAGAGAGCTTTGCTGCCCCCTATGGCTATTTAAAAAATATTACCAGAGAACAGGTGGCAGCCGGTGTCGTTCCTTGGGACATTAATTAGACTCAGTACGCAGTTTGAAAAGTGCCGAGGAGATCCAATGGATCATGTAAACAGATTTTAAAATTCACCCCAGACTAGAATTATACTTGGTTTGGCGAACCAACTTCTACCTTGGAGACTGATCGCCAACTCCCTGACAGCTCTTCCTACCTCCCCCTGGACCGTGACCCCACTATTGAACATCAAGCCATAATTTCCCAGAACGTCACTGACCTCATCTTCTCTGGGGATCTTCTCTCTGCAGCCATCAACCTCATAGTTCTCCAACCTCGCACAGCCTGCTTCCACCTCCTTCCCAAGATCCACAAACAGGACTGCCCCAGTAGACACATCGTTTCAGCCTGTTCTTGCCCCAAATAACTTATTTCTTCCTATCTCGACTTTCTTTTTTTTCTCTCCTTGTCCACTCTCTTCCCACCTACATCCGTGACTCCTCCAATGCCCTCCATCACATTAAAAGTTTCCAGTTTCCTGGCCCCAACCATATCCTTTTCATCATGGACGTCCAATCCCTCTACACTTCCATTCCCCAGCAGGATGGCCTGAGGGTGCTCTGCTTCTTCCTCGAGCAGAGGCCCAACCAGTCCCCATCCACCATCGCTCTCCTCCGCCTGGCTGAACTTGTTCTCACATTGAAGAACTTCTCCTTTAACTCCACTCACTTCCTCCAAATTAAATGTGTTGCTATGGGAACCTGCATGGGTCCTAGCTATGCCTGCCTTTTCATGGGATATGTGAAACAATCTTTGTTCCAGTCCTACTTGGGTCCCCTCCCTCACCTCTTTTGGTACATTGATGACTGTATCTATGCCGTTTCCTGCTCTCGCCCGAACTTGAAAATTTAATTTACTTTGCATCAAATTTCCACCCTTCCCTCACCTTCACATGGTCCATCTCTGACTCTTCCCTTCCTCAACTTCTCCGTCTCTATCTCTGGGGATAGGCTTTCAACCAGTATCCACTATAAGCCCACTGACTCCCACAGCTACCTGGACTACACTTCCTCCCACCCTGCATCCTGTAAGGACTCCATTCCATTCTCCCATTTCTCTGTCTCCATCACATCTGCTCTCTGACGATGCCATTTTCACACTCGTGAATCTGACATGTCTTCTTTTTACCTCAACCGAGGATTCCCCTCCACCGTGGTTAACATGGCCCTTGACCGTGTCCATTCCATTTTCTGCACCTCTGCGCTCACCCCTTCCCCTCCCTCTCAGAACCATGTCAGGGTTCCCCTTGTCCTCACCTTTCACCCCACCAGCCTCCACGGATCATCCTCCACCATTTCCGCCACCTCCAGCGTGATCCCACCACCAATCGCATCTTTCCCTCCCCTCCCCTGTCAGCATTCCGAAGGGACCGCTCCCTCCGTGACATCCTGGTCCATTCCACAGTCACCCCCAGCACTCCCTCCCCTTCCCACAGCACCTTCCCGTGCAAGCGCAGGAGATGCAGCACCTGCCCCTTTACCTCCTCCCTTTCCACTATCCAGGGCCCCAAATACTCCTTCCAGGTGAAACAGTGATTTACTTGTACTTCTTTCAATTTATTATACTGTATTTGCTGCTCACAATGTGGTCTCCTCTACATTGGGGAAGGGAAGAGTCAGAGATGGCTCCATCCTTGGTCTCCTACACTGTTCCAACGAAGCTCAACGCAAGCTCGAGGAACAGCACCTCATCTTTCATTTAGGCACTTTACAGCCTTATGGACTCAACATCGAGTTCAACAATTTCACAGCATAACCTCTGCTAATCTTTGGCTCGCTCCCCGCACCCCCCTCCCCCCTCCTCTGAGCCTGTTTTTTTTCGCCTTGTCTCCAATGACAGCTGGTCATTATTCCGCGATTCACACCCTATCTTGACTAATGTTTCTCTAACTCCTGACATTACCATTTCAATTCGGCCCATCATCCCTTTTGTCTCTCTAATCTCTCCTGCCTTCCACCCTCTCAAAGACCTTCCCTTTTGTTCTTTCTTCCCCCCCCCCCCCCCTTTCAATGCTTCTTAAGAATGTGTTCTTTCTGAATCAAATCATAGGACTTTCTGGAAACATGGGAGCTCTCCTTCCTAGTCAGTAACTTTAAACGCCCTGAAAATTAACATAACACTAAAATAACACTAATTTAGTTTATGAAGTTTTCAGCTGGTCCAATGGGTCACCTAGATATTTGTTAAAAGTTGCACAAAGTGTGAAACCAAAGGTAGTCAGATTGCTAATCTGACTCTCAAATTACACTGATAATTATATGTTAATACAAAGTGGTACTGGTCTGAGATTTAAATTCACGAACAGAGCTTTGCTCTCTGTCAGCTATTTTTAATGTTAGGAGGACACGGGTGACAAAACGCACTTTCTAACGACATCAACATTACTCAATTTTGTGTTTACAATATATTACAAAATGATCCATTGAATTGATTTAGCATCGATGAGACTGTCAGCTCTCTGCTACTATTCAAAAAAACTGGAGGTTCAAAATGTCACTTTAATTGCAATTATGCTGCAGTCGGTGAGTCATCCGGGTATGCGGCGTTTACCTCCTCTCGGTGGTCTCGCACCAATTCTAGTGTCTTCACATCGAAATTACAAGGAAGATTGGTGAAATGTGTCTAACTCCAATCTTTTATATGTGGCGATTGTTGAAAAAATCCATTACTCTTCTCATCAAGTCAATTCAATGAAAAGCTCCAATTATCTGAAGATTTCAATAATTGAGATCAGATTCCGGAACCTACTGAGCTGTAAACCTACATTCCCTCTAACCTTGAAGGAATGATGTCGAGAACGTGAAGAGATTTAGCGTGATGGAAAATAAACCACCATTGAGTTATTTGATATGAATGAACACCGTAACGAGTACACCAAATATTAATAACCAGTCACCTTAAAAACTGCTTAAAATAAAACACCAAATGTGCTTTACTAATAAACTCTGCAACAGATTACTGAAAGGTTCTTAATTAAATATTTATACTTGATTAAATACAATCTTACATTCTAGTTTTTCCAGACATTCCTGGCGGGTGGCACTCCAATACATTTTTTTCCCATATGGACCGACTGACGTTGTATTCTTAAAAATAACCTCAGATGAGAAAGCGAGAGTTGATGGGGTAAGCAGGCCTGGTGGTTAGCCCTTTGTATACCAAATATAGAGGTTTGCTTTGCTGTGTCAGCAGAAAGTTATCTATAAAGATACGCAAGGGAACGTTGCCAATCAGCCACTCTCTCAGCTTCACCGTATGTACTCCAGGGACACTGCTGGGTTTCTCATTAACAAAAATCTTGTTGCTAGTATTTTGAACTTTTAATAGTCATGTTGTCAATGCATTATTCCATTATTCAGCGGTCTTAACATGTGTGAAACGTTTGACGTGATAATAGTGCAGAGTGTAGTACTTTCTAATGCAAAGGTCGTAACTTATACCCGCAAGTTGAAACATGAAGTGCACAGTAATTTCAGTGGTTTAGGATAAATTATTTTTTAACAATTGATATCAAGTTAATGTTTTACTTGTATTTATTTTCCAGTGCAGGTGCTGCGGAAGCCGTTTTTCTTTTGGTGTGGAGATCATCAAGGTAAGCTTCCACAAAGTTCAACCTATTATTTTAGAACTTTCCAGGGGAGTGACGCCTCCACATCAGGACAGTTGCCATTTAATACAATTTAGGTTACTCACACAAATGTTATTGAACAATGCATTCATATGCATTTTTGCAAATATATAAATTTATATGACATGTTAATAGCAGAAAACAAATCGATGAGGGGTGGGGAGAGGGGAATCACCTGTTGAATCCATCCGGTGCTGTAATAAAGGCGGCTAGTGGGAAATAAAATAACTGTCATATTTCAATGACAATGCCCAACCACAAGAAACTTTCTGGGAGAGGACATTGAGTAAGAAAGTCATGTATACCCGGTGGATAAAATATGTGCACAGATAGAACTCTTAACAGTATTGAGCTAGTTTAAACATTGGAGAAGGAGGAGGTTTGACCAATACATGAAATGCATGATTCCATCAGATTGAACAAATATATTTTACAAAGCAGATAAATGTGTCACACTATTGCCCTAGCGACCCTTGAAACATCAAATTGGAAAGTAACCATTGGGAGCAGGAACTCCAGGATAAAGTGCTGAGCGCGAGATTGAGGCTCTGCTTTCACACAAGGAGTAACTCAGCACGGGTCCAAGCTGAGACCGTTTTGGTTTGTGCGACAATTCAAACTAGAAAGGTGCACTATCATTGAATTATGGGAAGGGGCAGAATGCAAAGTATTTATACCAGGAGATTTAAATTTCGGTAAGACAGTTTAGTGTATGTTAATCTTTTTTTTGGCTTGGATTGGATTTGTATTATTTATAAATATGCACATACATTTCAGCAGTAAAGCGAAGCCATGGGGGACGCGGAAATGGCAGTGTTTGGAAAGGCGGCGCAGTTTTTGCGTAAGACTGATAAAGAAAGATTGGAAGCTCAGAATCGACCATTCGATGCAAAAACTGCCTGCTTTGTCATCGACCCAAAAGAATTGTACGTTAAAGGTACCGTCAAGAGCAAGGAGGGTGGCAAAGCCACCGTGGAGACCAATGACAAGAGGGTCAGTTGAAAATTTTAAAATAAATAAATAAATCATTCTGAAAGGTCTTGTTGCCTTCACGAAAGCCGCATTTCGTTAAATAACATAAGTCTGTCGATTATTTTTCAGACCGTAACTGTTAAAGAAGATGAAGTCTTCCCAATGAACCCTCCAAAATTCGATAAAATCGAAGACATGGCCATGATGACCCACCTGAATGAAGCCACTGTGTTGTATAACCTCAAAGAGCGTTATGCAGCCTGGATGATCTACGTAAGTACAATAGCTTCAGATTGCAAAATGAAAACGATAATTGAATAATTAAAATTTCTTAATTCCTTTCTCCGACGTTAGACCTACTCTGGCCTGTTCTGTGTCACTGTAAACCCCTACAAGTGGTTGCCAGTGTACGATCCCGAGGTCGTGACTGGTTACAGAGGCAAGAAGCGTCAAGAGGCTCCTCCCCACATCTTCTCCATCTCTGACAATGCTTATCAGGCCATGTCAACCGGTAAGTATGTAGGTTTTTCTTACAGTTTTTTTGCTCTCCAGCGCGGAATTATTCTTGATTCTCGTTGAACCCAGAATCACGGAACAAAGTTATGCAACATTCTCTCTGTTGTCCGAACTGAACGTTGATCTTGTGATCGTCTTATTTACAGATCGTGAAAACCAGTCCATCTTGATCACGTAAGTGTTGCTGGTTTAATATATCCCCCTGGATGTTGGTTGTTATCTGATAGAATTCTAATTGACTCTAGCCTTTATAAATATTTTTTTAGTACGCTAAGTTTTTTTCATTTTCTACTCCCACCTCTTGCAGCGGAGAATCTGGTGCTGGAAAGACTGTGAACACGAAACGTGTCATCCAGTACTTTGCATCAGTTGCATGCACTACTGACAAGAAGAAGGAGGATCAACCTGGGAAGATACAGGTAAGACAAAACTGATACAATACATTGTGGGATTTGCTTGTTGTTTAGCTGCAATTCATTTCTTCTCGTGGTAAATGCTCCAACTCGTGGTAATCAAAAGTATTTCTGCAGGGGTCACTGGAGGATCAAATCATCCAGGCTAACCCGTTGCTGGAAGCCTTTGGTAATGCCAAGACAGTGAGAAATGATAACTCGTCTCGCTTCGTAAGTTTCTTGACTATTTCCCACAGTTGCATCTGTTATGTCATAGCGTGCACGATATTGATTAACAATCCAGTGTAACAATCAATATATTTCAGTAACACAATTATATTGTGCGCGTGTTGTGAAATCGTGTTTCAAATCTCTGACTTGAATAAACTTTACATTTCAAGGGTAAATTCATCAGAATTCACTTCGGTGCCACCGGGAAACTAGCTTCCGCTGATATTGAAACTTGTAAGTGCCGTTGAACTTGATTTGTAAATATCAGCCGTAAATCAAGTTGTTGCGAGGTAGACTGGTTCTTCAGTAAATCTACATTTTTATGTGTACATGTCTCTTCAGATCTACTGGAAAAATCCAGAGTAACATTCCAACTGAAAGCTGAAAGGAGTTACCACATTTTCTACCAGATGATGACCAACCATAAGCCAGAAATTGTTGGTAAGGATGGAAGTTTTGGAATGTTGCTACCTTCATTTTTTTGTTCTCTGCTAACATGGGGATGAATAGTTCTAACATATTATGATACGTTAATGATTGCAATATAACTTTATTTCAGCCTATAAATATATCGACATAAATAACATTCTAGTATGACCTATTACAATTTCATACGATGTTATTTCCCTAATTTTCTTTCAACCTTACCTGAATCTGACTTGACTTTTATGAATGTATCTCTTGTCTCATCACCATCATAGGTGGTCCCTCCAACGAGGATGACTTGCTTCCACAAGAGTTCACAGATGGTTCAATGAAGGACCCAATGTTCCAGTCCTGAATTCCAATTGAGAGGGTGGAAGATGCCTGTGCATGAATTTTTTTTAATGCGTGGTGACCATTGCACATCAGCCACCACATGGGCTTGACAGAGCTAGGCCTTTATCCAGTGGCAAGGATTAACCAGAACGACTGGAGACCTGCTCTGCTGCACGGACCTAGTGCGCACACATATCGCAGTGTGAGCAAGTCCGTGCTGCTCCTGGGCCCTCGGCTCTTCTGGGCCCCATACCCCCATTCGTCGCACCTCCGCCACGATCTTCTAGGGCCCGGCGCTCCAACTCTATTTATAGCCCCGACCTGTGGTGGTGTTCTCACACAGGTCTGGGCGACCCACAAAATGCTTTCAATCGTATTTTAGTATTGTGACTACAATGTTGAATAAAAATGGAGTTTGACAAGTTGGCTGAATGGAAGATGGGAAATCTAACTGTAAAATTGGTGATACTTACGCTACTTTTTATTCAGTTGATCACAAAGCATGCATTTCGACAAAGCATTTATTTTGTTTTCCTCAGAATCTTGTCTCATTACCACCAACCCCTATGATTATCCATTCATCAGTCAGGGTGAGATTAGTGTCAAGAGCATTGACGATACAGAAGAATTGATGGCGACTGACGTGAGTATCAGCTGTACAACTTGTATTTTCTTTTCTTAATCCAACTTATGCATTGTAAGGCATGTACAGGTTTAGACAGCCAAAATCAATAATCCATGTTTATTCCAATGTCGATGATGGAACGATAATATATTTCCAAGTCAGGATGGTGTGTGACTTGGTGGTGGTGGTGTTCCCATATATCTGCTGCCCTTGTCCTTCTAGGTGCTACAGGTTGTTGGGAGGTGCTGTAAAAAATGCCTTGGCGAGTTGCTACCATGCATCTTGTAGATGGTACACACTGCAGACATGGTGCATTGGTAGTGGAAAGAATGAATGTTTATGGTGTGGTTCGGGTGCCAATCAAGCAAACTGTTTTGTCCTGGATGGTGTCGAGCTTCTTGAGTGTTTTTGGAGTTGCACTCGTCCAGGCAAGTGGAGAGTTCTCCATCACACTCCTGACTTGTGCCTTGTAGATAGTGGAAAGGCTTTGTGGAATCATGAGGTGAGTCATTTGCCACAGAATACCCAGCCTCTGACCTGCTCTTATAGCCACAGTATTTATGTGACTGGTCCAGTTAAATTTCTGGTCAATGGTGATCCCCAGGAAGTTGATGGTGGAGTATTTGACAATGGTAATGCTTTTGAATGCCAAGGGGAGATGGTTAGACTCACCTGTTGGAGATGGTCATTGCCTTGCATTTATATGGCACAAATGCTCTTTGCCACTAATCAGCCCAATCCTGAATGTTGTCCAGGTCTTGCTGCATATGGGCACAGTTTGCTTCATTAACTGAGGATTTGTGAATGGAACTTAACACTGTGCAATCATAAGGGAACATCACTACTTCTGACCTTATGATGGAGTGTAGGTCATCAATGAAGCAGTTAAAGATGGTTGGGCCTAGGACACTGCCCTGAGGAACTCCTACATCAATATCCTGGGGCTGACGTGAATGGCCTCTAACAAACACAACCATCTTCCTTTGTGCTCGATATGATTACAGTCAGTAGAGAGTATTTCCCCATATTCCCATTGACTTTAATTTTAATAAGGCACCTTGAAGCCATACCTGATCAAATGCTGCCTTGATTTAAAGGTACGTCTCTGTCACCTCATCTCTGGAATTCAGCTTTTTTGTCCATATTTGGATCAAGGCAGTAATGAGGTCTGAAGCCGAGTGGTCCTGGCAGAATCCAAACTGAACATCAGTGAGCAGCCTATTGGGGAGTAAGTGCTGCTTAATAGCACTGTTGACGACCCCTTTCACACTTTGCTAACGATTGGGAGTAGGCTGATGCGGTGGGAATTGGACGGACATCTTTATTTTTATTTTCTTACCCTGACCAGCACCAATAATCCATTTTTCCAATAAAGATGGACATGTCTAGAAAGAAGGTGCTATTAAATGTTAATAAATAAGGATAATTCATCATCGTAGGCAGTCCCTCGGAATCGAGGAAGACATGCTTCCACTCTAAAAATGAATGAGGATCATTAAGAAAGATGACACTAGCAGTGTTTGTCCGCACTGTTAGTAAGGAAGATGAAATTTAGAAATTTTCAAGAAATTTTGAAGTAGAAGTCCCGGCATGAAATGTTTTAAAGTAAATTTCAAAAGTTTCAACAACGAAGTAGGTAAAACTGTTTCAGTATATTAGTCTTGCTGTTGGATTCTAAGTCTATTATTTGATTTAAAGAGTGCTATCGATATCCTGGGCTTCGTAATTGATGAGAAATGGGGCATCTACAAACTCACTGGTGCAGTCATGCACTTTGGTAACATGAAATTCAAGCAAAAACAACGTGAAGAGCAGGCTGAGCCCGATGGCACAGAAGGTAAGAGTTTCATACATTTCACTTTAGCATTATTTACTAAGATTTAAATATTCAAAATAATATTTCATCAAATGCATCATTTATTTCAATTTACAGTCTAAACTTTATCAAAGTTGTATTGTGATATATTGGCATTATTTAATTTGAGGAAGTATTACTAAATTTGGAAGGTATTGCCTGCGTCTCCTATATTATTCTAGTGTCTGTATGTTTGTGGGGTGGTATTGTGGTCTCTTATACCAATTATATTGCAGAGATAGAGACCACTGTTCCTTTAACCAGTTTATCTCATGCTAAGCAATGTTGGCCAGCAAATCAACTATTTCTGTAAGCTGAAGGCTTTGGGACCTCTCTTTGGTATTTGTACCCTGCAATTTCACATCATCATTTCTATACGTTAGACAGCACGATTATGAATCATGCAAGCGGACTACTATGGCTTGGAGTTTCTCCCAATACTTTTAGCTGTTGTTCACAGCCATTGACCTAATTGGTTTCTATATACATACTTCAGCAGCAAGAGGAGAAACCACCAGACTCCACTGGAAAATCTGGATCAATCAGAACAGCTCATAATTTAGCTGAACCTTGACAAATGACAGAAGCCAATTTTTAAGTTACGTTTAACAAGAAATATAACAACAACTTGTATTTATATAGCACCTTTAACTCAGTAAAATGTCAAAAAGCACGTCAGAGGAGTGTTATCAAACCAAATTTGACACCAAGCCACATGAGATATTAGGACAGATAACCAAAAGCTTAGTCAAAGTAGGTTTTAAGGAGCATCTTAAAGGAGGAAAGAGAGGTAGAGAGGAGGAGAGGTTTACGGAGGGAATTCCGGAGCTTAGGACCTTGGCAGGTAAAGGCACGGCTGCCAATGGTGGAGTGATTTAAATCCGGGAAGCACAAGAATCCAGAATTGGAGGAACACCGAAATCTTGGAGGGTTGTAACAATGATGGCTACATTTCAAAAGTAATCCTTTGGTTGTAAATTGTTTGAGACATCCTGTGAACATGATACACTATTGTTTAAATGCAAGTTCTGACTTCATTTTACCCTGTCCATTTAATGTCTCATAAAAAATATTTGACAGTAATTTTCACTATTTGATGCAAGAACAAAAATCTCCTTTTGCCATGCTGCCATCTGTACAGCATTTTTGTCTTGACTACTGCATTAAAATGCAGGATCTAAAGGTCAACATATATGTAAGGCATCTTAATTAAAGATAGAAAACCTAACTTCTCAATTTTTATTGCACAACAGTATTCTAAATACAAAAGTAGATGCTATACACAAATATACTCAATTGCTCTATATGTTTTGTTAGATGCCGACAAGGTTGCTTACCTGACCGGCCTCAACTCTGCAGATTTGCTAAAAGCTTTATGCTTTCCACGAGTAAAAGTTGGCAATGAATTTGTGACCAAAGGCCAGACTGTTCAGCAGGTACAGTTTCCAAGTAAAATACTGTGTGTAAACATTTAAAATATTTAATTTAGGTTGCTGCTTTTGGTTAAACTGTATATTGTATTCTTTCAGGTCTACAACTCAGTTGGTGCCCTTGCCAAATCTATTTTTGAGAAAATGTTCTTGTGGATGGTTATCCGTATCAATCAGCAATTGGACACAAAACAGGCCAGACAGTTTTTCATTGGTGTGCTGGATATTGCTGGGTTCGAAATTTTTGATGTAAGAATCAGAAACATAAATATCAACAAAATAAATTACTTAAAATGAACAGCACTAAAAAGGCAATCCAATGATTAAATAACACCTTAAATTGCTCTATATCTTCAGTACAACAGCTTGGAACAGTTATGTATCAACTTCACTAATGAGAAACTGCAGCAGTTCTTCAACCACCACATGTTCGTTCTGGAACAAGAAGAGTACAAGAAGGAAGGAATTGAATGGGAATTCATTGACTTTGGTATGGATCTGGCTGCCTGCATTGAACTCATTGAAAAGGTAAGTCAGATCATGTATGACATTAATATGAGTTGAAATAGATTTATATAGGCACCAATTTATTAATTGCAATGTCTCAATGTCAATAAACATTGTCATTGCCACAGCCCATGGGTATCTTCTCAATCCTGGAAGAGGAGTGCATGTTCCCCAAGGCCTCAGACACTTCTTTCAAGAATAAACTGTATGACCAGCATCTTGGAAAGTCAAACAACTTCCTTAAACCGAAGCCTGTCAAAGGAAAGCCTGAAGCTCACTTCTCACTGGCTCATTATGCTGGCAATGTGGACTACAACATTACTGGCTGGCTGGATAAGAACAAGGACCCCTTGAATGAAACTGTAATTGGACTGTTCCAGAAATCATCAGTAAAACTTTTGGGTGTTCTCTATGCTGCAAGTGCTGAAGGTAAAACTCTATTACGCTCAAATATTAATATTCCTTTTTGTTAACATTGTATTCTTCCCTTTCCTAATCAGTTTAAACCAAACAAATGTGTTGCTTTTTTGTAGCTGAAACCTCTGGCAAGAAAGCTGGCAAAAAGAAGGGTGGTTCCTTCCAGACAGTGTCTGCTCTGTTCAGGGTATGATTTTCTCTTACATGTGGATTTATCAATCTGTCGTGAACTAAGGTTTAATAAATATCAGTGGATTAGCAAAACATTGATATAAGTGTGCCAAATATGATTAATAAATAGATCAGTCCTGTATTATGGGAAGGACTGGGAGAAATTTATAATTCAGCAGAGGAGGACAAAGGGTTTAATTAGGAGGGGGAAAATAGAGTATGAGAGGAAACTTGCCGGGAACATAAAAACTGACTGCAAAAGCTTCTATAGAAATGTGAAGAGAAAAAGATTAGTGAAGACAAACATAGGTCCCTTGCAGTCAGATTCAGGTGAATTTATAATGCGGAACAAAGAAATGAAAGACTAGTTGAACAAATACTTTGGTTCTGTCTTCACGAAGGAAGACACAAATAACCTTCCGGAAATACTAGGGGACCCGAGGGTCTAGTGAGAAGGAGGAACTGAAGGATATTCTTATTAGGCGGGAAATTGTGTTAGGGAAATTGATGGGATTGAAGGCCGATAAATCCCCAGGGCATGATAGTCTGCATCCCAGAGTACTTAAGGAAGTGGCCCCAGAAATAGTGGATGTATTGGTGATCATTTTCCAACAGTCTATTGAATCTGGATCAGTTCCTATGGACTGGAACACCACATTTTAAAAAAGGAGGGAGAGAAAATGTGTAATTATAGACCAGTTAGCCTGACATCAATAATGGGGAAAATGTTGGAATCAATTATTAAAGATGAAATAACAGCGCATTTGGAAAGCAGTGACAGGATCGGTCTAAGTCAGCATGGATTTATGAAAGGGAAATCATGCTTGACAAATCTTCTGGAATGTTTTGAGGATGTAACTAGTTGAGTGGACAAGGGAGAACCAGTGGATGTGATGTATTTGGACTTTCAAAAGGCTTTTGACAAGGTCCCACACAAGAGATTGGTTTGCAGAATTAAAGCACATGGTATTGGGGATAATGTACTGACGTGGATGGAGAACTGGTTGGCAGACAGGATGCAGAGTGTTGGGATAAATGGGTCCTTTTCAGAATGGCAGGCATTAATGATTTAGATGAAGAAATTGAGTGTAATATCTCCAAGTTTGCAGATGACACTAAACTGGGTGGCGTTGTGAGCTGCGAGGAGGACGCTAAGAGGCTGCAGGGTGACTTGGACAGGTTAGGTGAGTGGGCAAATGCATGGCAGATGCAGTATAATGTGGATAAATATGAGGTTATCCACTTTGGGGGCAAAAACTCGAAGGCAGAATATTATCTGAATGGCGGCAGATTAGGAAAAGGGGAGGTGCAACGAGACCTGGGTGTCATGATACATCAGTCATTGAAAGTTGACATGCAGGTACAGCAGGCGGTGAAGAAGTCAAATGGTATGTTGGCCTTGATAGCTATGCGTTTTGAGTATAGGAGCAGGGAGGTCTTACTGCAGCTATACAGGGCCTTGGTGAGGCCTCACCTAGAATCTTGTGTTCAGTATTGGTCTCCTAATCTGAGGAAGGACGTTCTTGCTATTGAAGGAGTGCAGCGAAGGTTCACCAGACTGATTCCCGGGATAGGTGATCTGACATATGAGGAGAGACTGGATCGACTGGGTCTTTATTCACTGGAGCGTAGAAGGATGAGAGGGGATCTCATAGAAACATATAAAATTCTGACGGGACTGTACAAGTTAGATGCAGGAAGAATGTTCCCGATGTTGGGGCAGTCCAGAACCAGGGAACACAGTCTAAGGATAAGGGGTAAGCCATTTAGGACTGAGATGAGGAGCAACTTCTTTACTCAGAGTTGTTAATCTGTGGAATTCCCTACCGCAGAGAGTTGTTGATGCCAGTTCGTTGGATATATTCAAGAGCGAATTAGATGTGGCCCTTATGGCTAAAGGGAATTAAGCGGTATGGAGAGAAAGCAGGAAAGGGGTACTGAGGTGAAAGATCAGCCATGATCTTATTGAATGGTGGTGCAGGCTCGAAGGACCGAATGGCCTACTCCTGCACCTATTTTTTATGTATCTGTGATCTATATTACTTTCTTGTGCACCTCACAGGAAAACTTAGGCAAGCTGATGGCTAACCTGAGAACTACGCATCCACATTTTGTGCGTTGTTTAATCCCCAACGAGACAAAGACACCAGGTAAGAGTAATTCCCTTTCTATACTCTACATTTTGTAAAATAGTATGTTTTCATATAGTGAATATAAATCATGTGAAATTAGTAATGGTTGCAGATAACGGTTTTGAACTGGGCAGAATGCCATGAAAAAGATCAACTACTTTATTATGTTTTAATGGTTACGTTACATCCAACAGGTGAAATGGAAAACCAACTTGTCATACACCAGCTGAGGTGCAATGGTGTGCTGGAAGGTATCAGAATCTGCAGAAAGGGATTCCCAAGCAGAATCCTCTATGGTGACTTCAAGCAAAGGTAATGAATCTCAATCTCAACATCAGTTGTCTGTTTATCAAAATGCTGAGTATATGTGGTTGAAATAGGGGGAAGAAACCTAATGTGCTTAAAACTTTAATACAACAGATACAGGGTTCTTAATGCAAGTGCCATTCCCGAAGGTCAATTCATTGATAGCAAGAAGGCTTCTGAGAAACTGTTGGGATCTATTGATGTAGATCATACCCAGTACAAATTTGGACACACTAAGGTAAATATATTTGAAACTTAACTCCTCTCCCTAGCCCACCCCCCCTCCCACCCCAACCACTACCACACACACAACTATATAATATAAATGGCAAAAAGTGGAAATGGCAAGCAAAATAATTTGCCAGTCTCCAATGTACCTTCGGAAAACTAAACCTATTTTTCACATTGTTCACTTATTTAAGGTGTTCTTCAAGGCTGGTCTCTTGGGTACACTTGAAGAGATGAGAGATGAAAAGTTGGCACAACTCGTTACCGGCACCCAGGCTCTTTGCCGTGGATTTTTAATGAGGGTTGAATTTAAGAGAATGATGGAAAGGAGGTAAATATCATCATGTATGACCATCCCAAAATGTATTTCCCAGTAAAAAAATATTTTGTATAACACTATTACATTTTACTCTTACGCAAAAGCTGAAGAAGGTTTGTTATGAACTGTGTTCTCCTGTTTAACTGTTTCCATTAGGGAAGCACTGTACACTCTACAGTACAACATCCGTGCATTCACGAATGTCAAACACTGGCCATGGATGCAATTATATTTCAAGATCAAACCTCTTTTGAAGAGTGCTGAAACTGAAAAGGAAATGGCGAACATGAAAGATGAGTTTGAGAAAACTAAGGAGGCACTTGCCAAATCTGAAGCACGAAGGAAGGAATTAGAAGAGAAAATGGTGGCTTTTGTACAAGAAAAGAATGATCTCCTACTCCAAGTCCAATCGGTATCAACATTCACAGTCTTAAAATATTCTGTATACAAATTATAAAAACTGTAACCTGATATAATTCATCGTATAATTTTTTTGCAGGAAGGTGAAACTCTGGCAGACGCGGAAGAAAGATGTGAGGGACTGATTAAAAATAAAATTCAACTGGAGGCTAAAGTGAAGGAAGCTAATGAAAGATTGGAAGATGAAGAGGAGATAAACGCTGAACTCACAGCTAAGAAGAGAAAACTGGAGGATGAGTGTTCTGAACTGAAGAAAGATATTGATGACTTGGAGCTCACTTTAGCCAAAGTTGAAAAAGAAAAACATGCCACTGAGAACAAGGTATGAATAGGTGATTTTTATGTACAATAAATATACAACTCATGAAAGGAATTTCATACCTGGTGATTACCTGCATGACATTCTTCTATACATTTTGTTTTTTGGTGAACATAGGTTAAAAACCTCACTGAAGAGATGGCTAGTCTCGATGAAAACATCGCTAAAGTAACAAAGGAAAAGAAAGCCCTCCAAGAGGCCCATCAGCAGACTTTGGATGATCTCCAGGCCGAGGAAGACAAAGTCAATACTCTAACCAAAACAAAGACTAAGTTGGAACAACAAGTTGATGATGTAAGTGTTCTTAAACACAACTACGTCAAATGGATTTGAGAATATGGTAATTTTTTGAAGCAAGTTCTGATAAAAATGTTTTTTTTTCCTCTGATAGCTTGAAGGTTCTCTAGAACAGGAGAAGAAACTTCGCATGGATCTTGAACGCTCCAAGAGGAAGCTTGAAGGTGACTTGAAGCTGTCGCAAGAAGTCACAATGGATTTGGAGAATGATAAGCAGCAATTGGATGAGAAGCTAAAAAAGTCAGTATTTAACTTATAAGAAGTCCTTTGTTTCAAATCCCTTTGCTTAAATTCTTAACCAATCTGTCCTGTTGATCAGGATATTGTTATTGCAGATATTGACACTTCTGTCAAAAGATTTTCATTAACCTGACCATGTGATTGACCTGGTGTACCTAAGTTGGTGTCATGGTTTAACAAGCGTTCTCCTAATAGAGAGTAATATGGTGTTAACTCGAGAATTAAGATTGCTTTCTAAATATCTCCTAGTTATTATATAATTTATTGCTTCAGCAGCATGTCAATGAAAATAAAAAGGTTTCTTGTGAGTTCATTAATCATACAGAAATTCATTAATAGAATGGTTTAACTTAACTTTTCACTCTTATTATTAAAGGAAGGAATTTGAAATCAGCCAGCTTCAAAGCAAAGTTGAAGATGAGCAGGCTTTGGCTTCCCAACTACAGAAAAAGATTAAAGAATTACAGGTGATGTAGATGGCCAGTGAAGTTATCGATGCTACCTTTATAAATATTAAATGTAAGAACTAATGTTACTTGTTCTAAGATTATAATCAACACAAATTTATTTTAAGGCTCGCATTGAGGAGCTTGAGGAAGAAATTGAAGCTGAGCGTGCCTCTCGTGCTAAGGCTGAGAAACAGAGAGCTGATCTTGCTCGGGAACTTGAAGAGATCAGTGAGCGACTAGAAGAAGCTGGAGGTGCAACTTCAGCACAGATTGAAATGAACAAGAAGCGTGAAGCAGAATTTCAGAAAATGCGCCGCGATCTGGAAGAATCTACCCTACAGCATGAAGCCACAGCTGCTGCTCTTCGTAAGAAGCAGGCTGATACCGTTGCAGAACTTGGGGAACAAATCGATAACCTGCAACGTGTGAAACAGAAACTTGAGAAGGAAAAGAGTGAGCTGAAGATGGAAATTGATGACGTCGCCAGTAACATGGAATCTGTATCCAAAGCTAAGGTGCGGTTCAGAATGTTGCTAAGCTCTATTTCTTCATATATTATCTTTAGTTAATAATTGTTAAACGTTTGGTTTTGAATCTTTTGAGAATTGGGAATTTTGGTTTCAGGCGAACCTTGAGAAGCTGTCCCGGTCTTTTGAGGACCAGGTCGGCGAACTGAAGGCCAAACACGATGAGCATCAACGTTTGATCAATGATTTATCAACTCATAAAGCTCGCCTTGGAACGGAAAATGGTATTTATCAGTTCTATAACTATTTATTGTAAGGTGTCTAGAAAATACTATGTTATTTTGTAACCTTTTTGCTCGCAACCTCTTCTGATTTGCAGGTGAACTGAATCGCCAGGTAGAGGAGAAGGAAGCCTTGGTATCTCAGCTGACAAGAGGTAAACAAGGATATGCTCAACAGCTTGAGGAGCTCAAGAGGCAGCTGGAGGAAGAAACAAAGGTAACTGAATAATTTAAGTAAATCTTCCCCTTTAGTTTTAGAAGAAAACCTTTACATTAATGTAAAAGAATTTCCATGTGTTTGAGAATTTACTTTTGCAACAATTGAAATTTTTCAAATTGCAACAATATAAAATATTACATTTGTGATGTGGTTGTCTAGTGATTGACTTAAGATGCTGTTTTTGGAAGTGGAGCTATTTCTATTCATCATGACCGTCATATACGTATACTCTGTGTATATACTATGCTGGTACCACTAAAGGATGCAACTGTGGGAGGCCCAGGTAGGAGCTGTATAAAAGGCTGGGCACCACGCGGTGAACGCACTCTGCAGGAATAAAGAGTTTAAGGTCACAGCAGTTCAAGCACAGCACTAGGCCTCATGGAGTTATTCTACAGATAAGTAGAGACACGTTAATTGGCGACGAGTACAGATCATGGACTTACACACAGAGATGGTTGTCGTTGATAGTTTAGAAAAGTTTACAGAGGGTGAAGCCTTTACTCAGGTTTCGCTGGCCAGGTATCGCTTTACATACGCCGCCGCACCGAGGGCCAGGATTTAACGGAATATGTCGCAGACCTACGAAGACGCGCGAAACCGTGCGAATTTGGCGAACTCCTCAACTATGTGTTGCGGGACGTTTCCGCAACGGGATGGGATGTGAAGTGGACTATCACCTTAAGCCAGGCGTTCACGACCTCAATGTTGAGATTCTCCCAGAATCAAAACTCACTGGCAAGTACTGTGCAGAAAATAACTGTTGATCAAAGAATTAGTCTGACTCAGAGACCGCCAAAGGGTGTAAATGTGAATCGTTTCACATGCTGGCGTTGCGGGAGTAACTATCGGGCCCATCTGTGTCGATTCAGACACTGTGTGCAAAGGCTGCGGCCAAAAGGGCCACCCACAGTGAATGTGCAGAAGAACTGCGACTCAAAACATGGCAGAGGAGTCGGCAGGAGGTTTCCAATCCAGCAAGGATCATAAAGTACAAGCTAGAGAGGCGACTCAGCCCGAGGAAGCAGTACACAGGGTGCACACCTTCACTATCAAAAAGTCCCCCCATGATAATGAGAGTCAAGATAAATGGCATTCCTGTTTCCATGGAGTTGGATACGGGGGCGAGTCAGTCTCATGAGCCAGAAGGCATTTGAGAGGCTGTGGGGCACCAAAGAACAAAGACCCAAGCTGAGCCCGATTCAGACAAGCTGCGCACTTACACCAAGGAACTGATCCCAGTTATCGGCAGTGTGAACGTAAAAGTATCCTATAATGGAGAGATACACGAATTGCCACTGTGGGTTGTACCAGGCAACGGGCCAACGCTGCTTGGTAGAAGCTGGATGGGGAAGATTCGGTGGAACTGGGAAAACGTCAAAGCATTATCTTCAGTGGACGATGATTCCTGTGCTCAAGTGCTGAGCAAGTTGCCATCCTTATTTGAACCAGGCATCGGCAACTTCACAGGTGCCAAAGTGCAGATCCACTTGGTCCTCGAGGCCTGTTCATCACAAGGCTCGAGCAGTCCCTTACATGATGAGGGAGAAAGTGGAGATCGAATTGGACAGACTTCAATCCGAGCGAATCGTATCACTAGTCGAATTCAACGAGTGGGCCAGCCCGATTGTTCCGGTACTAAAGAGCGATGGCACAGTCAGAATCTGCGGCGACTACAAGGTAACGATCAACCGAGTTTAATTACAGAACCAGTACCCGCTACCCAAAGCCGATGATCTCTTTGTGTCATTAGCAGAGGGAAAGGCGTTCACCAAGCTGGATCTAACCTCTACTTACATGACCCAGGAGCTGGCTGAGTCGTCGAAAAAAATTAACAGGTGTCCGGTCGGGATCCGCTCGGCTGCAGCCATCTTCCAAAGGAACATGGAAAGTCTCTTGAAATCAGTTCCATGCACCGTTGTATTTCAGGATGATATCCTAATCACTGGTCAAGACACCACCAAACACCTGCACAACCTGCAAGAGGTTTTAAGTCGACTAAACAGAGTCGGACTCCGGCTGAAACGATCCAAGTGTGTCTTCCTGGCGCTAGAGGTAGAATTGCTGGGGAGGAAGATTGAGGCAGATGGCATCAGGCCCACGGACTTGAAGACAGAGACCATCAAGAATACGAAATGTCATGAAATGTAACGGAGCTGCACTCGTTCCTGGGACTCCTCAACTATTTCGGTAACTTCCAAGGTTAAGCACCTTACTCGAACCGTTGCATAAGTTACTACGCAAGGGAGATGACTGGGTTTGGCGTCAAAATCAAGAGGCCACCTTCAAAAAGGCCAGAAACTTGCTGTGTTCGAACAAGTTGCGTGTATTGTATGACAGGTAAATGTCTAGTTTTAGCGTGTGACGCGTCATCGTATGGTGTCGGGTGTGTTTTACAGCATGCAAATGTAGCGGGCAAACTCCAATCGGTTGCATATGCATCTAGAAGTCTATCCAAGGCCGAAAGAGCTTATGGAAGGAGGCTTTGGCCTGTGTCTATGGGTTAAAAAAAAATGCACCAGTATTTGTTCAGACTCGGGTTCGTGTTAGAAACTGACCACAAGCCCCTAATCTCACTGTTTTCAGAAAGCAAAGGCATAAACACCAATGCTTCGTCGTGAATCCAAAGATGGGCACTAACATTGTTGGCCTACAATTATACAATCTGCCACAGGCCAGACACTGAGAACTGCGCCGATGCCCTCAGCCGGCTACCGTTGCCCACCACCAGGGTGGAACTGGCAGAGCCCGCAGACCTGTGCCTGGTCATGGACGTCTTCGAAATCGAAGGGTCACCTGTAATGGCCCGCCGGATCAGGACCTGGATCAACCAGGACCCCGTGTTATCTCTTGTAAAAAGTTACGTCCTCAATGGGGGCTGGTCAGCGGTCCCAAGAGAAATGCAAGACGAGATAAAGCCGTTTCACCGTCGTAAAGAAGAAATGTCCATCCAATCGGATTGCCTCTTATGGGGCAACCGCGTCATCCTGCCAAAAAAAGGCAGGATAATCTTCATATGTGACCTACACAGTGCCCACCCATGCATAGTCATGATGAAGGCTATTGCCAGGTTCCACGTCTGGTGGCCCAGCATTGATTCGGACTTGGAGTCGTGCGTGCGCCAGTGTAACACTTGCTCACAATTGAGCAATGCCCCCAAGGAGGCTCCACTCAGTTTGTGGTCCTGGCCCTCAAAACCATGGTCCAGGATCCATGTAGACTATGTGGGTTCCTTTCTAGGAAAAATGTTCTTTGTTGTAGTGGACGCCTACTCTAATTGGATCGAATGTGCAATAATGGCATCCAGCACCTCCACCGCCACCACTGAAAGCCTCAGGGCCATGTTCGCCAACCATGTCATGCCCGGTCAGCGACAATGGTCCGTGTTTCACCAGCTTGGAATTCAATGAATTCATGACCCACAATGGCATCAAGCATGTCAGGTCTGCCCCGTTCAAGCCCACATCCAACGGCCAAGCGGAGCGGGCAGTCCAAACCATAAAGCAGAGCAGGGCTCCTTACAAACCTGCCTATCCTGAGGGCTGATCAATTACAGGATACGACCCCACTCGCTTACCGGGGCCCCCCCTACTAATGAAACGTGCACTCAAAACCGGGTTCTCGTTAGTCCACCCTGACTTCAACGATCAGGTGGAAACCAGGCGTTCTCAGCAAAACATGTACCATGATCGCGCAGCTGTATCATGCGACATTATTGTAAACGACCCGGTGTTTGTGCTGAATCACGGTCATGGCCCCAAATGGGTCGCTGGCAACTGTTTCAGCCAAGGAGGGAAATAAAGTGTTTGTTGTCAAACTGCTTAACGGACAAACATGCAGAAAGCATTTGGACCAGACCAAATTGCGATTTACAGGTAACCAGGAACTACCGGGAGAGGACCTTACCTTCAGTGATCCATCTACACACACCCAATCAGCAACAGACCGAGCTGCCAACCACGAGGATGATCCCACCATCTCCAACAGTCCAGTATGACCAACAGCGCTGCAAGAGAGCAGTGGCCCAACCAACTCACCCATGCCAGAAGTGATACTCAGACGATCAACTAGGGAGTGCAGAGTTCCGGATCGCCTCAACCTGTAACTAACTCGCATCAAAGACTTTGGGGGGGGAATGTTGTCATATATGTATACTCTGTGTATATACTATGCTGGTACCACTAGAGGGTGCAACTGTGAGTTGGAGGCCCAGGCAGGAGCTGTATAAAAGGCTGGGCACTACGCGGTGAAGGCACTCTGCAGAAATAAAGAGACTAAGGTCACAGCAGTTCAAGCACAGCACTAGGCCTTGTGGAGTTATTCTACAAATAAGTAGAGACACATTAGTGACCATAAGCAAAGTATCACGGTTCAATAACACACTAATAATTATAGAAATATTAACAATTATTTCTTCATCCAACTTGGTAATTATTTCAGGCTAAGGGTGCCTTGGCACATGCTCTGCAATCCGCCCGCCATGACTGTGATTTGCTCCGTGAACAATATGAAGAGGAACAGGAGGCAAAGGCTGAGCTCCAGCGTGGCATGTCCAAGGCCAACAGCGAAGTAGCTCAGTGGAGAACAAAATATGAAACTGATGCAATCCAGCGCACAGAGGAACTGGAGGAAGCCAAGTATGTGATAATAAAATTAGAAGTTTGCTTCATACAACATGTTCAGTGGGATGATACTACAACATCTTTGGTTTTGTACTTCTCAGGAAAAAACTTGCTCAGCGTTTGCAGGATGCAGAAGAGCACATTGAGGCTGTGAATTCTAAATGTGCTTCATTGGAAAAGACAAAACAGAGATTGCAGGGTGAAGTGGAAGATCTTATGATAGATGTAGAGAGGGCAAATTCAGCAGCAGCAGCTCTTGACAAGAAACAGAGAAACTTTGACAAGGTAAGAGTATGTTGTCTCAATGTTTCCCTTTCTCTGTCATTCTAAAGACAATTACAATACCACTTTCATATTGATATTAAGTAATTTCAGCTGTGAAAATATATAAGAGTGGCAGTGTAACTCTATTAGGATTAGACCTGATTCGTGAATGGACTAACGGCAAGTGTATGAGGCCTCACCAGGTACCTATCTAATAACATATACAGTTCACAATGGGTGGTGTGTAATTTTCTCTTCCTGAAAAGTTTGTGGCTGCTGGGTCAATTAAAATTTTCAATGTTGAGATTGATAGCTTTTTGTTGGGTGAAGTTATGAAGGGATATGGAGAAAAGGCATATAAATGGAGTTGAGCTACAGATCAGCCGTGATCTAATAGAATGACGGAACAAGCTCCAGGGGCTAAATAGCCTACTCCTCTTCCTATGTGTGAAAACATGTTTAAAATGTACTTAGGCTGAGCATTTCATCTCCTAGGTACTTCAAAATTCAGTACTGGATCTTTTTAATATAAGAAAGCAAATGCTGTCCCCTGCTCTAACCTAACAAATTATAGTCATTGGGAAGCAGACCTTTGTGCATCTGTTGAAACATGCATGCATGAAGTTTTGTCATGACAGGCAGGGTATTGGTTGCGGCCCAAAGTATAATTCCAGTCTTGAAGTTGAAGTCTGCACTTCATACTCTCCAGCCATCATTTCAAATTGTTATTGAGATATAACTACATCCTCATATTTCATTTGTAACTTTTGCAATTATGCAATAAAGGTTCTGGCAGATTGGAAACAGAAATATGAGGAAGGCCAGTCTGAACTGGAAGCAGCTCTGAAGGAATCCCGCAGTCTCAGTACTGAGCTCTTCAAAATGAAGAATGCATATGAGGAGTCTCTGGATCAGCTTGAAACTCTTAAACGCGAGAACAAGAATCTGCAGCGTAAGTATTAAACATTCCTTGTCATTTAAATATTTATAAATGTTGATATTAAATTGATAAATGTCTACCTTGGAGTTAAAACCCATAGTCAAATTCCATTCTTGCCCACTGTGCTTCATACTCTCCATGAATCAGTCTCACATCAATATTATAATTATACACTTACTTCTTTTGTAATCTTAGTTTTATCACTGCTAAAATAGATATAATTTGCAATTTTGCTTCATAAAACAGAGGAGATCTCTGATTTGACTGAGCAGCTGGGTGAAAGCAGCAAGGCCCTGCATGAACTAGAAAAGGCAAAGAAGACAGCTGAGCAGGAGAAGAGTGAAATTCAGGCGGCTCTGGAGGAGGCAGAGGTAAAACTAATAATTATTTTAGCAGTACACATTAGAAATCTAAATTTAGATCAGTAGTATTTGTCAAATGATGAAATGCACTTGCAACAATAGTCTTGGGTATTGGAGAGGGTTAAAAATTGATTGAAATATCTAAAAGGCATCAGTTCCAAAGGAACGCTTTAAATGGTCTAAATGGTATCCACTGAAAGTAATTTATGGATGATCTTTCCTTAGCAAAGTTTGCATTACTTTGTAATAGCAGATAAACCACTGGATTTATATACAGCCATTTATGACTGGTTAGTATACCTTTGAGCCATATAAATGGATTACTATTTTTGCATTTCAAAATGATAAGCTTTTAAATCTCAAAAGTTACAACTCTTTTTCTTGCATATTCACATTAGGAGGTCAATATTAGAATGCAGCCCTGAAGTGGCAGAGATAGATGGTTGTGAAGTTTCAAACATTTTCTGGCTACTTACAATAATAATATTTTCAGCAACACAACAGCTTATTACATTATGAAAATGTTTCAAAGTAATTAACAACATGAATTTCATTTTGCAGTGCAACAACTTATTATGTAAGCAAATGTGGCAACCACTCTGCACCAACAGTGTTGTAAAAACAACAATGGGATGAATGTCCAGGTACTGATTGGATGCTGGCATTTTTGCACAATTACTGACTTTATATCAGGACCTCAAAAGAAAATTCTGGCCTCATCTTTAACATCATATTTCTGTGTGATAGCCTGGATGTTCCTTATCATTGGGGTTCCGACCAGAATTGGGGCGAGATGGTATTTCTGTCTCCTGCTCTGACACCACTGTGAATCTCTTCCATTTTCCTGGGACGTGTTAATTTTATATTCAAGTTGACTTCCCAAGGCTTGTATCACTCCTCCCTGCGAGTGTGCTCTGAGTGGAAGGGAAATCAACTGCTGCAGCATTTCATTCACTGAAACTTCTTAAAAGGGCTGGCTGGAGCAACTGGGCAGGCTCCCAAAGTGTGAAGCTGTTGTTTCAAAAAATTGAACAGGGCAAAGGCTGGAAATAGAGGAAGAGCACAGCAAAATAATAACTCCAGGATCCTCCACTGTTTCTGATTTTTCATGCTGCTTGTCCAACATACAGCCCAGGAGGTGCAGCAATTTCCTCCAACTAAATATTGGGAAGTACGAAGACATTGTTTGATAACGCTCCTGCGATGAGCGATGGAACATTCTATATATGCTGAGTTGGGGACCCCTTTTCCTCTATTATCTGCCCTGGTTCTGCCCATTTCTGGGTGTTATTCAAGAGGATAATCACTGTGACCATTGTGCGCAGAATATAAGAATTTTTGGAGTTGTTACTTAGGTGGTTGCTCTTCAAGTAATGTCATAGTATAATAGTCTGGAAAGATTGATGAAAGAAAGAAAGACTTACATTTATATCGTGCATTTCACGACCACCGGACATCTCAAAGCACTTTACAGCCAATGAAGTACCTTTGGAGTGTAGTCACTGTTGTAATATGAGAAATGCGACAGCCAATTTGCGCACAGCAAGCTCCCACAAACAGCAATGCGATAATGACTAGATAATCTGTTTTTGTTATGTTGATTGAGGATAAATATTGGCCGGGACACCGATGATAACGCCTATGCTCAAAATAGTGCCATAGGAACTTTTACATCCACCCAAGAGGACAGGCCTCGGTTTAACGTCTCATCCAAAAGACAGCAACTCTGACAGTGTAGCACTCCCTCAACATTGCACTTCAGTGCTCAATTTATGTGCTCAATTTAATTCACACTAATATCTTAGAGAATGCAAGCAACTTTTATGACTAAAATGTGTGAAATGTTCAAAAATATGTGTGCTGCCCTTTTTAGGCTTCTCTGGAACACGAAGAGAGCAAGATGCTCCGTATTCAGCTAGAACTGAACCAAATAAAATCTGAAATTGACAGGAAAATTGCTGAGAAAGATGAGGAGATTGATCAGCTGAAGAGGAACCACCAGAGGGTTGTAGACACAATGCAAAGTGCCTTGGAGTCTGAAGTCAGGAGCAGAAATGATGCTTTAAGAATCAAAAAGAAAATGGAGGGCGATCTAAATGAAATGGAGATTCAGTTGGGACATGCTAATCGTCAGGCTTCAGAAGCTCAGAAACATCTCAGGAACCTGCAGGGTCAATTAAAGGTCTGTATAATAGTGCATTTATTTCTGATTTACAGTTAGTTTTAATCTAGCTCTAAATATTGTGCAATCATCTGTCAATTAAGTAAATTTAATGATATTTTCCTATGACCTAATTTAATAGAAAAATGCCGGAATTATAATTTGTCAGCAGTTTTAGATCATTCAAATGACTTAGATTTCACTAAAAAGTGTATTATTCTAATTTATGCTAATATATGAATATTGCAGTTTACTACGCTATTTGCTCACAAAATATTTCTACATTCTAAATAGGATACCCAGATACAACTGGATGATGCTTGCAGAAGCCAGGAAGACTTGAAGGAACAATTGGCCATGGTTGAGCGCAGAAGTGGTCTGCAACAGGCTGAGATTGAAGAAATGAGAGCAGCACTGGAACAGACAGATAGAGCTCGCAAAATTGCTGAACAAGAGCTTGTTGATGTCACAGAGAGGGTACAGCTGCTGCACTCTCAGGTTTGTCCACACACCAATGTTAATTTGAACCATACAGACACATAGGTCCTGTTATATACGGAGAGGGTGTGGTTGAGGTCTAAAATGGCCAAAGAATCCGGCAAGGCTGGGGAGCGGGTGTTTCTGCCGAAGTTAACGGCAGGACCTCACTAACATTTTTAGTTCCGTTTCCCACCTGGCAGCCAACCAAATGGATAACATGGCTGGCTGATAGGTGGAAATACCAGCAACAGGTGGCTGTAGCCCCTGTCTTCCTTTCAGTGCTGAGTTTCCGACCTCTGGGAAACCTGAGCAGCAACACGAAATGTTAAATTGGGCTCCCAATTGCCCTTCATGGGGATTAATAACAAGGCTGCAGTCTTTATTGCAGTTTAGACATCATAGAAAACAAGTTCTGACAAATTGATTCCTGCAGAACACAAGTCTCATCAACACGAAGAAGAAGCTGGATTCTGACCTGAATCATCTCCAATCTGAAATGGAAGAAACAATTCAGGAATCAAGAAATGCTGAAGATAAAGCAAAGAAGGCTATCACAGATGTAAGTCAGAAGTTATTTTAACTATTTATTCATCTTATTACAATTACTGATTGTCTCAGTTCGAGTACTTTGTTGATATTATTTCAAGCTTGAGCTTGAATAATGATTTGCCCAATTACCTCACTGTTATAAGGCTGCCATGATGGCGGAAGAGCTGAAGAAGGAACAGGATACCAGTGCTCACCTTGAACGAATGAAGAAGAATCTCGAGCAGACAGTGAAGGACCTGCAGCATCGTCTGGATGAGGCTGAGCAACTGGCAATGAAAGGAGGAAAGAAACAGCTCCAGAAACTGGAGTCTAGGGTAAGCATCAAGATTGTGTTATTATATGCTGCATGCTGAAGCTTGTGAATATGTTGAGGATTTAGCAACAAAATAAGGAACATAATCATTTAAAAGGCAACATGAAACTTGCGTGGCTGTAAAACAATTAACACCAATTGGTGACTGGTTTAGGTGCGTGAGCTGGAAAATGAACTGGAAGCTGAGCAGAAACGAAGTGCTGATGCTGTCAAAGGTGTTCGCAAATATGAAAGAAGAGTCAAGGAACTGTCCTACCAGGTATTGTACAGTTCATAAGCTCATTACTTGGAGTGGCACACCATTGTAGGAACTAATAGTAATCATTTTTACAAAATATCGATATAAATGTTGCCTCTTTTCCATTGTTTAGTCAGAAGAAGACAGAAAGAATGTGCTGAGATTACAGGACTTAGTTGACAAGCTGCAGATGAAGGTTAAGGCCTACAAGAGACAATCTGAGGAGACTGTAAGTAACTGAGGACAGTAGATGCATTTATTCTTTAAAAATAGAGAAAATTATTTTGTAAAACTAAAATGTAAATTTTAAATATTTGAGATTTTTTCTGCAGTGTAAAGATCATCAAATGCTCAGGCAACCTACAGTAACAGAAAGTCAGGAACATCATCAATTTGTTTACACAGAAAGCATAGCTCATTTAGGTTATCAGGCCATCTCCTTTCACTGATCCATGTATCCTATACTGTTCGCTAAGTACATATTCAGCTTTGTAAGCTTCTACTCATATCTTAGGCTCAGAACTAAGGTACAGAATCATTATTTACGCTCTTAACTAAACTCTCAACTGCATCAATATTTTCTGGAAATAGGTGCCCAAAAATTACACACAGGATTATAATTTTGAGTTAACCATCTATATACAATTATAATAACTTCATTATACTCGAGTGCTTGGAGACATATATCAGAATTTTATTAGTTCTTTCTTAACAACATTAAATTAAGCAGAAGATTTCAGTGACTTATTATTATTCACGTTGAAATTCTTCACCTTTCATGTTTACCCTTTTTATATTAAAATCAATGTGTCATTCCGTATTGTAACTAATTGGTCTAGATCTTTGTGATTGCTTTTAATCTCCCTTATATTTATCATCTGATTATAAAGCTTATTATCATTATTTAAGAATATTGTGACCAGAAGGAACCCTAGAATATGGCATTCAGAACTCTAATCATAAGTGACAGAGCTCTTCCATTTATTTTAATTTCTACTTTCTACTGCCAAGGAAATTTTCAATCTACCTCATCAATTTGTTATTTTCCACGGGAATTGGCTGTTTTAAAAGACTTACACATGGTTCCTGAAATCTCTTCTGAAAATCAATATAAATGATATCCACTTAGTAGTCTTCATCCACTACATTTTCAAAGAATTCTAGCAATGAGTGGGGTAGACCTGTTGCTCTTCAGGGCAGCACTGGTAGCACCCAGTGCGATGTCCTCAAGCATTTTTCCAGTAAAGATTTTTATGACATTTTACCTAATTCCCCTCTCATTTCATTACTGTCTTCCATCCTGCCTGAAGACATTTTGGGGCAGAAATTAGATCACATTGTATCTGTTTTATGGGTGTAAAACATGTGCAGTATAGCCCATTTTCAGGGACCACTGCAACACCCAATGCCCTATCAGTGAGCAGAAACCTTCATCCAATCTAGGTTGGATTCAAACTGATGCCCCTGATGCAAAAGAACAATGTGCTAAACTAGTCCACTATCCAATCTTCTCTCACAAAGAATAAAACGCTGGTGTATGTTGTGAGTAGTTGGACTAGGAATCTCAAAATGTGTGGATCACAGTCCTACAACTGATAGTCACCCTCTAAACACACAATGGCTTTTGTCAAAAACTCTGTGAATAACACGCATTTTTACTATTCCACTGATAGTTTACATTCTCCTGTGATCAATATTCTAGCCTGCAATCTGATCATTTATTTTACTGTATTCCCTTTAGGAGGAGCAGGCCAATGTTCACCTTTCCAAGTTCAGGAAGGTGCAGCATGAACTGGAGGAAGCTGAGGAACGCGCTGACATTGCAGAGTCTCAAGTCAACAAACTTAGAACTAAAAGCCGTGACATAAGTGTCAAGGTACAGTACATGCAACTGATTTTAAAATTGCATCAATAATACAGCTCAAGAAACATTGACAATAATTGCAATTGTTGGTAAAGCTTTCTGTTGTTAAACAGAATATAAATATGCTTAAAAGCAATCTTTTCATTATATTGATTTAACCATTTGCATTTTCTTTTTACCTTTTAGTCCGCTGAAGAGTAAATGACAATCTCAAATGATCCAAAGAAGAAATCCACAAAATGTGTATTTCATGTAACATAGTTTTATAAATGTAGTGCTGTCCATAGAAATAAAATGGCAATTCTGAAAAATGTTTCTTTGTCATCTTATGATTGTTCGATGATTCAATAATCATGCTAGGAAAAAAGTGATGCACAGAAAAACGGCAACAAAATTACATTGCAAACATAAGTTTGGTGTGACTATAAAAATGAAAAATTATTGGAATGGTGCATATAAAATCTTGCTAATCAAGAATCTGCCATATCTTTAGAATGGTGCATATGAAATCTTGGCAATCAAGAATCTGCCATGTCTTTATTATAGCATTGAAATTATGCGGTGCAAATTCGTCTGGTCCCACAGACAACACCGGCTGCCGGCACCTGTGTTGCCTCCATGGGCAGCTCGCAGATTTGAAGATTGTTGATCACTGACTTTGCCAGCAGCAGCCTGAAAGTCATTCTCAGGAGCGGGTTTAGAGAGGGCAACAGTGGAACGACTGTGAAAAGTATGGAGTTGGAAAAGCATTTCTGCCCCTCCTGGCTCCACAGGAATAATTTTGTATAAAAAAAACATAACTTTTATTATTGGCTGCTGC
This sequence comes from Pristiophorus japonicus, assembly GCF_044704955.1. Classification (NCBI taxonomy): domain Eukaryota; kingdom Metazoa; phylum Chordata; class Chondrichthyes; family Pristiophoridae; genus Pristiophorus; species Pristiophorus japonicus. The sequence goes on from NC_091992.1 coordinate 87,770,648, forward strand.
TTAGGCTGCAGTGACTGTTGAAGAATCCTCACCAGGGCAGGGCTAATGACTGCTCCACACATCACTGCTCAGTCTTGACATGAGGGAAAAAGACTAGGAAAAATCAAATGTGAAGTTCCTGAGCTGAACGGGGGCTCATTTCAGTGAGTTCAAAAGGGATCTGGCCCTGGTGCATTGGAAACAAACATTGGGAGGTAAAACAGTAAATGAGCAACGGGAGGACGCCAAAGAAGGAAATAATTTGGGCACAGACGAGACACAATCCTATGAGCGGGAAAGGGATGGCATCTAAAGCTAGAGCTCCCTGGATGACTAAAGAAATTGAGATTAAAGTAAAAGAGAACAAGAAGGTTTATGATAAATGCCAGGTTAATAATACAGTAGAGAATGAAATTGAATACAGAAAATGCAGATGAGAACTGAAAAAGGAAGTAAGAGCAGTAAAGAGATTGTATGAGAAAAGATTAACACGTAACATAAAAGGGAACCCGAAAATATTTTATAAACATATAAAGAGTAAAAGGATAGTCAAATGAAAGGTGAGGCCTTTTAAGAACTTAAAGTAAATCTTCTTGTGGAGGCCGAGGGTATGGCTGATGTACTTAATGAGTACTTTGCATCAGTATTCTTTGAAGGAGAGGATGCAACAAATGTTATAATGAAGGAGGAGTAGTAGAGGAACTGGAGAGGATAAAATAATTGGCCTTGCTCAAAGTAGAAAAGTGACCCAGTCCAGATGTTGAGGGAAGGAAGGGTGGAAATAGCAGAGGTTTTGGACAATCTTTCAATCCTCCTTCGATATGGAAGTGGTGCCAGAGGATTAGAGGGTTGCAAATGTTACACCCCTGTTTAAAAACGGGGAGAGAGATAAACCAGGCAATTTCACGCCAGTCAGCCAAAAGTCGGCTATGGGGAAACTTCTTGGAACCATAATCCGAGACAAAATAAATTGTCACTTGGAACAACATGGGTTGATAAATGACAACCAACATGGATTTGTTAAAGGCAAATCATGTCTGACTAATTTGATTGGGTTCTTCAAAGAATGTAATGATTGCGTAGTGCTAGTCTCTGAGGTGCTACCTGCAGGTGATAGATGCAGTGACGCAGTGCTTTGCTCCTCATCCTCTTCTTCCTCATTCTCGGGGGGCTTAGGGACAGGCTGCTCATCTGGTTGCTGATTATCTGAAAGCATAAAGGCACAAGACTCATGTTAAGTTGAGGGCAGGGAGGCAGGAATGGAACAAGGAATGCAGGCAGTAAATATGAACTGGAAAGTGATAAAGGCTTCTGGTGTGAGGGGGAAGTGGGATGAGAAAAGAGAGGATGAAGATACCATTGTTGCCCCCAACAGGCTCCATGTCACCGACGGTCACAGCACCCACCACCTGCCGCCCAATGAGAGGCGGCACTCGCTCCTCCAGATCTGCTGTAGCTGAGGTTCACCCCAGCCTGTCCTCTGCTGCTCCCTCCTGTTTTGTGCCATCTTGGCCTGCAAAAAAGATGAATGTGTGTGAGTCAGAGTTTTGTTTTTGTTTTTTGTTTTGGAGATATGCCTGTCGTCATTGAACAGGTGTGATTGTATGCAAGGTGTGAGATATGGATGTGAGTTTCAGTAGGTGCAGATGTTTGCTGGGTGAGTGGTGGGGTGTGGTGCTTTGTGCAGTGTGCACAGACTGAGGTTCAGATGCTGATATGTAGGAACTGTTGAAGCATGTACTCACCTTGAACACCCAACTGAGGTCATTGAATTGTTTCCGACACTGTATCAGGCTGCGTTGCACCACAGTAGTGGCCAAATCCTCCTGTGCCACTTCCTTCCACATATCCTTGAAGACCTGGGGCAATGGCCCCCTTCCACTGGCTGGGAACAGCATTTCCTTCCTTTGCTCACTGTAGACACAAAGACCTTCAATGCCACGTATGTGAAGCAACGAGCTCTCTCTCTGGGATTGGGATCAGCCACTGCCATCATAGGATTCATTTCCTTGCAGATCGCCTTCAGAGTCAGCAATGCTGAAAATGAGCAGCTGCACAATGATACAACTTCCCCTTTAAAAGCTGGAATAAGTCAGTGTGAACGATGGATCATTGCTGAATGCAAGTCCACTTCCCTGCCCGCTCCCCACAACCCTTGATTCCCTTATCGTTCGAAAATCTGTCTATCTCCACCTATTCACTGACCCAGCCTCCACAGCTCCCTGGGCATAGAGAATTCCAAAGATTCACTACTCAGAGAAGAAATTCCTCCTCATTTCCATTTTAAATGGGTGACTCCTTATTCTGAAACTATGCACCCTAGTTCTAGATTCCCCCACGAGGAGAAGCATCCTCTCTGCATCTACCCTGTCAAGCCCCTCAGAATCTTATACATTTCAATAAGATAACCTCTCATTCTTCTAAACTCCAATGAATATAGGCCTAACTTGCTCAACCTTTCTGCATAAGACAACACCTTAATCTCAGGAATCAACCTCGTGAACCATCTCTGAACTGCCTCCAATGCAAGTATATCCCTCCTTAAATTAGGGCAGGGTCAAAGAGGCAGGTTTTAAGGAGTGTCTTGAAGGAAGAAAGAGGGGTAGAGTGGTGGAGAAGTTTAGGTAGGGAATTCCAGAGCTTAGGGCCTAGGCAACAGAAGGCTCGGTCACTAATGGTTGAGCGATTATAATCAGGGATGCTCAAGAGGTCAGAATTAGAGGAGTGCAGATATCTCGGGGGATTGTGGAGCTGGAGGAGATTACAGAGATAGTGAGGGTTGAGGCCGTGGAGGGATTTGAAAACAAGGATGAGAATTTTGAAATTGAGGCAATGCTTAACTAGGAGCCAATATAGGTCAACGAGCACAGGGATGATGGTTGAGCGGGACTTGGTGTGAGTTAGGACAGGGGCAGCCGAGTTTTGGATCACCTCTAGTTTACATAGGGTAGAATGTGGGAGGCCAGCCAGAAGTGCGTTGGAATAGTCAAGTCTGAAGGTAACAAAGGCAAAGATGAGGGCTTCAGCAGTGGATGAGCTGAGTCAAGGGTGGATATGGGCGATATTATGGAGATGCTGTGGATGTGTGGTCAAAAGCTAATTTCAGGGTCAAATATGACACTAAGGTTACGAACAGTCTGGTTCAGCCTCTGACAGAAGTTGGGGAGAGGGATGGAGTCAGTGGCTAGGGAAGGGAGTTTGTGGTGGAGATCAAAAATGGCTTCGGTCTTCCCAATATTCAATTGGAGAACATTTCTGCTCATCCAGTACTGGGTGTTGGACAATCAGTCTGACAATTTAAAGATGGTGGAGGGGTCGAGAGAAGTGTTAGTGAGGTAGAGCTGGATGTCATCAGCTTCATGTGGAAACTGACGCTGTGTTTTTGGATGATGACGTCAAGGGGAAACATGTAGATGAGAAATAGAAGGGGGCCAAGGATACTATCTCTGTAATCTCCTCCAGCTCCACAATCCCCCGAGATGTCTGCGCTCCTCTAATTCTGACCTCTTGAGCATCCCTGATTATAATCGCTCAACCATTAGTGGCCTTGGGGGACATTAGCGGTAACAATGCGGGGGCAGGAAAAGAAGCCATTTCAGGCGATTCTCTGGCTACGATTAGATAGATAAGAATGGAACCAGGTGAGTGCAGTCCCACCCAGCTGGACGGTGGTGGAGAGGCATTGGAGAAGGATAGAGTGGTCAACCGTGCCAAAGGCTGCAGACAAGTCAAGAAGGACGAGGAGGCATCGTTTGCCTTTGTCACAGTCACAAAAGATGTCATTTGTGGCTTTGATGAGAGCCGTTTCGGTACTGTGGCAGGCACAGAAATTGGATTGGAGGGACTGAAACATGGAATTGCGGGAAAGATGGGCACAGATTTGGGAGGCGACAACACTTTCAAGAACTTTGGAGAGGACAGGGAGGTTGGGGCATTAGTTTGCAAGGACGGAGTGGTTGGGGTTGGTTTTTTGAGGAGAGTGGTGATGACAGCAGATTTGAGGGAGAGGGGACAGTACCTGAGGACAGAGAACAGTTAATCATGTCAGCTAACATGGGAGCCAGAAAAGGAAGTTGGATGTTCAGCAGTTTGGTGGGAATAGGGTCAAGGGAGCTCGGAAACGTCACTGTGGGTGATCGGAGAGAAACTGGAGAAAGATGTGAGGTCATGGCTAGGGCAGGGGGGATCCTTAGAGGAAGTTTGGCCCTGTGGGCTAGGAGAAGGAAGGAAAGAGGCAGAGGCGGTTGAACAGGTGGTCTCAATCTTAGAGACAAAGAAGTCCATGAACTCCTCACAGTTATTGACAGAGGTGAGTGTGGAGATGGGGGAAAAGGGTTTAAAAAGATGCTGTTGTTGGGGCTGATCGTGGTGGGGTTCTGAGGACCAAGGTGAGACAGTATAAACGTACCCTTTCTGATGTAATGGATGGCAGGTGAACTTGAGATGACAGAAGCAATCTGTCTGTGGTGTGAGAGGTTTTTCCAATGAGGTGACACTGGATACAGAACGGGGTCCTGAACCGCTGTCAAAAGAAAACATTTCCCCCCCCCCCCCCCGACCCGTCAACGAATGTGCCCGCTGATTCACCGGATAATTGCCCCCAAGGTCTTCATTAACTGCTGAAACAAAGGAAGCTTGTAGAAAGGCTAAAAACAAAGACAAAGGGGTTATGAGACATTATTCTGGGTCTGGACATTTATGTGCCGATCTCATGATTGTGTAGCATGGGGGTGTATGGAAGATACATAGATACATGACTGGATGAATTTTGCTACAATTTAGTTTTGGGGTATAACTGTAGGGGCTGGGGCTGCGCTCCGGGTAGTGGTTTTAATAGGGGACACCAGGCAGTGGATGAGAATGAATTGCAGGGAGTACAAGGGACAAAATCACAGCCCAACCCAAAGATCAACAGGGTAATATAATTCTCTATTATTCTTTGTAAACTGCTGCTCAAATACTGCATGTATTAAGTCCCACTTATGCTAAAATAAAAATCATAACTGTTACCGATATAGAGTCAACTTCAAACTATTAGACAGACAGTTCAAAGGGACAATGGGCCCAATTTTGGCCATGACTTGCATCAATTTTTTTGGAGTAAGTTGTTTTTTACTGGCGTAAGTTAAAAAATGCCATTTTTCCTAAAAGATTTGCTCCAGAGTAAGTCAGTTAGATACGATTTTTTTTTAGTTCAGCTTTTTTTTCCAAAAGGGGGTGTTCCCAGACATCTAAGCCAGTTTTGGCCATTTATGCCATTTTGGCCAGCTAAAAGTTACTCCAAATCCACTTACGTCAGCGTATGTGGCCAACTCTGAAAAACGTTGTGGGCAGTTAACAAATCGGCGCAGGTAAGACCTGCACCAAGCACCAAGCAGCAAACATTCAATATAAAAGTTCAAATAACTACATAAAAATAGGGTAAACAATTAAACAACAATTAAAAAATTGTATTAAATCCTACCTTTAGTTGAAATTGGCCGGGGAAGGCAGTGGGCCGGGTCGGGAGGGGGGGAGGGAGAGGAAAGGCTGGGTTCGGCAGCATCTTTATAAAGTAGAACTCAAACTGGTTTGTTGTTTGCGCCTCAGTTGGCCTCCATAAAATGGGACTGCACATGGTCTTCATAGGCAGCTGGTCTGTTCTCTGGAAAGGTCCTTTGGCACACTGGACACTCGTAAACAAAGTACTGCAACGTGCTGTTCGAAATCAAAGTCCTCCAGGTTGAACATTAAAACGACCTCACACACTGGGCACTTTTGGCTGTCAATGCTCTCCTCTTCAGTGTCCTGTGAATTCTCCTTGCCATCCAGGCTCTGCACCAGTCTGCGATTCTTTGATATCAGAGTATGCGGTAAGCCACTCGGCCCGGGCTAGGGACGGTGTGCTTCGGCCTCTCCCACACAGCGTCGGGCTGCGAGGAGCTACTGCACATGCGCGCACACTCTAGCGTGCATTTGCAGAGGTCCCGGCACTGCTCCGCCCCCGAATCAAGTTGCCACACTATGCCACCATTGAGGAGAGGCTGAGGATCGGTCAAAATGGGCTTGAAGATTTATGGTGCCCTAATCGCTTCACAAAAGCGGCGGACCTTTGGTGAGTGCGCCAGAAATTTGTACTGGCCATACTTGGGCCCTATAAAAGGATTATATCTGGTTGTCACTATTTCAGAAAGCCATATGAAACACAATCGCCAGGAGATACAATCGAAGTTGCAATTTGAACTCTGTAGACAAAAGGGTCCTGCTGTTAGCTGTTTGTGGTGATAACATAAATACGTGCATACAAAATTCCATTACCATTCTAAATGAAAACCAGAGGAAATAAAGACGTTATGTGGATATTTTTTTTAAATTCTAACAGGTAACGTTAGATGGAACAATTTTTGCAGTAAAATAAAAAACAAGAATTGTAAAACATTTAAGATATCACTGCAAATTATAGGGAAACAGAGGATTGTATTTTTATGGTACAGTTATACAAGCACTTACAAGTTTTTTACACTAGATATTTTCTCAGGTTCAGCATTATTTGCGTCTCCTGTAAGGAGACCTTGCATCCCCATACAATCAGGAGAGTACCCTTTTCTGCCCATTACGTAGGTAGATAATAGTGAGACCCAATGATTATAACACTGACACTGTACTGTGGCTCCTGGAATGTATCATGTGCCACCACGTGATTCTCTCCTTCAAAGACCGACTCGGTGTGCACTTTTATCAAATTGAGACACAGGTTTTGGACCAGTGGCTTTATTTTCACAAGATAGATATATGAACAATAAACCGTATCACATAGTATAAAATACATATTTATTTATGCTTTGTGATACATAAAAATAATATAAATACTACTCACTTTTTCTCTAGACATAGGGCCCAAATTTGGCCAGAAGATGCTCAGTTTTTTTTTTGGAGCAATTTGATTTTTCTGGAGTACCTTAAAAATCCCCATTCTGCACATTTAACTTGTGCCAGTGTAAGTGAGTTAGTTAGGATTTTTTTTAATTCGTTTTTTTTTTCATAAGGGGGCGTTACCAGCCACCTACACCTGTTTTGGCCATTTAAACCAGTTAGGACAGCCAATAGTTGCTCTAAACTAACTTAGGCCAGCGTATGTGGCCACTTGTGGAGAGTTAAGAAATCAGCGCAGGTAAGTACATTCTAAGGCACCAAACACTAAACAAAGCACAAAAATAAGCATTCAATAACAAATAAAAATTACAAGGAAGCTGAGAGGACCTGTATCTAGCACCAAGACTTACAAAGCACTAAACAAAGCACAAAAAGTAATAAGCAATTAATTAACAAATAAAAAATAGAAGAAACTCTGCAGCTAAAGCACCAAGACCAAAGCAATAAGCAATCAATCAATCAATAACAAATAAAAAAATAGAAGTCCTATCAAAACATGGCCCGGGAAGGCAGCGGGCTGCCGATGAGGGAGTCCATTTAGCCAGGGATAGGGGCGGCGCTCTTTGACCCATCCCACACATCCTGCAGCACACTCTCACAGATTCTGGGGGCGAGAAGCTACTGCGCATGTGCGCACACTTCAGCGCGCATGAGCAGAGGTCCCGGCACTGTTTTCGGTGCCGGGATCTGGCTCCGCCCCTGAATCCAGTTGCCACATTACGCCACCATTGAGGAGAGGCTGGGGAGTGGCCAAACTTGGCCGGAAGATTTTTGGCACCCTTGGAGTTCTACAAAAGTGGCGCACATCTGGTGGGTGTGCCAGAAATCTGTATTGGCCAAATTTGGGCCCATAGACTTTAAACAAAAATGCACTTACTGTAACATCAATTGAACTTACCAGACATACATTTGTTGGCACTGACTTTCAAAAACATACACATCTGTAGCCGTTGGCTTTGAGACAGAGAACTGATGGCAGGCTGACAACTGGCTCCTAATAGTATTCTGCAAGAAGAATTCCCTGACCACTGATCTGTCAATCAACAATGATTCCACGCAATCAATGACCCTGAAACAGCTGTCTATCAAAACCATTACCCTAAACTGGAGCTGATCCTTCTATCTTTCTCCAGGTGGCATGGACCACCAACACAGCTATCCCAAAATAGACTGCCTTGTTTACCAAGGCAACATTAAATTAAACAGCCATTCATCAATATTGAACTGGTAATCTTTGACTACGGCAAAGATGTTTGCCCTGGTTTGATTAATCAATAAACACGTTAACCACTATATGAGCATTAAAAAAAAGTGCCTTATGGGGTCCTTTTCAGACAACCCAACTGTTCTGAGCTGATGGCTTTACTGCTGAAAAGTTGTTTTGTGTGATATTGGGTGTCAATCTCTTGCATGCTGTTTCTAGCAATACAAAACATAATTCAAAACTGAATCTAGTTAAAAGTTCATTTTTGTCACATTCACATAGAACAATTTCAGCTGCCATAGTTAAATAACTCTGGAGCCAGGTCAGTTGTAAATCTTAGCATCCAATAGTTGGTTCTAACTTTCGAGTCTCTCTTTATTAAATTTTCACAAATATAGCAGCTGCTCCAAATTCTACCACTTCTGAATCCCAGTGCTTTTAGTTTAGAATAACATTTCAGGTCAGGAATCATTCAGCTCAAATACTGTCTGTACTAGTGTTGAATCCTCATTGAAGCTATCTTCTCCAATCCCATTTCCCCATTCTTTGTTTTCGAATCCTTTAGCTTTTCTCTTCAAGTGTTTGTCTAGTTCCATCTTAAATGCTCTGATTGGCTTGGCTTTACTGATTGACCGATTGTAATGCATTCTATATTTTAATTCTTTGTGAAAAAATATTCTTCTAACCTCTCCCTTTATAATTTTAGCATTCATTCAAAATTTATGCCTCTTTATTAATCATTCACAGTCCAGCGGAAATAATCTTTCATAAGAACATAAACATAAGAATTAGGAAGAAGAGTAGGCCATCTAGCCCCTCAAGCCTGCTCCGCCACTCAACAAGATCATGGCTGATCTGGCCGTGGACAGCTCCACTTACCCGCCCGCTCCCCGTAACCCTTAATTCCCTTATTGGTTAAAAATCTATCTATCTGTGATTTGAATACATTCAATGAGCTAGCCTCAACTGCTTCCTTGGGCAGAGAATTCCACAGATTCACAACCATCTGGGAGAAGAAATTCCTTCCCAACTCGGTTTTATATTGGCTCCCCCGTATTTTGAGGCTGTGCCCCCTAGTTCTAGTCTCCCCGACCAGTGGAAACAACCTCTCTGCCTCTATCTTGTCTATCCCTTTCATTATTTTAAATGTTTCTATAAGATCACCCCTCATCCTTCTGAATCCAACGAGTAAAGACCCAGTCTACTCAATCTATCATCATAAGGTAACCCCCTCATCTCCAGAATCAGCTGAGTGAATCGTCTCTGTACCCCCTCCAAAGCTAGTATATCCTTCCTTAAGAAAGGTGACCAAAACTGCATGCAGTACTCCAGGTGCGGCCTCACCAATATCCTGTACAGTTGCAGCAGGACCTCCCTGCTTTTGTACTCCATCCCTCTTGCAATGAAGGCCAACATTCCATTCGCCTTCCTGTTTACCTGCTGCACCTGCAAACTAACTTTTTGGGATTCATGCACAAAGACCCCCAGGTCCTTCTGCACCACAACATGTTATAATTTCTCTCCATTCAAATAATATTCCCTTTTACTGTTTTTTTTCCCAAGGTGGATGACCTCACGTTTTCCGACATTGTATTCCATCTGCCAAACCTTAACCCATTCGCTTATCTAAATCTCTTTGCAGCCTCTCTGTGTTCTCTACACAACCCGCTTTCCCACTAATCTTTGTGTCATCTGCAAATTTTGTTAAACTACAATCTGTCCCTTCTTCCAGGTCATCTATGTATATTGTAAACAGTTGTGGTCCCAGCACCGATCCCTGTGGCACTCCACTAACCACTGATTTCCAACCCGAAAAGGACCCATTTATCCTGACTCTCTGCTTTCTGTTAGCTAGCCAATTCTCTATCCATGCTATCCTCTGACTCCGCGTACCTTTATCTTCTGCAGTAACCTTTTGTGTGGCACCTTATCGAATGCCTTTTGGAAATCTAAATACACCACATCCATCGGTACACCTCTGTCCACCATGCTCGTTATATCCTCAAATAATTCCAGTAAATTAGTTAAACATGATTTCCCCTTCATGAATCCATGTTGCGTCTGCTTGATTGCACTATTCCTATCTAGATGTCCGCTATTTCTTCCTTAATGATAGCTTCAAACATTTTCCCCACTACAGATGTTAAACTAACCGGCCTATAGTTACCTGCCTTTTGTCTGCCCCCTTTTTTAAACAGAGGTGTTACATTAGCTGCTTTCCAATCCGCTGGTACCTCCCCAGAGTCCAGAGAATTTTGGTAGATTATAACGAATGCATCTGCTATAACTTCCGCCATCTCTTTTAATACCCTAGGATGCATTTCATCAGGACCAGGGGACTTGTCTACCGTGAGTCCCATTAGCCTGTCCAGCATTACACCCCTAGTGATAGTGATTATCTCAAGGTCTTCCCTTCCCACATTCCCGTGACCAGCAATTTTTGGCATGGTTTTTGTGTCTTCCACTGTGAAGACCGAAGCAAAATAATTGTTTAAGGTCTCAGCCATTTCCACATTTCCCATTATTAAATCCCGCTTCTCATCTTCTAAGGTACCAATATTTACTTTAGTCACTCTTTTCCGTTTTATATATCGGTAAAAGCTTTTACTATCTGTTTTTATGTTTTGCGCAAGTTTACTTTCGTAATCTATCTTTCCTTTCTTTATTGCTTTCTTAGTCATTCTTTGCTGTCGTTTAAAATTTTCCCAATCTGCTAGTTTCCCACTAACCTTGGCCACCTTATACGCATTGGTTTTTAATTTGACACTCTCCTTTATTTCCTTGGTTATCCACGGCTGGTTATCCCTTCTCTTATCGCCCTTCTTTTTCACTGGAATATATTTTTGTTGAGCACTATGAAAGAGTTCCTTAAAAGTCCTCCACTGTTCCTCAATTGTGCCACCGTTTAGTCCTTGTTTCCAGTCTACTTTAGCCAACTCTGCCCTCATCCCACTGTAGTCCCCTTTGTTTAAGCATAGTACGCTCGTTTGAGACACTACTTCCTCACCCTCAATCTGTATTTTAATTCAACCATACTGTGATCACTCATTCCGAGAGGATATTTTACTGGGAGATCGTTTATTATTCCTGTCTCATTACACAGGACCAGATCTAAGATAGCTTGCTCCCTCGTAGGTTCTGTAACATACTGTTCTAAGAAATAATCCCGTATGCATTCTATGAATTCCTCCTCAAGGCTACCTCGTGCGATTTGATTTGACCAATCGATATGTAGGTTAAAATCCTCCATGATTACTGCCGTTCCTTTTTCATATGCCTCAATTATTCCCTTGATTATTGCCCGCCCCACCGTGAAGTTATTATTTGGGGGTCTATAAACTACGCCCACCAGTGACTTTTTCCCCTTACTATCTCTAATCTCCACCCACAATGATTCAACATTTTGTTCATTAGAGCCAATATCGTCTCTCACAACTGGCCTGATATCATCCTTTATTAACAGAGCTACCCCACCTCCTTTCCCTTCTTGTCTATCTTTCCGAATTGTCAGATACCCCTGTATGTTTAATTCCCAGTCTTGGCCACCCTGCAACCACGTTTCTGTAATGGCCACCAAATCATACCCATTTGTAATGATTTGTGCCGTCAACTCATTTACTTTATTTCGAATGCTGCGTGCGTTTAGGTAGAGTGTTTTAATACTAGTTTTTAAACCATGATTTTTAGTTTTGACCCCTCCTGCAGCCCCTTTATATTCATACATTCAGCCTCTGAAATCCTGTCAGAATTTCAAATATTTTCATTAGATCCTCTTGACCTTTTCTGTTCTAATGAGCACATATTCCAGGTTTTTATATCTCTCCCCATATCTATAACTCTCAAATAATCCCATTAAAGCAGTTAAGCATAACCTGTCTTTTACAAATCCGTGTAAACTGTTCCTGGTCAGCTGCGATTAATATTAACTAATGTTAGTTGCTGACATAAGTGTGTATATTTATATAAACGATGCAATTGTTGCTTACTGTTTAATGGAATTACATCTGGGTTATACTCAACACTTTGTTCTTATTTCCTGGCACTTTGTTTTAAAAATGTAAAACAGTGCAACTTTACTGTCCCCTATTCTTTTTTTAGCTAAAAAGTGGAAGGTGGTTTTATTTTAGAAAATCCTTACAATTATGTAGTGTATAATATTTTACCTTCACCTTAATAATGTTGCAAAAAAAATGTTGGGGGAGAATGCTACCTTAACACAATGTTTCAATCTAATGATTCCTTGTCTAACATATTTACAATATGGTTTTAATTTTAATTTTCAGACCAGCAAGTAGCTCGCGAGTCCATTACATTGCAATTTCTGCATTAATAGAAATGTATGAACACCCTTGAGTGTTCTGTGCAGCTGGATACATGACAGTGTGTGTTGATCAGATGTCACTGAAATTGATATATGATACTGTGTGTACATCGTTTCTGAACCAGCTGCTTGTGGTATGGTCTTGGATGACAACCAGTATGCCAGTCAATAATGACTAATTAACATGCAGTGGAGCTTTATATATTAAATAATCAGCACTTTCTATAAAATTTAATTTTAAGGTGATCTATTAAGGTTTGTTTTCTCTTTAAGCAATGTAGTTTAGATTCAGCTGAATTAGCATCCCTTACCTTGAATGATCATGGCCAATGAAAAGATGTGTACAGCAACTGTAACAAAAGAAAAAGGATAGGTAAATCATCCGTATGTCATTACTGAAAATGGAAGGCCATCTTTAGAAATACGGTATACAAAATCATTTCATTTTATGCGAGTCAGTCTCAAAACAATAATGGTTTGTTACATTCCAGTCTATAATTACAAATAAAAAACAATAACATTCCAACACGTTAAAGACGGTGGGATGTCTAAATAACTAATCCTCAATATCACGAATATCAATTAGGGTTACTATACTATCATTAATACCCTAATTACCATGAAGAAAGTCAACAACGAAGAGACTCGATGGTTGGACACTAGAAGTGTCTGATGGTCTGTGGGACAACCTATATACGCAGAATTTTTGCCCGCTCAGCAGGTCCAGTCCCTACTTGGTATTTCAAAAGCCTGACGAGCAGATTTGCTTATTGCATTAACTCTCGTGTTCTCACATCAGGATAAAATTAGAGAAGCAATGTCAGTAGTTTTGAGAGGAAATCTTGAGCCATTAATCCAGTCCTCATCAAATGTCTCCATAACTGATCACATTTAACTAACGTGGCAAATTTTATCATGCGCAAAATCTTTGACGGATTGAATCTCTAATTTAGGCTGGTGGCTCTTTCTTGGTCAGCAAAAAAATGCAAATACAATTCAGTCAATTCACTTCCCCTAAAATACCTTACATTATAGAAGTTCATTAATCTGGCTAGATTTGAAAGTAAATCCAGCACCCTTTGCACTAATTTACATCTGCAGCATTACTAAGACCGCCTATTTCCACCTCCGTAACATCATCTATCTCCGCCCTTGCCTCAGCTCATCTGCTGCTGAAGCTCTCATCCCTGCCTTTAACCTCTAGACTTGACTATTCCAATGCACTCCTGGCTGGCCTCCCACATTCTACCCTACGTAAACTAGAGGTGATCCATCTCGTGTCCTAACTCGCACCAAGTCCCGCTCACCCATCACCCTTGTGCTCGCTGATCCACATTGGCTTCTGGTTAAGCAACGCCTCTGTAAAGTCCTTACTCTACAATATGAAACCACACAAGGCACATTCTGGGAACAAGGTCACTCTGTAACGTTAACTCTTTATTCACAGGACCTCAAGTGATGACCTTGCGTGGGACCTCCCTTTTTAATACCTAAGACAGGTAAGGAGTTTCTCCCACAAGTTTACCCCTTGTGGTCAAGGTGTGCATTTAGGTTGAGTGTATACAGCAATACAGTGGTGTTATATTGTGGTTACATACATGACAGCCTCGATTTCAAAATTCTCATCCTTATTTTCAAATCCCTCCATGGCCTCGTCCCTCCCTATCTCTGTAATCTCCTCCAGCCCCACAACCCTCCCGAGATGTCTGCACTCCTCTAATTCTGCCCTCTTGAGCATCCCTGATTATAATCGCTGAACCATTGGTGACTGTGCCTTCTGTTACCCAGACCCCAACGCTGGAACTAAACCTCTCCACTCTCTACCCTCCTTCACGATGCTCCTTACCTCTTTGACCAAGCTTTTGGTCACCTGCGCTAATTTCTACTTATGTGGCTGGTGTCAAATTTTTTATCTCATAATACTCCGGTGAAGCGCATTGGGACATTTCATAAGGTTAAAGGTGCTATCAAAAACAAGTTGTTGTGGTTGTTTTATAAATACATTAAGAGCAAGAGGATAACTAGAGAAAAAGTCGGGCCTATTTGAGATCATAAAGGAAATCTGTGTGTGGAGGCGGAAGACGTGGGTAGGATTCTTAATGAATACTTTGCATCTGTTTTCACAAAAGAGAGCTGTGATGCAGACTTTGCAATGATAGAGGAGGAGTGTGAAATATTAGATGAGATAAACATAGTGAGAGAGGAACTATTAAGGGACTTAGCAGCTTTGAAAGTGGATAAATTCTCAGGCCCGGATGAAATGTATCCCAGGCTATTAAGAGAAGCAAAAGAAGAAATAGCAGAGGCTCTGACCATCATTTTCCAATCCTCTCTGGCTACAGGTATGGTGTCAGAGGACTGGATGACTGCTAATGTTGTACCTTTGTTTAAAAAGGGGGAAAGGGATAGACTGAGTAATTACAGGCCAGTCAGCCGAACCTCGGTGGTGGGAAAATTACTGTGAAAAATCCTGAGGGACAGGATAAATCTTCATTTGGAAAGACACGGATTAATCAAGGACAGTCAGCGTGGATTTGTCAAGGGAAAGTCGTGTTTGATTTACTTGACTGAATTTTTCGTAGAGGTAACCAGGAGGGTCGATGAGGGCTTTGTGTATGATGCAGTGTATATGGATTTTAGCAAAGCTTTTGATAAGGACCCACATGGCAGACTGGTCACGAAAATAAAAGCTCATGGGATCCAGGGCAAAGTGGCAAGTTGGATCCAAAAGTGGCTCAGAGGAAGCAAAGGGTAATGGTTGATGGGTGTTTTTGTGACTGGAAGGCTGTATCCAGTGGGGTTCTGCAGGGCTCAGTGCTGGGTCCTCTGCTTTTTGTGGTATATATCAATGACTTGGACTTAAAGGTTGGGGGTATGATTAAGAAGTTTGCAGATGAAATTAAAATAGATTGTGTGGTTGATAATGAAGAAGAAAGCTACGGAGTGCAGGAAGATATCAATGTATTGGTCAGGTGAGCAGAACAGTGGCAAATAGAATTCAATTGGATAAGTGTGAGGTAATGCATTTGGGGAGGTCTAACAAGGCAAGGGAATACACATTGAATGGTATGACACTGAAAAATGTAGAGGAACGAAGGGACCTTGGAGTGCAGGTCCACAGATCTCTGAAGGTAGCTGAATTGTTAGAAAATTATAAGGAAGTACCTATTAAATAGCAAAAGCAGTGTGTTGGGAAAAGGAACTTTCGTTTGCTTTAAAATTGAGCTTATATTGCAAATTCAACTGTCTCATAAAAATACATGAAGGGTAGGTTCTGGAGTTGAATTATTATGAGACTTATTATTTTACAGACACAATTGTTATCACATCGTCTCATCATCTCCATTAATAAATTAATAGATATTTGTGAAATACAGTATTCATAACTAGTCAATGCTGTTTCTGTGAGTTTATGCGTGAGGAGGGCAAAGGGGAAAGTGGATGGAGGCTACAGAAGGCAATGTTTGTATTGGTTAAGCCATTTAAAAATAGAAAATGCCATAAGCTTATATTAAAATAAAAAGT
Source organism: Pristiophorus japonicus (assembly GCF_044704955.1). Taxonomy (NCBI): domain Eukaryota; kingdom Metazoa; phylum Chordata; class Chondrichthyes; family Pristiophoridae; genus Pristiophorus; species Pristiophorus japonicus. The sequence goes on from NC_091992.1 coordinate 87,786,589, forward strand.
AGACAGTTATTAGTCTAAAAATTAGAGAAAAATGTATTGATTCTCCACCTACCGATATCAATTATGAAAAGGAAGATGTATATTTAACCCAATCTCTGTTGGCACCTTTGATTATTCACATGAATGGACAGAACTGAAGTTATATGATGTAAGAACCTGATGTTGAAAAAACAGCTCAGCCAGCACCTTAAAATCAAATTCCGATCTATATCCGTAACATAAAATTGGTATGTCCAGATGGATACGAATGGAATTCTGCTGACTCGCATGGTTACATATCCCTCCAACTTTGGCGTTAGAGAACATAAGAAATAGGAGCAGGAGTAGGCTATTTGGCCCCTCGAGCCTGCTCCGCCATTCAATAAGATCATGGCTGATCTGATCTTGGCCTCAACTCTACTTTCCTGCCCACTCCCCATAACCCTTGACTCTCTTATTGTTCAAAAATCTGTCTATCTCCACCTTAAATATATTCAATGACCCAGCCGCCACAGTTCTCTGGTGTAGAAAATTCCAAAGATTCACGACTCTCAGAAAATAAATTCCTCCTCATCTCCGTTTTAAATGGGAGACCGCTTATTCTGAAACTATGTCCCCTAGTTCTAGATTTCCCCATGAGGGAAACATCCTCTCTGCATCTACCTTGTCAAGCCCCCCTCACAATCTTGTACGTTTCAATAACATCACCTCTCATTCCTCTAAACTCCAATGAGTTTAGGCCCAAACTGCCCAACCTTTCTTCATAAGACAACCCCTTCATCTCAGGAATCAACCTCGTGAACCATCTCTGAACTGTTTCAAATGCAGGTATATCCCTCCTTAAATAAGAAGACCGAAACTGTACGCAATACTCTAGGTGTGGTCTCACCAACGCCCTGTACAGTTGTAGCAGGACTTCCTTACTTTTATACTCCATCCCCCTTGCAGTAAAGACCAACATTTCATTTGCCTTCCTAATTACTTGCTAACTGCTTGCTGACTATTTGTGTTTCATGTACAAGGAGCCCAGATCCCTCTGTACCGCAGTATTTTGTAATCTCTCCCCATTTAAACAATAATTTGTTTTTTTATTTTTCCTACCAAAAAGTGGATAACCTCACATTTTCCCACATTATACTCCAAATTTTTGTCCACTCACTGAGCCTGTCTATGTCCCTTTGAAGGATCTTTGCGACCTCCTCACAATTTGTTTTTCCACCTATCTTTGTTTCATCATCAAATTTGGCTACAGTCCACTTGTTTCCTTAATCCGTAATTAATATAGATTGTAAATAGTTGAGGACCTAGCACTGATCCCTGTGCCACTTCACTAGTTACAGTTTGCCAACCTGAAAATGACCTATTTATCCCGACTCTCTGTTTTCTGTTAGTTAGCCAAACCTCTATCCATGCTAATATATTATCCCCAACCCCGTGAGCTCATATCTTGTGCAGTAACCATTTATGTGGCACCTTATCGAATGCCTTCTGGAAATCCAAATACACAACATCTACTGGCTCCCCTTTATCCATCCTGCTCGTTACATCCTCAAAGAACTCCAGCAAATTTGTCAAACATGATTTGCCTTTCATAAAACCATGTTGACTCTGCTTGACTGCATTATGATTTTCTAAATGTCCTGCTACTGCTTCCTTAATGATGGACTCCAGCATTTTCACAATGACAGATGTTGGTTAACTGGTCTATAGTTTCCTGCTTTTTGTCTCCCTCCTTTCTTAAACATTTGCGTTATATTTGCAGTTTTCCAATCAGCTGGGACCTCTCCAGAATCCAGGGAATTTTGGTAGATTGCAAACAATGCATCCACTATCTCTGCAGCCACTTTTTTTAAGAACCTAGGATTCAGGTCATCAGGTCCAGGGGACTTGCCCACCTTTAGTCCAATTAGTTTGCCTAGTACTTTTGCTCTAGTGATTGTGATTGTTTTAAGTTCCTCGCTCCCTATAGCCCCTTGATATTCTATTATTGGGATGCTTTTAGTGTCTTATACTGTGAAGAACGATACAAAATATTTGTTCAAAGTCTCTGCCATTTCCCTGTTTCCCATTATTAATCCCGCAGAGAAAGAGTGAACGAGACTTGCAATTATATAGCATTTTTTATGACCACCAGACGTCCCAAAGCATTTTACAGCCAATTAAGTACTTTTTGAAGTAGAGTCACAGCTCCAATTTGTGCACAGCAAGCTTCCACAAACAGCAATGTGATAATGACCAGATAACCTGCTCATGTGATGCTGATTGAGGGATAAATATTGGCTCGGACACCAGGGATAACTCCCCTGCTCTTCTTTGAAATAGTGCCATGGGACCTTTTACATCCACCTGAGAGAGCAGACCTCTCATTCGAAAGACGTCTCTGACAGTGCAGCACTCCCTCAGTACTAGATTTTTGTCCTCAAGCCTCTGGAGTGGGACTCAAACCCACAACCCTTTTGATTCAGAGGCAAGGGTGCTACCAACTGAGCCACAGCTGACACTAAATGACAGTTATAGGGCCATGTCCTGAGGATTACATAACTAGTAGATCCATATGTTCCGACAACTTTGGGCATACTCTCTCATCACCATTTAAATGTTAATGCTAGGAGAGATAATGTAGTAGTATGCACTCTCTTCTAACATTAAATTCAGATTTCTTGGTCCTTCATTGGCAATCTTACACTGGTTTTAGTTTGTTTGCGATTCAGAGTATTGACCTGACTCTGAGTTAGACTGCCACTTCATCATCAATATGCTGCTGAAATTACTTTAAATTAATGTGAAAATAGTATGGTAACAATACAGTGACAGGGATTGCTGATACCCACATAAGAAGAATGGTTAATGTAAGATGCAAGGAGGCTATTGGTGTCCTCACATTCGAGTATGAATTGATATGACTAAACTAATCAAACTCAAAAAGGCTAAAACTCCTGGTCCGGATGGATTACATCTACACAATTTAAAAGAATCTAGGGAAGAGATAGCAGAGGCCTTACTACATATATTTAATAATTTGTTAGAAAAAGGTATAGTGCCAGAGGACTGACGGATAGCTAACATAATACCTATATTTAACAAGAGGGATAGAACATGTCCAGGGAATTATAGACCAATCAGCTTAACATCGGTGATAGGAAAAATAATGGAATCCCTACTAAAGGAGAAAATAGAAGAATATCTAGAAACCAAAAATATAATAACAAATAGTCAGCATGGATTTCCAAAGGGAAAGTCTTGCTTGACCAAGCTCATTGAATGTTTTGAAGAGGTAACAGAGAGAGTAGACAATGGTATTGCAATAGATGTAATTTCAAAAGGCCTTCAATAAGTTACCCCATAATAGACTAATGAACAAGGTCAGAGAATGTGAACTCAGAGGACAAGTAGCAGAATGGATAGCTATCTGACTTCAAGACAGAAAGCAGAGGGTAGGGGTAAAAGGTAGCTATTCATATTGGCAGAAGGTGGATAGTGGTGTCCCACAAGAATCAGTGCTTGGACCACTGTTGCTTACAATTTATATAACAATTTAGACTTTGGAATCAAAAATACAATTACTAAATTTGCGGATGGCACTAAATTATCAATACTGAGAAGTACTGCAACAAATTACAGGAGGACATTAATAAACTTGCAGAATGGACAAGGATGAGAGTTTAGGTGAGTAGAGGTGGAGTACAAATACACAAATCACTAAAAGTTGCAACACAAGGCCATAAAAAAATCAAACTAAGCACGAGAGTTTATTTCTGGAGGTATAGAATTGAAAAGTAGGGAAGTTATGCTAAATCTGTATCGAATCTTGGTTACACCACTCTTAGAGTACTGCGTACAGTTCTAGTCGCTATGATTTAAAAAGGATATAGAGGCACTAGAGAGGGTGCAGAGAAGATTTACAAGGATGATACCAGAAATGCGAGGGTATACATATCAGGAAAGGATGAACAGGCTCGGTCTCCTTTCTCTTGAAAAAAGAAAGCTGAGGGGTGACCTAATCTAGATCTTTAAAATTCTGAAAGGTTTTGATCGAGTGGATACAGGGAGAATGTTTCCACTTGTGGGGAAGAGTATAACTCAAAGACATCAATACAAGATAGTCACCCAGAAATCCAATAGGGAATTCAGAAGAAAATTCTTTAACAAAGAATGGTGAGAATGTGGAACTTGCAACCAGAGGGAGTGGTTGAAATGATTAGTATAGATTCATTTAAGGGGAGGCTAGACAAGCATATGAGAGAGAAGGGAATAGAGGGTTATGCAGATAGATTTAGATGAGGAAAGACAGGAGGAGGCTCAAGTGGAGCATAAACGCCAGCATGGACTGGTTGGGCGAATGGCCTGTTTCTGTGCCAAATATCTTACGTAATCCTATGTGATATCTTCCAGAGATGACAGTATGGGAAAAATCAGAGCTAAAATTGTAGAAGAAAAATGTAATTTTATACTAATCTAACAAACTCCATCCATTATGTCTATCTTAATATGTACCTAGTTTCAAAAGTAAAGAAACATCCATTCTTGAAAATGGGACATGAAGACATCAATAACTCTTGAACTGAGACCTCTGCATTCAGCGCCAAAAAACTGAATGAGAGAAAGAATGTATCATTAAAACAATTTATTGGGTAATAGGAAAATAAAACCGAGTACCGTGAGTCAACCTATGTGTTCATGTGTGTGTGCTAACAATGGCCCCAAGTTTCCACATGATTTGCTCCTGATTTTTAGGAGCAACTGGTGGAGAACGGACTATCTTAGAAATCGCAATTCTCCACATTTTTATTTCTGCAGTTCTAGTCAGTTAGAACAGTTTCACTTTGGAACAGAATTTTTTCTTCAAAAGGGGGCGTGTCCAGCCACTGACGCCTGATTTCAAAGTTTCCACAGTGAAAATGTACTCCAAACTAACTTAGAATGGAGCAAGTGAAGATTTTTGTAGAACTGAAAAAACCTGTTCTACACATTAAAAAATCAGGCGCAGGTTACAAATTAGGCGTCCAGAACGAGATGGGGGGGGGGGCGGGGGGAGGAGGGGAAGGGAAGTAATTAAATTCTACAATAAATCCTTATTTATACTTATACAAATATTATACAAATAACTCCAACCTGAATAAACATTTATAAGCAAAGAACAGATTAAATAAATCATCTTCCTAACTGTGTGAAAGTGCTTCAGGCAGGTTCAGTCAGTTCAGCGGTGTGGTGTTGTTCCCGCGAACGGGAGGGAGGGAGAGGCAGGCAGGCAGTAAGCAGGCATTTGTGCAGCCTTCCGCTTGAGGTGGAAGCCTTAAAGTCAGCTCAGCGGTGTGGCGTCGTTCCCACGAACGGGAGGGAGGGAGGGAGGGCCCGACCGACGGCAGGGGGGGGGAGGCAGGGAGGAGGAGGCAGCCGTTTCTGACGGCGGGGGTGGGGGGGGGAGGAGGCAGTGAGAAGGCTGCAGGACGCCTCAGAAGTTGAGGCAGCCATTCCCGACGGCATGGGTGGGGAGGCCGTCAGGAAACGGCTGCCTCAACTTCTGAGGCTTCCTGCAGCCTTCTCACTGCTGCAAGAAGCCTCCGTGCTGATCATGAAAGGGCAATGTGCTTTTATTAAAAAATGTTCAAAAATTAAACAGCTACAAAGAACTACAAAAATGGTCGAGTGCCAATGTTTCCTTCACACTGCGCGTGCGCGAACACTCCAACGTGCACGCGCAGCGTTGCCGGCACGAAAAAAACTAATTTAAATGGTACCCGCCCCCTCCCACTTACAAAATTGGCGCAAGTGGTAGGCTCCGCCCCCTGGGCGCCGCGCCAAGCTGCCATGGAGCTGCAGGGCACTCCAGAATCGCGCGGTTTTTTTCAGGCGCAGTTTTCGGCACGAAAAACAGGCGCCAAGCTCGGAGGGGCGCCCGTTTTATAGCGTGTGGAAACTTGAGGCCAATAAGAAGAGAAAAATATCATTCTCATTTAACAAATTATGAATGTTAAGAATAAATTACATCTTCAATTTATTCAAATCTACATTTTTATAAAAACTAACCTATGCAGGAAACTACATGCCTATATGTTTTGTTTTTCCACCTCTGTCCACAATTGCCCCAGACTGCTTATGGCCAAAGTGGGTGTTGGGTGTCTGGACAACCTGTTTGCAACAAAATGCAACACTATCCTTGACGTTGTTGCTAGAAGATACATTAAAGCTGGTTGGAATAATTATGGCATAGCTGGTATCAGAAATTCATCTGATAGGCAATCATATACTTAAATTGACAATTTATCATTTTATTGCACAATGTTTTGCAGAAGGGACATAAATACTTTGCATGTGTATTCAAATTCAAATATTATGTTACATAGTTACTGGATACCTTTAGCTCAAAAGAGAGTTACATTTCAGTCTTAAATGTAACCACGAGCTGCTAATGTTAATAGCAGCCCTAATATTTGCACCATCCACATTTTGGAGGGTAATGTAACATAATCTTTCAAGGAATATTTGTAGATTATGAAGTGTTGGTTATTCATGAAGCAAAATTTGTTTCTACTTTTATAAAGCTGTTGGTCCATTTAAAATGATTTTATTTAAATCTCTGTTCAAGGCATTTTTAATCTTGCCATCAAACGTCTTATTACCATCACTTTTAAAATAAAAAATCCTTCATTCTTAGATTTCCCTTCACCCTGCACCATTTTGTAATCAAAAGGATAGATACATGCAAGGTGAGCAATAGGGATAACTGTCTTCTATGTTATGCTGCTAAATCTGGGTATCACTGCCAAATGCTTTGCACGGCTACATTTGGCAATTATCTTGTTTTGGTAGAAATAAGTGTCGAAGGAGATTACAGGTGTTAGCCAGATTTTGCTCAATAGCTGCATTGAAAATTGTTGACTTAAATTTAGTTGGTAACTTGTGTGAAATGGAACACGATAAGGAGGTATTCAAAATATTTTGGAAGGGCTGTATCAGAATTAGCAGATAATGCAGATATGGTCAGTAGTAGTTGGAAAAAATGATCACTAACTATCCCTTGCACAGACTAAATGAGCTGACTAATCAAATGTAGTCATTTAACTTTTCATACTTCAGCTAGGAAAGTACTTGACATTTCATTCTATTGTTTCGAACAATATGGACACTATTGTGCAGCCCTTGTTTCTTTCTCCAAAATTTAATCTTAAATGATACACAGGGGGCAAAATTCCCGCTCTCCCCAATTGGTGGCGGTAATTTTCCAGGGCTGGGACTTTTATCGCCTGGCCCAGAAGAAGTTCCGCCCCCGATGTGGAATTGGGCCATACGCCCCTCATAGGTAGCAGAGTGCTGTCTCTGGTGCTCCGCTTCCTTTGAGGGGTGCTCCCGGGATGGTAGCGTGCCGCTAGGTCCAGCGCTACATGGAGCAAGCCAGCGCGACGCTGATGCTCTGCATAGCATTGATGCACTACAACGCCCCTCCTCATCAGTTAAAGCGGAGAGCCGCTGCGCATTCTGCATGGCCCTTTGTTGGCCGCCACCGGGCTACCAGGGATGTGAGAGACTGGACAAGGAGCCCGGCACCCAAGACAGAGTGCTGGACTGCACAATGGTGGCCCAGTCCACGCTAGGGCCACTCTGGTCAGGCCGACTGGAGTGGACCGACAAATAAAGATGGTGGCCCGTGGTGCTAAAAGCCTCCCCTTCAAGGGGCACCCCGGGAGCAGATATCCGCCATCTTTGTGACCCGTGAAGTTGCTGTTGACATCTGCGCTCGCCAGACTCGTGGCCCGTGGGGCAATTTCTCCTACGGGGCTTCAAGGGAACGGTGCTCAAGGTGATGATGTCATCACCGGTTGCGCAATGACCTGGGGACGGTAACAGGGCTATAAAAAGGGGCAATTTCGCCCCCATATTATTATTTTCTTTAATGAAATATGTCAATGGATAGGTGCTACAAGGCGAGAATGGGGGTAGTTTCCAGCAAATAATGGCCATTTCTAGGCAGCAGTCACAATGCATTTATTCTAATGCAATCTCCTGCATCACCCTTATGTAAAGTCAAAGCCAGATTGCAAGCATGGCTTCTCAGGAACCAAGATTACTCTCTTCAAACATGGATAGTGAGCGCTTTTGCCAGCACTTAACACAAGCTGAGCATAGATACAAGGATTATGGCTGGATCATCATATAGCACATGATATGGACCATCAAATAGCACTTCAGGGGCCTCAGCAGATAAGTGGGCATATTACAGTACAGTTCTGCCTGAGTCTCCGCGATCATCATTGTTTGATGTATAACATTGATCTGACCATAGAGGAGATTTTCAATCTGCAATCGAGGTCAAAGCAGGATGTAGACACAGATCAAGATGAAGTTTTTGAAATAAATACATTCTGTGTGCCCACACCAACGAATATCAGCGAGTGCAGGCATGCTGCCAGAGATTTTCCATGTATTGAAATTTATCACCTTGTGCCAGACACTCATTCAGACTCATCAAGGTATGTACCTGAGCTTTTTTTTATTTGTTCCGGTATGTTGGCATCGTTGGCAAATGGATTTATCGTCCATCCCTAATTGCCCTTGAGAAGGTGTGGGTGAGCCAACTTCTTGAATCGCTGCAGTCCTTTTGGTGAAGGAACTCCCACAGTGTTGTTAGGGAGGGCCTTCCAGGATTCTGACCCAGCAATGCTGAAGGAACAGCAATAGACTTCCAAGTCAGGATAGTTTGTATCTTGAAGGGGAACTTGCTCCCATGCACCTGCTGCCCTTGTCCTTCTAGGTGGTAGAGATCGTGGGTTTGGGAGGTGCTGCCGAAGAAGCTTTGGTGAGTTGCTGAAGTGCATCTTGTAGATGGTACACACTGCAGCCATGGTGGAGTGAGTGAATGTTGAAGGTGGTCAATGGGGTGCCAATCAAGCGGGCTGCTTTGTCCTGGATGGTGTCAAGCTTCTTGAGTGGAGTTGGAGCTGCACTCATCCAAGGAAGTGGAGAGTATTCCATCACACTCCTGACTTGATGGTGGAAAGGCTTTGGGGAGTCAGAAGGTGAGACTCGCCGCAGAATACCCAGCTTCTGACCTGCTCTTGTTACCACAGTATTTATGTGGCTGGTCCAGTTAGGTTTCTGTTCAATGGTGACCCCCAGGATGTTGATGGTGGGGGAATCGGCGATGGTAATGTTGTTGAATATAAAGGGGAGGTGGTTAGACTCTCGCTTGTTGGAGATGGTCATTGCCTGGCACTTGTGTGGCGCAAATGTTACTTGCCACTTATCAGCCCAAGTCTGAATGTCACCAGGTTTTGCAGGCATGAACTGTTTCATTTTCTGAGAAGTTGTGAATGGAACTGAGCACTGCAATTATCAGCGAACATCCCTACTTCTGAACTTATGATGGAGGGAAAGTCATTGGATGCAGCAGCTGAAGATGGTTGGGGCTCGGGTACTGCCCTAAGGAACTCTTGCAGCGATGTCCTGGGGCTGGGATGATTGACCTCCAACAACCACAACCATCTTTCTTTGTGCTAGGTATGATTGCAGCCAGTGGAGAGTTTCCCCCCCTGATTCCCAGTGACCAGTTTTACTAGGGCTCCTTGAATCCACACTCGGTCAAATGCTGCCTTGGTGTCACCTCACCTCTGGAATTTAGCTCTGTTGTCCATGTTTGGACCAATGCTGTAATGAGATCTGGAGCTGAGTGCTTCTGGCGGGACACAAACTGAGCATTGCTAAGCAGGTTATTGGTGAGCAAGTGCCGCTTGATAGCACTGTCGATGACACCTTCCATCACTTTACTGATGATTAAGAGTGGACTGATGGGGCAATAAATGGCCCGATTGTATTTGTCCAGCTTTATGTGGACAGGACATACCTGGTCAGTTTTTCACATTGTCGGGTAGGTACCAGTGTTGCAGCTGTACTGGAGCAGCTTGGCTAGAGGCACGGCTAGTTCTGGAGCACAAGTCTACAGCACAACAGCCGGGACATTTTTGGGGCCCTTAGCCTTTGCTGTATCCAGTGCACTCAGTCACTTCTTGATATCGCATGGAATGAATCGAATAAGCTGAAGACTTCTGTGATGGTGGCGACCTCAGGAAGAGACTGATATGGATCATCCACTCGGCATTTCTGGCTGAAGATGGATGCAAACGCTTCAGACTTGTCTTTTGTACTTGCGGCTGGGCTCTGTCATCATTGAGGATGGGGATATAAATAGAGCCTCCTCTTCCCGTTAGTTGCATCATTGTCCACCACCATACACGACTGATTGTTTTAAAACACAATGTCCTATTCAGGGACGAGGTGAGTTTCCAACTCCATATCCTGCCATCAATAAGACTGCCTACTTCCACCTCTGTGACATCGCCAATCTCCAGTCGATCTGCCACTGAGACCTTCATAAGTACCGTTGTCACCTCCAGGTTCAATTACTCACAACTGTGGCAGAGTAGGAATCATGGCCTAACAGCACATTTGGAGTTGGAACCTGCCGTAGTAACTGGAGTTAACCTATTATATTAAAGCAAATATATGCTTGCATCAATACAGGCAAATTTTGGATGCTGCCTAGAATGAGGAGGATTGTAAAATGTGACACTTGGCAAGCTGCTTGGGGGAAAAGCCAGCTCTATCAGATAAAGTGCAAAATGATATAATGTCCCCTTTGTAAGAGGGCAGTTAAAATTGTATCTGCTTGAAGTTGTATTGCAAAATTCTCCTGGGGGATGTGAAGATTTGAGCAGGCCAGAAGACTACTGGTCTGCAGAAGTGGCTTATAGTTGTCTTCAAGGAGCCAACCTTGCAATCTTCCTTCTCTTTCAAAGAAGCTAGCAAGCTTGAATGATTCAGGATGTAGGAATCATGAGTGCTGTCTTGGAAATGTGAATTTATGTGCATAATTTGTATGGAATGGTTTCGGACCATGTACACATTTAGCAAGCTGTCGCACTTCATGTTTTTATGTAGATGGTGTCCAGAAGCTCAAAGTGATCTATCTGTGCAGTCTGTAATGCCATTTGTTCTAGGACAACAATATCGCATGTAGAAATGTTTCTGCCTCTCCTTATGGTGAAATAGAGCATCTTTCACCTGCTTGATGCAATAGTGTATGTGAAAACTCACTGATCCCATGGCATTGAAATTTATGGTTGTGATGCCCATCATTGCCACATGTAGTGCAGTCCGAATAGTTGACAGCAAAACTGATCCAATAGCAACGTTCCCACAAATTTGTTTTGGGTGCATGGCCCCTTTAACAGGTCACTCTCACTATTTTCGAGGTTTGTGCGGCTGATTTCCACTTTACATCTGTCATATATCAGATCAGCATGGGTGCCACTTATGCTCTTTCAATTTGGACTTCAGATGAGAACCAAGATGAGCACCTGCATCAACAGCACCAGCAGCAGGAGGACAAGCAGCAGCAACAGTACCAGCAGCATCAGCAGGAGCAGTAGCAGCCTTCTCCTCACAGATCTGCTGCTTCACAGGAGAGAGGGGATGAGGAAAACGGTGCAGCTCACAGGTGATATCCATACATAGGGTATATAGGCAGAAAGAAAGAAAAACTTGGATTTATATAGCGCCTTTTACGACCACTGCACGTCTCAAAGCGTTTCACAGCCAATGAAGTACTTTTGGAGTGTAGTCATTGTTGTAATGTAGAAAACATGGCAGCCAATTTATGCACAGCAAACTCCCACAAACAACAATGTGATAATGACCAGATAAATGTTTACAGCTGTTGCAATGTTTCCAATTGTTAGTTTCCAACTGCTGCAATGATCAGAGGATCAGCTTCCTTGACATATGCGAACACCAGTGCATTAGGAGGCTCAGGGTAGCACGTCAGGTCGTGACAGACATTTGCAGCCTGCTGGAACAAGACCTGCTGCCAACTGGACCTGGTGGCCACGCTTTACCAGTGGCTGTCAAAGTGACCACTGCCCTCAACTCTTCGCCTTAGGGACCTTTCAGGGATCTGCAGGAGACAGTTGCAGGATTTCGCAGTTGGCCGCCCACAAATGCTTTACACAGGTGACTGATGCCATGTTTGCAGGCAATTATGTACACTTTGTCACCGATGAAGCCAGTCAGAATGAGTGTGCGCTTGGGTTTTGGTTCTATCTGGCTTCCCAGAGGCGCACGGCATTGTTGACTGCACACATGTGACAATCAAGGCACTTTCAGATCATCCAGGAGTGTTCGTGAATCACGAGGACTTCCGCTCTATCAATGTGCAGCTGATCCATAACCACAAAAGATCATTATGCAGGTGTGTGCAAGATTCCCAGGGAGCTGCCACGATCCATTTGTCTTGCGCCAGTCCATACTCCCTGGTCTCTTCACATCTCAGAACAGACTTACCGGCAGGCTGCTTAGAGATAAGGGCTATCCACTCAAGATGTGCCTCATGACACCCCAAGGTGTGTCTCATGAGGAGCCCAAACAATGAAGCCCAAGAGCACTACAATAAAAGCCATATGATGATGAAATGTGTCACTGAGCAAACAATCGGAACGCTGAAGGTGAGCTTCAATGCCTCGACAGATCTGGCGGCGCCATTCAATTTGCACCAACCAGGGTCTCCAGAATGATCGTTGTTTACACAATAGCGTGCAGCAGCGAGGATTGGAGTTGCAGGAGGAGCAAGGCGCAGAGCACATTGCCTCTTCAGAGGAGGAAAATGAGGAAGGGGAGGAAGAATGTCATGAGGCCATGACACCCCCAGCAACAATGCACATTGCTGCTTGGGATGTCTGGGATCGACTCATCATGGCAAAATTTAGTTACGTTGCACCAATACCCATCTGTCAGGAACAGGCTGAACCTACATGCCCCAACTCCCCCCCGCCCCCCACCCCCCTCAACCCCCACCTCCCCCAGCACAAAGCAGTCCTGCAAACAACAAAGCATCCCTTTCACAGACACCCATTGCTCAGATTTAAGTCTTGTCAGAACTGAGAAGGCTAGTTGCCAGGCTACAGGCAAAAATAAACAAGACTGGAAAGTGGTGCAAAGAAATAATTTTATACGTGGATGAAAATGTATACATTAACTGATCAGTGTAACATGTCTAACATACCATTGAGCATACCCTTGTGCAACTTCTAATCTTTCATCTTCCTTTTCCTACAATTCCTACGACTTGCAATTCCTGTGGCTTCAGCAGAGTTAGCTGCTCACATCCCTGCTCTGACGGCTGAGATGCTCTTGGCCGATGTCCTCTGTATTTTGGAGCCTCTGAGGGCTATGCCAATGACTGCTCCACCTGCACCTGTGCTGGGGCAGACTCAGTCATCGGGACTTAAGGCAGCTTATGGGGCACTGACTGAGAGGGGCAAATGGGTAAAAAGTGGAAGCACTTTGAGCAGAGTCCCCACTTCAATGTTCCCTTTCGCCATCATTCCTCTCATGGTCCACACACACTTCCCTGTTAGCAATGAGTTTGATAACTCTTTGCTACACATCAGTGGGGTGCTGAACGGCCAAGTCCAGGTTTTGGTTTATCCTAGTTGAAGTGGCATTCAGAGTTTGCATCATCATCATCATCATAGGCAGTCTCTCGAACAAAGATGACTTGCTTCCACACCAAAAGGGATAAGTTCGCAGATGTTTCAATGAAGGACCCGATATTCCAGTCATGAACTCCAGGGGTGGAAGATGCCTGTGCGTGGATTTTTTTAACGTGTGGTGACCGTTGCACATCAGCCACCACACGGGCTTGACAGAGCTAGGCCTTTATCCAGTGGCAAGGGTTAACCAGGACGACTGGAGACTTACTCTTCTGCACGGACCTAGTGCGGACACATGTCGCAGTGTGGGCTGACCCATGCTGCCATGGGCCCTCTGCTCTTCTGGGCCTTGTACCCTCATTTGCCGCACCTCCGTCAGGATCTGTCACTGCTCCTCCGCCATAAACATTCACCGCACCTCTGCCACAATCTGTCGCCGCTCCCCCGCCACAAAACATTCGATGCACCTCCGCCATGATCTCTCACTGCACCTCCACACCAAACATTTGCCGCATCTCCATCACGATCATTCGCAGAATCTCAGCCACGATCTCTCACCGCTCCTCCGCCCCGATTATTTGTCACATTTCTGCCTCGATCTCTCGCTGCTTCTCCACCCCGACCTTCCCGCTCCTCTGCTGTACCTGGGCCCCACTGATGTTCCTGCCCTCACTCCAAACGTCGAACTGGGTATTGATGACATCACCCAGTCACCCACCTCGAAGTCGTCGCACACTTGGAGCAGCTCGCGTTGGAAGTTGTAGTGGCATGCTTCAGCTCTTTTATCCTCCCGACCTGCGGTGTGCAAGTCATTGTTAGGAGCATGAATTCACTCGTTTGACTGACACATTTAATGCTTCATGCAAGTGGCCACTCTTTCCATGAACGAACACATCACAGCTATGGCCTGCGACATGATTTCACTCATGCTCGAGATGGACTCCTTCATTCTCCTGGAAAGCGTGCACATTGTGGCTGGAAATCCTGCCAGAAGCTCACACATTTTTTTCTGCTCCTCAAGAATCATCCCCTTTGTCGATGGCCCCCGAGGTTCACCATCTGCATGTAGCTGAGCAGAGCTTGGAGCATCCTATGCCCTCTGACATGGACTCTCCACTGCTGTCCCTGTCTCCATCATCTGCTCTTGCTCACATGTGATGTGTGACACACCAGGTGAGAACACAATTATCTGGCTTGCTGCTCCCACTGATGTGTGTGTATCTGTGCTGTTTCATGGTGCTCATGAGTCCGGTGAGGTTGCATTCTCAGAATTTGCAACCTCCTTGAGGAATAGTCTTCCTCCTCCAGCTCCACCTCCACCATGGGTCTATGGGAGGTTAAAGACATCATCATCATAAGCAGTCCTTCGGAATCGAGGAGGACGTGCTTCCACTCCCAAAGTGAGTTATTTGATGGCTGAACAGTCCGATACGAGAGCCACAGACCCTGTTACAGGTGGGACAGACATTCGTCGAGGGAAGGGGTCGGTGGGGCTGGTTTACCGTGCGCTCCTTCCACTGCCTGCGCTTGGCCTCTTCATGCTCTTTGCGTTGAGCTTAATGCCCTCCCGGATGGACTTTCTCCACCTCGGGTGGTCTGCGGCCAGGGTCTCCCAGGTGTCAGTGGTGATGTCGCACTTTATCAGCTAGGCTTTGAGGGTGTCCTTATAACGTTTCCGCTGTCCTCCTTTGGTTCATTTACCCTGAAGGAGCTCTACATAAAGCATTTGCTTGGGGAGTCTCGTATCTGGCATGCGTACTATGTGGCCTGCCCAGCACATAAATTAAAACTGTCATGGTAAGAACGTTCTAAGTTAACATTATACACATGATCAAATTTCACTGACTGCTGACATCAAGTCAACATGAGTGACTGTTGTATGCCATGTGGCCATGCGATATTTAATTCTGTCACCAGGTAGCTGGGAGATCCCCATTTCTCCATCTCCCACCGCCAGGCATGCCGACACTCCGCTTATCTCAAGTCCATCCTCCTCTGCAGCTGTGAGCGTGGCGATGACTGGAGGGCCACCTCCGGTTCTCTGCATCTTCCTGGTGTTCTGTACTCCCTTCTCCTGCAAGGATGGAAACAGATCTTTGAGTGAGAGTCATGGAATAAGTGGAATGGATGGATGGATGAACAAAATCTGTTGAGGGAGAGGCATGATATTGCATTAAGATGATAGCAAGGGGATTTGAGTACAGGGGCAGGGAGGTGTTGCTACAGTTGTACAGGGCATTGGTGAGGCCACACCTGGAGTATTGTGTTCAGTTTTGGTCTCCTAACCTGAGGAAGGACATTCTTGCTATTGAGGGAGTGCAGCGAAGGTTCACCAGACTGATTCCCGGGATGGCGGGACTGACCTATCAAGAAAGACTGGATCAACTGGGCTTATATTCACTGGAGTTCAGAAGAATGAGAGGGGACCTCATAGAAACATATAAAATTCTGACGGGGTTAGACAGGTTAGATGCAGGAAGAATGTTCCCAATGTTGGGGAAGTCCAGAACCAGGGGTCACAGTCTAAGGATAAGGGGTAAGCCATTTAGGACCGAGATGCGGAGGAACTTCTTCACCCAGAGAGTGGTGAACCTGTGGAATTCTCTACCACAGAAAGTTGTTGAGGCCAATTCACTAAATATATTCAAAAAGGAGTTAGATGAGGTCCTTACTGCTAGGGGGATCAAGGGGTATGGCGAGAAAGCAGGAATGGGGTACTGAAGTTGAATGTTCAGCCATGAACTCATTGAATGGCGGTGCAGGCTAGAAGGGCCGAATGGCCTACTCCTGCACCTATTTTCTATGTTTCTATGTTTCTATGTGTCAGTGCTGGATGGTCAGATGGGGATGTCAAGAAGTGCATAGACAAAGAGGTATGGGTGTATCTGCAAGGTACGGTGGTGTGAGGAGTGATCATAGAATCATAGAATCATAGAAAGGTGTAGGAGTAGGCTTGGGAAGGCACAGCAAGGTGGTTGGCGTGACACACGTCAGGATGTAGTTGAATGTGCCATTGTACTTACCTTTCCTGCTCTCATGAGGTAGGTCATTAAATCACTACCTGCACTGTATCCTGGATCATGGCACCACACTCCTGCTGCTCACCTCCTCTGCTATCTCCAGCCATGCCGCCTTCATCATTGAGGCTGGCTTCTTCCTCCTGTCAGCAGGGAATAAAATCTCCCTGAGGGCCCTTACACTTCACAGCATGAGTTCTAGGGAAGCATCATTAAAGCAAGGTGCAGCTTTTGAATGCTGAGACTCCATTCTATACAGCTTGCTATATTTCTCTCACCTCTGAAATCAGTCAATTGTAATCTTTGCAGTGTTCTTTTAAATACCTCAGCTGCAATAGACCCATGCGTGTCATCGTCATGCCCGCTCGCGCTAATTGGTCGGGAAACATGGAAGTCAGATGTAAATACATTGGCTGCGTTAAAAATCCACTGACAGACACATTGGCCAGATTTTGCAGTTAGTGGCAAACGAACAGCCAACTATTGAAAAAGGGCAGTGCCCTCTACATAGCATCTGAGACCTGAGTGAACAAGGCAAATAACTCTTTCTCTCCTTAACCAATTAGATTGAAGAATCGTTAATGAACAGTGCAGAGTCTGAACTAGGAAGTGTAAGTTCGAATATTTAATTCAATGTCAAACCTGGTACAGAAAGCAAAATAAACAACAACAACTTGTATTTATATATTTGGGAGAAATTTAGAACTCAGCAGAGGAGGACAAAGGGTTTGATTAGGGCAGGGAAAATGGAGTATGAGAAGAAGCTTGCAGGGAACATTAAGATGGATTGCAAAAGTTTCTATAGATATGTAAAGAGAAAAAGGTTAGTAAAAACAAACGTAGGTCCCCTGCAGTCAGAATCAGGGGAAGTCATAAAGGGGAACAAAGAAATGGCAGACCAATTGAACAAGTACTTTGGTTCGGTATTCACTAAGGAGGACACAAACAACCTTCCGGATATAAAAGGGATCAGAGGGTCTAGTAAGGAGGAGGAACTGAGGGAAATCCTTATTAGTCGGGAAATTGTGTTGAGGAAATTGATGGGATTGAAGGCCGATAAATCCCCAGGGCCTGATGGACTGCATCCCAGAGTACTTAAGGAGGTGGCCGTGCAAATAGCAGATGCATTGACAGTCATTTTCCAACATTCCATTGACTCTGGATCAGTTCCTATCGAGTGGAGGGTAGCCAATGTAACCCCACTTTTTAAAAAAGTAGAGAGAGAGAAAACAGGGAATTATAGACCGGTCAGCCTGACCTCAGTAGTGGGTAAAATGATGGAATCAATTATTAAGGATGTCATAGCAGTGCATTTGGAAAGAGGTGACATGATAGGTCCAAGTCAGCATGGATTTGTGAAAGGGAAATCATGCTTGACAAATCTTCTGGAATTTTTTGAGGATGTTTCCAGTAGAGTGGACAAGGGAGAACCAGTTGATGTGGTATATTTGGACTTTCAGAAGGCGTTCGACAAGGTCCCACACAAGAGATTGATGTGCAAAGTTAAAGCACATGGGATTGGGGGTAGTGTGCTGACATGGATTGAGAACTGGTTGTCAGACAGGAAGCAAAGAGTAGGAGTAAATGGGTACTTTTCAGAATGGCAGGCAGTGACTAGTGGGGTACTGCAAGATTCTGTGCTGGGGCCCCAGCTGTTTACACTGTACATTAATGATTTAGACGAGGAGATTAAATGTAGTATCTCCAAATTTGCGGATGACACTAAGTTGGGTGGCAGTGTGAGCTGCGAGGAGAATGCTATGAGGCTGCAGAGTGACTTGGATAGGTTAGGTGAGTGGGCAAATGCATGGCAGATGAAGTATAATGTGGATAAATGTGAGGTTATCCACTTTGGCTGTAAAAACAGAGAGACAGACTATTATCTGAATGGTGACAGATTAGGAAAAGGGGAGGTGCAACGAGACCTTGGTGTCATGGTACATCAGTCATTGAAGGTTGGCATGCAGGTACGGCAGGCGGTTAAGAAAGCAAATGGCATGTTGGCCTTCATAGCGAGGGGATTTGAGTACAGGGGCAGGGAGGTGTTGCTACAGTTGTACAGGGCCTTGGTGAGGCCACACCTTGAGTATTGTGTACAGTTTTGGTCTCCTAACTTGAGGAAGGACATTCTTGCTATTGAGGGAGTGCAGCGAAGGTTCACCAGACTGATTCCCGGGATGGCGGGACTGACCTATCAAGAAAGACTGGATCAACTGGGCTTGTATTCACTGGAGTTCTGAAGAATGAGAGGGGACCTCATAGAAACGTTTAAAATTCTGATGGGTTCAGACAGGTTAGATGCAGGAAGAATGTTCCCAATGTTGGGGAAGTCCAGAACCAGGGGTCACAGTCTAAGGATAAGGGGTAAGCCATTTAGGACCGAGATGAGGAGAAACTTCTTCACCCAGAGAGTGGTGAACCTGTGGAATTCTCTACCACAGAAAGTTGTTGAGGCCAATTCACTAAATATATTCAAAAAGGAGTTGGATGAAGTCCTTACTACTAGGGGGATCAAGGGGTATGGCGAGAAAGCAGGAATGGGGTACTGAAGTTGCATGTTCAGCCATGAACTCATTGAATGGTGGTGCAGGCTAGAAGGGCCGAATGGCCTACTCCCGCACCTATTTTCTATGTTTCTATGTTTCTATGTTTCTATAACGCCTTTAAAGTAGTGAAACGTCCCAAGGCGCTTCACAGGTGTATTATGCGAAAACAAATTTGACACCGAGTTGCTTAAGGAAATATTAGAGCAGGTGACTAAAAGCTTGGTCAAAGAGGTAGGTTTTTAAGAGCATCTTGAAGGAGGAAAGCGCGGTAGAGAGGCAGAGAGGTTTACGCAGGGAATTCCAGAGCTTGGGGCTAGGCAACAGAAGGCATGTCCACCAATGGATGAGCAATTATAATCAAGGATGCTCAAGAGGGAAAAATTAGAGGAAGATAAAGGGAGGGAAAGAAAGATTGGATTAAGAGAGAGAAGCGACAGTAAGAAAAAGTATTAAAAAAAGTTTTATTTCAATTTCTTTATTTTATGAAATCTCCAACAATAATTAAAATCTGAAGGAATTAAAGTCTACACTTATAAAAGTTAATTTTTGATGCCAGAGAGGTTGCTTGCCAGTAATTAAGATTTATCAGCTGTTAAAAATGTACTTACACTGGACAGTCTGGACTAGACAAAGTCTAGTATGTAGCGAGCTTAGTATGTATATAAAGAAAAGACTTGCATTAATATAGCGCCTTTCACGATGACCAGATGTCTCAAAGCGGTTTACAGGCAGTGAAGTACTATTAAAGTGTATTCACTGTTGTAATGTGGGAAACGTGGCAGCCAATTTGCACACAGCAAGCTCCCACAAACAGCACGGTGATAATGGCCAGATAATCTGTTTTCATTATGTTGATTGAGGGATAAATATTGGCCAGGATACCGGGGATAACTCCCCTGCTCTTCTTCGACATAGTGCCATGGGATCTTTTATGTCCAACTGAGAAAGCAGGTGGGTCCTTGGTTTAACCTCTCATCCGAAAGATGGCATCTCTGACAGTGCAGCACTCCCTCAGCACTGCACTGGAGTGTCAGCCTACATTCTGTGCTGCAAATCTAGCAGATCAGGTAAATACATCAACTTCACGTCATTCCATGTATTTCAATGATGTGTCTCTTGGCGAGATACCATTCCCACATAGCTGTTGGAGAGCAGGGCATCTTGGACTGCAACGTCCTAATTTCCACATTTATCTGAGCATGTGCAAATACTGGAAGTTGCTGTCCGATTTACACATTAATAATGGTAAGCACTGTCAGCCTCATTGTTATTTCTGCCGCAAAATCTAGTTCAATGATTCACTTTTAGAATTACATTCATTGCTTGTGTAAAATTTTTCAACAATTTGATTAAAGAAGATGCAAAAATCATTGAAATCTTGCTACATAACAACAACTTGTAATTGTATAGTACCTTTTAATGTAGAAAATCATCCCACAGTACTTCACAGACGCGTAATCAGACAATAATTGACACAAAGTGAGATGCGGAAATATTAGTAGAGATGACTAAAAACTTGGTCAAAAAGATAACTTGTAAGGAGAAGAGAGTGGTAGAGAGATGGAGATTCTAGAGCTTAGGGTCTAGACGGCTGATGGCACAGCTGTCAATGTTGGGGTGAAGGGAATAGGTAATAACAAGAGGCCAGTGTTGGAGTACTGCAGAGTTCTCAGAGGATTGTAGGACTGGTGGAGGATGAGAATTTAAATAGCTTACTGGAGATAATGAAGGCATGGAAGAGGGTTGTGGTAGCAGATTAGCTGATGTAAAGGCAGAGATAAGTAATGTGATGGAAAGGATAAGGGGTAGGAAGCTCAGTTCAGAGAAAATAGGACACCAAGGTTGCCAACAATCAGATTCAATTTGAAACAGTGGTTGGGGAGCAGGATGGAATTTCTGCTGAAGGTTCGGAGTTTGTGATGGGGGCCGAATGGCTTCAGTTTTCCCAATGGAGGAAATGCTGGCTTATTCAGTAATGGATGACAAACAAGCAGGCTGATTACACAGAGGCAGTTGAGGGGTTGAGAGAAATTGTGCAGAAGCAGATCTGAGTGTCATTAACATGTAGGTAGAACCTGATGCCATGTCTTTGGATGCTGCTGCCAAGGGAAGCATGTAGATGAGGAAGAGGAAGGGCCATGAATAGATCCTTGGGGAACTGCAGATGTAACAGTGCAGGAAGAAAAGGCATTATTGGGGATGCTCTGGCTATGATTTGATCGATAAGTGTGGAACATGGTGACATAGAAATAGGGACAGGCCCTTTAGCCCCTCAAGCCTGTTCTGCCATTCAATGAGATCATGGCAGATCTGTGACCTCACTCCCTATACCCGCCTTTGCCCAATATCCCTTAATACCTTTGTTTAACTAAAATCTATCAATCTCAGATTTAAAATTAACAATTGACCGAGCATCAACTGCCGTTTGTGGAAATTAGTTCCAAACTTCTACCATCCTTTGTATGTAGAAGTGTTTCCGAACTTCACTCCTGAAAGGCCAGGCTCAAATTTCTAGGCTGTGTCCCCTAGTCCTACAATCCTAACCAGCGGAAATAGTTTTTTCTCTATCTACCCTATCAGTTCCCCATAGAACTGGGGACTCCACTCAGCTGGACAATGGATGAGAGTCATTGGAGGGTGATGTTATGGTCAAATATGTAAAAGGCTGCAGAGAGGTCAAGAAGGACGAGGAGGGATAGTGCACAATGGTCACAGTCACAGGATGTCATTCATGACTATGATTAGAGCCATTTCAGTTCTGTGGCAGGGATGAAAATGTGATTGTATGACATGGGCCAGAAATTGCTGGAAAGTTGCAATTCACAGCAAGTGGCATTAATTGGACTTTTTACCTCACCCTTCAGATCGTACCATATTCGCACTGTAAATTTATGGAATTGGAAATTGATAATGGTGCAGCAATGTGAAAGTCACATCTGGGACCACATGAACATTGTGCCCAATGGCTTATCTCCTTATCCTTTAATCTCCTTTAGTGTCAGATGTGTCTCAGTGGGTAGCACTCTTGCCTCTGAGTCAGAAGGTTGTGGGTTCAAGGGACTTGAGCACAGAAAAATCTAGACTGACACTGCAGTGCACTGTCGGAGGTGCCATCTTTTGGATGAAATGTTAAACCAACTCTCTCAAGTGGATGTAAAAGATCCCATCGCACTATTTCGAAGAAGAACAGGGGAATTATCCCTGGGGTCCTGGCCAATATTTATCCCTCAATCAACATAACAAAAACAGATTATCTGGTCATTATCACATTCCTGTTTGTGGAAGCTTGCTTGTGTGCAAATTGGCTGCCATGTTTCCCACATTACAACTGTGACTACACTTCAAAAGTACATCATTGGCTGTGAAGCGCATTGAGATGTCCTGTGGTCGTGAAAGGCGCTATATAAATCCAATTCTTTCTTTCTTTCTTTCTAACCAATTACAGAATTGGATAAAGAAACAGAGCCAAGGAAGAAGGAAATAGGATCAATTAAAGTCAAATTAGACACAGAGAGAAAAGAGAGGGAAAGAGAGTTAATTAAGAGAGAGAGATAAAAGAGATAGAAAGGAAAAATGAGAAAAAAATTTAAAAGAACAAACGTTGTAACCCAGTTGTATTTGAGAATTGCTGTATTGATCTTTAAGAAATTAATGAGTGAATAGCAGGGTAGGTCTGCAAAATTTACAACCATTTTTGACCCATGAAGTATAGAACCAGCAGGCCCATCCAAATTGATCAGGAACAGTGAAACAGTTTTCATAGGAACATAGAAATTGCTAGATGAAAGAAGACCAAGGTCCCTCTGGTCACATGATACAATGATAATGGAGTTGTTGACAAGTCATAGCAATCAATCTCTATCAATTAGACTACAGCAGACCCAGAAATGGCATGAGGAAAACCCCAGTGGTGGACAGCTTTGGGTTCCAAGTCAACCCTTTCCTCCAAAGGATGCTACACTTACCACGTCATATCTCAAATTATTCATAAAGCGTATCCCAAAATTATTTTCAGAACAAAATCTATCTAATTTGCATTCCTGAGTGTAAAAAAAGCTTTGCATCCTGAATATTATTGCCTCCCAACAATAACAGGGGTGTGAATGATAAGGCTGTCACATAAATACAGCAAAGACAGATAAAAGGTTTTAAAAACCTATTAGTTACAATACACTATCTGCTGCAGTGAGAAACCACAGCTTCATTGTTTCCTATCTGAGCCTCCAATGTTGAGTGTCATGTCAGGATCATAAATCACATCATTAAAAGCATCCTTTCAAAATGGACAACCAGCCATTAATGGCTACGACGAGATTAATTTGCATTAATGGCATAAATCTAGCAATATCATGATACGCAGTTACAAAGAATTACAAATAAATTGCAGCACAGAAATAGGCCATTCAGCACTTATCGTTTATAAGAACATTAGAAACAGAAGCAGGTGTAGGAATATGAACCCTTGAGCCTGCTCCGCCATTCAAAAAGATCATGGCTGAACTTCTACATCAACTCCACTCCATATCTCTTGGTTTCCCTAGTGCCCAAAAATCTATCAATCTCTGTCTTGAATATATTCAATGACTCAGTATCCACATCCTTCTGGGGTAGAGAATTCCAAAGTTCACAGCCCTCTGAGTGAAGAAATTTCTCCTTCTCTGAGACCCAAATGGCCGACCCATTATTCTGAGACTATTACCCTCAATTCTAGATTCTTCGGGGAATAGCCTCCCCACATATACCATCAAGCCCTTTAAGAATTGTATACATATCAATGAATCACCGCTCATTCTTCTAAATTCCAGAGAATATAGGCGCATTCTACTCAATTTCTTCTCGTAGGACTGCGCTCTCATCCCAGTGAAACTTTGTTGCACTCCCTCTAAAGCCAGTATATTCTGCCTTAGGCATAGAGACCAAAACTGTACATAGCACTCCAAGTGTGGTCTCACCAAAAAGCCCTATATAAAACATTTAAAATCTTATACACCAACCCTCTTGCAGTTAAGGCTAACATACCATTTGCTATCCTAATTGATTGCTGTACATGTATGTTATCTTTCTGTGATTCATGTACAAGGACACCCAAATCACTCTGAATTCCAACATTTACTAGTCTCTTACCTTTTAAAAAATATTCTGCCTTTCCATTCTTCCGACCAAAGTGGATCATTTCACACTTCCCCACATTATACTCCATCTGCCACATTCTTGCCCATTCACTGAATTGGTCTATAATCCTTTGCTGTCTCTTTATGTCCTTCACACGCTTAGTTTCCCACCTAGCTTTGTATCGTCAGCAAACTTGAATATATTACACTCGGTCCCCTCATCGAATACATTGATAGATATTGTAAATAGCACTGGTCCTTGCGGCACTCCACTTGTTGCACCCTGCCATTCTGAAAAAGAAACGTTTATTTCTACTCTCTGTTTTCTGTCTATTAACCAATCCTCAATCTGTGTTAATATATTACCCCAATCCCATGAGCCTATATCTTATGTAACAACCTATTCGAATGGCACCTTATCGAATGCCTTCTAAAAATCCAAAAATACTACATCCAATGGTTCCCCCTTCTCTACACATTTGTTTACACACTCAAAAATCTATAATGGATTAGTCAAACATGATTTCCCTTTCTTAAAACGGTGTTGACTCTGCCTAATCATACTGTGATTTTCCAAGTGTCCTGCTACCACATCTTTAACAATAGATTATAGCCATTTCCTTACTACTCATGTCAGGCTTACTGACCTATAGTTTCCTGTTTTCTCTCTCCCTCCTTTCTTGAACAGCAGGGTTACATTTACTACCTTCCAATCCACAGGTACCGTTCCAGAATCTAGGGAATTCTGGAAGATCAAAACCTATGGCGGTGTTTATGCTGCACACGAGCCTCCTCCCAGCCTACTTCATCAAATCCTATCAACAGAACATTTTATTCATTTCTTCCTGATGTACTGATCTAACATTTCCTAAAATGCATCTATGCTAAAAGCCTCAATCACTCCATGTGGTAGCAAGTTCCACATTCTAACCATTGTAAAGATGTTTCTTCTTAATTCTAACTCTAATCTACATCTAACTCCTTTTTGAATATATTTAGTGAATTGACCTCAACTACTTTCTGTGGTAGAGAATTCTACAGGTTCACCACTCTCTGGGTGAAGAAGTTTCTCCTCATCTTGGTCCTAAATGGCTTACCCCTTATCCTTAGACTGCGACCCCTGGTTCTGGACTTCCCCAACATTGGGAACATTCTTCCTGCATCTAACCTGTCTAAACCTGTCAGAATTTTAAACGTTTCTATGTGATCCCCTCTCATTCTTCTGAACTCCAGTGAATACAAGCCCAGTTGATCCAATCTTTCTTGATAGGTCAGTCCCGCCATCCCGGGAATCAGTCTGGTGAACCTTTGCTGCACTCCCTCAATAGCAGGAATGTCCTTCCTCAAGTTAGGAGACCAAAACTGTACACAATACTCCAGGTGTGGCCTCACCAAGGCCCTGTACAACTTTAGCAACACCTCCCTGCCCCTGTACTCAAATCCCCTCGCTATGAAGGCCAACATGCCATTTGCTTTCTTAACCGCCTGCCGTACCTGCATGCCAATCTTCAATGACTGATGTACCATGACACCCAGGTCTCGTTGCACCACCCCTTTTCCTAATCTGTCACCATTCAGATAATAGTCTGTCTCTCTGTTTTTACCACCAAAGTGGATAACCACACATTTATCCACATTATACTTCATCTGTAATGCATTTGCACACTCACCTAGCCTATCCAAGTCACTCTGCAGCCTCATAGCATCCTCCTCGCAGCTCACACTGCCACCCAACTTAGTGTCATCCGCAAATTTGGAGATACTACATTTAATCCCCTGTCCAAATCATTAATGTACAATGTAAACAGCTGGGGCTCCAGCACAGAACCTTGCAGTACCCCACTAGTCACTGCCTGCCATTCATAAAAGTACCCATTTACTCCTACTCTTTGCTTCCTGTCTAACAACCAGTTCTCAATCCATGTCAGCACACTACCCCCAATCCCATGTGCTTTAACTTTGCACATTAATCTCTTGTGTGGGACCTTGTCGAAAGCCTTCTGAAAGTCCAAATATATCACATCAACTGGTTCTCCCTTGTCCACTCTACTGGAAACATCCTCAAAAAATTCCAGAAGATTTGTCAAGCATGATTTCCCTTTCACAAATCCATGCTGACTTGGACCTATCATGTCACATCTTTCCAAATGCGCTGCTATGACATCTTTAATAATTGATTCCATCATTTTACCCACTACTGATGGTCAGGCTGACCGGACTACAATTTCCTGTTTTCTCTCTCACTCCTTTTTTAAAATGTGGGGTTACATTGGCTACCGTCCACTCGATAGGAACTGATCTAGAGTCTATGGAATGTTGGAAAATGACTGTCAATGCATCCGCTATTTCCAAGGCCACCTCCTTAAATACTCTGGGATGCAGTCCATCAGGCCCTGGGGATTTATCGGCCTTCAATCCCATCAATTTCCCCAACACAATTTCCCGACTAATAAGGATTTCCCTCAGTTCCTCCTTCTTACTAGACCCTCTGATCCCTTTTATATCCGGAAGGTTGTTTGTGTCCTCCTTAGTGAATACCGAACCAAAGTACTTGTTCAATTGGTCTGCCATTTCTTTGTTCCCCGTTATGACTTCCCCTGATTCTGACTGCAGGGGACCTACGTTTGTCTTTACTAACCTTTTTCTCTTTACATATCTATAGAAACTTTTGCAGTCTGTCTTAATGTTCCCTGCAAGCTTCCTCTCGTACTCTATTTTCCCTGCCCTAATCAAACCCTTTGTCCTCCTCTGCTGGGTTCTAAATTTCTCCCAGTCCCCAGGTTCACTGCTATTTCTGGCCAATTTGTATGCCACTTCCTTGGGTTTAATACTATCCCTGATTTCCCTTGATAGCCACGGTTGAGCCACCTTCCCTTTTTTATTTTTACGCTAGACAGGGATGTACAATTGTTGTAGCTCATCCATGCGGTCTCTAAATGTCTGCCATTGCCCATCCACTGTCAACCCCTTAAGTATCCTTCGCCAATCTATCCTAGCCAATTCACGCCTCATACCTTCAAAGTTAGCCTTCTTTAAGTTCTGGACCATGGTCTCTGAATTAACTGTTTCATTCTCCATCCTAATGTAGAATTCCACCATATTATGGTCACTCTTCCCCAAGGGGCCTCGCACAACGAGATTGCTAATTAATCCTCTCTCATTACACAACACCCAGTCTAAGATGGCCTCCCCCCTAGTTGGTTCCTCGACATATTGGTCTAGAAAACCATCCCTTATGCACTCCAGGAAATCCTCCTCCACCGTATTGCTTCCAGTTTGGTTAGCCCAATCTATATGCATATTAAAGTCACCCATGATAACTGCTGCACCTTTATTGCATGTACCCCTAATTTCCTGTTTGATGCCCTCCCCAACATCACTACTACTGTTTGGAGGTCTGTACACAACTCCCACTAACGTTTTTTGCCCTTTGGTGTTCTGCAGCTCTACCCAGATAGATTCCACATCATCCAAGCTAATGTCCTTCCTAACTACTGCATTAATCTCCTCTTTAACCAGCAATGCTACCCCACCTCCTTTTTCTTTTATTCTATCCTTCCTGAATGTTGAATACCAATGGATGTTGAGTTCCCAGCCCTGATCATCCTGGAGCCACGTCTCCGTAATCCCAATCACATCATATCCATTAACATCTATTTGCACAGTTAATTCATCCACCTTATTACGGATACTCCTTGCATTAAGACACAAAGCCTTTAGGCTTGTTTTTTTAACAGAGGCAGAGGAAACAAAGGCAATAAATTAGGGAAAAAAAGGGTTTGGCAGTGCTTAATGGTATTTACTTTTATGCAAGGATTCTAGTGAATAAGTTGGATGAATTGAGGGCACAGGTAGACACATGGGTCCCAAGTTTCCACACGCGCCTAGAACGGCGCAGTCCCGACCTGGACGCCCGTTTTTCGCGCCACAAAGTGCGCCTAAAAAAATCCTCCGTATTCTCCACCTCCCTGCAGGTCCTCTGGCCCTCGGCGCAGCGCAGCACGAGCTGTAGGGGGGCGGAACCAGGTCCCTGCGCTGAAAACAGTGCCGGGACCTCTGCACATGCACGCTACAGTGGGCACGCAAGTGCAGTAGCTCCAGACACCGAACTGTGTGGGAGGGGCCCTAAGCACGTAGCCCCTAGCCCTGGCCCAATGGCCTCACCGGGGCTGAGTGAATAAGGCTCGTCCCACGGCCAGCTCCTGCTTCCCCCCCCCCCCGACCAGACCCGACACCCGCTCCCCCCTGCCTCCGGACCAGACACGACACCCGCTCCCCGCCCCCCCCTGTCTCTGGACCAGACCCGACACCCACTCCCCCCCACCCCGACTGGACCCGACCCGACCTGCGCTCCTGTTCCCGCTCCGCCCCCCCCCCCCCTGACTGGACCCGACCCGACCCGCGCTCCTGTTCCCGCTCCGCCCTCCCACCCTGACTGGACCCGACCCGACCCGCGCTCCTGTTCCCGCTCCCCGCCCCCCCGACTGGACCCGACCTGACCCGACCCGCGCTCCTGTTCCCGCTCCCCGCCTCCCCGACTGGACCCGACCCGACCCGCGCTCCTGTTCCCGCTCTCCGCCCCCCCGACTGGACCCGACCCGACCCGCGCTCCCCCCACTGGACCCGACCCGACCCCCCCCCCCCCCCACTTGACCCAACCCGACCCGCCCCCCCACTGGACCCGACCCGATCCGACTCCCGCTCCCGCTCCCGGACTGGATCCGACCTGACCTCCCTCCCTCTCTCTCCCTCTCTCTCTCTCCCTCCCTCCCCCTCCCCCTCTCGCTCTCTCTCTCTCCCCCTCCCCCTCTCTCTCTCTCCCTCCCTCCCTCCCTCCCTCCCCCCCGACCCGAACCGAACCTCCCTCCCGACCCGAACCGAACCTCCCCCCCGACCCGACCCAACCCAACGCCACCTACCTGTAAATCTGGTGCTGGGGACGGGCCCTGCCCGAAGTCTCGGACCGGCCCGTTCAGCCTTCGGTCCCGAAAGGCCTGCCTGAAGCACTTTCACACAGGTAGGAAGATGGTTTATTTCATCTTTTCTTTGCTTATAAATGTTTATTCAGGTTGGATTTATTTGTATAATATTTGTATAAGTATAAATAAGGATTTATTATATAATTTAATGACTTCCCTTCCCCACCTTGTTCTGGACGCCTAATTTGTAACCTGCGCCTGATTTTTTAATGTGTAGAACAGGTTTTTTCAGTTCTACAAAAATCTTCACTTGCTCCATTCTACTTTAGTTTGGAGTACGTTTTCACTGTGGAAACTTTCAAATCAGGCGTCAGTGGCCGGACACGCCCCCTTTTGAAGAAAAAATTCTGTTCCAAAGTAAAACTGTTCTACCTGACTAGAACTGCAGAAAATAAAATGTGGAGAATTGCGATTTCTAAGATAGTCCGTTCTCCACCAGTTGCTCCTAAAAATCAGGGGCAAATCATGTGGAAACTTGGGCCCATAGAAGTACGATGTGAGGAGGGATGATATATTAGAACGTTCATCAAACGAGACCATATGTGTTGAACTGAAGAACAAAAAACGGGCAATCCCACTGCTGGGAGTGTGCTATAGACCGGCAAACAGTGAGAGGGAGATAGAAGAGCAAAAATGTAGGCAAATTTCTAAAAAGTGCAAAAACAATAGTGCAGTAATAGTAGGGGATTTCAATTACCTTAATATTAACTAGGATTGAATCGGAGTAAAAGGTATAGATGGTGCAGAATTCTTAAAATGCATTCAGGAGAACTTTTTTAGCCAGCACGTTGCAAGCCCAACAAGAGAGGAGGCAGTTCTTGACTTAGTTTTAAGGAATGAAGCTGGGCAGATGGAAGGGCTATCAGTCGGAGAGCATAGTTATGGAAAAGGACAAAGATAGATCAGGAGTAAAAGTTCGCAATTGGGGAAAGACCAATTTTACTAAGCTGAGATGTGATTTAGCAAAAGTGAACTGGAAACAGCAACTTGATGGTAAATCAGTGTCAGGGCAGTGGGAGGCATTCAACGAGGAGGTATGTTCAGAGCAAATATGTTCCCACAAAGAAAAAGGGTGGGACTCCTAAATCTAGAGCCCCCTGGATGTCAAGAGGGATACAGGGTAGGATAAGGCAAAAAAAGGGAAGCTTATGTCAGATACTAAGAGGTAAAGCCTGGAGGAGTCTAGGAAGTCAGGGGTGAAATTATAAAGGAAATTAGGAAAGCAAAGAGAAGCCATTAAAAAATATTAGCAAGGAAAATCAAGGAAAACCCAAAATTGGGTACTTTGTGTCTGTCATAACAAAAGATGGTGATGATGCAGGCATTGTAGTTAAGGAGGAGGAGTTTGATATATTAGATGACATAAAGTATTATGGGACTAAAGGCAGATAAATCCCCTGGACCTGATGGCTTGCATCCTAGGGTCTTAAGAGAAGTAACGGCAGAGATTGTGGATGCATTGGTTGTAATTTATCAAAATTCCCTGAATTCTGGGGAGGTCCCAACAGATTGGAAAACTGCAAATGTGACATCCCTATTTAAAAAAAGAGGCAGACAAAAAGCAGGAAACTATAGACCAGTTAGCCTAACATATGTGGTTGGGAAAATGTTGGAGCCCATTATTAAAGAAGCAGTAGCAGGATATTTGGAAAAGCAACATTCGGTCAGGCAGAGTCAGCATGGATTTATGAAGGGGAAATCTTGTTTGACAAATTTGCTGGAATTCTTTGAGGATCAGCCATGATTTTGTTGAATGGCGGAGCAGGCTCGAGGGGCTAGATGGCCTACTCCTGTTCCTAATTCTTATGTTCTTATGTAACGAACAGGGTGGATAAAGGGAAACCAGTGGATGTGGTGTATTTGGATTTCCAGATAGCATTTGACAAGGTGACACATAAAAGGTTACTGCACAAGATAAAAGTTCACGGGGTTGGGGGTAATATATTAGCATGGATAGAGGATTGGCTAACTAACAGAAAACAGAGAGTCTGGATAAATGGCTCATTCTCTGGTTGGCAACGAGTAACTAGTCATGTGCCTCAGGGATCAGTGCTGGGACCCCAGCTATTTACACTCTATATTAACGACTTGGAAGAAGGGACTGAATGTAACGTAGCCAAGTTTGCTGATGATACAAAGATGGGAGAAAAAGCAATGTGTGAGGAGGACACAAAAAATCTGCAAAAGGGCATAGGCAGACTAAGTGAGTGGGCAAAAAATTGGCATGGAGTATAATGTTGGAAAGTGTGAGGTCATGCACTTTGGCAGAAAAAAATCAAAGGGAAAGTTATTATTTAAATGGAGAAAGATTGCAAAGTGCTGCAGTACAGTGGGACCTGGGGGTACTTGTGCATGAAACACAAAAGGATAGTATGCAGGTACAGCAAGTAATCAGGAAGTGCCCTATGACCTACTCCTGTTCCTATTTCTTATGCTCTTAAATATATCCCAGTTTGTTAACATCAACAAAAGAGGGAATAGCTGAGGCTCTGATTTATCATTTTCCAATCCTCTCTGGCTATAGATGTGGTGCTGGAGGACTGGAGGACTGCTAACGTGCTACTTTTATTTAAAAAGGGAGAAAGAGATAGACTGAGTAATTACAGGCCAGTCAGCCTAACCTTGATGGTGGGAAAATTATTGGGAAAAAATTCTGAGGTTCAGGATAAATCTTCATTTAGAAAGACATGGATTAGTCAAGGACAGTAAGCATCAATTTGGTAAGGGAAGGTTGTGTCTGACTAACGTGATTGAATTTTTTGAGGAGATATCAAGGAGGGTCGACTTGGAATTTATGCAAGGCTTTTGACAAGGTCCCACATAGCAGACTGGTCAGAAAAGTAAAAGCGCATGCAATCCAAGGGAAAGTGGCAAGTTGGATTCAAAATTGGCTCAGTAGCAGGAAGCAAAGAGTCATGGTTGACTGGTGTTTTTATGACTGGTAGGCTGCTTCCAGTGGGGTTTCGCAGGGTTCACTACTAGGTCCCTTGCCTTTTGTGGTATATATCAGTTATTTAGATTACTATGTAGGGGGCATGAATAAGAAGTTTGCCAATGGTATAAAAACTGGCTGTGTGGTTGTTAGTGAGGAAGAAAGCTATAGATTGCAGGAAGATATCAATGGACTGGTCAGGTGGGCAGAAAAATGGGAAGTGGAATTCAATCTGGAGAAGTGGTCATGCATTTGGGGAGGGCTAACAAGACAAGGGAATACACATTAAATGGTAGGATACTGAGAAGTGTAATGGAACAGAGAGACCTTGGAGTGCATGTCCACATATCCTTGAAGGTAGCAGGCCAGGTAGATAAGATGGTTAAGAAGGCATACGGAATACTTGTCTTTATTAGTTCGAGGCATAGAATACAAGATCAGTGAGGTTATGCTTGAACTGTATAAAACACTAGTTAGGCCATGGCTATAGTACCGCGTATAATTCTGGTCACCCCATTACAGGAAAGATGCAATTGCAATAGAGAAGGTACAGAGAAGATTTACGAGGATGTTGCCAGGACTGAGAATTTTAGCTATGAGGAAAGATTGGATAGGCTGGGGTTGGTTCCTTTGAAACAGAGGAGACTGATGGGAGACCTTATTGTGGTGTATAAAATTATGAGGGCTCCAGATAGAATGGATAGAAAGGACCTATTTCCCTTAGCAGAGAGGTCAATAACCACGGAGCATAGATTTAAAATAATTGGTAGAAGGATTAGAGGGGAGTTGAGGAGAACTATTTTCACCCAGAGGGTGGTGCAGGCCTGGAACTCACTGCCTGAAAGGGGGGTATGGGCAGAAACCCTCGTTGCATTGAAAAAAGTACTTGGATATACACTTGAACTGCCATAACCTATAGAGCTACAAATCAAAAGCTGGAAAGTGGGATTAGGCTGGATGGCTCTTTCTTGGCCGACCCGGGTAAGAAGGGCCAAATGGCCGCCTTCTGTGCCATGCATTTCCGTGATTCTATATCTTCTTTGCCTCAAAATTGCTGCATTTGTTGTTAACTAATTTGCCATTATTTTTCTATAATTTCTGGGCCAATATGTGCAAGGGCTTGTAAGAAAGATGCCAGTTTCTGCTGTGTGATACTTTAGAAAAGTTATCCATCTCAGTCATTTTGCATTTTAATTTACTAATAAACCCCAGCTAAATGTTATGTATTGAGGCTTTGTGGCCATACTTCCAAAATTTATATTAGCAACAAAGGAATGAGTGGATGTAAAAACAGCGAGGTATTTTTGGGCAAGTGGCTTTTTAAATTATAAATGCAGCATGTGCTTACCAAGAAAGCGCCATCTGTTGAGCAGAAGCCTCTTTTACAGGTTCAGTGGATCAAGATTTTATAAATTGGACTTGTCATGTGTCAGCTTTAGATGTTCATCTTATTTAGATACACATGATGACAACTGCATTAATGCTAAAGAATTCAAAACCAAATTACTGACGCTGCTTCTCTAATTATATCCTGATTT
This sequence comes from Pristiophorus japonicus, assembly GCF_044704955.1. Lineage (NCBI taxonomy): Eukaryota > Metazoa > Chordata > Chondrichthyes > Pristiophoridae > Pristiophorus > Pristiophorus japonicus. The sequence goes on from NC_091992.1 coordinate 87,820,172, forward strand.
TAGAATACCAGTTAATGCAATCATCAGGCTTTTGTGTACTAAATATAGGAACTGGACCTGCTGCGCCCACAAAAAGAGCTCATATATAAGTTGTCCAGAGATCACAGAAAGCTGCTGGTGTCCTTCCATCAGGGTAAGTTTCTCACTTACTTTCTTCATCTTAATTGGGGTACTGATATGTATTTCCAGTGAAGCAGAGGGAGAGGACCTCATCAAGTTATGCAAAATATTAAATTATATAAAAGAAGAAATCAATCCAGAAAATTATCTCAAAATAAATAAAGGCCAAAGGACACAATTGATTCATATGTAATTGATACATTTAAATCAGATCCCAGAAGTAAAATGAATTTATCAATTTATGTATTTTCTTTTGTTAGAATTGCTGTGGAAGATTTTCTCTTGCCTGGGACTGATTAAGGTAACGATGTTAAGACAAGCAAATGTAAACTACATTTCTTAAATAGAAAACTAATCAGAAAAGTCTAATATCATTGTTTGAAATTGAGTTGATTGTAAATGTTGGTTATCTTTCAGAAACAAGTCGTCAAGTTCAATTACATGTTAATTAAACTGTAATGACGCTCCACTGGTTGTTATCCAATACCGCACTACAGGCAGCTGGGTCAGCATCGATAAACACAGCATCATGTAGCAGTTCAATGCCATATAAATACCCCACACACATTCCATGCAACAGTGGCGGGCCGATCTTCATTTCCGACAATTTCAAAATCACTTACACATAAATATTATTTAGTGTAATTGAAATGTAATGTGTCTATATTATTAACTTTACATTGAACGATGTTTAAATCACATTGGCGTTCTAAACATGATAGGCAAATGAACATTACATTAAAAAATATGTTAACATGGGACTTTCAAACTATTGTCTTGTTTGCAGCTCTATTAAATTAAGCGGTACAACTGCTCTGGTTTTGAACATTTAAAGCCACATTCGGCCTTTTGGGAATAATATGGGTGGGGCAGATTAAAGATACGTTTTATAAGCTTTTTAAAACAGACTACTAGGAAAATGCCAACAATATATTTTATGTGAGAAACAGCTAACTGTCATGTGATACTAATACCTGTATATAGTTCATCAAGGCTATTTAAACAGTCTTATAGTCTTGAACATATAAACTGTATTTTGCAATCTGGTGTCAGTGAAATCGCAAAAAACATCAACTACTTGAATGAGTAAAAAAAAATTACACTAAATAATAAAGGAAATGCTATTTAGTGGACCTCGCAAAATGCAAAAATGGTTAATAACATGCTATAACATTAATTATTGCAACATGGAAAAAAATCAAATAAAACAAGACATCATCATAATTCAGAAAGAAATCGATAGGAACTAATTGATTTTTTCCCCTAAAAGCAATAGCTAATTAAATCAAATATGAGCTATCTTGCTTTCTGATAAACAAATGAATTATTTATTCGTATCAAGAAGTAATGCCCTGAAATATGCTGGATTTGTTCGGGATCACTTTATGGATGTACATATTTCAGCAATAAAACGACGCCATGGGGGACGCGGAAATGGCAGTGTTTGGAAAGGCGGCGCAGTTTTTGCGTAAGACTGATAAGGAAAGAGTGGAAGCTCAGAATCGACCATTCGATGCAAAAACTGCCTGCTTTGCCCCCGACGATAAAGAATTGTACGTTAAAGGTATCGTCAAGAGCAAGGAAGGTGGCAAAGCCACGGTGGAAACCGAGGACAAGAGGGTCAGTTGAAAATTTTAAAATAAATAAATCATTCTGAAAGTCACATTCTGAAAGTCACATGCCTTCACGAAAGTCACATTTCGTTAAATAACATGATAGGTCTGTCGATTATTTTTCAGACCATAACTGTTAAAGATGATCTTGTCTTCCCAATGAACCCTCCAAAATTCGATAAAGTCGAGGACATGGTCATGATGACCCACCTGAATGAAGCCACTGTGTTGTATAACCTCAAAGAGCGTTACGCAGCCTGGATGATCTACGTAAGTACAATAGCTTCAGATTGCAAAATGAAAACGATAATTAAATAATTAAAAGTTCTTAATTCTTTTCTCCGACTTTAGACCTACTCTGGGCTGTTCTGTGTCACTGTAAACCCCTACAAGTGGTTGCCAGTGTACGATCCCGAGGTCGTGGCTGGTTACAGAGGCAAGAAGCGTCAAGAGGCTCCTCCCCACATCTTCTCCATCTCTGACAATGCTTATCAGGCCATGTCAACCGGTAAGTATGTAGGTTTTAATTATAATTTTTTTGCTTTCCAGCGCGGAATTATTCTTGATTCTCGTTGAACCCAGAATGACGGAACAAAGTTATGCAACATTCTCTCTGTTGTCTGAACTGAACGTTGATCTTTTGATCGTCTTATTTACAGATCGTGAAAACCAGTCCATCTTGATCACGTAAGTGTTGCTGGTTTAATATATTCCCCTGGATGTTGGCGTTTATCTAATCGACTGCAGTATGTTAAATACTTTATTGGGGCGGTAATTGTTGACTTCTTCATTTTCTACTCCCACCTCTTGCAGCGGAGAATCTGGTGCTGGAAAGACTGTGAACACGAAACGTGTCATCCAGTACTTTGCATCAGTTGCATGCACTACTGACAAGAAGAAGGAGGATCAACCTGGGAAGATACAGGTGAGACAAAACTGATACAGGATACAATAAAATGTGGTAACTTCTTGTTTCGCTGTAATGTATTTCTTCGCGTGGTAAATGCTCCAACTCGTGGTAATCAAAAGTATTTCTGCAGGGGTCCCTGGAGGATCAAATCATCCAGGCTAACCCGTTGCTGGAAGCCTTTGGTAATGCCAAGACAGTGAGAAATGACAATTCGTCTCGCTTCGTAAGTTTCTTGACTATTTCCTACAGTTGCATCTATTGCACCCTATAATGTGCACGATATTGATTAACAATCCAGTGTAACAATCAAGATTTTTCAATAACGCAATGATATTGTGCGCGTGTTGTGAAATCATGTTTCAAATCTCTGACTTGAATAAACTTTACATTTCAAGGGTAAATTCATCAGAATTCACTTCGGTGCCACCGGGAAACTAGCTTCCGCTGATATTGAAACCTGTAAGTACAACTGAACTTGACTTGCAAATATTTGTCGTAAATCAAATGTTTGATAGGTCGACTAGTTCTTCAGTAAATCTACATTTGTATGTGTATATGTCTCTCCAGATCTACTGGAAAAATCCAGAGTAACATTCCAGCTGAAAGCTGAAAGGAGTTACCACATTTTCTACCAGATGATGACCAACCATAAGCCAGAAATTGTTGGTAAGGATGGAAATTTTATAATGTTGCTACTTTCATTTTTTGTGTTCTCTGCTAACACAGGAACGATTAGTTCTAATATAATGGACCGGAATTTACGGTCAGTGAAGAAGCGACAGCGGTGGCTGCTGACCTCGAAGAAAGCTGCCCATAATGGTCTTGCGATCTCTGTGGCGCAAACTTTACCTTTCTCAACATTAATTCGATTGTAGCGCTGTCAAAGGAGGGCATCCAGTGTGCAGCAGCAGTGGTGTCATCAAGCTATCTAAGCAACCAATCACGTTGAAAAATTCTCAGACAGCCAACCAGTAAATAAAAAGCAACTTTTATCATTCAATTCAAATTTTTTTTACGGAAAACAAAATAAAGATTGGAGTTAAGGTAAAAGCCGAAGTATCATAAACAAACTTCTCAAATATAGTTTTTATTACTTTAAAAATCAGTAATTTTAATGTAATGGAGAAACTTGACATTCCACAAATATAAAATTAGTTTTTCAGGGCCAGAACAGTTGTTTAGCAATCAATATGGCATTAAATCCCCAGTTGGACCACTTTCTACAAGGCGTAAATTTTTCTGCAGTGTTTAACAATGATATTAGCGCAGAAAAGGGCAGTTTCTTCATTTCAAGTGAATTCACTGATTGTATGGGAAGTTCCACAGCTCAGCCTGTGGCTGAGCAGGAATGACTGACTGCAACTTCAGGATTTCTACGTTTATCTGCGCATGGTGTAAATCCTGAAGTTACGGGCAGTTTCAGAGGGGTTGTTGTTTTATATGACGAGAGAAGCTTATAATGGGATGCCTAGTTTGGCTAACCATTTGATGGCCTCCGGAAATGCCAAGTGGAGAAATGAGGTGCCTCCTGCAACAGATCTTAGTGGGCAGGGTGATGTGATGTGTTCCACGGTCTGGCACTCATGGCCACAGGTGACCTTCGGTCATCCCTCATCTTGTACTTGTGGAGCAGGAGACCGCAATGCTAATAGTTTTGCCATCATTACCACCATAAAATCCAAGTAAAGCCGGCGTATTTACTGAGGTATACGAAAGCATGGGTCTTACGCTAAACATCAGTAAGACAAAGGTCCTCCACCAGCCTGTCCTCACCGCACAGCACTGTCCCCCAATCATCAAGATCCACGGCGCAACCCTGGACAACTTCCATATCTCGGGGACCTTCTATCAACAAGAGCAGGCATTGACGTCGAGATCCTATACTGCCTCCAGTGTGCCAGTGCAGCCTTCGGCCACCTGAGGAAAAGAGTGTTTGAAGACCAGGCCCTCAAAACTGCCACCAAGATCCTACAAATCCCCTGGGAGGACAGATGCACCATTAGCGTACTTGACCAGGCCAACATCCCTAGCATTGAAGCACTGACCACACTTGATCAGCTCTGCTGGGCAGGCCACATAGTTCGTATGCCAGACACGAGACTCCCAAAGCAAGCGCTCTAGTCGGAACTCCTTCATGGCAAACGGGCTAAAGGTGGGCAGAGGAAACGTTACAAGGACACCCTCAAAGCCTCCCTGATAAAATGCAACATCCCCATTGACACCTGGGAGTCCCTGGCCAAAGACCACCCCAAGTGGAGGAAGTTCATCCGGGAGGGCGTTGAGCACCTCGAGTCTCATCGCCGAGAGCATGCAGAAATCAAGTGCAGGCAGCATAAAGAGTGTGTGGCAAACCTGTTCCACCCTCCCCTTCCCTTAACGACTATCTGTCCCAACCTGTGAGAGAGACTGTGATTCTCGTATTGGACTGTACAGCCACCTAAGAACTCATGTTAAGAGTGGGAGTAAGTCTTCCTCGATTCTGAGGGACTGCCTACGATGATGATGAAAATCCAAGCCATATTTTAATATTTGCAATATACCTTTATCTCAGCCTTTCAATAGATCTATATAAATAAAATCCTAATGTTAACCATTATAATTTACTATATTATTTTCATACTTTTCAACTATAATCTGATTTGCATTTTATGAATGTATCTATAATGCTTTCAGTGGTATCTTAGTATAGCGTCTAACAGAGCAATGTTAGTCGCTATACTGAATTTAACAAGTTGACTAAATGGAAGAGGGGAATCCTGACTAAAATGGGTAATAATTATGCTACCTTTCATTCGGTTAATCACAAATCTTTTTATAAAATATTTATTTTGTTTTCCTTAGAATCTTGCCTCATTACCACCAACCCCTATGATTATCCATTCGTCAGTCAGGGTGAGATTACTGTCAAGAGTATTGACGATACAGAAGAATTGATGGCAACTGACGTGAGTATCAGCTGTACAACTTGATTTTCATTTTCTTATTCCAATTTCTGCATTGTAAGGCATGCACAGGTTTAGGCAGCCATAATCAATGATGTTGTGTAACTGTAAAGGATACACTCCCATGTTCCGCCACCAGGGAGCTCATCTCCTGAAGTCCCAAGGGATCCCAGCATCCCTTGGGAGCACTGTATATAAGCCGGCCCCTAAGACCTGTTCCTCACTCTGGCGTCTCTTATTAAAGACTGAGGTCACTGTTATTTTAACCCCTCTGTGTGCAGCCTCATCTGTGTTAGGAACACAATAACTGGCGACGAGAATACGAATCCAACGCAAAGATGCAGCAAACTGTGGGTATCCTGGAGAAGTTCTCGGAGGGTGAGGACTGGGAAGCCTATGTCGAACGGCTAGACCAGTACTTTGTAGCCAACGAGCTGGACGGAGAAGAAAGTGCTGCAAAAAGGAGAGCAGTCCTCCTCACAGTCTGCGGGGCACCGACCGACAGCCTCATGAAGAATCTTCTGGCTCCGGTGAAATCCACAGATAAGTCGTATGAGGAGCTGCGTACACTGGTTCGGGAGCATCTTAACCAGAGGGAGAGTGTGCTGATGGCGAGGTATCGGATCTACACGTGCCAGCGATCTGAAGGTCAGGAAGTGGCGAGCTATGTCATCGAGCTTAGGCGACTTGCAGGACAATGTGAGTTTGATGGCTACCTGGAGCAAATGCTCAGAGACTTTTTTGTACTGGGCATTGGCCACGAGACCATCCTACGAAAACTTTTGACTGTAGAGACACCGACCCTCAGTAAGGCCATAGCGATAGCACAGGCATTTATGTCCACCATTGATAACACCAAACAAATCTCTCAGCACACAAGTGCAAGCAATGTTCATAAATTAACTGGAACTGTGTTTGCGAGCAGAAATGTACAGGGCAGAAACCACGAGTCTGCAACTGCCAACAGGCCTCAGGTGACCCAGATGACTCAGAGTCCCCAACAAAGGATGAATGCAAGGCACTTCACACCTTGTTGGCGTTGTGGAGACTTCCATTCAGCCTATTAATGCCGCTTCAAAGGGTATGTTTGCAAGAGCTGTGGAACAATGGGCCACCTCCAATGAGCTTGCAAATGAGCTGTAAGCTCTGCAAAACCTGCTAACCACCACGTGGCAGAGGAAGATAGATCAAGGCAATTTCGAGCCTCAGAGAGGAGGCAGATGCTGAAGTACACGGGGTGCACACATTTTCGACGAAATGTCCACCTATAATGCTAAATGTAAAATTGAATGGCTTACCCGTAGCCATGGAATTGGACACTGGCGCTAGCCAATCCATCATGAGTAAAAAGATGTTTGAGAGACTGTGGTGCAACAAGGCATTCAGACCAGCCCTGAGCCCCATCCACACAAAACTGAGAACGTACACCAAAGAGCTTAGCACTGTCCTGGGCAGCGCCATGGTCAAGATCACCTACGAGGGCACGGTGCACGAACTGCCACTCAGGATTGTCCTGGGCGATGGCCCCACACTGCTTGGAAGGAGCTGGCTGGGCAAAATCCGCTGGAACTGGGATAACATCCGAGTGCTATCACATGTCGATGAGGCCTCATGTACCCAGGTTCTTAACAAATTTCCTTCCCTTTTTGAGCCAGGCATTGGAAACTTTTCCGAGGCGAAGGTGCGGATCCACTTGGTCTCAGAGGCACGACCCATTCACCACAAGGCCCGAGCGGTACCTCACATGATGAGGGAGAGAGTGGAAATCGAGCTGGACAGACTGCAACGCGAGGGCATCATCTCCCCCAGTGGAATTCAGCGAGTGGGCCAGCCCGATTGTTCCAGTACTCAAAAGTGATGGCACGGTCATGATTTGCGGCAATTATAAAATAACTATTAATCGTTTCTCGCTACAGGACTAATACCTGCTACATAAGGCAGACGACCTATTTGCGACACTGGCAGGAGGCAAGACATTCACCAAGCTCAACCTGACTTCGGTCTACATGACGCAGGAGCTGGAGGAGTCTTCGAAGGGCCTCACCTGCATCAACACACACAAGGGACTGTTCATCTACAACAGATGCCCGTTTGGAATTCGGTCGGCTGTGGCGATCTTCCAGAGAAACATGGAGAGCCTACTCAAGTTGGTACCACACACGGTGGCCTTTCAGGACGACAAATTGGTCACGGGTCGGGACACCGGCGAGCACTTATAAAACCTGGATCACGTAGGGCTGTGGCTGAAGAGGTCGAAATGCATCTTCATGGCAACAGAAGTGGAGTTTTTGGGGAGAAAGAACACGGCGGATGGCATTCGGCCCACAGACACCAAGACAGAGGCTATCAGGAACACGCCCAGGCCACAGAACATCACGGAGCTGCGGTTGTTCCTGGAACTCCTCAACTATTTTGGTAGCTTCCTACCGGGGTTAAGCACCCTTTTAGAGCCCCTACATGTGGTATTGCGCAAAGGTGAGAACTGGGTATGGGGAAAAAAAAACAAGTAATTGCTTTTGAGAAAGCCAGAAACATTTTATGCTCCAACAAGCTGCTTGTATTGTATAACCCATGTGACGGCTCGTTGTACGGAGTCGGGTGTGTATTACAACAAGCTAACATTGCGGGGAAGTTGCAACCTGTCGCCTATGCTTCCAGGAGCTTGTCCAAGGCCGAGAGGGCCGACAGCATGATTGAGAAAGAGGCATTAGCGTGTGTGTTCGGGGCAAAGAAAATGCATGAGTACCTGTTTGGCCTCAAATTTGAGCTGGAAAGCGATCACAAGCCCCTCACATCCCTGTTTGCTGAAAACAAGGGGATAAATACTAATGCCTCAGCCCGCATACAAAGGTGGGCACTCGTGCTATCAGCCTATAACTATACCATCCGCCACACGCCAGGCACCGTGAACTGTGTGGATACTCTCAGTCGGCTACCATTGCCCACCAGTGGGGTGGAAATGGCGCAGCCTGCAAACTTGTTGATGGTGGCGCAGCCCGCAGACTTGTTAATGGTCATGGAAGCGTTTGAAAATGATAAATCACCTGTCACGGCCCGCCAGATTAGGACTTGGACCAGCCAAGATACTCTGCTGTCCCTAGTAAAAAACTGTGTACTGCATGGGAGCTGGGCCAGCATCCCCGTTGAAATGCAAGAGCCAATCAAGCCGTTCCAGCGGCAAAAGGACGAGCTGTCCATTCAGGCAGACTGCCTGTTGTGGGGTAACTGCGTAGTGCTACCAATAAAGGCAGGGAGACGTTCATCTCGGATCTCCACAGCACACACCCGGGTATAGTAATGATGAAAGCGATAGCCAGATCCCACGTATGGTGGCCCGGTATCGACTCTGACTTAGAGTCCTGTGTACGGCAATGCAGCGTATGTGCTCCGTTGAACAACGTGCCCAGAGAGGCACCACTAAGTTTGTGGTCCTGGCCCTCCAGACCATGGTGGAGGATGCATGTCGACTCTGCGGGCCCGTTTCTCGGTAAAATGTTCCTGGTGGTGGTGGATGCTTTTTCAAATGGATTGAATGTGAAATAATGTCGGAAAGCACCGCCACCGCCACCATTGAAAGCCTGAGGGCCGTATTTGCCACCCACGGCCTGCCTGACATACTGGTCAGTGACAACGGGCCATGTTTCACCAGTGCCGAATTTAAAGAATTCATGACCCGCAATGGGATCAAACATCTCACCTCAGCCCCGTTTAAACCAGCCTCCAATGGGCAGGCAGAGCGGGCAGTACAAACCATCAAACAGAGCCTTAAGCGAGTCACAGAAGGCTCACTCCAAACCCGCCTGTCCCGAGTACTGCTAAGCTACCGCACGAGACCCCACTCATTCACAGGGGTGCCCCCGGCTGAGCTACTCATGAAAAGGACACTTAAAACCAGACTCTCGCTGGTTCACCCCAACCTGCATGATCAGGTAGAGAGCAGGCGGCAGCAATAAAATGTAAACGATGGTTGCGCCACTGTGTCACGGGAAATTGATCTGAATGAACCTTTGTATGTGCTAAACTATGGACATGGTCCCAAGTGGATCGCGGGCACAGTGATAGCTAAAGAAGGGAAGAGGGTGTTTGTCGTCAAACTAGAAAATGGACAAATTTGCAGAAAGCACCTGGACCAAACGAGGCTGTGGTTCACAGACTGCCCTGAACAGCCCACAGCAGACACCACCTTTTTCGAGCCCACAACACACACCCAAAGGATCAACGACACCACACCGGACCAGGAAATCGAACCCATCATGCCCAACAGCCCAGCAAGGCCAGGCTCACCTAGCAGCCCTGCAGGGCCAACAACACGCCAGCCCAGCGAGGGCATAGCCAACACACCAGAACAGACATTTGTACCGAGGCGGTCCACCAGGGAAAGAAAGGCTCCCGACCGCCTCACCTTGTAAATAGTTTTCACTTTGACTTTGGCGGCGGGCGGGGGAGGTGGTGGAGTGATGTTGTGTATCTGTAAAGCATGCACTCCCATGTTCCGCTACCAGGGAGCTCATCCCCTGAAGTCACAAGGGATCCCAGCATCCCTTGGGAGCACTGTATATAAGCTGGCCCCTAAGGCCTGTTCCTCACTCTGGAGTATCTTATTAAAGACTGAGGTCACTGTTACTTTAATCTCCCTATGTGCAGCCTCATCTGTGTTAGGAACACAATAAATAATCCATTTTTGTCCCAATGTTGATGATGGAATGACTATACTTCCAAGTCAGGCTGGTATGTGACTTGGGGATGGTGTTGTTCCCATGTGCCTGCTGCCCTAGTCCTTCCAGGTGCTAGAGGTTGCGGGTTTGGGAGGTGCTGTTAAAAAAGCCTTACCAAGTTGCTGCAGTGCATCTTGTAGATGGTACACACTGCAGATATGGTGTGCTGATGGTGGAGGGAGTGAATGTTTAAGGTGTGGTTGGGGTGCCAATCAAGCAGGCTGCTTTTTCCTGGATGGTGTCGAGCTTCTTGAGTGTTTTTGGAGTTGCACTCATCCAGGCAAGTGCAGAGTTCTCCATCACACTCCTGACTTGTGCCTTGTAGATGGTGGAAAGGTTTTCTGGAATTAGGAGCTGAGTCACTTGCCACAGAATACCCAGCCTCTAACCTGCTCCTGTCGCCACATTATTTACGTGGCTTTGTCCAGTTACATTTTTGGTCAATGGTGACCCCAGGATGTTGATGCTGGGATATTTGACAATGGTAATACCTTTGAATGCCAAGGGGAGGTGGTTCGACTCTCTTCTGTTGGAGATGGTCATTTGTGTGGCACAAATGTTATTTGCCACTTATCAGCCCAAGCCTGAATGTTGTCCACGTGTTGCTTCTTGCAGGCACAGTCTGCTTCATTATTTGAGTAGTTGTGAATGGAAATTAACACTGTGTAATCATCAGATAACATCACCACTTCTGATCTTATGATGGAGGGAATGTCACTGATGAAGCAGTTGAAGATGGTTGGGCCAGGGACACTGACCTGTGGATCTCCTGCAGTGATGGCCTGGGGCTGAAATGAATGGCCTTTAACAATCACAACCATCTTCCTTTGTGCTTGGTATGATTAAACCAGTAGAGAGTATTTCACCATGTTCCCATTGACTTTAATTGTTTCGGGCTCCTTGATGTCATACCTGGTCAAATGCTGCCTTGATTTCAAGGTCAGTCTCTCTTACCTCACCTCTGGAATTCAGTTCTTTTGTCCATATTTGGACCAAGGCTGTAATGAGGTCTGGAGCTGAGTGGTCCTGGCGGAACACAAACTGAACATCAGTGAGAAGCTTATTGGGGAGTAAGTGCTGCTTGATAACGCTGTTGATGACCCCTTTCACACTTTGCTGATGATTGGGAGTAGGCTGATGGGGTGGGAATTGGATGGACAGCTGTACATCTTTATTTGTATTTTCTTACCCTGAGGTCATGCATCACCCACATGTACATCTTTAGGCAACCAGCACCAAGAGTCCATTTTTCCAATTAAAATGCACACGTCTAGACAGAAGATGTTTTAGAATGTAAGTAAATAGTGATAATTAAGAAAGGTGACACTAGCACTATTTATCCGCAGTGTTAGTAAGGAAGATAACATTTTGAAATTTTTGAAATAGAAATCCCAGCATCAAAATGTTTTAAAATAAATTTCAAAAGTTTCAACAACGAAGTAGGAAAAACTGTTTCAGTATATTAGTCTTGCTGTTGGATTCTAAGTCTATTGTTTGGATTTAAAGAGTGCTATTGATATCCTGGGCTTCGTAATTGATGAGAAATGGGGCATCTACAAACTCACTGGTGCAGTCATGCACTTCGGTAACATGAAATTCAAGCAAAAACAGCGTGAAGAGCAGGCTGAGCCCGATGGCACAGAAGGTAACAATGTGATATGTCTCACTTCACTGCAGTATTTACTAACATTTATATATTCAAAATAATAGTGCTGAAATTGCAGTCGGAGGCGTATCTCCGGATTACGCCTCCGGCCCATGAAATATTTCTGCACCTACCTGCTGTTATCCAAGCTGCAGAGAGTTTGGGTCTCAGGCCTCCATGCATATGGCAGCGCAAAGGCCCACAGATCCCAGGGACGCAGCTGGTTCAGAAGCATCCCTGGGATAATGTGGGCCCAGATCTCCAATGAGAAAGGAGGATTCCATTGCAGACATTTAGGAATGGAATTCCCAAATAATTAAAGAATTTAGACAATTCAAATAAATATAAAGGTTTTGAATTTCATTATTGTTCATAGCTCCCTTCTTTACACCAACTGCAATAAAAAAATAATATTTTGAAAAATAATTTTAAACAGTTTAAACTGGGTCAATATATGCATATAGGAATGGAATTCTCGAATGACATGCAATGGAATCACCAAATAATTCAACAATTTAGATACCGGTAATTCAAAAAAATATAAATGTTCTAAATTTCAATATTGTTTATAGCTCTCTTCATTATGCAAACTACAATTAAAAATTAATTTATTGAAAAATAATTTTAATCATTTTAATCTGGGCCAACATTTGCATAATTTTAAGTGTTTGAGCATCATTTTTTAATTTTACATGATGAACTTAAGATTTATATTAACCCTTATGCTGATGAAAGCAGGGCTTAAGCCTAATTTTACCAGCCATAAGAGTTTCGTGGACAATTGCTGGGCAATTGTTATGCACATAGTCCAATTGTATGCCGGTGAAACTGATTTTACTTCAGTTTGCATGATCTGTCAAGGCATACCTTGACAGATCGCAAGTTCGGGTTTTTGCGCATGCAGAAGTTGCGGGACCTTTCAGAAGGATTACGATAATGTATGCAGAGCGATCACTGTCGAAGACACTATAATTTCAGGGCCAATATATTTCAAATCAAATGCATAGCTAATTTCATTTTACAGTCTAAACAGTATTGAAGTTGTATTGTAATATTTTGGAACTATATTATTCATGGAATCAGTATTAAATTTGGAAGGCATTGCCACATCTCCTGTATTAGTCACGTGCCTGTAGGCTTGTGACGTAGTATTGGGGTCTCTTCAACCAATTATATTGTAGAGATAGAGACCACTGTCCCTTTAACCAGTTTATCTTATCAGGGCATAGCCAGTAAATCAGCTGTTTTTGCAAGCTGAAGGCTTAGCGACTTCTCTTTGGTATTCTTACCCTGTTATTTCAAAGCTGCATACATATATCAGAGAGAGAGATATTGGCCCTGAAATTCCGGTTGGAGGCTTCCTTTGTACGAATTATTTTTCGTAAAGTGCCTGGTGGTCCTGGAGGCGCCTTCGATTCCGGTCGGAGGCCTTCCTTTCCCGTGCATCGCAGCACAGCCCTGTCTTCGAGGCACGGTCGGAGAAGCTGGAGTCACGTGGGCCTAGACTACCAATCACGGTATAGTATTCTCATTGATAGTAATGGGAACTCAGTATCTCGAGATCCCACTACTATCAATGAGAATAACCCCCTAAAACACCCAAACATAACATAATAATAAAACAAAACACTTTGCATATTTAAAATTAATTGAAATTAAAGTTAATTAAATGTTTTAGAAAAATATATATTTTTGGGGATTTTTTTTAATGTGTTTTATTTGAGGTTTAAAATAAACTTACTTAATGTTTTTACTCAAAAAATGTATATTTAAATTTAATTTTTACGTGTTTTAAAAGGATATTCACTGGGCAAGAGATGGGAAAAGAGCTCAACCTTGCCCACCCGAATTGCCTTCCTGCAAGGATGCGGAAGATCTGTCAAGCGAAAACTTGACAGATCGCAAAAGCTGGTTTTTGGCGCATGTGCATTACATGCCAAAAAAACGGCTTTTGCGAAGCCTTGCCGGGTCCGTACGCATTGTGTATGGACCTGACGAGGCCGGGATTTCTCGCCCAAGTGTTACATGAAAGTTAACTACTATGGCTTGGTGTTTCTCTCGACACTTTTAGCTGTTGTCTGCAGCCATTGGTCCAATTGGTTTCTGCATACATGCTTTGGCACCAAGAGAAGAAAATCACCATACTCCATTGGAAAATCGAGATTAATCAGAACAGCTCATAATTTAGCTGACCCTTGACAAATGACAGAGGAAGCCTTTTCAAGATGTACCTAACTAAACCATTTTAAAATCACATTTACCCTGAAAATTAGAAACACAATAACTGCATTTCAAAAGTAACCCTTTGGTTGTAAAGAATTTGTGACAATCTGAGGACATGATAAGCTATCGTTTATGTGCAAGTCCTGTTTTTATTTTACCCTGTTTAATAACGTCTAATAAAAATTTACTTAACACAGTAACTTTCACTATTTGAAACAGGGAAAAAATGCTGCTTTTGCCATGCTGACATCTGTACTGTATTATTGTTCTGAATACTATATTGAAAATATATGGGTATCAGTCTAAAAGTTAACATATATGTAAGGCATTTCAATTCAACAAAAGAAAACCTAACTTCTCAATGTTTATTACACAACAGTATTCTAAATACAAAAGTAGATGCTATTCACAAATATACTCAATTGCACTATATTTTTTGCTAGATGCCGACAAGGTTGCCTACCTGACTGGCCTCAACTCTGCAGATTTGCTAAAGGCTTTATGCTATCCACGAGTAAAGGTTGGCAATGAATTTGTGACCAAAGGCCAGACTGTTCAGCAGGTACAGCTTCCAAGAATTTTAGCAAAATAAACATGTAAATTTTAAAATATTTTATTTACGCTGCTGCTTTTGGCCAAACTGTATATTGTATTCTTTCAGGTCAACAACTCAGTTGGTGCCCTTGCCAAATCAGTTTTTGAGAAAATGTTCTTGTGGATGGTTATCCGTATCAATCAGCAATTGGACACTAAACAGGCCAGACAGTTTTTCATTGGTGTGCTGGATATTGCTGGGTTCGAAATTTTTGATGTAAGAATCAGAAACATAAATGTCAACAAAATAAATTACTTAAAATTAACAACACTAAATGATTAAATAACACCTTAAATTGCTCTGTATATTCAGTACAACAGCTTGGAACAGTTATGTATCAACTTCACGAATGAGAAATTGCAGCAGTTCTTCAACCATCACATGTTCGTTCTGGAACAAGAAGAGTACAAGAAGGAAGGAATTGAATGGGAATTCATTGACTTTGGTATGGATCTGGCTGCCTGCATTGAACTCATTGAAAAGGTAAGTCAGATCATGTATGACATTAATATGAGTTGAAATAGATTTATATAGGCATCAATTTATTAATTGCAATGTCTCAATGTCAATAAACATTGTCATTGCCACAGCCCATGGGTATCTTCTCAATCCTGGAAGAGGAGTGCATGTTCCCCAAGGCCTCAGACACTTCTTTCAAGAATAAACTGTATGACCAGCATCTTGGAAAGTCAAACAACTTCCTTAAACCGAAGCCTGTCAAAGGAAGGCCTGAAGCTCACTTCTCACTGGCTCATTATGCTGGCAATGTGGACTACAACATTACTGGCTGGCTGGATAAGAACAAGGATCCCTTGAATGAAACTGTAATTGGACTGTTCCAGAAATCATCAGTAAAACTTTTGGGTGTTCTCTATGCTGCAAGTGCTGAAGGTAAAATATTACGTTCAAATATTAATATTCCTTTTTGTTAACATTGTATTCTTCCCTTTCCTAATCAGTTTGGACCAAACTAATGTGTTGCTTTTTTGTAGCTGAATCCACTGGCAAGAAAGCTGGCAAAAAGAAGGGTGGTTCCTTCCAGACAGTGTCTGCTCTGTTCAGGGTATGATTTTCTCTTATATGTGGATTTCTCAATCTGTCGTGAACTAAGGTTTAATAAATATCAGTGGGTTAGCAAAACATTGATAGAAGTTTGCCAAATATGATTAATAAATAGATCAGTCTTGTATTATTGTTACAATACCAAGGGAAGGATCAATATTACTTTCTTGTGCACCTCACAGGAAAACTTAGGCAAGCTGATGGCTAACCTTAGAACTACGCATCCACATTTTGTGCGTTGTTTAATCCCCAACGAGACAAAGACACCAGGTAAATGTAATTCCCTTCTATAGACTACATTTCTGAGGAAATAAATTAAAAGGAAAATCAGTAATGGATGCAGTCCTCTGTTCTTAACTTGAAAGGACAGAAAAAAAATCATTTGATGTGTTGTATTTTAATGTTTATGTTGCATCCAACAGGTATTATGGAAAACCACCTTGTTATACACCAGCTGAGATGCAATGGTGTGCTTGAAGGTATCAGAATCTGCAGAAAGGGATTCCCAAGCAGAATCATCTATGGTGACTTCAAGCAAAGGTAATGAATCTCAAACTCGACATTTCAGTCTTCCATTCTATGAAATTGTTGAATATATTCCGTACTAATGAGAAAAAACAATAACCTGATTAAACCTCTAATACAACAGATACAGGGTTCTTAATGCAAGTGCCATTCCAGAAGGTCAGTTCATTGATAGCAAGAAGGCTTCTGAGAAGCTATTGGGATCCATTGATGTAGATCACACCCAGTACAAATTTGGACACACTAAGGTAATTATATTTACAACCTAAGTTTCTCACTATGAAATAATGGGCTGATGAACCTATGAATATAGTTTTAAGTGTAACTTGAGAAGCATCAGAATTTTCTTACTGCCGTGTTATTATGGAACTAGTGATTCCAGACCCACAACACACTGCTCGATGGGAACAACCGAATTCCAAAATGTGCAAATGCCACACAAAGGCTGGAATTTTACCGGCACTGAGAGAATGGAATCGGAGTCGGGTCAGCTTTCAAATTGGAAATGATTGACAGCGAGTCTGGACCCCATAGTCAACCCGCCTCAGTGCTGAACAGACCCGATACCAAGTGACAGGGAGGCAATTTAGATTATTAAGAGCTTGTTAAGACAAAAACTATTGTCAGCTCACCTTTAGATTTCTAGAGCTTGCTAACGGCTCCCCACTTCTCTGGGATCACGTCAGGTAAGGAGGTCGGTTGTTGTGTCAGCATGGGATGATCTACTAACTTGACAGCTGAAAATGATCTAAAAAAGCTCCCATTTCATATGTGTTTACTTTCCAAGGTTAGAAGCTGTTGCTTACTGCATTTGGAAGATAGATTGAGCTTTATGTAGCTAGCAAGTGTTTGGAGAAAACTCTCTATTCACTGTCACCTCATTGGAACAACCTCTCTCATCAGTGACAGATTGCTTCTGTCATCTCAACTTCATCTGCCATTTACTCCATCAGCATTGGTGCCCTTAAAAAAAAAAATCTCAACTTGGTCCTCAAAATCCCACCATGATCAGCCCCAAAACTAGCATCACCAGGCACACTAGCAGCACCAACAACAACACCAACCTTCGCCGCAATCAACTAATGCTGCACGTGATATAGGACATGGGCACCTGACCACGTTGTTGTCCAGGCCGACAGGGATGGCCTCACCATAGCCAGATTTACTTTAGTTGATGTTGTACACCCTGGCTGCCACATGATGTGCCAGGTTGGCACCATCCCACATCAACACCATAAAGCATCGCTACAATGCCTAAGCCATTCCTTGCATACTCATCGCCATTGCGGGGGAAACTCTTATGTCTCACCATTCACTGCAACTCACTAAGCCACTTTCAAAGGTGCACATAAATCTGTCCAAGAATGAAAAGTGTTGAAATGAAAGATTTTAATGTTTGACAGCATATTAACATAAACTTTACTTGAACATTGCATAAAACACCCAAGTGCCTACCATTGTGTGTTGTTAGTTCGTATGATTGGACTAGGTTGAGGGTATGTGTGAGCGGTGGCTATTGAGATGGGAGAGTGATAATGTAAATAGAGTGATGGGAGTAGGTACAAGGTAAGTTGGTGTGAGTAAGGTTGTGTAGGAGTTGGAAGGCAGTGTGATGGGGATGTGATGAGTGGCACAGGAGGATGAGGTTGAGTGTGGCTATGCAGTAATATTTCGTGATCTACTCACTGCTTGTGCCCTCCTGTGCAATATGCAAACAGGCTGCGTTGGTGCCTGGGGGGTCTCTTTCGCCCTTTGGAAGGGAAGAGAACATCCCTGCATGCTGTGACTCCCTCCACAAGCATATGGAAGGAGTCATGGGAAAGCCTGCGTGCAGCTGTGGACCTTTGTGCAGTGCTTGTTGGTGATTGCAGCACCTCAATGCTATAGAACACTGACAGCACAACTGGCACAATGTGGGCATGGTCCCTTTAAGGAAACTGGCTTATTACGTGTCAACAAATGATATCATCAGACCCACTTCCTTTTAATTGGCT
The DNA here is from genome assembly GCF_044704955.1 of Pristiophorus japonicus. NCBI lineage: Eukaryota > Metazoa > Chordata > Chondrichthyes > Pristiophoridae > Pristiophorus > Pristiophorus japonicus. The sequence continues at coordinate 87,838,516 of NC_091992.1, forward strand.
GAGAACTCCGCTGGGCAGGCTTAGCAATCCCAATCACCGTAAAATCACCTGTACAGTGCAGGATGGAGCCAGCAGTAGCCTGGACACATGCTACAGACATCACCAGCCTCACTCATGCCTCGGTAGGCAAAATTGCGGCCAAAATTTTTGGTTTCAATTCAACAATGAAAAAATAAATTGAGTCATGTTTTTATAATTTATTATATTTTGTGAACAGAACATAAAATGTGAACACTTACTATAATTTACTTAAGGTGTTCTTCAAGGCTGGTCTCTTGGGTGCACTTGAAGAGATGAGAGATGAAAAGTTGGCACAACTTGTTACCGGCACCCAGGCTCTTTGCCGTGGATTTTTAATGAGGGTTGAATTTAAGAAAATGATGGAAAGGAGGTAAATATCATGACGCATGAACATCCAAAAATATATTTGCCAGTAAAAAATATTTTCTATAATACTGTATCATACTATTAAACAAAAGCTATGGAAAGATTTTATGAACTGTGTTCTCCTGTCTAACTGTTTCCATTAGGGAAGCACTGTTCACTCTACAGTACAACATCCGTGCATTCACGAATGTCAAACACTGGCCATGGATGCAATTGTATTTCAAGATCAAACCTCTTCTGAAGAGTGCTGAAACTGAAAAGGAAATGGCGAACATGAAAGATGAGTTTGAGAAAACTAAGGAGGCATTTGCCAAATCTGAAGCACGAAGGAAGGAATTAGAAGAGAAAATGGTGGCTTTTGTACAGGAAAAGAATGATCTCCTACTCCAAGTCCAATCGGTATCAATGTTTGCTGTATTAATATAGTAAATTCTGTATACAACTTATAAAAACCATAGTCTGGTACAATTCATTGTATCATTTTTTTTTTTACAGGAAGGTGAAACTCTGGCAGATGCGGAAGAAAGATGTGAGGGACTGATTAAAAATAAAATTCAACTGGAGGCTAAAGTGAAGGAAGCTAATGAAAGATTGGAAGATGAAGAGGAGATAAATGCTGAACTCACAGCTAAGAAGAGAAAACTGGAGGACGAGTGTTCTGAACTGAAGAAAGATATTGATGACTTGGAGCTCACTTTAGCCAAAGTTGAAAAAGAAAAACATGCCACTGAGAACAAGGTATGAATAGGTGATTTTTATGTACAATAAATATACAACTCATGTAAGGATTTTCATACCTGTTGATTACACTTCATGACATTCGTCTAAACGTTTTGTTTTTGGTGAACATAGGTTAAAAACCTCACTGAAGAGCTGGCTAGTCTCGATGAAAACATCGCTAAAGTAACAAAGGAAAAGAAAGCCCTCCAAGAGGCCCATCAGCAGACTTTGGATGATCTCCAGGCCGAGGAAGACAAAGTCAACACTCTAACCAAAACAAAGACTAAGTTGGAACAACAAGTTGATGATGTAAGTGTTCTTAAACACAACTATGTCAAATGGGTTTGAGAATATGGTCATTTTTTGAAGCAAGTTCTGATAAAAATGTTTTTTTTTCCTCCAATAGCTTGAAGGATCTCTAGAACAGGAGAAGAAACTTCGCATGGATCTTGAACGCTCCAAGAGGAAGCTTGAAGGTGACTTGAAGCTGTCGCAAGAAGTCACAATGGATTTGGAGAATGATAAGCAGCAATTGGATGAGAAGCTAAAAAAGTCAGTATTTAACTTATAAGAAAGTAGTCCTTTGTTTCAAATCCTTTTGCTTAAATTCTTAACCAATCTGCCCTGTTAATCAGGATATTGTTATTGCAGATATTGATACTTTCATCAAAAATTTTTCATTAATCTGACTATGTGATTGAACTAATGTACCTAAGCTCATAGAATGTAATATGGTGTTAACTCGAGAATTAAGATTGCTTTTTAAATATCCCCTAGCTATTATATAATATATTGCCTCAGCAGCATGTCAGTGAAAATAAACAGATTTCTTGTGAGTTCATTAATCATACAGAAATTCATTAATAGAGTGGTTTAACTTAACTTTTCACTCTTATTATTAAAGGAAGGAATTTGAAATCAGCCAGCTTCAAAGCAAAGTTGAAGATGAGCAGGCTTTGGCTTCCCAACTACAGAAAAAGATTAAAGAATTACAGGTGATGTAGATGGCCAGTGAAATTATCGATGCTACCTTTCTAAATGTTACGTGCATGAACAAATGTTACTTGTTCTAAGATTATAATCAACGCATATTTATTTTAAGGCTCGCATTGAGGAGCTTGAAGAAGAAATTGAAGCTGAGCGTGCCTCTCGTGCTAAGGCTGAGAAACAGAGAGCTGATCTTGCTCGGGAACTTGAAGAGATCAGTGAGCGACTAGAAGAAGCTGGAGGTGCAACTTCAGCACAGATTGAAATGAACAAGAAACGTGAAGCAGAATTTCAGAAAATGCGCCGCGATCTGGAAGAATCTACCCTGCAGCATGAAGCCACAGCTGCTGCTCTTCGTAAGAAGCAGGCTGATACCGTTGCAGAACTTGGGGAACAAATCGATAACCTGCAACGTGTGAAACAGAAACTTGAGAAGGAGAAGAGTGAGCTGAAGATGGAAATTGATGACCTCGCTAGCAACATGGAATCTGTATCTAAAGCCAAGGTACTTTTCTGAGTGTTGCTAGACTCTATTTCTTCATATATTATCTTAAGTTAATAATTGTTGTCTGTTTGGTTTTGCATCTTTTGAGAGTTGTGCATTTTGGTTTCAGGCAAACCTTGAGAAAGTGTCCCGGTCTCTTGAAGACCAGGTCGGCGAACTGAAGGCCAAACACGATGAGCATCAACGTTTGATCAATGATTTATCAACTCATAAAGCACGTCTTGCAACAGAAAATGGTATTCATCAGTTCTATAACTATTTATTGATCAGTGTCTATAAAATACTACGTTATTTTGTAACCTTTTTGCTCGCAACCTCTTCTGATTTTCAGGTGAACTGAATCGCCAGGTAGAGGAGAAGGAAGCCTTGGTATCTCAGCTGACAAGAGGTAAACAAGGATATACTCAACAGCTGGAGGAGCTCAAGAGGCAGCTGGAGGAAGAAACGAAGGTAACTGAATCATTTAAGTAAATTGTCCCGATTAGTTTTAGAAGAAAACCTTTACATTAATGCAAAATAATTTCCATGTGTTTGAGAATTTATCTTTGCAACAATGACATTTTTTCAAATTGCAACAATATTAAACATAACATTTTGTCACGTGGTTGTCTGGTGGTTAACTTGAAATGCTTTGGAAGTGGACCTATTTCTTATCATTGTGACCATAAGCAAATTATCACGGTTAAGTAACATGCTAATAATTATAAACCTATTTACATTTATTTCATCATCCAACTTGGTAATTATTTCAGGCTAAGGGTGCCTTGGCACATGCTCTTCAATCTGCCCGCCATGACTGTGACCTGCTCCGTGAGCAATATGAAGAGGAACAGGAAGCAAAGGCTGAGCTCCAGCGTGGCATGTCCAAGGCCAACAGTGAAGTTGCTCAGTGGAGAACAAAATATGAAACTGACGCAATCCAACGCACAGAGGAACTGGAGGAGGCCAAGTATGTGATAATAAAATGAGAATTTTGCATCATACAACATGTTCAATGAGATGACATTCGTACAACATCTTTGGTTTTGTACTTCTCAGGAAAAAACTTGCTCAGCGTTTGCAGGATGCAGAAGAGCTCATTGAGGCTGTGAACTCTAAATGTGCTTCATTGGAAAAGACAAAACAGAGATTGCAGGGTGAAGTGGAGGATCTTATGATAGATGTGGAGAGGGCAAATTCAGCAGCAGCAGCTCTTGACAAGAAACAGAGGAACTTTGACAAGGTAAGAGTATGTTGTCTCAATGTTTCCCTTTCTCTGTCAATTTAAAGACAGTTATAATACCACTTTCATTTTGATATTAAGTAATTTCAGCTCTGGATAATTGCATGAGTGGCAGTATGACTCTGTACTACGGTTAGAACCGATTCTTGAATGTGCTAATGCCAAATAGGCTCCTCCAGGAACCTATCTAATAACATTTGTGTTTCACAATGGGTGCAGTGCAATTCTCTGTCCCCCTAAAGGCTGTGTCAATTGAAATTTTCAATACTGAGATCAATAGATTTTTGTTGGGTGAAGTTATGAACAGATATGGAGAAAGGTCAGATAAATGGAGTTGAGGTACAGATCAGCCATGATCTAATAGAATGGCGTAACAAGCTCCAGGAGCTGAATAGCCTACTCCTCTTCCTATGTGTGAAAACAAGTTTAAAATATACTCAGCCTGTGCATTTTAAATATAAGAAAGCAAATGCTGTCCCCTGCTCTTTCCTAATAAATATAGTCATTGGGAAGCAGACATTTGTGCATCTATTTAAACATGCATGCATGACATTCTGTCATGACAGGCAGAGTATGAGTTGCAGCCCAAAGTGTAATTCCAATCTTAAAGTTGAAGTCTGCACTCCGTTCTCTCTAGCTATCATCTCACGTTGGTATTGAGGTATAACTACATCCTTATATTTCATTTGTAACTTTTGCAATTGTACAATAAAGGTTCTGGCAGACTGGAAACAGAAATTTGAGGAAAGCCAGACTGAACTGGAAGCAGCTCAGAAGGAATCCCGCAGTCTCAGTACTGAGGTCTTCAAGATGAAGAATGCATATGAGGAGTCTCTGGACCAACTTGAAACTCTTAAACGAGAGAACAAGAATCTGCAGCGTAAGTCTTTAACCCTTTCTTGTCATTTAAATATTTAACAATGTTGATATTATTAAATTGGTATGTGTTTACCTTGGAGTTACAACCCATAGTCAAATTCTATTCTTGGCCACGGTGCTTCATACTCTCCAGGAATCAGTCTCACATCAGTAGTATCATTGCACACTAATATTTCTTTTGTAATCTTATTTTCATGACTACAAAATAGGTATAATTTGCAATTTTGTTTCATAAAACAGAGGAGATCTCTGATCTGACTGAGCAGCTGGGTGAAAGCAGCAAGGCCCTGCACGAACTAGAAAAGGCAAAGAAAACAGCTGAGCAGGAGAAGAGTGAAATTCAGGCGGCTCTGGAGGAGGCAGAGGTAAAATTAATAATTATTTTAGCAGCACACATTAGAAATGAAAATTTACATCAGTAGTATTTGTCAAATGATGTAATACATTTGCAACAATAGTCTAATGCAATGGACAACGTGAAAAATTGTTTGAAAGATCTAAAAGGCATCAGTTCCAAAGAAATTCACTAAATAGTCTAAATGATATCCACTGAGAGTAATTTATGGATGTTCTTTCCTCAGCCTAGTTTGCTTTACTTTGGAATAGCAGACAAACCACTTTATTTATATACTGTCATTTATGACTGGTTAGTATAACTTTGAGCCAGATAAATGGATTACTATTTTTGCACTTTTACGCTTTTATTCGCAGGACAATATTAGAATACAGCTCTGAAGTGGCAGAGATAGATGGTTGTGAAGTTTCAAATGTTTTCTGGCTACTTACAGTAATAATATTTTCAAAAACTCAACAACTTATTACATTATGAAAATATCTCAAAGTAATTAACACCATGAATTACATTTTAGAGTGCAACAACTTATTATGCAAGCAAATGGCACCAGCAGTATTGTAAAAACAACAATGGGATGAATGTCCAGCTACTGATTGGACGCTGGCATTTTTGCACAATTACTGACTTTGTATCAGGACCTCAAAAGAAAATTAACTTCCTGGCCTCATCTTTAACATCATATTTTTGTATGTTGGTCTGGATGGTCCTTATCATCTAGGATCCCACAAGAATTGGGACGAGGTGGTATTTCTGTCTCCTGGTCAATCACCGCTGTGAATCTTTTCCATTTTCCTGGGATGGGGTTAATTATATATTCACGGTGACTTCCCAAGAATTATATCACTCCTCACTGCGAATGTGCTCTGAGTGGAAGGGAAATCAACTGCAGCATTTCATTCACTGAAGCTTCTTAAAGGGGTTGGCTGGAGAAACTGGGCAGCCTCCCGAAGCTGTTGTTTGAACAAATTGTACAGGGCAAAGGCTGGAAGTAGAAGAAGAGCACAGCAGAAAAAAAATAATTCCTTGTTTGATGCCCTATTTAGGCCTCTCTGGAACATGAGGAGAGCAAGATGCTCCGTATTCAGCTAGAACTGAACCAAGTAAAATCTGAAGTTGACAGGAAAATTGCTGAGAAAGATGAGGAGATTGATCAGCTGAAGAGGAACCACCAGAGAATTGTAGATACAATGCAAAGTGCCTTGGAGTCTGAAGTCAGGAGCAGAAATGATGCTTTAAGAATCAAAAAGAAAATGGAGGGAGATCTAAATGAAATGGAGATTCAGTTGGGACATGCTAATCGTCAGGCTTCAGAAGCTCAGAAACATCTCAGGAATCTACAGGGTCAATTAAAGGTCTGTATAATAGTGCATTTATTTCTGATTTACAGGTAATTTTAAATGAGCTCTAAATATTGTGAACCATTTGTTAATTATGTAAATGTAATGATATTTTCTTGTGACCTATCTTAATAGAAAAGTGCAGGAATTTTACTTGGTCAGCAGTTTTAGATTATTCAATCTACTTAAGATTTCACTAAAATGTTTATTATTCTAATATAGGCTAATATGATATGACTATTAGAGTTTACTATGATATCTCTTTACAAAAGATTTCTACATTCTGTATAGGATACCCAGTTACAGCTGGATGATGCTAGCAGAAGCCAGGAAGACTTGAAGGAGCAATTGGCCATGGTTGAGCGCAGAAGTGGCCTGCAGCAGGCTGAGATTGAAGAAATGAGAGCAGCACTGGAACAGACAGATAGAGCTCGCAAAATTGCTGAACAGGAGCTTGTTGATGCCACAGAGAGGGTACAGCTGCTGCACTCTCAGGTTTGTTAACACACCGATGTTAATTTGGAACAAATAGATACGCCGGCTCTATCTACAGGGAGGCTAAGAAGATGTTGGTAAGGCCGTAAACAACCAAAGAACCCCCAACGTTGGGAACACGGAGGTCCTGCCGAAGTTAATGGCAGAACCTCATTAGCACATCTTTGCTCCATTTCCTACCCAACAGCCAGCAAAATGGACAGCTTGTCTGGCAAGTGGGAAGGATCACCAGCGGCAGGACCCTTGGAGAGGTCCCCGGCAATAGTGATAGATGCCCGTGACCGGTCAAGGGAGGCCTTCGAACTGTAGGGAGCAGTGGACTGCGATTGGGAGGGTGGAGGAGGGGGGGTGGGGTGGGACCCTGATCAGGAAAGGGAAGAGGTTGTCAATCTGGGCCAGGGAGCAGTTGACAATATGACTGGGAGAGAGGCCACTGATCATAAGGGCAGGGGAGAGACTGGCAAAAGGGGCTGGGGGGAGTGGGGTAGGGGAGGCCGATGTTTGGTGCTGGGGACGGCCAAAGGCTTCCATGAGGGATGGGGGAAGCACTCCTGCATATTTTAGTTCACAAGGAGTGCCAAAAAAGGCACTTGTGGAGCTAGCAGCTCCTGTCTCCCTTTCATTGCTGAGTTTCCGACCTCTGGGAAACCCAAGCAGCAACAGTAAAAGTTAAATTAGGCTCCCCCATGCCGCTGTGGGGTTAATATCGAAGCTGCAGTCTTTTTTGCAGTGTACATGTTCTACAAAACAACTTCTTGCAAATTGATTCCTGCAGAACACAAGTCTCATCAACACAAAGAAGAAGCTGGATTCTGACCTGAATCATCTCCAGTCAGAAATGGAAGAAACAATTCAGGAATCAAGAAATGCTGAAGATAAAGCAAAGAAGGCTATCACAGATGTAAGTCAGAAGTTATTTTAACTATTTATTCATATTATTACAAATACTGATTGTCTCAGTTCAAGTACTTTGTTGAAATTATTACAAGCTTGAGCTTGAATAATGATTTGCCCAATTACCTCACTGTTATAAGGCTGCCATGATGGCTGAAGAGCTGAAGAAGGAACAGGATACCAGTGCTCACCTTGAACGAATGAAGAAGAACCTCGAGCAGACAGTGAAGGACCTGCAGCATCGTCTGGATGAGGCTGAGCAACTGGCAATGAAAGGAGGAAAGAAACAGCTCCAGAAACTGGAGTCTAGGGTAAGCGTCAAGATTGTGTTATTATATGCTGCATGTTGAAGCTTGTGAATATGTTGAGGATTTAGCAACAAAATAAGAAACATAATAATTTAAAAGACAACATGAAACTTGCGTGGATGTAAAACAATTAACACCAATTAGTGACTGGTTTAGGTGCGTGAGCTGGAAAATGAACTGGAAGCTGAGCAGAAACGAGGTGCTGATGCCGTCAAAGGTGTTCGCAAATATGAAAGAAGAGTCAAGGAACTGTCCTACCAGGTATTGTACAGTTCATAAGCTCATTACTTGGAGTGGCACACCATTGTAGGAACTAATAGTAATCATTTTTACAAAATATCAATATAAATGTTGCCTCTTTTCCATTGTTTAGTCAGAAGAAGACAGAAAAAATGTGCTGAGACTACAGGACTTAGTTGACAAGCTGCAGATGAAGGTTAAGGCCTACAAGAGACAATCTGAGGAGACTGTAAGTAACTGAGGAACTAATTGGTCTAGATCTTTGTGAATGCATTTAATCTCCCTTATATTTGTCATCTGATTACAAAACTTTTTAACATTATTTAAGAAAATTGTGACCAGGAAAGACTAGAATATGGTGTTCAGAACTCTAATCAAAAGTAACACCACTCTTCCATTTATTTTCATCTTCCACTTTCTACTTCAGTCTACCTCGTGAATTTGTTATTTTTAATGGGAATTGGCTGTTTTAAAAGATTCACAGAGGGTTCCTGAAATCCTTACTGAAATTCAAAATAAAGTATATCCACTGGGTGGACTTTATCCAATACATTTCCAAAGAATTCTAGCAATGGTGGAGTCTGAGTACCTCTTGTTCTTCAGCGTAGCACTGGTAGCATCCTGTGTGATGTCCTCAAGCAGTTTTTCCAGTACTGATGTTAGATTATATTAGATTCATGTCTCGCTCCTTCTTTAAATAGCCGGATTGAATTTTGTCTCATGCAAAGTCCAAATGTAGGTTTTATGGAACTTGTGAAGATATTAATGAAGTCTCACCTATTTCCTCTCTCATTTTATGAAGGAATATATGTTGTCTCCCATCCAGTCTGTAGACATTTTGAGGTAAAACGGGTGCAGTGTACATTTTGGAGTAGAAATTACACCTTATAAAACAGGTGCAGTGTAGCCCATTTTCAGCGACCAAAGATGTATAAAAAATGTTGTCCCAGAAACAGATATTAGGTCCTTTGCATATGCTAATAAGGAGCAATACGGGGTCAGGAAGCCTAGAAAATGAATATGCTCTCCTTCTGCAACAGCATGTAAATTGAAATCCCAAATGTAAAGGATAATTTAAACACACTGCACCACAAAATGCCTATCAGTGAACAGAGGCCTTTATCCAATCTAGGCTTGATTCGACTTCAAATCCCTGGCGCAAAAGAACAATGTGCTAAACTAATCCACTATATAATCTTTTCTCACGAACAATAAAAAGCTGGTTCATAGTTGGACTATAAACCTCAATATGTGTGGATCACAGTATTACAACTTTTAGTCAACCCTTCAAACACATAATGGCTTTTGGCTAATGTCAAAGAGGGGGAACTTGCCTACTGCTCCGCTTCGGGCGGATAATTTGAATGATCTGATTTATTACCGCCTGGCGGGGAGAGGTGGGAAATTGGGCTTTTAAATCAAAAAATGGCTCCTAGTGCTTTCGGGTGCTTTTGCAGGCAGTAGCGGGGAGGGATCAGAGCTTGAGCGGGGTGTTTCACTGCGCCGCAATGACTTCACTTAAAGGGGAGGGCACGGCGAGGCCTAGCGAGGCCTCCGTGGCACCCACTGGGCCGGCAATTAAAACAAAATGTTTGCCGCAGTGGTGTGCCCTCCCCTTTAAGGGTGGCTGCAGTGCCCAGCCACCGGTAGCTTCGAGCCCCGTGAAGCTGTCGGGGACACCAACCAACCCTGACCGGGCTCCCGTGGGGCAATTTCCCCCACGGGGCGCAAAAGGTGTCGCCGCCGGGCGGTAAGGGGTCAGCACGCCAGGCGGTTATGGGCCTGGAAAAAAAGGTGCAATTTCGGCCCCAAAATCTTTGTGAACAATATGTACTTTTACTATCCTAGTAACAGTTTACATTCTCCTATGGTAAATGTGCTTGCCTGCAATCTGATAATTTATTTTACTGTATTCCCTTTAGGAGGAGCAGGCCAATGTTCACCTGTCCAAGTTCAGGAAGGTCCAGCATGAACTGGAGGAAGCTGAGGAACGCGCTGACATTGCAGAGTCTCAAGTCAACAAACTTAGAACTAAAAGCCGTGACATAAGTGTCAAGGTACAGTACATACTACTGATTTTAAAATTGCATTAATAATACAGCTCAAGAAACACTGGCAATAATTACAATTGTTAGTGAAGATTTTCATTGTTAATTAGAATATAAATAATATTTTAAAGGCAATCATTTCATTATTTACCCATTTGCATTTTCTTTTTACCTATTAGATCGCCGAAGAGTAGATGACAATCTGAAATGATCCAAAGAAGAAATCCACAAAATGTGTATTTCATTGTATCATAGTTTTACAAATATAGTGCTGACAATAGAAATAAAAGTGCAATTCTGAAAAATGTTTCTTTGTTATCTTAGGGATTTAAGATGATTCAATAATCATGCTAGGAACAAAAGTGTTGCACAGAAAAACAAAGTTACATTCTGAACAATAGCTTAGTGTGACTCTAAGAAGGAGAAACTATTAGAACGGCACATATGAAATCTTGCTAATCAAGAATCTGCCACATCTTATTTATATAATTAAAATTTTGGGGTGCAAATTCGTCTGGTCTCGCAGGCAATGAGCGCGCAAACTGGAGGCCCAAGGAGGGCCTTAAAGTAGGCCTCAGGCCTTATTAACATTTTATTGTGTGAGCCTAACGCCTTCCCCACTCATCACTTCTAAAATTTCTGTGAGGGGATCTAAAACATGCCTTACACCCCTCATTTACATATGTAAGGGAGCTAACGCTTGTTTTAGGTGGATGTGTCCTTGGGGTGCATGAAAGTTGTACCCGAAATTGGGCCTCAGTGTGTTTAATGCCATTTAATGCAATGGATAAGGACAATAAAAATCAAAGATGCTTATCTGAAAGGGGGCAAATGCCAGGTGGATTGGAAACTAAGATTGGCAGGTCGAACAGTAAATGAGCAATGGGAGGCTGCCAAGCGTAGAAAGTTCAAGTACAGACCAGACACATTCTTGTGAGGGGGAAAGGGAGTCCAAACTTAGAGCTCCTTGGATGATTAAAGGAATTGATATTAAAATGAAACAGGAAAAGGCGGCTTATATGATAAATGTCAGGTTAATAATACGATAGCACATCAAGTTGAATACACAAAGTGCAGAAGAGAACTGAAAAAGGAAATGAGAGCAGCAAAGAGAATTAATGAAAAAAAATTAGTGGGCAACATAAAAAGGAATGCTAAGGTCTTTTCTAAACATATAAAGAGTAAAGGGATAATCACCGGAAAATTGGGGCAGATTAAGAACATAAAAGGAAATCTGCTTGTGGAGGCAGAGAGCATGGCTGAGGCATTTAATGAGTACTTTGCATCGGTCTTCACTAAAGAGGACACTGCCAATGTAACAGTAAAACAGGAGGTGTTGGAGCAATTGGATAGGATAAAAATAAATATGGAGGTACTAAAATCTCAAACAGTGCTCAAAGTAGAAAAGTCACCCGGTTCAGATGGGATTCATCCCAGGATGCTGAGGGAAGTAAGGGTGGAAATAATGGAGATTTCAATCCTACTTTGATATGGTGTGGTGCCAGAGGACTGAAGGGTTACAAATGTTGCACCACTGTTTAAAAATGGGGATTAAGATAAACCAGGTAACTAGAAGCCAGTTAGCCTAATACCAATTGTAGGGAAACTTCTAGACAAAATTGTCACTTGAAAGTGCATGGGTTGATGAATAACAGCCAACATGGATTTGTTACAGGCATATCATGTCTGATTGGGTTCTTCAGTGAAATAACATTGGGTTTAAAAAGTCTGAAATATCCTTTAACAGTTTAAGCAACTTATTATTTAACTTTATTATTCAACTTCAAGCACTTTGCACCAACTTTTAAGTACTTTTAGTTGACTTTAGTGGAAAAAAGGTAATGAAAGTTTATAATTTTGTATTGCAAAATTATCAGCAGTTTACCTGGATCAAAACTGATATGTGTGACCAAGCAGACCACTCCGTTGACTAGCCACTGACTCCACCCCTCTCTCCAACTTCTGTCTGAGGCTGGTGTCATATTTGACCCTAAAATGAGCTTTCGATGACATATCCACAGCATAACTAAGACCACCTATTTCCACCCCGTAACATTGCCCTTCTCTACCCTTGCCTCAGCTCATTTGCTGCTGAAGCCCTCATTCATGCCTTTGTTACCTCTAGACTTGACTATTCCAATGCACTCCTGGCTGGCCTCCCACATTCTACCCTATGTAAAATAGAGGTGATCCAAAACTCGGCTGCCCATGTCCTGACTCGCAGCAAGTCCCACTCATCCAATACCCCTGTGCTTGCTGACCCACATTGGCTTCCGGTTAAGCAACGCCTCGATTTCAAAATTCTCATTCTTATTTTCAAATCAGTCCATGGCCTCGCCCCTCCCTATCTTTGTAATCTCCTTCAGCCACACAACCGCCCCCTCAGATGTCTGTGCTCCTCTAATTCTGCCCTCTTGAGCATCCCTGAAAATAATCACTCAACCATTGGTGATGTTGCCTTCTGTTGCCTAGGCCCCAAGCTTTGGAACTCCCTGCCTAAACCGCTCCGCTTCTCTACCTCTCTTTCTTCCTTCAAGTTGCGACTTAAAACATACTTCTTTCACCAAGCTTTTAGTCTCCTGTAATAATTTCTACTTATGTGGCTTGGTATCAAATCTTTATCTCATAATACTCCTGTGAAGCGCCTTGGAACATTTCACGACATTAAAGGCACTAAATAAATACAAGTTGTTGTTGTTGTTGTATAATCTATGAATATATCTGTTGCTCTAAAGCATAATTTTGGGCTGATTCTGAACTAAAAAAAATCGAATACATGGAACTATATATTCCAAGCAGGTTAACTCTAATACTTAGATTGTTTATTGACTTTGTATGTACAAAAGTATTTATTGTTCTAATTTACAATTTCTAATATGTACTCCAAAAATAATTGTTAGTTTTACCTCCAGACTGGATTTCACTCTTGTCCTGCTCAGCTGCCTTCTTTGCCTTTTTTAAGGCTTGTCACCTACATCAAAGGCTGAGATTAGAGATCTGTTTTATGAATGATATCTGCATTACACAGATATACCATAGCAATCATTTAGTACCAAATTTTAAAATGAGCAGAAATGTTAAAGACACATGTGGCTGATTCTCATTCTCTCCTGATTCAAGTTGATCCAGAGATTCTTTGTAGAATTTTGTTTTCAATTTAACAACCTCAATGCTCAGAGCGCAGGCTTCTTTCTGAGTTGCTTCCAGTTTAGCCTGTTTTTTCCTTAAATTTCTGCTTCTATACTGCCAGAACCTTTATTGTCCAATTGCAAATGTATTATAGAAAGAAAGACATTCACGACCATCGGACGTCCCAAAGCACTTTACAATGAATGAAGTACTTTTTGAAGTGCAAACACTGTTGAATGTAGAAAACATGGCAGCCAATTTGCGCACAGCAAGCTCCCACAAACAGCAATGGTCAATTAATCTTTTTTTAAGTGATGTTGATTGAGGGATACCTATTGGCCAGGACACCAAGGATAACTCCTTTGCTCTTCTTCGAAATAGTGCTGCTGGATCTTTTACATCTACCTGAGAGAGCCGACGAGGCCTCGGTTTAGTGTCACATCCAAAAGATGGCACCTCAACAGTATAGCACTTCCTCAGTACTGCACTGGAGTGTCAGCCTAGATTTTTGTGCTCAAGTGTCTGGACTGGGACTATGAACTCACAACCTTCTGACTCAGGTGAGAGTGCTACCACTGAGCCATGGCTGACACAAATATTCAGCAGTGAACCTCAGCTGAACTTATTTGATCTTCCAGCAATATCCTCAGAGTATGAAGCCAGAAGAGAAAGAAAGATGAATTTATATAACACCTTATTATCTATTTCAGAAACACCTGAAAGTGCTTCACATAATTAATTGATTTAAAATGCAGATTCTGTTATGGAGGCAAATATGGCAATCAGTTTATTCACAGCAAGATCCCACAGAGGTGACTAGTTAATCTGTTTCTGATGCTGAAAGTAGAATAAGGAACATTGACAAGGAACTCAGAACCATTGGATATTGAGCAAGATTCCTCAATGAAGAGTTATTTTACCCTCAACAATAAGTTTGCTTTTAGCAACATAACCAAATTATAATATGCAGATGACTTTGAAGTTTTGTATCAGGATCTTGCAGGTTATGCAGGATCCACCATAGTGCTGTGTAGTATCCTATGTCATTTGGCACTACTTCAATGAAGACATTGATAGCATTAAAGGAACCAGCTTCCATCAATGCTATTTATTAAAAGTTCATGGTTGAATACACTGTTTTAGTATGCTACCAGTACCATCATCATCGTAGGCTTGCTTCCACGCCAAAAAGGGATGAGTTCACAGGTGGTTCAATGAAGGATCTAATAATCCAGATGCCAAACTACATCGTAAAGGGTGGAAGATGTCTGTGCTTGGATGTTTTTATGTGTGGTGGCCATTGCACACCAGCCACCACATGGGCTTGACAGAGGTAGGTCTTGGTCCAGTGGCAAAGATTACCCAAGACTAACTGGAGACCAGCTCAGCTGCACAGACCGAGCGCGCACACAGATTGCAGTGTGGGCTGGCCCGTGCTGCCCCTGGGACCTCATCTCTTCTAGGCCCCAGATTCACGCCTCTCTTGGGCCCTGGTCACTTCCCTCTATGGACTCTTGCCGCTCCTTCTGTGCCTGCCCGCGCTGCAATCAGCGACCTGGCTTCATAGCTGTCGCCCTCCTGCAGCAGTATGCGTTGCTCCCTGCAGTGGTATGCCACCGCACGCTGCTTCCTCCAATGGCCCCAGCCTGCTGATGGTCTTGCAGGCCGGGTTCACGCGTTTTCTGGGCTGGGCCGCTGTACGCTGCTCCCTGGTACCAGAGTTTGGATGGATGCAGATTTGAGTCCCATTTAAATTCTCAGCTGAGGTTAATCAAGTTGGGAGCTCGAAGCAAAATTGTTGTGTTTCTCAGCCAAGGCAGTCTTGCGCACCCAGACATAGCAGTCAACAATCATAAGAATGGGGAAAAATAAACTTTAAAAAATCATTATTTTCAATATATTATTACTAAAATTAAAGAGCTGTGAATTTAAGACATATGCTATGCTCAGGATTTGGCTGTTAAAAATAAGCTGGTATCTGAACCCCTTGCTTGAATATTTCACTCAATATCCTCTAAGTAAGCTGCCAATTTAATTTTTTTGATCGAGTAGCATTAATTCATCAAGTACAGTCCTCGGTATCCATTATTAGACATACTTTGTAGGAAAAACCTTAAGGATTGCCCATTCTTGATTGTCATAATAGTGATAGAAAATAATACAACAGCTTAAAGCACTGCTTAAGACATTATATTCAATGACTGCACGATGGAGACAACGTGGCCAAATAAAAAGAAGCAACCATCACACAGGAGACTTGCAATGCAACATTACTAACAATCTGAACACAGAGATAATAATTGTACTGATGACTTTATCTTGGAAACATTAAGCAAAGTTAGCTTTGGAGAAGAAAACATCATTAGGAAAACTTTCTTCACAAAAAGTCAAGATTCAGTGAAGATTGTCACATGTACATTCCCTCCATCTAATACAACATAGTTAGAATGAGCATGAGATTGTATTAGTAAGTTTTGTTGCTTCCAGTTTGTACTGTTTTCAGGCATTTCTTCATTTTCTATTTGGTCTGCCAGATAATCTGGTGCCCCTGGCATTATCCACTGCCTTTTTACTACAAAAATCCAGTTGCTGAAACATTCAGTTTTGCTATAGAAGGTCCTTTCAAATTGGCAGGTATTTTAAAGTTAAGGACCCTTGCAATGCCCTTTTGGTGTTATTAGAGAACAGACCGTGTGCTATTACTTTCTCAAAATCCCGCTTTATTTTTGTCAAGGGTTCTGCTGCAACTGAATTTGACTTGCCCACATCTATCATAAGATCTATCACTTCAACCCATTGTCTCTGTTGTGTCTTTTTGATTGAAGTGCATTTGGAATTCATAGCCTCAGTGTGCTTCGCTGCATCTGGAGATTCTGAACAAGATTTATTCCTGCAAAGTGCACATGTCAAAGCTGTTGAAATAACTTAAAATATTAGCTCACACAAAATACAGTACTAAACCAAATTCTTGTTTAATTACAACATACTCGCCATTTCTTTGGTGCTCTGATTTGCATAGTTTCAACATCTTCATAAATTTTCTTGGACATGCCATGCTGCAGCTGGATAATTCATAACAAGAGAAAATAGAATGCAAGTAAACTAGAAAGAGACAGAAAAACAGATTGTAAAAGCTTCTACAGTTATGTAAAAAGGAAGAGAATAGCAAAAATAAATGTGGGTCCCTTATGTGCAGGGACAGGAGAGATGATAATGGGGAATAAGGAAATAGCCAAGGCAGGGAAACGAATATTTTGCATCTGTCCTCATGTTAGAAGACATAAAATATATTCCAGAAATAGTGGGGAACCAAGGGTCTAGTGAGAATAAGGAAATTAAAGTAATTAATATTAGAAAAGAAAATGTATTGGAGAAATTCATGGGACTAAAAGCCGACAAATCCCCTGGAGCTGATGGCCTACATCCTAAGGTTTTAAAAGACGTGGCTACAGAGATAGTGGATGGGTTTTGATCTTCCAGAATTCCCTAGATTTTAGAATGGTCCACGCGGAATGGAAGGTAGCAAATGTAACCCTTCTATTCAAGAAAGGAGGGAGGATTCAGGAAAGAGTAAATTTAAAAGCAGCAAGAAAAATGTCAAGGTTCTAGAGCAGAGTAGAGTTTCGGGTAAAAATAAGCAGAGTGGGTCAGGAAAGGATAGAGAGAGTAACAAAGGTAATTATCATAGGCAGTCCCTCAGAATCAAGGATGACTTGCTTCCACGTCAAAAAGTTCACAGGTGTTTCAATGATGGACCTAAAATTCCAGGTCCGAACTAAATCTTGAAGGATGGAAAGTTCCTGTGCTTGGATTTTTTTAACGTGTGGTGACCGTTGCACCCCAGCCACCACACGGGCTTGACAGAGCTAGGTCTTGGTCCAGTAGCAGGGATTAACCAAGACGACTAGAGACCAACTCTGCTGCATGGACTTAGTGCGCACACATATCGCAGTGTGGGCTGGCCCGTGCTGCCCCTGGGCCCTCGCCTCTTCTGGGCCCCAAACTCTCTCCTCTCCTGGGTTCTGATTACATCCCTCTACAATCGCTCGACGCTCCTTCGCCCTGACTCGCCGCTCCTGCTGTACCTGCCCGCGCTTCAATCACCGACCTGGACCTTGATGACGTCCCTTTTCACTGCCGTTTCTCTCCTGCTGCAGCACGTGCTGCTCTCTGGAGTGGTATGCCGCCACACTGCTCCTTCCGCTCCCCTGCCTGTTTCGATGGTGCTTGCAGGCCGGGGTCCGCGCAGATCATTAATATAGATTGTAAATAGCTGAGGCCCCAGCACTGATCCTTGCGGCACCCCACTAGTTACAGCCTGCCAACCTGAAAATGACCCGTTTACCCGTTTATTAAAATGTAAGTAAATATTAGCTCAGCAGTTGGCTGTTTGTGGAAACTGACGTTGTGTTTTCGGATGATGTCACAGAGCGGCTGCATGCAGATCAAAACTAAGAGGGAACCAAGGATAGATCCCTGGAGAACACCAGAGGTAACAAGGTGGGAGCGGAAAGAGTACTCATTGCAGGTAATAGGGCATCACTGACTAAGGTGAATCAGGGAAAAATAGAAAAAAGCCAAAGCTAAAGGCACTATATCTGAAAGCACGAAGCATTCACAACAAAATAGATGAAGTAATAGCGGAGATAGAAATTAATAGGTTTGATCTTATAGGTATTAGAGAGAAAGAGTCTTGGCTCGGAAAATCAAGAAGTGGAGTCAGTTTGGGTGGAGCTAAGAAACAGCAAGTGGCAGAAAACATTGATGGGAGTTGTTTACACGGCCCCAACCAGTAGTGGTAATGCGGGGTACAGTATAAGTCAGGAAATTGGAGGTGCATGTAACAAAGTTAATACAATAATCATGGGGGACTTTAATCTACATATAGACTGGGCAGACCAAATTTGCAGTAATAGAGTGGAGAACGAATTCATGGAATGTATACAAAATGGTTTTCTAGATCAGTTTGTTGAGGAACCAACTAGAGAACAGGCTATTTTAGATCTAGTATTGTGCAATGAGAAAGGGTCAATTAATAACCTTATAGTAAAGGGGCCTTTAGGGAAGAGTGACCATAATATTATAGAACTTTACATTAAGTTTGAAAGTGATTTAATTAAATCTGAAACTAGGGTCTTAAACCTAAACAAAGGAAACTATGTATGTATGAGGAGAGAGTTGGCTATGGGTAGATTGGGAAACTGCACTAAAAGGTATGACGGTAGACAAGCAATGGCTAGCATTTAAAGAATTAATACATAACTGTGAAGAGAACGCCAAGAAGCTGCAGGGTGACTGACAGGTTAGGTGAGTGAGCAAATGCATGGCAGATGCAGTATAATGTGGATAAATGTGAGGTTATCCACTTTGGGGGCAAAAACATGAAGGCAAAATATTATCTGAATGGCGGTAGATTAGGAAAAGGGGCGGTGCAACGAGACCTGGGTGTCATGGTACATCAGTCATTGAAATTTGGCATGCAGGTACAGCAGGCGGTGAAGAAGGCAAATGGTATGTTGGCCTTCATAGCTAGGGGATTTGAGTACAGGAGCAGGGCGGTCTTACTGCAGTTGTACAGGGCCTTGGTGAGGCCTCACCTGGAATATTGTGTTCAGTTTTGGTCTCCTAATCTGAGGAAGGACATTCTTGTTATTGAGGGAGTGCAGCGAAGGTTCACCAGACTGATTCCCGGGATGGCTAGACTGACATATGAGGAGAGACTGGATAGACTGGGCCTTTATTCACTGGAGTTTAGAAAGATGAGAGGGGATCTCATAGAAACATATAAAATTCTAACGGGACTGGACAGGTTAGATGCAGGAAGAATGTTCCTGATGTTGGGGAAGTCCAGGACTAGGGGACACAGTCTAAGGATAAGGGGTAAGCCATTTAGGACTGAGAGGAGGAGAAACTTCTTCACTCAGAGAGTTGTTAACCTGTGGAATTCCCTACCGCAGAGAGTTGTTGATGGCAGTTCATTGGAGATATTCAAGAGGGAGTTAGATATGGCCCTTACGGCTAAAGGGATCAAGGGGTATGGAGAGAAAGCAGGAAAGGGATACTGAGGTGAATTATCAGCCATGATCTTATTGAATGGTAGTGCAGGCTTGAAGGGCCGAATGGCTTACTCCTGTACCTATTTTCTATGTTTCTATA
Source organism: Pristiophorus japonicus (assembly GCF_044704955.1). NCBI lineage: Eukaryota > Metazoa > Chordata > Chondrichthyes > Pristiophoridae > Pristiophorus > Pristiophorus japonicus. The sequence goes on from NC_091992.1 coordinate 87,858,178, forward strand.
ATTTACAACAAACATACAATACTTTAAGGCACAAAAACCCCACATGAAAAGTGATCCAATCATGGCTAACAAGAGATTAAAGATAGTATTAGATCATAGGAAGAGGCTCATAATGTTGTCAAAAGGAGCAATAAGCCTGAAGATCAGGAGGATTTTAGAATTCAGCAAAAGAGGACCAAGAAATTGATAAAGAAAGGGAAAATAGAATATGAGCAAACTGGCGAGAGGCAGAAAAATGGACTGTAAAAGCTTCTTGAGGTTTTTAAAAATGAAAAGATTTGCAAAACTAAATGTGGGTCCCTTACCGGCTGAGAAAGGAGAAATTATAATGGGGAATAAGGAAATGGCAGAGTAATTAAACAAATACTATGGCCCCGATACTGGTGGCCTTACCGCCCACTGCTGCCGAGTTCTGCTGCCGTTTTCCTCTCGCTTACAGTTTCCACTTGGGCTGGAGCGGGCAGGAGGGATGCACCGCCGGGAACCGCCCGCTGACGTCCACTGTCGGCCAAGTCATGTAAGTGGCCTCCCGCCCGCCGAGATGCCAAATTAGTGCAGGCAGGAGTCAGCGCCATCACGGCAAAGGACCGCTGCATGGAGGCTGTTTTTACCCTGATGGTAGGTATGAAGACGTGGAAGAAAAGGTTAGAAAACATCTTTAAAAAAAAGATTTACCTCGAAGGGGTCCCCTGAGGGTGTTCCATTTTTTTTTTGGTAATGTTTTTTTACTTTTCAGAGATCCCCTCTCCTTGGGCCAGACTCCATCCTTGGCGGCACTTGGACAGCAAGCTCATTTGCCGCCAGGATTGAGAGCTCCTGCCCGCTGCCGCCCAGATTGGCGGCATAAGCTGTTATTTTGCCGCTGGGCGGTACTGTCACCTGCTTTAGAGGAACCATTCAGGTAAAGTACCGCCCAGTCTCTTGGCGGCCATCGGCGGTCCTTTGGGCGGCAAATGGGCGGGTCTTGCTGCTCATGAAAATCGGGGCCTTTGTGTCTCTTCACGGAAGAAGACACGAAAAACCTTCCGGAAATAATGGAGTATCATGGATCGAGCGAGAATGAGGAACGGAAAGAAATTAGTATTAGTTAAAAGAATAGTACCGGAGAAACTAATGGGACTGTAAGCTGATATATCCCCTGGACCTGATGGCCTACATCCTAGGGTTGTGAAAGAGTTGGCTATAGAGATAGCGGATGCATTAGTTGTTATCTTCCAAAATTCCATAGATTCTACATGAGTTCCTGCAGATTGGATAGCCCCCGCTATTTAAGAAAGGAGGGAGAGAGAAAACGGGGTACTACAGACCAGTTAGCCTGACATCAGTAGTAGGGAAAATGCTAGAATCTATTGTTAAGGATGTGGTAACAGGGTACTTAGAAAAGAATAATAGGATTGGGCAGAGTCAACACGGATTTATGAAAGAGAAATCATGTTTGACAAATCTGTTAGAGTTTTTTGAGGTTGTAACAAGCAGAATAGATAAGGGGGGACCAGTGGATGTGGTGTATTTGGATTTTCAGAAGGCATTCGATAATGTGCCACACAAGAGGTTATTGAGCAAAATTAGGGCTCGTGGGATTGGGATTTTCAATTTGGCAGGCTTTAACAAGTGGGGTGCCGCAAGGATCGGTGCTTGTGCTTCAGCTATTTACAATCTATATTCAAGAGGGTGTGCCAGGCTCCAGGCTGTCTATTGGCGGCCTGGCCAAACCCGGGGGCATAACTGTTGAGGGGAGCCGCAGTGCCATTGTAGAAGGCCCAAAGCCTCACTGCAACACTGCGAAAAACTTGTTTTGGCACAGCCCAGCGGGCTGAAGATTTTCACAGCGGAATTGGGGGCTTACATCGGCAGTGTGCACTGTGATGACGCACTTAGGATGAATCAACAGCAGTGGAGCGGTAGGGGAGGAGCGGGCCACTGCCGGTTTACCGCTGGAGCGGAATTTTGATCATGGCGGCCATTACACAAAAGGTCGGCGGCCATTGCATTCCACAGTGTGACCGCTGCTTTCAGGTGTTAAGAGGCCTTAAGGAAAGGGGCAATTTTGGCCCCTTAGTCTTTGAGTATATTCAAGACAGAGATCGATAGATTTTTGGATACTAAGGGAATCAAGAGATATGGGAATAGTGCATGAAAGTGGCGTTGAGGTAGAAAATCAGCCATGATCTCATTGAATGGCGGAGTAGGCTCAAGGGGCTGAATGGCCTACTCCTGCTCCTAATTCTTATGTTCTTATGATCTTAATAAAAAACAGGTAAATATAAACCAGTTAGCCTGACATCTGTAGTATGCAAAATGTTAGAATCTATTATTAGGGACGTGGTAACAGGGCATTTAGAATATCATAATATGATTGGGCAGAGTCAACATGGATTTAAGAAAGGGAAATGGTGTTTGACAAATCTGTTAAGAGTTTTCTGAGGTTCAAACTAGATAAAGGGAAACCAGAGGATGTGGATTATTTGGATTCTCAAAAAGCATTCAATAAGCTGCCACACAAGAGGTTATTACACAAAATTAGAGCTCATGGGATTGGGGGCTAATATATTTGCATGAATTCAGGATTGGTTAACAGACTGAAAACAGAGAGTAGGAATAAACATGTCATTTTTGGGTTGGCAGGCTGTAACTAGTGGGGTACTGCAAGTTCAGTGCTTGGGCCTCAGCTATTTACAATCTATATCAACTTCTTAGTTGAGGAGACTGAATATATTGTATCCAAGTTTGCTAATGATAGAAAGCCAGGTGGGAAAGTAAGCTGCGAGGAAGATGCAAAGGCACTGCAAAGGGATATAGACAGGTTAAGTGAATGGGCAAGAATGTGGCAGATGGAATTTCATGTGCAAAACTGTGAAGTTATCTACTTTAGTAGGAAAAATAGAAAAGCAGATTTTTTTTTAAAGGCGAGAGACTGGGAAATGTTGGTAGTCGGAGGGACCTGGGTGTCCTTGTACACGAATCACTGAAAGTTAACATGCAGGTACAGCAAGCAATTAGGCAAGCTAATGGTATATTAGCCTTTATTACAAAGGGATTGGAGTTCTTACTGCAATTATATAGGGTCTTGGTGAGACCACACCTGGAGTACTGTATACAGTTTTGGTCTCCTTACCTAAGGATATACTTGCCTTAAAGAGTGTGCAACAAAGGTTCAAGAGACTGTTTCCTGGGATGAGGGGATTAGCCTATGAGAAGACATTGAGTAGACTAGGCCTAAATTCCCCAGAGTTTAGAAGAATGAGAGGTGATCTTATTGAACATATAACATTCTTAAGGGGCTAGACATGGCATATGCTGGGAAGATGCTTCCTCTGGCTAGGGTGTCTAGACCTAGGAGTCACAGAATAAGGGGTTGGCCACTTAGGACTGAAATTAGGAAAAATTTCTTCACTCAAAGAATTGTGAATCTTTGTAATTCTCTACTCCAGAGGGATACAGATGCTCAGTCATTGAATATATTCAAGACTGAGATTGATTGATATTTGGATATCAAGGGAATCAAGGGACAGGGGAATTGGGCAGGAAAGTGGCGTTGAGGTAGAAGATCAGATGTCAACTTATTGAATGGCAGGGCAGGCTTGAAGGGCTGAATGGACTACATCTGACATCATATGGACATCCAGAAGGTATTCAATATGGTCCCACACAAGAGATTATTAGCAAAAATGAGAGCTAACGGAAGTGGAGGTGACCTGTGACTTGGGTTCGATGTTGATTGGGAGGTAGGAGACAGATGGGGGAATAAAAGGTATGTACTCTGATTGGCAGGATGAGACAAGTAGTGTTCCCCAGGGATGTGTTCTGGGGCCTCAACTTTTCACCATATTTATTAATGACTTGGATGAAGGAATAGAGAGTTGTATATCTAAGTTTGCAGATGACATTAAGTTAATAGGGACAGGAAGTAGTGCAGATGGGAGCAGAAAGTTGTACAGGGAAATAGACAGATTAAGTGAGGAGATAAAACTATGGCAAATGGAGTTGAATGTGGGTAAATGTGAGGATCTAAGAAAGATAAATCGGAGTATTTTCTAAATGATGCAAATCTAGCAACTGAAGAAGAGCAAAGAGCTTTGGGAGTCAAGTTCACAAATCATTAAAATCTAGTAAACAGGTACAAAAAATAATCAAAAAGGTTAATGTATTGTTGGTGTTTATCTCAAGGGGACTGGAATACAAAGTGGAGGAAGTTATGCTTCAGTTGTATTCAGCACTGGTCAGAGCCCATCTAGTGTAGTGCATTCGGTCTTGGGCACAGCACATCAGGAAGGATATATTGGCTTTGAAGGACAGCGCAGATTCTCAAAACTCATAATAAACGCCATCGCTGGAAATAACGCCCATTTTTGGGCGATCTGCACAATAATGGAAAGTCTAGCTCATTGTGTTTAAATAGATTGCTGCAATGTGCTATTTAACTAGACTCAGTTTGCTGTTTTCTGAGTAAATAGACTGCTGTAAATCTTGCCATCGGTCCTACCCCACCTCCAATATTCCAACTTAGGCTTCCTGGTTTAGACTCTGTGATGCTCATTAATGATTCTTCAATCTGATTGGTTATAGAAATACACAGTTGCTTGCTCTTTTGCACACAGGTCCCAGGTGCCCAATAGGGGACGTTGTGCGTTTTGGCTCTTTACAGTAATTTCCAGTGCAAAACTCCATTTGTTCACCGTTAGGAAGACAATTAAATAAACATTGCCCAGACTATGAATTTATCAATTTAAGTTAAAAAAAATTTCTAATAATTAAAGTTAGCGGCAAACTAGATTAAGAAAGATCCTTTTCAGCACAGTTCCCTCTACAGGGGATCTATGGCGTGTATGACCAGCGCAAGCAACAGCGTGTATCTTCAACCAATCTGAGTGAAGAATCCTCACTGAGAGCTGCAGAATCTAAACCAGGAAGTATAGATTCGAATATTTAATTCAATATAAAATCATGTACAGAAAGCAAAATAAAGTGAGGGAAAGAAAGATGTTATTAAGAGAGAGAAAAAAGAGACAAATAGAAAAATAAAAATAAAATATTTAAAAAAAATCTCCAACAATTGAATTCTGAAGGAATGAGACTCCACACTTGGAAATAAAATTTTCAGTGCCAGAGAGGTTGTCTGTCAGTAATTAAGATTTATCATGCCATTAAAAATTCTCTTACATCTGAAAGCATCAGCTCTAACGTTTTTGGGGTGTATTTAATGGGTAACTAGTGGGTAAGTATAGCACTTTATGTATTTTTATTGCTGAATCTCTCAGCAAGCTACTGGTGTAGCGAAGCTTGTGGCAGAGCAGGGCAGATCAGACAGCAACATCGAGATTTCTGCGTTTAACTGCGCAAGTGCGGACACCAGAGGTTTCTGTCTGATTTACTCCATAACAATGGTGAGTGCTGATAGGCTCACCGTTATTTCTATTGTAAAATCTCGGCCATTGAAACAGGTTTTTATGCATAGTGACAGCAACTATTTTTTAAATACTGTTTTATATTGATTTTACTATCCCAATTACTCCTCATGTTAATTTTTCTGATAATGTGATACACATATTTATCATACTGACAGTGTGTATAATGTTCATATACTGATAACATTCATCATTTATGAAAATGGGCCAGATTTTATGGTCGGCGGTGAACGAATGGGACTTGTCTGAACAGAGCAAACAACTATGTAACTCCTTAACCAATCAGATTGAAGAATCGGTAATAAGCAGCATAGACGCCGAACAGGAAGTGTTAATTAGAATATTTAATTCATTGTCAAATCTGGTACAGAAAGCAAAATAAAGATTGGATTAAGAGAAAGAGATAGAAAAGACAGAAAAAAAGAGTAAAAATGTTTTTATTTAAATTTATTTATTTTTTAAATCTTCAACAATAATTAAAATTTGAAGGAATGAGACTCCACACTTCTTAAAGTTAATTTTCAATGTCAGAAAGATTTTTCCAGCAGTAATTCAAACTCATTACGCCATTAAAAGGTACTTACACTGGACTGTACCTGCCCTCACCTTTTCTGGCGAGTTTAGTTTGTATATATCAGGTAAGTACAGCTACTTTATACCGTGTCATGTATTTCAATGGTGAGATACCATTATAGTGCAGTTTTTGGACAGGCACGGCATCTCGAACAGCAACTTCCTAATATACGCACTTATATATGCCCTGGATATACGCCGCTGGAAGTTGCTGGCCAATTTATATTTCTATAATAATGAGCACTGTTAGTCTCACTGTTATTTTAATCACAAAATCTGTCACATAATTCTTTGGCTGATATGTCTTATTTTGGAATAAGTTTCTGGTTATGATCGATTAATCATGTATATATTTAACAATGCACAAGTTCTACCAATAAAACATACAAGTTATGACAGTCAATTTCAATTTCTCTACATGGTAAATATTGTAATCGTCAAGGCTAATTAATCAATAATCATTGAAGATAGTAGTGCACCTTATTTGAGTTAAAAAAAAATGTTTACTGTAAAGATTCGCGACCTGAATGAAAAATAGTGCACCACTCGTTTTACAGTTTACTTTCATTTCTAGCCACATCAAATTCAGAATGAATTCAATATTAGTCTGGGAGTCTCTATTTCAATATTCCATGTAAAGCACAATGTTCAGGAGATACATTCGTAATGAGTAATTTGAACACTGTAGCCAAAGGATCTGCTGTTAGCTCTTTGTTGCGATACCATATATACATGCATATAAAATTACATTACCATTCTGAAAAATTAGCAGAGGAAATAAGAAAAATGTGAGGATATTTTTTAATTCTAACAGCTAACATTAAAAGGAACACTAGTTGTAGGACAATTAAAAATATGAATTATAAAACCAGTAAGATTTCACTGCAGACTGCAGCGAAACAGAGGATTGTATTATTATGGTACAGTTATACAAGCACTTTCAAGTCCCCTGTTCCATATTTGACTTTTTACACAACATATTTTCTTCAGTTCAGCATTACTGGCCAACTCGAAGATTCCTTACATCCCCATACAATCAGAATTGCCCGTTTCTCTGCCCAATAATAGGTAGATAATAGCGAGATTCAATGATCATAACAAAGAACCCTAGTCCACTACTGTGACTTTTGGAATGTATCATGTGCCACCATATGATTCTCTTCTCCTTGAAAGACCGACTGGATGTGTACTTTTATCAAATTGAGACACAGATTTTGGACCAGTGATAGATAAATGAACTTGTTTTTTCTCTAGATATAGACTATCAACAAGAATTCACTTAATGCAATGTCAACCTAATGTCCTTTGCTTTGCAACTGAAAAAAACACACAGATCTCTAGCTGTTGGCTTTGAGACTGAAAACTGATGACAGGCTGACAACTAGCCCCTAATAATAATCTGGAAGAAGAAGTCCCAGACTAATGACCTGTCAATCACCAAGGATTTCACCCAATGAATCTGTCTACTCCTCAAAGATTTAAGAATCAGATGTCCACTAAAACCATAACATTAAGTTTGAGCCTATACTTAAATCTTTCTCTATGTGGCTTGGACCACCAACATAGCTAACCCAAAATAGAATGCTTTATCTACCAAAGCAACATTAAATTATGTAGCCATTCATCAATATTGAATGTAGGTAATTATTGACAATGGCAAAGATGTTTGCTCTGGATTGATTACCTAATGAATACTTCAGACAACCATTGTATGGGTCACAAAAATACTTGTGCCTTATGGAGTCTTTCCAGACAACTCATCCGTTCCAAATGATGGCTTTACTGCTGAAAAGATGTTGGCCGGAATTTTACCGGCACTCAGAGAGCAAGTTTGGAGGTGGGTCAGCTGTCAAAATGGAAATTATTGACAGCGGGTCGGGAGCCCGCTGTCAACCTGCCTCCAAAATAGTTTCCCAGGGGATGGGTCTGTCAGCACTTAACAGATCCGACACCATGCAGCAGAGGCAGACAATTTACATCAATAACAGCTAGTTAAAAGAAAATTAACAATTTTACCCTCGACTTACAATTTTTCCAGCTTTTTGACGAGGTTCATGGTGCTCGGGGATCACATCAGGTAAGGTTTTCAATTAGTATACATTCCTCTGAATAGTTGACAGCTGCAAATGTGGTATAAAAGCTACCATTTCACAGCTGTTCACTTTCCAATCTTAGAAGCCGGAGCCTTCAGGATTTGGAATACATTTTTGAGCTATATGCAGGTTGGAATTGTTTGGAATAAACTGTCTATCCATTGTCACCTCCTTGGAACAACCTTTCTTGCCACTGTCAGATCGCTTCTGTCATTTTGACTTCAGCTGCCATCTATTCCATCAGCATCGGTGCCCTTGAAAAAATCTCACCTTTGTCCTCAGAATCCCATCATAATCTGCTACAGACCAACATCAGCAGGTACACCTGCATCACCAGTCACACCAGCAGCACCAACAACACCAACCTTCTCCACAATCACCTGATGCTGTACAGGACACAGGGCATAAGCACCCGACCATGGTGCAGCCCAGGTGGCCAAAGATGGATTCACCATGGCCAGGTTTACTTCAGTTGATGCTGTACACCCTGACTGCCACATGATGCGCTAGGTTAGCACCAGAAAGCATCCCTGCAATGCCCAAAGCCATTCCTTTCACACTCGTCACCATTGTGGTGATATCCTTATGTCTCACGATTCACTACAACTCACAAACCACTTCCAAAGGTGCACACAAATCTGTCGAGGAAGACAAAGTGTTGAAAATAAAGATTTCAATGTTTGACAACACATTAGCAGATACATTACATGAACATTGGCTAAAAGACCCAAGTCCCTACCATTGTGTGTTGTTAGTTGGTCTGATTCGACTAGGGTGAGGGTGATTGTGAGGTGCGGCTAGTGAGATAGGGAAGTGACAATATAAATAGAGAGATAGGGAAGGGTAGAGGTGTAAGGTAAGTTGATGTGAATAAGTATATGCAGGAGTTGGATAGGGATGGCAGTGTGATAGGAATGTGATGAGTGGCACAGCAGGATGAGGTTGAATGTGGCATTGCAGTAACGTTTCGTGATCTACTGAGATCATTGAAAGGTGTGTACCACTGTGCCTGGTCCTTCTGACCACATCCCTGCTTGTGCTCTCCTGTGAAGTGTGCAGCCAGGCTGCGATGGTCTCCTGGGGATGTCTCTTCCACCCACTGGAAGGGAAGAGAACCTCCCTTTGTGCTGTGACTCCCTCCATAAGCATATGGAGGGAGTTATGGGAGAGCCTGGGTGCAGCCCTGCACCTCTGTGCAGTGCCTGTAGAACACTGACAACACAACTGTCAAAATCAGTTTGGCCATGATCCATTTAAGGAAACCGGTTGATGACTTGTCATGAAATGGCTTCATCCAACCAACTTCCTTTTAATTGGCCGAAAACCTTGCTGGGCAGGCTCATCAAGCCCTATATCGTAAAATTGCTTGGAGAGAGCGGGTTACAGGCAACAGCATGCCGGAACGTCGCTAAAGACCCCAGCTGCCCCGGACTCACCACGGTTGGCGAAGTCGAGGCTGTTTTGTTTGACATTTGGTGTCAATCTCTTACCTGTTGTTTCTTGCAATACAAGTTCATTTTTGTCACATTCAGATAGAATAATTTCATCTGCCTTTGATAAATAACTCTGGAGCAAGGTCAGTTGTAAATCTTAGCATCCAATAACTGGTTCTAACTTAGTCTCACCTTATTTGACTTTCATAAATACTGCAGTTGCTCCAAATTCTACCATTTCTGAATCCCTATGGCTTTGGTTTAGAATCATAGAAATTTCAATACAAGAGGTAATTCAGCTCAAATAGTGCCAGTGCTAATGTCTGCTCTGCATTGGAGCTATCTTCTGTAATTCAATATCCTCGCTCTTTGCTTTAGCATCCTTTAGTTTTTTCTTTTCAAGTGTTTATCTAATTCTATCTTAAATGCTCTGATTGATTCAGCTTTACTGATTGACTTACTGTAATGTGTTCTATATTTTTTTTAAATTGTGGAAAGAATATTTTTCTAAACTCTCCCTTTATATATTTTTCATTCAAACTGTATGCCTCCTTATTACTCAATCACAGACCTGTGGAAATAATCTTTCACATAAGCTTCTCATACCCTGTCAAAACCTCAAAGACTTTCATTAGATCACTCTTGAACTTCTCTGATTTAATGAGTATCTGTCCTTCATAACTATATCCTCTACTCCCTGCAATCATTCTAATAAATTTCCTAAGGCTCCAATATTCAATACTGTACACAATCATGACCTAATCAATGGCCCATAGAGATTTGTCATCACATTATTGCTTTTGATTACCCCATGCCCCATATACAAAACCAAGCTATCATTTGTTCTTTTTATGGTTTCTCATTCTACAACCCTGTTTTTAAAGATCTATCATTATCCATGTATTCTTCTTAACTCTATTCAGAATTTTAATCCTTAGGTTATAATTCCATTCTCTGTCTCCCTCATCTCCCTAATGTGTACTGTACTTCACTTTTGTCTACATTGGTAGTGTATTTGTTACATATCTGTTGATTATTTTAACATGTCTCTGTTCTTTTACAGTCTTCCGCATTCTCCCTCACCATCTGTCATGATCCACTAATTTAACGTCTTTATCGTTGTTAATTGCTCCATAATTATGCCAACATTATTTATGTGTTTGGAGAATCCCTACATAAAAGCCTAGGGCACACAATTTAACAACTTGCCAATCTGTTAAACATGTTTACTCTTACCATCTGTTCTTCAATCCGACATCCGTCCCACTGCCCATGCTGCCAAATTAACTTTAATGCCATGGGCCTTAATCTTCACAGATATCTTGTGTGCTACTTTATCAAACACTTTTTGAACAAATACCAGCACATCCACTGTGTTCCCTTTGTCTATACCCCTCATTTTTGTAAAACGGTGCAGCTTTACTCTTCCCCCATTCTTTTCTATTAACTACAAAGTGGAACGTAGTTTTAAATTTGGAAATTCCATATATTGTGTACTGTATAATATTTTGCTGTAACAATGTTGAAAACACAAAAAAAAACCTGTGGGGGTGGAGAATACTGCGTTAACACGACTTGTTAATCTAATGATTCCTCGTCTAACGTATTTAAAGACCGACTCAATTTTAAGAATTTTCAGAACAGGCAAGTTGCTCGCGCGTCCATTACATTTCAATTTCTGCATTAACGTAAATGTACAAACACCCCGAGTGTTCTGTGCAGCTGGATACATAACAGTGTGTGTTGATCAGATACTACTGAAATTGATATATGATACTTTGTGTACATCGTTTCTGAACCAGCTGTTAGTGGTAAGGTCTTGGACGACAACCAGTGTGCCAGTCAATAATGACTCATTAAAATGCAGTTGGGTTTTATATATGAAATATTCTGCACTTTCTATCAAATTTAATTTCAAGGTGACCTATTAAGTTTTTTTTTCTCTTTAAGCAAAGTAGTTTAGATTTGGCGGAATTAGCATCCCTTACCTTAATTGATTCTGCCCAATGAAAAGATGTGTACAGTGACTGTAACAAAAGAAAAAAAGACAGGTAAATCATCCGTATATCATCACTGAAAATGAAAGGCAGTCTTTTCAAATACCATATACAAAATCATTTCATTTTATGTGTGTCAGTCTCAAAACAATAATGGTTTGTTACATTCCAGTATATAATTACTAATAGAAAAACAATAACGTTCCAACATGTTAAAGATGATGAGATGTCTAAATAACTAATCCATAATACCACAAATATCATTCAGAGAGTTACTATACTATCATTAATACCCTAATTACCGTGAAGAAAATCAATAACGAAGAGACTCGATGGTTGGACGCTAGAAGCGTCCGAGGGGCTGTGGGACAACCTATATACACGGAATTTTTGCCGGCGTAGCAGGTCCAGTCCCTATTTGGTATTTCAAAAGCCTGACGAGCAGATTTGCTTATTGCATTAACTCTCGTATTCTCACACCAGGATAAAATTAGAGAAGCAATGTCAGTAGTTTTGAGTGGAATTCTTGAACCACTAATCCAGTCCTCATCAAATGTCTCCATTACTGACCACGTAAAGCTAACGTGGCAATTTTTATCAAGCGCAAAATCTTTGACGAATTGAATCTCTAATTTAGGCTGATGGCTCTTTCATGGTCAGCACAGACGGCGAATAAATTTCAGTAAATTTACTCCTCCAAAAAATTATTCATAGAATAGAAGTTCAGTAATTGTTTAATTGCAAGCAAAGCCTTTCACTGATTTACATCAATAATTAGCATTTACCTGGAGTTTATTTTATACCTGAAATACAAAATTTTTTTCCACGCCGCTTGAAATTTCGCATAGACTAATTGTTATCACATCGTCTTATCATCTCCATTCATAAATTAGTATATACTTGTGGGTGGTGGGTGACGAGACAACCTGTTTACAACAAAATGCAACACTATTCGTGATGCTGCTGCTGGAAGATACATTAAATCTGGTTGGATTAATTATGCCATAATTGCATAGCTGGGATCAGAACTTCATCTGATGGGCAATCATATACTTAAATTGGCAACTCATCACTTTATTGCACAATGTCTTGCGGAAGGGACATAAATACTTAGCATGTGTTACTCAAATTTTAATATTGTGTTACATAGTTACTGGATACCTTTAGCTCAGATGAGTGCTACATTTCAGTAAGCACGAGCTACTAATGTTAACAGCAGCCCGAATATTTGCACCATCTACATTTTGGAGGGCAATGTAACATAATGAGCATGTAATATAGATCCCCAAACAGTTGGAGGGAGCTAGAGGAGCAAATATGTAGGCAAATTGTTGTAAAGTCTAAAAATCATAGCGTAGAAATAGTAAGGGATTTTAACTATCCAAATATTGATTGGGACAAATTTAGTGTGAGGGGTATAAAGGGTGCGGAATTCTTGAAATGCATTCAAGACAACCTTTTTAGTCAGTATGTAGCAAGCCCAACACGAGAGGGGGCGGTCTTGGATTTAGTTTTGGGGAATGAAGCTGGGCAGGTTGAAGGCGTATTAGTGGGGGAGAATTTGGGTGCCAGTGACCATAATTCAGTCAGATTCAAGTTGGTTATGGATAAGGACAAGAATAAGCCTGGAATAAAAACTCTGAATTGGGGAAAAGCTAATTTTTCTAAGTTAAGGAATGATTTGGCCATAGTGGACTTGAAACAGCTATGCGGGTAAATCAGTGTCGGAACAGTGGGAGGCATTCAAGGAGGAGATCCGGAAGGCTCAGGCCAAACATGTGCCCTTAAAGAAAAATGCTGGGAAAAATAATTCTAGAGCCCCCTGGATGTCCAGGGACTTACAGGGAAGGATTAAGAAAAAAAAGGGATGCTTATATCATATGCCAACGGCTAAATACTTTAGAATCTTTGGGCTCAAGTTTCGGACCCCCGCTAGAACGGCACACATCAGAGAGGCCTGCCTAATTTTTACAACAAAAATTGCGGCGAATACTTACCTCACGATTCTCCAATAGTTGTAGGCCCATTTTCAGCTCGGCGCTGCACAGCAGGAGCTGTTGGGGACGGAGCTACAGTCCTGCACCAAAAACAGTGCCGGCAGCTGCGCACGTGCGCCGTGGAGGCTGCGCGCGTGTGCAGTACCTCCTGGCCCTTCCAGCGCATCCTGTCTCCGGGCGATGACCCTATCCCTGGCCGAAGTGAACGTTGCCCCTATCCCCGGCCGAATGGCCTGACACTGCTTACCTCGTCGGCGGCGGGGCCCGCCCGCCTGGCATCTCGCTGGGGGCGGGCTCCGCCTGGAGAGTCGGCAGCGGCGATGGCCCGGCATCTGCGGCGTGTGGGCCCCGCCCGAAATCCTCGGCGGGGGCCCGGCTTCTTCGTCGGCAGCGGGGCCCACCCGCCCAGCATTTCGCAGGGGGCGGTCCCCACCCGAAGAGTTGTCGGCAGTGGCCCGGCATCGACTGCGTGCGGGCCCCGCCCGGATTCCTCGGGGAGGCCCGGCTTCTTCGTCTTCTTCTCCCCCCACTCCCGTTCATCATTTTCTCCTCCCCCTTTATCTTCTCCGCTGCCCCCCCATTCACCTTCTCCCCCTCTTCACTTCTCCCCCCATCTCTTCTCCTCCTCTTCTCTTCTCCCCCCATCTCTTTTCTCCCCGCCTCTTCTCTCCACCGCCTCGTCTCTCCCCCCCCTCTCTTCTCCCCCCCCTCTTCTCCCTGGTGCTGCAGCAGGTGAGTAGAAATAATTTTTTATTCATTGAGTGATTTTTTTTTTTAATTTTAATTTTTTAATTTTTTTTGATTGATTGGTTGATTTATTGATTTATCATTTATTATTGATGATGGGTCTTTATTTGAAAAAGTGAAGTGTTTAACATTTGTAAACACCCCTTCCCCCCCACCCCCACCTCCATCTCTCGATCCCTACGCCTGATTTCTAAGTGCAGGCAAGGTTTTTCTGAGCGTACAAAAATCTACACTTACTCTATTCTAAGTTAGTTTGGAGTAAGTTTTCGCTGCCTAAACTTGCAAAACAGGCGTAAGTGGCTGGACACGCCCTCTTTTGAAAAAAAACTGTTCTAAAATGGAACTATTCCAACTCACTAGAACTGGAGCAAACTAAATGCCGAGAATTGCAATTTCTAAGATGCTCCATTCTAAACTAGCTGCTCCAAAAAAATAGGAGCAACTCAGGATGAAACTTGAGCCCTTTAGAGGGATATCGAAAGTTAAGAGGCAAAATTAAAAAGGATATTAGGAATGCTAAGAGAGAGCATGAGAAATTCTTGGCCAGTAAAATTAAGGACAACCCAAAGATGTTTTATAAATATATTAAGTGTAAGAGGGTAACTAAAGAAAGGGTAGGACCTATTAGAGACCAAGAAAGTAATCTTTGTGTGGAGACCGAAGATGTTGGTAGGATTCTTAACATATACTTTGCATCTGTTTTCACAAAGGAAAGGGGTAATGCAGATACTGCTATCGAGGAGGAATGTGATATTCTGGATGAAATAAATATAGTGAGAGAGGAAGTATTAAGTGGTTTATCAGCTTTGAAAGTAGATAAGTCCCCAGGCCCGGATGAAATACATCCCAGGCTGTTGAGCAAGTAAAGGAGGAAATAGCAGAGGACTTGCCCATCATTTTCCAGTCCTCTTTGGATCTGGGCATGGTGCCGGAGGATTGGAAGACTTCTAATGTAGTACCCTTGTTTAAGAAGGGAAAAAGGGATAGGCCGAGTAATTACAGGCCTGTCAGCCTAAGCTCAGTGGTGGGAAAATTATTGGAAAAAGTCCTGAAAGATAGGATAAGTCTTCATTTGGAAAGGCAAGGATTAATTAGGGACAGTCAGCACGGATTTGTTAAGGGAAGATCGTGTTTGACTAACCTGATTGAATTTTTTGAGGAGTAAACTAAGAGAGTCAATGAGGGTAGTGCGTACGATGTAGTATATATGGACTTTAGCAAGGCTTTTGATAAGGTCACACATGGTAGACTGGTCATGAAGGTTAAAGCCCATGGGATACAGGGCAAAGTGACAAGTTGGATCCAAAATTGGCTTGGAGGTAGGAAGCAAAGGGTAATGATTGATGGATGTTTTTGTGACTGGAAATATGTGTCCAGTGGGGTTCTGCAAGGCTCAGTACTGGGCCCCTTGCTTTTTGTGGTATATATCAACAATTTAGATTTGACAATAGGGAGTATGATTAAGAAGTTTGCAGACGACACTAAAATTGGCTGTGTGGTTGATAATGAAGAGGAAAGTCATGGGCTGCAGGAGGATATCAATCTACTGGTCAGGTGGGCAGAGCAGTGGCAAATGGAATTTAATTCAGAGAAGTGTGAGGTGATGCACTTTGGGAGGGCTAATAAGGATAGAGTATACACATTAAGTAGTAGGCCATTTAATATTGTAGATGAACAAAGGGACCTTGGAGTGCTTGTCCACAGATCCCTGAAAGTAGCAGGCCAGGAGGATAAGGTGGTTAAGAATGCATATGGAACGCTTGCCTTTATTGGCCGAGGCATAGAATATAAGAGCAGGAATTTATGCTTAAATTGTATAATACTTTGGTAAGGCCACAGCTGGAGTACTGCATGCAGTTCTGGTCGCCGTATTATAGGAAGGATGTGATTGCACTAGAGAGGGTGCAGAGGAGATTTACTAGGATGCTGCCTGGAATGGAGAATCATAGTTATGAGGACAGATTGGATACGCTGGATTTGTTCTCATTGGAATAGAGGAGGCTTCACCGAGGTGTACAAAATATTGAGGGGCCTGGACATAGTGGATATTAAGGGTCTATTTCCATTGGTGGATAGGGTCTATTACGAGGGGGCATAGTTTTCAGGTGATTGATGGAAGGTTTAGAGGGGATTTGAGGGGGGACTTCTTTATGCAGAGGGTTGTGGGGATCTAGAACTCACTGCCTGGAAGAGTAGTGGATGCAGAAACCCTCACCACTTTTAAGAAATGGTTGGATGGGCACTTAAAGTGCAGTAATCTTCAGGGTTATGGACCTAGAGCTGGTAATTGGGATTAGACTGGATGACCTTTTGTTGGACGGCGCAGATATAATGGTAAGTACTGCAGGGAATAGATTACGGCCAGGGTGATCTCCTGGACTAGTGTCGATCGCCTGGATGGGTCAGAGAAGAATTTTCCCAAATTTTTTCTCCCTAAATTGGCGTGGGTTTTTATCTGTTTTTTGGCTCTCCCATGGAGATCACATGGCTCCGGTTGGGGTGGAGTGTAGATGTTTTCAGTATAAGGTGTATCGCAGTTGTGTGAGGTGGACTGGTTGGGCTGGGTGCTCTTTGCCTTTCTGTCATTGTTCATAGGTTTATATGTAACCTTTAGGGCTGCTGTCCAAGGGCCGTGTGGCTCTTTGTCGGCTGGCATGGACACGATGGGCTGAAATGGCCTCTTTCTACGCTATAAATTTCTATGTTTCTATGTTTCTAACATCTGAAAACACCAGCTCTAACTTTTTTTGGGTGTTTTTAGTGGGTCACTAGTGGGTAAGTATAACCCTTTATATATTACATTGCTGCATCTCTCAGCGAGGTACTGGTGTAGCGAAGCTTGCGGAGGAGCAGGGCAAATCAGACAACTTCCAGATTTCTGCATTTAACTGCACAGGGGTGGGCGCCAGAGGTTTGTGTCTGATTTACTCCATAACAATGGTGAGCGCTGATAGGCTCACCATTATTTCTGTCGTAAAATATGAGCCCTTGAAACAGGTTTTTATGCATAGTGGCAGCAACTATTTTTTAAATACTGTTTTACATTAATTCTGCCATCTTAATCATTCCTCGTGTTAATTTTTCTGATAATGTGATACACATATTTATCAAACTGACAGTGTATATAATGTTCATATACTGATAACATTCATCATTTGTGAGAATGGGCCAGATTTTATGGTCGACGGTGAACGAATGGGACTTGTCTGAACAGGACAAACAACTATGTGTCTCCTTAACCAATCAGATTGAAGAATCATTAATAAGCAGCATAGACTCCGAACCAGGAAGTTTCAGTTCGAATATTTAATTCATTGTCAAATCTGGTACAGAAAGCAAAATAAAGATTGGATTAAGAGAGAGAGATAGAAAAGACAGAAAGAAAAGTGAAAATGTTTATTTAAATTTAAAAAAAAATCTTCAACAATAAATTAAAATTTGAAGGAATGAGACTCCACAATTCTTAAAGTTAATTTTCAATGCCAGAAAGATTTTTTGGCAGTAATTAAAACTCATCACGCCATTAAAAATTACTTATACTGGACTGTACATGCACTCACCTTTTCTGGTGAGTTTAGTTTGTATCAGGTAAGTACAGCTACTTTATACCGTGTCATGTATTTCAATGGTGAGATACCATTATAGTGCAGTTTTTGGACATCTCAAACAGCAACTTCCTAATATATGCACTTAATGTGCAAATGCGATTGCTGGAAGTTGCTGGCCGATTTATACTTCTATAATAATGAGCACTGTTAGCCTCACTCTTATTTTAATCACAAAATCTGTCACATAATTCTTTGGCTGATATGTTTTATGTTGGAATAAGTTACTGGTCATGATAGATTAATCATGTGTATATTTAACAATGCACATGTTCTACCAATAAAACATACAAGTTATGACAGTCAATTTCAATTTCAGTTTCTCTACATGATAAATACTATTGGCTGTAATCATCAAGGCTAATTAATCAATATTGAAGTTAGAAGTGCACCATATTTGAGTAAAAAAAATGTTTACTATAAAGATTCGTGCCCTGAATGAAAAATAGTGCACCACTCATTTTACAGTTAACTTTCATTTCTAGCCACATCAAATTCAGAATGAATTCAATATTAGTCTGGCAGTCTCTTTTTCAATATTCCATGTAAAGCACAATGTCCAGGAGATACATTCATAATGAGTAATTTGAACACTGTAGCCAAAAAGATCTGCTGTTAGCTCTTTGTTGTGATACCATATATACATGCATAAAAATTACATTACCATTCTGAAAAATTAGCAGAGGAAATAAGGAAACTGTGAGGATATTTTTTAATTCTAACAGCTAATATTAGAAGGAACACAATTTGCAGGACAATCAAAAATGTGAATTATAAAACAAATAAGAGTTCACTGCAGACTGCAGGGAAACAGAGGTATTATTATGGTACAGTTATACAAGCACTTTCAAGTCCATGTCCCATATTTGAGTTTTTACACTACATATTTTCTCAGGTTCAGCATTACTGGTCAGTTCTGTAAGATTATTTATATCCTCATACAATCAGGAGTGCCCGTTTCTCTGTCCAATAATAGCTAGATAATAGCGAGACTCAATGATCATAACTAAAGACCCTTACGCAGTAAAGTGGCTCCTGGAATGTATCATGTGCCACCACGTGATTCTCTTCTCCTTGAAAGACTGACTGGATGTGCACTTTTATCAAATTGACACACAGGTTTTGGACCAGTGATAGATAAATGAACTTGTTTTTTTCCCTAGTCATAGACTATCAACAAAAATGCACTTACTTCAATGTCAATCTAATGTCCCACATTTGCTTTGCACAGAAAAAACACACAGATCTGTAGCAGTTGGCTTTGAGACTGAAAACTGATGGCAGGCTGACAACTAGCCCCCAATAATACTCTGCAAGAAGAAGTTACAGACTACTGACCTGTCAATGAACAAGAATTCCACCCAATCAATGACCCTGTCTACTCCTCAAAGATTTAAGAAACAGATGTCTATTAAAGCCACTACATTAAGTTGGAGCCTATTCTTAAATGTTTCTCCAGGGGCATGGACCACCAATACAGCTATCGCAAAATAGAATGCTTTATCTACCAAAGCAACATTAAATTAAATAGCTATACATCAATATTGAATGTAGGTAATCTTTGACAATGGCAAAGATGTTTGCCCTGGATTAATTACCTAATGAACACTTCAGACAACCAGTGTATGGGCCACAAAAATAGATGTGCCTTATGGAGTCCTTTCCAGACAACTCATCTGTTTCGAACTGAGGGCTTTACTGCTGAAAAGATGTTGGCCGGAATTTTACCAGTACTCAGAGGGCAAGTTTGGAGGTGGGTCAGCAGTCAAAATGGAAATTATTGACAGCGGGTCGGGAGCCTGCTTTCAACCTGGCTCCGCACTAGTTTCCCAGGGCTTCACAGATCTGACACCATGCAGCAGAGGGAGGCAGTTTACATCAATAACAGCTAGTTAAAAGAAAATTAAAGACAATTTTACCCTCAACTTACAATTTTTCCAGCTTTTTGACCAGGTTCATGGTGCTCAGGGATCATGTCAGGTAAGTAGGTCAGGTTTTCAATGAGAATACATTCTTCTAAATAGTTGACAGCTGAAAATTTGGTATGAGCTACCATTTCACAGCTGTTCACTTTCCATTCTTAGAAGCTGGAGTCTTCAGGATTTGGAATACACTTTTGAGCTTTATGCAGGTTGGAATTGTTTGGAGTAAACTGTCTATCCGCTGTCACCTCCTTGGAACAACCTTTCTCACCACTGTCAGATTGCTTCTGTCATTTTGACTTCAGCTGCCATCAGCACCGGTGCCCTTGAAAAAAATTTCATCTTTGTCCTCAGAGTCCCATCACACCAAGCTCCAACACTGACATCACCAGGTACACCTGCATTACCAGTCACACTAGCAGCGTCAACAACAACACCAACCTTCTGCACAATCACCTGATGCTGCACGGGATACAGGGCATAAGCACTTGACCACGTTGCAGCCCAGGAGGCCAGGGTCATATTTACTTCAGTTGATGCTGTACACCCTGGCAGCCACATGATGCGCCAGATTAGCGTGGGAGCACAGTGCCGCATTTCTGAACTCTTTGCTTCAGCACGCGGTCTGAAGTTTGGATTAAGATAGGAGCAGGGAGGTCTTGCTGCAGCTATACAGGGCCTTGGTGAGGCCTCACCTGGAATGTTGTGTTCAGTTTTGGTCTCCTAATCTGAGGAAGGACGTTCTTGCTATTGAGGGAGTGCAGCAAAGGTGCACCAGACTGATTCCCGGGATGGCAGGACTGACATAAGAGGAGAGACTCGATCGACTAGGCCTGTATTCACTGGAGTTTAGAGGAATGAGAGGGGATCTCATAGAAACATCTAAAATTCTGATGGGACTGGACAGGTTAGATGCAGGAAGAATGTTCCCGAAGTTGGGGGAGTCCAGAACCAGGGATCACAGTCTAAGGATAAGGGGTAAGCCATTTAGGACTGAGATGAGGAGAAACTTCTTCACAGAGAGTTGTTAACCTGTGGAATTCTCTTCCGCAGAGAGTTGTTGATGCCAGTTTGTTAGATATATTCAAGAAGGAGTTGGATATGGCCCTTACGGCTAAAGGGATCAAGGGGTATGGAGAGAAAGCAGGAAAGGGGTACTGAGGTGAATGATCAGCCATGATCTTATTGAATGGTGGTGCAGGCTCAAAGGGTCGAATGGCCTACTCCTGCACCTATTTTCTATGTTTCTATGTAAGAAAGCAGGAAGATTGAAGTTTGGATTAAAAAACAAGAAGATTGGAAGTTTGGATCAAAAAGAGACTGTTAGACAATGTGGTGCCTTCCAACCATTGAGATGAATGACTGGTCATGTCTGGATGTTAAATATTTGAGTACCTTGTTACGGTGGGAATAATGGAAATTCATGACTAAACAATTTGATGATGTCTGTATGTTAAGTATTTGAATGTAACTTTGTTACTATGCGAGGAAACAATTCTGTATGTTAAGCATTTGATTGTACCTTTGTTACTATTTAATGACATCTGTAGATTAAACAAGCAATGTTAAGTATTTGAGTACGTTGTTATGGTGGGAACAATAGTCGCTATGTTAAATGATTCAGAAAGCAGTTAGTCATGATTGTCTAAATGCAAAGAAAAAGAGTTCAAAGGCTTTTTAGATATAAAAGATGGAACTGGCCTTTGTCACACAGACTCTTATAGACTGTAGAGACAGTGGACATTCGGAAGGTGTGTGTCTCAAGCAGACATCAGTCGCACAGTTCTAATCAACAGGTGGGAAACTGAAAACTTTCCAATCAGGTCTGGAGTCAGGCAAGGGTGTCCCCTCTCCTCTGTCTTGTTTGTGTGCTGTATCGAGCCCTTTGCCGAGTCCATCAGGAAGGATGCGGACATTAGGGGGGTGACAATCTCAGGCAGCAGAGGCGCTCAGGTCAAGACCTCCCTGTACATGGACGACATCACCGTCTTTTGCTCGGATCTGCAGATTGCTCACATTCTGCGATCAGTTTGAACTGGCCACGGGGGCGAAGGTAAATTGCAACAAAAGCGAGGCCATGTTCTTTGGAAGCTAGTCCGACCGATCCTTTATTCCCTTCACCGTGAAGTCAGATTATCTGAATGTGTTGGGAATAGAGTTCGGAGCATGCATCAAAGACTGGAAGGAGCGTATCACTAAAGCAAAACATAAACAGTGATGGTGGAAGCTGCGCTCCCGCTCCATTGCAGGAAAGAACCTGGTCATCAGGAGTTGAGGTGCTCTCGGTGTTGTTGTACGTGGCGCAGATCTGGCCCATACCCTGCTCCTGTGCCGTGGCAGTCACCCGTCTGAAGATCGAAAAGGGACTATGTCTGCAGAGACACGATGTACAAATCTCAGGACAAGGGGGGAAAGGATGTTCTGAATGTGGCCCTCATTCTGATGGCCACCTTTGTGTGCGGCTACATCAAGCTGTGCATAGACCCTTCGTACGCAAACACCAAGTGTCAGTACGTACTGAGATTCTATCTGTTCCCGGTGTTGCAAAGGATGGGTCTGGCCAGGCTGCCGCAGAACGCTCCAACCAGTTGGACCATGCCTCAGCATCTGTCCTTCGTGGAAAAGTTTTTCAAGAAAAACACCTTTGACTACAAGGCCATAAAGCAGTGGTCGGCATGCAAGTTCCTGGACGCCCGACAAAAGGAGATGATGGAACCTGTCGGACGGTTCCCCGAGCAGACTGTCGAACTCAGTTGGCAGAATGTCTCATCGTCAGAGCTTTCACACAAGCACCAAGACGTAGCTTGGTTGGTGGTGAGAAGGGCCCTACCCATCAGATCCTTCATGCACAGCCGGGGTTTCAGAGACACGGCACTCTGCCCCCGAGTAGGCTGTGGTGCGGACGAGACTGTCATCCATCTCCTTCGGGATTGCCCCTTTGCAAGGCAGGTCTGGAAGAAGATGCAGTGGTTGCTGTCGAGGTTCATCCCAAGCAGCTCCGTAACACAGGACTCTGTGCTCTACGGACTGTTCCCAGGGACACACGCCGAGACAGACATCATCTGCTGCTGGAGAGCCATCAACTTGGTGAAAGACGCACTTTGGTCTTCCTGAAACTTGTTGGTCTTCCAGAGCAAGGAGATGTCCACGGCTGAGTGTTGCAGACTGGCGCAATCCATGATCCAGGAGTACGTGCTGAGGGACGCACTAAAGATTGGTGCAGTCGCCGCAAAGGCACGATGGGGAAGAGCCACAGTTTAAGGCCCTTCCTCCATGGTAAACCCAGGGGATGGAATCAGACCCCCCCCTTGGGCTGTACTTGTTAATCTGCTTGTATACATAGAGCACCATGTACTGAAAAACATCTGTGCTGTGCCATGTATAATGAAAGTCTCTGCACTGTTTAATAACTTGTAAAGAAATATAAATGTATCCCCATCCGTTCCGTGTACTGCTTTCATCTGCATAGTGCTACATGTAACATGATTGGTGATCGGTATTGAAATATATCCTGGAATGTTATGTAAACCTGTTCTCATCTGCTCCATGTAATATCCTTATTTGCACAGTACTACATGTAACATGATTTACAGATTGTACTAAACTGTACCTTGAAATGAAATGTATGCTAGTGCATTGTATGCAACTGCTGTCAGCATCCAAACGAATTGTATGGAATTGCTGACCGCAAGGTACTGAGCTATTTTCCAATGTATTGTGAAAATTTTATATGAATAAAGTATATTTTTGAGTACTGTTCTCACGCTGGAAGGACACCAGACAAAGGACTGTAAAGAGAGCAAGTGCTGCAACCTTTGTGGTCAGGCTGAACAACTGTACAAGGCCTGCCCCAAGCGGAATTTCAGCTACGCGCAGGCGGCAAAGAACATGGTGACATGTGAGGAGTGCAATGCCCAAGAGGAGACCGACACCTCCCTCCCCTCCTAGACACCGTGCGAACAAACCACTGCCCTAGTCGACACTGACCGAGAGGAGGAAGGAAAGTCTGTCACGGCAAGCCGCCAGACACTAGCACCCAGCAGTGAAACTCCCCCCCGAGACACCGAGTCCATGGAAGAGGAGTGAGCAGAAGCTGAAGGAAAACAGGAATGGCAGCTCGTCAAGAAGAAGAAGAAGGCCCGCAAGTCAAAGGAAAAGAGGCCTCCTGCAGAAACGAGAGGCAAAAGACGGCTACCATCCACGACGGACAGCAGTGGCTGCAGCTCATCCGGTGACGAAGGGCGAGGCAAAAGCCCCCACTACCACCAGCAGAAGAAGAGGCAAAACGCCAATGCGACCAGCGCAGTCCAGCTCCGGGACCCCGGGAGCAGTGATGTCACCGATTCACCCCTGCTCCGGATTTCTGGGAGCAATGAAGCAACGAATGAAATCCAGCTCCGGATTTCTGGGAGCGAAGAAGCAACCGATACACCCCCGCTCCGGATGTCCGGGATCGACGAAGCCACCAATGCACCCCTGCTCTGGATCTCTGGGAGCGACGAAGCGACAGATGCACCCCAGCTCCAGAATGCTGTGAGCGACGACACCACAGGGGATGCACACAAGGAAGAACCAACACCAGGCGAGGGCAGCCTAGTTGACATGGAGGCCCCCTGTCCACACTGCTGGCGTCCCTTGGGCGAACCATCCCCAAGGCAGAGGACAACCCATATCTCAGCCAAGGTGCAGTAGAAAAGTTTAAAGTTAACCTATGTATACGGGAACAGGCCACAGGGCCAAAGGACTGCGTGTTCGAAATGTAATTTTTGAATTGTAATCACCAATTTAAAAATGGGTTTAAATATTGCATCCATTAACGTGCGTAGCATTAAGTCAACTACGCGATGTGTTTCCACCTTGGGGTACCTCGCCAAGGTCAAGGCAGACCTGCTATTCTTCCAGGAGTGCGGCCTGCCGCACTTCTGCAGTTACTGGCAGTGGTTGCAGTGATGGTCCCACGGACCATCCGTCTTGTCAGGAGGCAACGATTGCCGTTCCTCCGACCTGGGCATTCTGCTGCGGAGAGGCCACTTCACCATTACCGAAGTTAAGGAGGTGGTGGGCGGCCGCCTCCTCGTAGCAGATGTATTGTATAAAAATGTTCCTCGAAGGCGAATGAACGTGTATGCCTCGCCTCTCAGAAGCGAGCAGCTGGCCCTCCTCCAGCAGCACCCACTGCTGCTGGCGACATCAGTCCGGTCGTTCTGGGCGGTGATTTCAACTGCATCATCGATGTGGCTGGACGATCCAGCAGAGCCGACAGCAAACTGGACACCACATCCAAACTCCTGATGGATGTGGTAAAAGATGCCAAGCTGTGCAACGTCTTCAGCAACTCTGCAGATGGAGCACCGAGCAGATACACATGGTCGAGACCAGACGGGTCCGTCCATTCCAGAATAGACTTCCTGTTTGTGTCCCACATGCTCAAGGTCGGATCCACCGATGTCACGCCGGTGTTCTTCTCTGACCACTGCCTCCTACTGGCCGACTGCCTCCCACAGGAAGACCAGAAAGTTGGCAGCGGGATATGGAAGTTCAACGTGAAACTGTTGACCCCGGAAAATGTTGAGGAACTCAAGAGGGATTACAAAGATTGGAGAATCGTAAAACCCCTCTGTGATTCCCCGATGCACTGGTGGAAAACAATCATCAAGAAGTTCTTCATCCTCAAAGGTGTTCAGGAGGCAAGAGGGAGACAGAGGGAATGGTCCTAACTCCAGAAGAGTATGCAAAACCTGCTCCTGCTGCAGTCGATGGGGGGGCGATGTCGCGGAGGAACTCGAAGAGGTGAAGAGCCAGAAAGCCTCGCTCTTTGCCTCAGAGTCCTCCAAAATCATTTTCCACTCCAGAGTCAGCTCCGTCGAGCAGGATGAGACGTGTTCGCGTTTCTTCTTCCAAAAAGGTACACAGGGGGAGCTCTGTGATCAGCAGCCTAAAGGAAGAAGATGGTTCTGTGACGTCTTCACAGCCTGACATGCTGAGGATCAGCAAATCCTTCTATGCCAGGCTGTACGACGTCAAGCCCACAGACTGCGCGGCCTCCCTGTCTTTCCTGTCGTCTATCTCAGAGGTCTTAGACGACAGTGAGCGGGAGAGTCTGGACCACCTGCTAACTCTTTACGAGATGACAAAGGCCATCCGGTCCCTCGCGACGAGTAAAACTCCCGGAAGCGACGGCTTACCGGTTGAGTTGTATTCAGCTCTGTGGGACAGGAAGGTACCAGACCTGCTGGAAGTGTACGAGGGTATGCTTCTGGCTGGCAGTATGTCAGAATCAATGAGGAAAGGCATCATCACCCTCATCTACAAGCAGAAGGGGGAGAGGGAGGAAATCAAAAACTGCCAGCCCATTTCGCTGCTCAATGTGGACTACAAGATCCTGTTAAAGGTCATCGCCAACAGGGTCAAGTCTGCTCTTGAGCTAGTGATTCACCCGGACCAGACCTGCGCTGTCCCGGCAGGAAGATCTCTGATAGCCTCGCGCTACTCAGGGATACGATTGCCTATGTGCGGGACAGGAGGGTGGACACCTGTTTAATCAGCTTAGACCAGGAGAAGGCCTTTGACAGGATATCGCACATGTACCTGATGGACGTGCTCTCCAAGATGGGGTTTGGGGAGGGTATCCGCAATTGGATCCAAATGCTCTATACAGATATCAGTAGCACAGTTCTAATCAACAGGTGGGAAACTGAAAGCTTTCCGATCAGGTCTGGAGTCAGGCAAGGCTGTCCCCTCTCCTCTGTCTTGTTTGTGTGCTGTATCGAGCCCTTTGCCGAGTCCATCAGGAAGGATGCAGGCATTAGGGGGGTGACAATCCCAGGCAGCAGAGGTGCTCAGGTCAAGGCCTCCCTGTACATGGACGACGTCACTGTCTTTTGCTCGGATCTGCAGTCAGTCCACAGATTGCTCACAATCTGCGACCAGTTTGAACTGGCCTCGGGAGCGAAGGTAAATCGCAGCAAAAGTGAGGTCATGTTCTTTGGAAGCTGGTCCAACCGATCCTTTATTCCCTTCACCGTGAAGTCAGATTACCTGAAGGTTTTAGGAATATGGTTCGGAACGGACGGGGCGTGCGTCAAAAACTGGAAGGAGCGTATCGCTAAAGCGAAACATAAACTGGGATGGTGAAAGCTCTGCTCACTCTCCATTGCAGGAAAGAACCTGGTCATCAGGAGTGAGGTGCTCTCACTGTTGTTGTACGTGGCGCAGGTCTGGCCCAAACCCCGCTCCTGTGCCGTGGTAGTCACCCGAGCCGACTTCCACTTCGTCTGGAGATCGAAAATGGACCGTGTCTGCAGAGGCACGATGTACAAATCTCTGGACAAGGGGGGAAAGGACGTTCTGAACGTGGCCCTCATCCTGATGGCCACCTTTGCGTGCGGCTGCATCAAGCTGTGCATAGACCCTTCGTACGCAAACGCCAAGTGTCAGTACGTACTGAGATTCTATTTGTCCTCGGTTTTGCGAAGGAAGGGCCAGGCTACCGCGGAACGCTCTGAGCAGTTGGACCATGCCTCAGCACCTGTCCTTCGTGGAAAAGTTTTTCAAGAAAAACACTTTTGACCACAAGGCCATAAAGCAATGGTTGGCACGCAAGGTCCTGGACGCCCTACAAAAGAAGGAGATGATGGATCCTGTCGGACAGTTCCCCGAGCAGACTGTCGAACTCGTCTGGCAGAATGTCTCATCGCCAGAACTTTCACACAAACACCAAGATGTAGCTTGGTTGGCGGTGGGAAGGGCCCTACCCGTCAGATCCTTCATACACAGCCGGGGTTTCAGAGACACAGCACTCTGTCCCTGAGTTGGCTGTGGTGCGGATGAGACTGTCATCCATCTCCTTCGGGATTGCCCCTTTGCAAGGCAGGTCTGGAAGGAAATGCAGTGGTTGCTGTCGAGGTTCATCCCAAGCAGCTCCGTAACACAGGACTCTGTGCTCTACGGACTGTTCCCAGGGACACATGCCGAGACAGACATCATCTGCTGCTGGAGGGCCATCAACTCGGTGAAAGACGCACTTTGGTCTTGCCGAAATTTGCTGGTCTTCCAGAGCAAGGAGATATCCACGTCTGCGTGTTGCAGACTGGTGCAATCCAAGGTCCAGGAGTAC
This sequence comes from Pristiophorus japonicus, assembly GCF_044704955.1. Taxonomy (NCBI): domain Eukaryota; kingdom Metazoa; phylum Chordata; class Chondrichthyes; family Pristiophoridae; genus Pristiophorus; species Pristiophorus japonicus. Next base: position 87,886,066 of record NC_091992.1, read on the forward strand.
GTGCTGAGGGACTGACTAAAAATTGGTGCAGTCACCGCAAAGGCACGGTGGGGGAAGAGCCACAGTTTAAGGTCATTCCACCACGGTAAACCCAGGGGCTGGAATCAGTATAAAACTCCCCTCGGGCTGTACTTGTAAACCTTTGTATACATAGAGCATCATGATCTGAAAACACCTATGCAGTGCCATGTATAATGCAAGTTCAGCAACTGTTTAGTAGTGTATGTTATAAAGAAATGTAACTGTACCCTCACCCGTTCCATGTACTGTATAGTGCCACATGTAACGTAATTTGATGACTGTATTACAATGTATCCTGGATTGTACTGAATTGTACCCTGAAATGTAAGGCAAGCAAATGTATTGAACGTAACTGCCGTCAGCATCCAAATGTATTGTATGGAATTGCTGACCGCATCCAAATGTACTGAACTGCCTTCCAATGTATCGTGCAAATTTTTATATGAATAAAGTATATATTTTGAAATTAAAAAAAAAACAAAGTGTCCCCTTTGTCTATAACCATGATTTTTTGTAAAACGGTGCAGCTTTACTCTCCTCCATTCTTTTCTATTAACTACAAAGTGGAACGTAGTTTTAAATTTAGAAATTCCGTGTATTGTGTGCTGTATAATATTTTGCTTTAATTATGTTGAAATGGAAACAAAAAACGCTGTGGGGCGGAGAATACTGCGTTAACAAAACTTGTTAATCTAATGATTCCTCGTCTAACGTATTTAAAGACCGATTCAATTTTAAGAATGTCCAGAACAGGTAAGTGATTCGCGCATCCATTACATTTCAATTTCTGCATTAACGTAAATGTACGAACACCCCGAGTGGATACATAACAGTGTGTGTTGATCAGATGTCACTGAAATTGATATATGATACTTTGTGTACATCGTTTCTGGGTCAGCTGCTTGTGGTAAGGTCTTGGATGACTAATTAAAATGCAGTTGAGCTTTATATATTCAATAATCAGAATTTTCTATCAAATTTAATTTCAAGGCGACCTATTAAGTTTTTGTTCTCTCTTTAAGCAATGTAGTTTAGATTTGACGGAATAAGCATCCCTTACCTGGATTGATTCTGCCCAATGAAAAGATGTGTACAGCAACTGTAACAAAATTTTAAAAAAGACAGGTGAATTATCCGTATGTCATTACTGAAAATGAAAGGCGGTCTTTACAAATACCGTAAACAAAATCATTTCATTTTATGCGAGTCAGTCTCAAAACAATAATGGTTTGTTACATTCCAGTATATAATTACTAAAAGAAAAACAGTAATGTACCAACATGTTAAAGTACGTCTAAATAACTAATCTATAATACCACAAATATCATTGAGAGTTACTATACTATCATTAATGCCCTAATTACCGTGAAGAAAATCAATAACGAAGAGACTCGATGGTTGGACGCTAGAAGCGTCCGAGGGGCTGTGGGACAACCTATATACATGGAATTTTTGCCGGCGTAGCAGGTCCAGTCCCTATTTGGTATTTCAAAAGCCTGACGAGCAGATTTGCTTATTGCATTAACTCTCGTGTTCTCACATCAGGATAAAATTAGAGAAGCAATGTCAGTAGTTTTGAGTGGAATTCTTGAACCACTAATCCAGTCCTCATCAAATGTCTCCATTACTGACCACGTAAAGCTAATGTGGCAATTTTTATCAAGCGCAAAATCTTTGATGAATTGAATCTCTAATTTAGGCTGATGGCTCTTTCATGGTCAGCACAGACGGCGAATAAATTTCAGTAAATTCACTCCTCCAAAAAATAATTCATAGAATAGAAGTTCAGTAATTGTTTAATTGCTACCTTAGATTTGCAAGCAAAGTCTTTCGCTGATTTACATCAATATCTGGCATTTCCCTGGGGTTTATTTTATAAATGAAAATACAAAAAATGTTTCCACGCCGCTTGAAATTTCGCATAGACTAATTGTTATCACATCGTCTTATCATCTCCATTCATAAATTAGTATATACTTGTGGGTGGTGGGTGACGAGACAACCTGTTTACAACAAAATGCAACACTATTCGTGAAGCTGCTGCTGGAAGATACATTAAATCTGGTTGGATTAATTATGGCATAATTACATAGCTGGGATCAGAAATTCATCTGATGGGCAATCATATACTTAAATTGGCAACTCATCACTTTATTGCACCATGTCTTGCGGAAGGGACATAAATACTTAGCATGTGTTACTCAAATTTTAATATTGTGTTACATAGTTACTGGATACCCTTGGCTCAGATGAGTGCTACATTTCAGTAAGCACGAGCTACTAATGATAACAGCAGCCCGAATATTTGCACCATCCACATTTTGGAGGGCAATGTAACATAATCTTTCAAAGAATATTTGTAGATTTTGAAGTGTTGGTTATTCATAAAGCAAAATTTGTTAATACTTTTATAAAACTGTAGGTACATTTACAATGATTTTATTTAAATCCATGTTCAAGGCATTTTTAATCTTGCCATCAAACATCTTATTACCTTCACTTTTTAAATAAAAAATCCTTCATTCTTAAATCTCTCTTCACCATGCATCATTTTGTAATCAAAAGTATAGATACATGCAAGGTGAGCAATAGGGATGACTGTCATCTATGTTATGCTGATAAATCTGGGTATCACTGACAAATGTTTTGCATAGCTACATTTGCCAATTATCTTGTTTTGGTAGAAATGGGTGCCTAAGGAGATTACAAGTGGCAGCCAGGTTTTGCTGAATAGTTGCATTGAAAATTGTTGACTTAAATTTAGTTGGCAACTTGTGTGAAATAGAACACGATAGGGAGGTAATCAGAATATTTTGGAAGTATCAGAATTGGCAGATAATGCAGATATGGTCAGTAGCAGCTAGAAAAAATTAACAAACTATACCTTGCACAGATTAAATGAGCTGACTAATCAAATGAACTCAACTTAACTTTTCAAAGTTCAGCTAGGAAAGACTTGACATTTCATTCTACTGTTTCTAACAATAGGCACACTATTGTACAGCCCTTGTTTCTTTCTGCAAAATGTAATCTTAAATGATACACGGGGCTGAAATTGCCCCTCGTCCCGATTGGGGGTGATAACCTTCCGGGGCCGGGACTTTTATCGCCTGGCCCGGATGTCCTGCCCCCGACGGGGATTTTAACTCTCAAAGGATGGTGCTGTGCGTCCTTTGAGGGGCACTCCTGGGCAGGAGCATGGCGCTGACTCCAGCGCCCTGTGGGGCAGGTCAGGCCTACGCAGATGCTCCGCGTGGCACTGATGCGCTACAATGCCCCTCCACTTCAATTAAAGGTGAGGCCGCTGTGCACTCTGCTTGGACCTTTGGGTGGCCGTCACTGGCCAGCAGGGACATGTGAGACTGGGCATGGAGCACGGCTCCCAAGATGGATCGCTGGGCTGCACGATGGCGGCCTGGTGCATGCTAGAGCCGCCATTGTCGGGCCAGCCCATGAGTCGCCCAGGGCGCTAAAAACCTTCCCTTTAAGGGGCGCACCAGCAGCAGGTGTCTGGCATCTTCGCGACTCGCAATTTCTCTGTCGGGCTGTGAAGGGGTCAGCACAGGATTCTAAGTGGTCAGCGCGCATGGCGATGATGTCATCGCTGGCTGCGTACCTTCTCCGGACGCAAACTGCGGGGCTTGCCATTGCATGGACTGCACATCCCAAATCTCCAGGGCAATTTCCTGGGAAGCGGTAGTGCCCCCTCCCCAGGGTGAAAATGCCATTATGCCCCATTAGTGCCCCCCGCAGGCGCTATCTGGGATACAAAAGATGGCAATTTCACCCCCATAAAATTACTTTCTTTAATGAAAAAACATGTCAACGGATAGGTGCTAGCAGGCAAGAATAGGGGTAGTTTGAGCAAATAATGGCCATTTCTAGGCAGCATTCATTTTAAGGAAATCTTCTGCATCACCCTTATGTAAAGGCAAAGCCAGACTGCAGGCATGGCTCCTTTGCAACCAAGATTACTCTCTTCAAACATGGATAGTGAGTGCTCTTTGCCATCACTTAACACAAGCTGATCACATATATGGATCATGGCTGGATCAGCATATAGCACATAATATGGAACTGCAAACAGCACTTCCGGAGCCTCAGCAGATAAGTGGACATATTACAGTACAGTTCTGCCTGAGTCTCCACGATCATCATTGTTTGATGTATAACATTGATCTGACCATCGAGGAGATTTTCAATCTGCAGTCAAGGTCAAAGCAGGATGTAAACACAGACCAAGAGGAAGTTTTTTAAATAAATAAATTCTGTGCGCCCACACCAATGAATATCAGAGAATGATAAGCGTGATGCCAGGGATTTATTCATCTTGTGCCAGACACATCAAGGTATGTACCTGAGTTTAAAAAAATTTGTTCTGGGATGTGGCGGTCGCTGGCAAGGCCAGCATTTATTGCCCATTCCTAATTGCCCTTGAGAAGGTGGTGGTGAGCTGCCTTCTTGAACCGCTGTTGACCTTGAGGTGAAGGAACTCCCACAGTGCTGTGAGGGAGGGAGTTCCAGGATTTTGATCCAGCAACAATGAAGAAATGGTGATATATTTCCAAGTCAGGATGGTGTGCAACTTGGAGGGGAATTTCCTCCCATGCACCTGCTGCCCTTGTCCTTCTAGGTCATCAAGGTCATTGGTTTGGGAGATGCTGCCGAAGAAGCCTTGGCGAGTTGCTGAAGTGCGCTGGTGGTGGAGGGAGTGAATGTTGTAGGTGGTGGATGGGATGCCATTCACGTGAGATGCTTTGTCCTGGATGGTGTCGAGCTTCTTGAGTGTTGTTGGAGCTGCACTCATCCAGGCAAGTGGAGAGTAACTTTAAGAGCAAGATGATAACCAGGGAAAGCGTGGGTCCCATGAGAGACCATAAAGGAAATCTGTGTGTGGAGGCGGAAGATGTGGGTAGGATTAATATTTTGTATCCATTTTCACAAAATAGAGAGGCGATGCAGACTTTGCAATGAGGGAGGAGGAGTGTGAAATATTAGACAAGATAAACAGTGAGAGAGGAACTATTAAGGGGCTTAGCAGCTTTGAAAGTGGATAAATCCCCAGGCCCAGATGAAATGTATCCTAGGCTGTTAAGAGAAGCAAAAGAGGAAATAGTAGAGGCTCTGACCTTCATTTTCCAATCCTCTCTGGCTACAGGTGTGGTGCCAGAGGACTGGAGGACTGTTAATGTTGTACCTTTGTTCAAAAAGGGAGAAAGGGATAGACCGAGTAATTACAGGCCAGTCAGCCTAACCTGAGGGACAGGATAAATGATCATTTGGAAAGACATGGATTAATCAAGGACAGTCAGCATGGATTTGTTAAGGGAAGGTCGTGTCTGACTAACTTGATTGAATTTTTTGAGGAGGTAACCTGGAGGGTTGATAAGGGCAGTGTTTATGATGTAGTACAAATGGATTTTAGCAAAGCTTTTGATAAGGTCCCACATGGCAGACTGGTCATGAAAGTAATAGCCCATGGGATCCAGGGCAAAGTGGCAAGTTGGATTCAAAATTGGCTTGGAGGCAGGAAGCAAAGGGTAATGATTGATGGGTGATTTTGTGACTGAAAGGCTGTTTCCAGTGGGGTTCCGCAGGGCTCAGTGCTGGGTCCCTTGCTTTTTGTGGTATATATCAATGACTTGGACTTAAAAGTTGGGAGTATGATTAGCAATTTGCAGATGAAACTAAAATAGGCTTTGTGGTTGATAATGAAGAAGAAAGCTGTGGACTACAGGAAAATATCAATGTCCTGGTCAGATGGGCAGAACAGTGACAAATGGAATTCAATCTGGATAAGTGTGAGGTAATGCATTTGGGGAGGTCTAAAAAGGCAAGGTAATACATATTGGGCTAGATTTTCCACTTGTTTTGCATGCTTAATGCCCACTTAACGTCCATTTTACTGCTGAAATGACGTAAAACACCCATATATTGCCCATCACTGCGGCAATGTCATTCTTCGCGTTAGGTTCTTTTCAGGCCTCAGCTGGCGACATTTGCGGTCTGTCTCAGCGTGCCACACATTGCTGCATTAGACAGATCACGCCCTGTGCACACGCAGGAGGGACTTGATCAGCTTCCCTATGACCAGGGAGGCACAGAGTGAGAGGGCTCTAGGATTCTCCAGAATTGCAAACTTCCCCAAGATGCAGGGAGCAATAGACTGTTCGCACATTATGATGCGGACACTTTTTCAGGATGCAGAGGTTTTCAGGAACAACAAGGGATTCCACTCCCTGAATGTCCAACTCGTTGTCGACCACCAGCAAATTATACTAGCAGTGAATGCTCAATTTTCAGGCAGTATCCATGATGCTCACATCCTGCGTGAGAGCACTGTATCTGACTTGTTTAACAATCAGCCACAAGGTCAATGCTGGATGCTTGGTGATAAAGGATATGGCCTCGCCACCTGGTTGATGACCCCCCTGCGTGACACCCACACCGAAGCCAAGAGACGATACAACGAGAGCCACAGAGCCACTCGCATTATCGTGGAGAAAACCATTGGAGTGCTTACACAGCGATTTAGATACCTGGACCACTCAGGAGGCGAGCTCCAATACCACCCTGAGCAGGTAGCTCAATTCGTGGTGGTGTGCTCCATGCTGCACAACTTGGCTATCAGAAGGGGACAAGAATTGGCTGAAGAGGCTGACAGTCCACCTCACCACAGAGGAGAAGAGGAGGATGAGGAAGTGGACGTTGACATCAGCTCAGCCAATCAGGCTGACGCTTAAGTCATGCACCCACCCACCTGCAGACCGCATGAAAGGACCCATGGTGGCATGATAGATGCAAGAGCCTTACATCAGGAGCTCATTAATGAGCACTTTGCCTGAAAGAACATAGAAACATAGAAACATAGAAAATAGGTGCAGGAGCAGGCCATTCAGCCCTTCTAGCCTGCACCACCATTCAATGAGTTCATGGCTGAACATGAAACTTCAGTACCCCCTTCCTGCTTTCTCGCCATAACCCTTGATCCCCCGAGTAGTAAGGACTTCATCTAACTCCCTTTTGAATATATTTAGTGAATTGGCCTCAACTACTTTCTGTGGTAGAGAATTCCACAGGTTCACTACTCTCTGGGTGAAGAAGTTTATAGAAACATTGGTGGTATTTACAAGGCTGACACACTGCTGGGTGTGTAGATCATACATTAATGGTGGGCATCACCTAGGTGACTGTCACAAGACAGAGAGTGGAGAGCACCAGTTCAAACTGTCACAGGAACATCCAGTCGTGCCCCGGTAACTGCCCCCAAAGGAAGTGGAGTTGGGAAATTGCACTCTGCTTCCATTGAGGGGTGGTAAGGCCAATTCTGTGGCGGGAGCAGGACTTCCACGCTGGGGGCTAAAATTCCAGGCCCCAGAAGGTTACCGCCCCCAAGATGGGAGCCTGTGCGGGGAGGCAGAGGGAAGTGGAGGGGAGATGGGGGCGGGGGATGGAGGGGAGAGTGGTGGAGGTGGAGGGCGGAGAAACCCAGGGCGGGGGACGGGAGGGGCCACATTGCAGCGGAGGTCTGGAGAGGGGGGGGCGAAGTGTGTTAGAGGGGCGGGCCTGGGGGCTCTGTGCCTCGGTGCAGGGAGTGTTCAGAGTGGGGTGGACGGGTTGACTACGCAGATGGCGGTTGGTGGATGTGGTGTGGTTGGCGTCGCGGGGACGTGGCTCCGGGGTGGCTGGGGGCTCGACATCCGGGGGTGTTCGGCATTTGGGAAGGATTCTGATGGGACGGGGTGGGTTGGGTGCCTGGGGGAGTGTTCCCGGTGTTCGGTGGGTCCGGAGCCGGTGGGGGGGGGGCACGGTCTTGGGATGGGGGGTGGGCTGTTTGAGGCTGGGATGGGGAGAGACTTCTTCACTCGGGGAGAGACTTCTTCACTCGGGGAGTTGTTGGCCTGTGGGGTTCCCTGCCGCAGAGAGTTTTTGATGCCAGTTCATTGGATGTGTTTGGGAGGGAGTTGGATGTGGTCCTTGTGGCTGGGGAGGGTCGGGGGGTGTGGAGGGGGCGGCTGCTGGGATGGGTGATCAGCCATGATCTTGTTGAATGGCGGTGCAGGCTCGAAGGGCCGAATGGCCTACTCCTGCACCTATTTTCTATGTTTCTATGTTTCTATGTGACAGTTAAAGTTTAAGTTTAAGTTAAGTGTCATTATATCCTTTAATGTTAAGGGATCACCAGCGTGTAAAGGTGCAGCTATCTGAGCCAATGCGCAACAAGGTTTTGTTAAATAAAAAACATTTAAACCAAACATTTCTCTAAAATCATCAGTATTTCTGTAAAAAATAACCCCCACCCCCACCCCCAGCTTCTCCTCTCCACCTCTACCCCTTCTCCTTCCCCTCCTGACTCCAAGCCGCCTGGCCGAGGAGCTCCTCAGGCGATGTTTCATTGGGTGGGGGTGATGGCGGCCAAACCGCTGCTTGGATGGATACGGGAGAGGATGGTCCCGAGGTGGGAACATGCTCCGAGCCTGAAGCAAGATGTTGCTCCTGGCTCTCATGTGTGGTTGGCAATGGGGGGGCAGCACTTTGGGGTGCAGTGCCGCGCTCCGGGACCACTGGGAGCCCTCTGCCACCAGTGTTCCTGGCTACCAGCTCCAGATCCTCCACCATGTCGTCCATGTTATATCTTATTTGTTTGACAAAAACTCGGTGCCAACTATGTTCTTGGTGCTTAGTAGGCTTTTTGCTGCTGGTGAATCTCCCTCGTGCCTCCCACAACAGCCAAAAAAGCACACACCACAGACACACAAGCTTCCAGTCCCTCCCAGCTCCCTCTCTCTCTGTCTCCTCTTCTACGCATGTCATGATGATCCTTGACCACCTAAATTGCAGGAATAGAGCGTTTCCATGCTGTTGCTAAGGACGGCGACACTTTACGGCAGAAGGTCAGAGAGATTTAACGTTACCGCCCATTTCATATCGCTCGCGGTAACGCTGAATTTCAAAAATGGAGATTGGGCGCTTTGAGAATGGGCGAGAACCCGGCAATCTGAAAACCCATTTTTACCACCCACGCCCATTTTTGGGCGATATGAACAAAAGTGTAAAATCTAGCCCATTAAATGGTACAACACTGAAAAGTGTAGAGGATCAAAGGGACCTTGGAGTGCAGGTCCACAGATCCCTGAAGGTAGCAGGCCAGATAGTGAAGGTAGTTAAGAAGACATATGGATTACTTGCCTTTATTAGTCGAGGCATGGAATACAAGAGCAGGAAGGTTATGCTTGAACTGTATAAAACGCTGGTTAGGCCTCAGGTGGAATACTGTGTGCAGTTCTGGTCACCACATTACAGGAAAGATGTGATTGCACTGGAAAGGGTGCAGAGGAGATTTACAAGAATGTTGCCTGGACTGGAGAATTTTGGCTATGAGGAAAGATTGGAGATGCTGGGTCTGTTTTCTTTGGAACAGAGGAGGCTAAGGGGAGACCTGATTGAGGTGTATAAAATTATGAGGGGCCTGGATGGAGTGAATAGGAAGGACATGTTTCCCTTGGCAGAGGGGTCAACAATCAGGGGGCATAGATTTAAAGTAATTGCGGGGAGGTTTAGAGGAGATAGGAGGGAAAATTTCTTCATCCAGAGGGTGGTAGGTATCTGGACCTCACTGCCTGAAAGGGTGGTAGAGCCAGGAACCCTCACCACACTTAAAAGATACTTGGATGTGCATTTAAAGTGCCGTAACCTACAGGGCTACGGAACAAGAACTTAAAAGTGGGATTAGGCCGAATAGCTCTTGTTCGGCCGGTGCGGACACGATGAGCCTCCTTCCATGCTTCAAATTTCTATGATTCTATGATTCCATGATCACACTCCTGACTTCTGCCTTATAGTTGGTGGAATGGCTTTGGGAGTCAGGAAGTGAAATTCTTGCCTTAGAATACCCAGCCTCTGACCTGCTCTTTTTGCCACAGTATTTATGTGTCTGGTTCAGTTAAGTTTATGGTTAATGGTGACCTCCTTGATGTTGATGGTGGGGGATTCGACGATGATAATGCCATTGAATATCAAAGGGAGGTGGTTAGACTCTCGCTTGTTGGAGATGGTCATTGCCTGGCACTTGTGTGGCGCGAATGTTACTTGCCACTTATCAGCCCAAGCCAGAATGTCGTCGAGATCTTGCTGCATGCGGGCACAGACTGCTTCATTTTCTGAGGAGTTGTGAATGGAACGGAACACTGAGCAATCATCAGCGAACATCCCCACTTCTGACCTTATGATGGAGGGAAGGTCATTGATAAAGCAATTGAAGATGGACCCAAACTAATTACAATATACGTTAATGATTTAGACGAAGGAATTGAATGTAATCCACTTTGGTGGCAAAAATAGGAAGGCAGAATATTATCTGAATAGTGACAGATTAGGAAAAGGGGAGGTGCAATGAGACCTGGATGTCATGGTACATCATTCATTGAAAGTTGGCATGCAGGAACAGCAGGCAGTGAAAAAGGCAAATGGCATGTTGGCCTTCATAGCGAGAGGATTTGAGTATAGGAGTAGGGAGGTCTTACTGCAGTTATACAGGGACGAGGTGAGTTTCCAACTCCATATCCTGCCATCAATAAGACTGCCTACTTCCACCTCTGTGACATCGCCAATCTCCAGCTCCGCCTCAGTCGATCTACCACTGAGACCTTCATAAGTACCGTTGTCACCTCCAGGTTCAATTACTCACAGCTGTGGCAGAGTAGGAATCGTGGCCTAACAGCACATTTGGAGTTGGAACCTGCTGCAGTAACTGGAGTTAACCTATTATACTAAAGCAAATAGATGTCTGCATCATTTCAGGCAAATTTTGGATGCTGCCTAAAATGAGGAGGATTTTTAAAATGTGACACTTGGCAAGCTGCTTGGGGGAAAAGTCAGCTCTATCAGATAAAGTGCAAAATGATATAATAAGTCTCCTTTGTGGGCGGTCATCTGCTTGAAGTCGTATTGCAATTTTCTCCTAAGGGATGTGAAAATCTGAGAAAGCCAGAAGACTATTGGTCTGCAGAAGTGGCTTATAGGTGTCATGAACAGCAGTTGCTGAGGATAACTGCAATCTTCCTTCTCTTTCAAAGAAGCCAGCAAGCTTGAATGATTCAGGATGTAGGAATTATGAGCTGTTCTGGAAATGTGAATTTATGTGCATTATTTGTGTGGAGTGGTTTCTGACCATGTACACATTTAACAAGCGGTAGTCCTTCCTGTTTATGTAGAGTGGGCGACGGTGTCCAGATGCTCAAAGTGATGCATCTGTGCAGTCTGTAATGCCTTTTACTCCAGGGCATGTAGAAATGTATCTGTCTCTCCAGTGCTGTCCAATCGAAAGTTGATGTGGGACTTCTTATTCTGAAATAGAGCTTCTTTCACCTGCTTGATTGGTGCATGTGAAAACTCACTGATCCTGTGGCATTGAAATTTATGGTTGTGGTGTCTATCAGTGCAGTCTGAATGGTTAACAGCAAAACTGATCCAATAGCGACGTTCCCACTAATTTGTTTTGGGTGCGCGGTCCTTTTAACGGGCTACACAGCCAATTCAATTTCTCGTCAATGGTAAATCCGTTGAACAGCCTGTATGGGACCTCTAGATCACTGTGCGGCCACGCAGTTCTACAGCTTTACAGGAGCATTATAAAATTGGTTTTCATTTTTTACCCAGTGCCTCACTAATGAGCCCCAATCTCCTCAAATGGTGCTCCTCTGTGAGGACTGGCAGCAACACAGGAAATGCGCAAGATTTACACATATGGGAGGAATTTTAACATCAAAGAGTGAGCGGGTTTGGGAGTGGGTAAGTTGCACAATACGCTTGAAATTGACAGCACATCAGAAAATCGTCTCCAACCCGCTGACTCGGATTTCACTAGAACTCGTTTGGCAGCGTGTGATAAATCCCTCGGGAGAGGCAGGTTACCAATTTAAATCAATTAAGAGGTAGTTAACAATTTCTTTAACAGATTTTTTAACTTTCACAGTGAGTCCACGGTTTTCTTGGGCTTCCTGGACCCGCCGGTGAAAGCAAAGTGAGAGTACAGTGGCAATTCAGGGAACTGAACAAAAAAAAAAGCTTATTTCAATTGTTTTATCTTTTTAAATCTCCAAAAATAATTAAAATCTGAAAGAATTAGATTCCACACTTGTAAAAGTTAATTTTCAGTGCCAGCAAGGTTGTTTGGCAGTAATTAAGACTTATCAGCCATTAAAAATTTACTTACACAGGAATCGACAAGCCCTTCCTTTTTCTGGTAAGTTTAGTATATGTATATAAAGAAAAAAATGACTTAAGAACATAAGAAATAGTCGCAGGAGTAGGCCATACAGCCCCTCGAGCCTGTTCCGCCATTTAATACGATCATAGCTGATCTGATCTTGGACTCAGGTTCACTTCCCTGCCCGCTCCCTATAACCCCTTATTCCCATATCATTTAAGAAACTATCTTTTTCTGTCTTAAATTTATTCAATGTCCCAGCTTCCACAGCTCTCTGAGGCAGCGAATTCCACAGATTCACAACCCTCTGAGAGAAGAAATTTCGCATCTCAGTTTTAAATGGGCGGCCCCTCATTCTAAGATTATGCCCTCTAGTGCTAGTCTCCCCTATCAGTGGAAACATCCTCTCTGCATCCACCTTGTCAAGCCCCCTCATAATCTTATACATTTCGATAAGATTCTTCTGAATTCCAATGAGTAGAGGCCCAACGTACTCAACCTTTCCTCATAAGTCAATCTGCTCATCTCCAGTATCAACCAAGTGAACCTTCTCTGAACTGCCTCCAAAGCAAGTATATCCTTTTGGAAATATGGAAACCAAAACTGCACGCAGTATTCCAGATGTGGCCTCACCCGTACCCTGTATAACTGTAGCAAGACTTCCCTGCTTCTATACTCCAATGCCTTTGCGTTAAAGGCAAAGATTCCATTGGCCTTCCTGATCACTTGCTGTACCTGCATACTATCATTTTGTGTTTCATGCACACCAGGTCCCGCTGTACTGCAGCACTTTGCAATCTTTCTCCATTTAAATAATAAATTGCTCTTTGACTTTTTTTGCCAAAGTGCATGACCTCACACTTTTCAACATTGTAGCCCACTTTGCCCACTCACTTAGCCTGTCTACGTCCTTTTGCAGATTATTTGTGTCCTCCTCACACATTGCTTTTCCTCCCATCTTTGTATCGTCAGCAAACTTGGCTGCATTATACTCGGTCCCTTCTTCTAAGTCATTGATATAGATTGTAAATAGTTGGGGTCCCAGCACTCATCCCTGTGGCACCCACTAGTTACTGGTTGCCAACCCGAGAATGAACCATTTATCCCGACTTTCTGTTTTCTGTTAGTTAGCCAATCCTCTATCCATGCTAATATATTACCCCCAACCCCGTGAACTTTTATCTTGTGCAATAACCTTTTATGTGGCACCTTGTCAAATGCCTTCTGGAAGTCCAAAAACACCACATCCACGGGTTCTCCTTTATACACCCTGTTCGTTACATCCTCAAAGAATTTCAGCAAATTTGTCAAACATGACTTCCCCTTCATAAATCCATGCTGACGCTGACGTGCATTTATATAGTGCTTTTCATGACCACTGGACATCTCAAAGCACTTTACAGCCAATGAAGTACTTTTGGAGTATAGTCATTATTGTAATGTAGAAAACGCAGCAGCCAATTTGCGCATAGCAAGCTCCCACAAACAGCAATGTGATAATGGCCAGATAATCTGTTTTTGTTTTGTTGATTGAGTAATGAATATTGGCCAAGACATCGGGGATAACTCCTCTGCTCTTCTTCGAAATAGCGCTATGGGATCTTTTATGTCCATCTCAGAGAGCGGGCGGAACCTTGGTTTAACGTCTCATTCGAAAGACGGCACCTCTGACAGTGCAGCATTCCCTCAGCACTGTACTGGAGTGTCAGCCTAGATTTATGTGCTGCAAGTCCAGCATATTAGGCAAGTACAGCTACTTCACATCATTCCATGTATTTCAATGGCGTGTCTCTTGGCGAGATACCATTCTTGCACAGCTATTGGAGGAGCAGGGCATCTCGGACTGCAACATCTTGATTTCCACATTTATCTGAGCATGTGCAGGCACTGGAAGTTGCTGTCCGATTTACACATTAATAAGGTAAGCATTGTTAGACTCACTGTTATTTCTACCGCAAAATCTGGCCCAATGATTCACTTTTAGAATTACATTCATTGCTTGTATAAAGTTTTCCAACAATTTTATTAAAGAAGAATTAAGTATCATTGAAAGCTTGCTATATAACAATCACTTGTAATTGTATAGTACCTTTAATGTAAAAAACCATCCTACAATCACAGAAGCATAATCAGACAAAAATTGACACAAAGTGAAATAAGGAAATATTAGGAGAGGTGACTAAAAACTTGGTCAAAAAGATAGCTTGTAAGGAGGATCTTAAAGGAGTAGAGAGAGGTAGAGACATGGAGAGGCTTAGGGAGGGAATTCCAGAGATTAGGGTCCAGATGGCTGATGGCACAGCTTTCAATGTTGGGTTGAAGGGAATAGGTATTAACAAGAGGCCAGTATTGGAGGACTGCAAATTCTCAGAGGATTGTAGGGCTGGTGGAGGATGAGAATTGCAATATCTTACTGGAGATAATGAAGACATGGATGGGGTTTCCATTAGCAGATTAGCTGATGCAAAGGCGCAGAGATGCGTAATGTTAGGGAGGTAGAAGTAGGTTGTCTTTGTGATGGAGAGGATAAGGGGTAGATCGCTTACTTCAAAGCAAATAGGACACCAAGGTTGCCAACAATCAGATTCAACTTGAAACAGTGGCTGGGGAGCAGGATGGAATTGCTACTGAAGGTTCGGCGTTTGTGATGGGGGCCGAAGACAATGGCTTCAGTCTTCCCAATATTTAACTGGAGGAAATTCTGGCTTATTCAGTCATGGATGTCGAACAAGCAGGCTGATTACACAGAGGCAGTTGAGGGGTTGATAGAAATGGTGCAGAAGAAGGTCTGAGTGTCATTAACATGTATGTAAAACCTGATGCCATGCCTTTGGATGATGCTGCCGAGCGAAGCATGTAGATGAGGAAGAGGAGGGGACCATGGATAGATCCCTTGGGGAACTGCAGAGGTAATGGTGCAGGAAGAACAGGCATTGTTGGGGATACTCTGACTATGATTTGATTGATAAGCGTGGAACATAGAAACATAAAGCAGGTTATTTAGCCCCTCGAGCCTGTTCTGCCATTCAATGAGATCATGGCAGATCTATGACCTCTCTCCCTATACCTGCCTTTGCCCAATTTCCCTTAATACCTTTGTTTAACTAAAATCTATCAATCTCAGATTTAAAGTTAACAACTGCAGTTTGCATCAACTGCAGTTTGTGGAAATTAGTTCAAAACTTCTCCCACCTTTTATATGTAGAAGTGTTTCCTAACTTCACTCCTGAAAGGCCAGGCTCAAATTTTTAGGCTGTGTCCCCTAGTTCTAGAATTCCAACCAGCAGAAATAGTATTTTCTCTATCTACCCTATATCAGTTCCCTGTAGAACCATGCGAAGGATATCCACTCAGCTGGACAATGGATGAGAGTCGTTGGAGGGTGATGTTATGGTCAAACATGTAAAAGGCTGTAGAGAGGTCAAGAAGGACGAGGAGGGATAGTGCACAATGGTCACAGTCACAGGATATCATTCATGACTATGATTGGAGCCATTTCAGTTCTTTGGGAGCGATGAAAATGTGATTGTATGATATTTGGCCAGAAATTGCTCGAAAGTGCAATTCACCGCAAGTGGGGCGTTAATTGGACTTTTTAACCTCATCCTTCAGATCGCACTATATTTGCACTGTAAATTTCTGGAATTGCAAATTGATCACGGTGCAGCAATGTGAAGGTCGTGTCTGAGACCACATGTACATTGTGCCTAATGGCTTACCGTCTTAACCTTTAATCTCTTTTAGTCTCAGCTGTGGCTCAGTGGGTAGCACTCTCAACTCCGAGTCAGAAGGTTGTAGTTTGAAGTCCCACTCCAGGGACTTGAGCACAAAAAAATCTAGGATGACACTCCAGTGCAGTGCTGAGGAAGTACTGCACTGTTGGAGCTGCCGTCTTTTCAATGAGATGTTAAACCGATACCCCATCTGTTCTCTTAAGTGGACGCAAAAGATCCCATGGCAATATTTCGAAAAGCAGGAGAGTTATCCCCCGGTGTCCTAGCCAATATTTATCCCTCAATCAACATCACAAAAAAACAGGTTATTTGGTCATTATCACATTGCTGTTTGTGGGAGCTTGCTTGTGTACACATTGGATGCCGCATTTCCTACCTTATTACAGTGACTACACTTCATTAGCTGTAAAGCGCTTTGAGACCTGCGGTCGTGAAAGGCGTTATAAAAATCCAAGTCTTTCTTTCTTTAAAACAATTACAGAATAGGAAAAAGAAAAAGAGCCAATGAAGGGGCAGGAAATAGGATGAATTAAAGTGAAATTAGATACAGAGGGAGAAATAAAGAAAGGGAAAGAGAGTTAATTAAGAGAGAGACACACAAAAGAGACAGAAAGGAAAAATGAAAAAAAAACTTAAAAGAACAAGCAGAAGAAGAGGACATTGTAACCCAGTTGTGTTTGGGAATTGCTGTATTGAACTTTGGGAAATTAATGAGTGAATAGCAGGGTAGTTCTGCAAAATTTACAGACACTTTTGACCCATGAAGTAAAGAACCAGCAGGCCCGTCCATCACGATCAGGAACAGTGAAACTGCTTTCATAGGAACATAGAAATTACTAGACGAAAGAAGACCAAGGTTCCGCTAGTTCGGCTTCCACCATGCTTGTAGTCACATGATACAATGATAATGGAGTTGTTAACAAACCATAGCAATCAAGCTCTATCAATTAGACTACAGCAGACCTAGAAATGGCATGAGGAAAACCCAGTGGTGGTGAACTTTGGGAACCATAGGTTCCAAGTCAACCCGTTTCCTCCAAAGCATGGTACACTTACGACATCGTGTCTCAAATTATTCTTAGAGTTTATCCCAAAATTATTTTCAGAACAAAATCTATCTAATTTGCATTTTTGAGTGTCAAAAAAGCTTTGCATCCTGAAAATGATTGCCTTCCAACAATAACAGGAGTGTGGATGATAAGACTGCAACAAAAATACAGCAAAGACAGGTAAAAAGTTTTAAAAACCTATAGGTACAATTCATTTTCTGCTGCAGTGAGAAACCACAGCTTCATTGTTTCCTAACTGGGCCTCCAATGTTGAGCGTCATGTCAGGATTATAAATCACGTCATTAACAGCATCTTTACATGAATAACCAGCCATTAATGGCTGCAACGAGATTAATTTGCATTAATGGCATAAAACCAGCACTATCATGAAATGCAGTTTCGCAGAATTACAAAGGTGGTACAGCACAGAAATAGGCCATTCGGCGCATCTAGTTTACAAGAACATAAAAAATAGGAACAGCGGTAGGCATACAATCCCTCGAGCCTGCTCCACAATTCAATGAGCTCATGGCTGAAGTTTTACATCAACTCCATTCTTCCGCCCTGTCCCCATATGCCTTGATTCCCTTTGTGTCCAAAAATTTAACGATCTCAGTCTTGAGTGTACTCAATGACTGTGCATCCACAGCCCTCTGGGGTAGAGAATTCCAAAGATTCCTAACCCTCTGAGTGAAGAAATTTCTCCTCATCTCAGTCCTAAATGGCCAACCCCTTATTCTGAGACTATTACCCCCTGGTTCTAGACTCTCCAGGGGAAACAGCCTCTCCACATATACTCTGTCAAGCCCTTTAAGAATTGTACACATTTCAATGAGATGACCTCTCATTATTCTAAACTCCAGAGAATGCAGGCCCATTCTACTCAATTTCTCCTCATAGGACAGCCTTCTCATCTCATGAATCAATCAAGTGAAACTTAGCTGCACTTCCGCTAAGACAAGTATATCCTTCCTTAGGCAAGGAGACCAAAACTGTACACAGCACTCCAGGTGTGGTCTCACCAAAGTCCTATATAAAACTTCCTTAATCTTATAACCCAACCCTCTTGCAATTAAGGCTAACATATCATTTGCTTTCCTAATTGCTTGCTGTACCTGTATATTAACATTCTGTAATTCATCTACAAGGACACCCAATCACTCTGAATCCCAACATTTACAAATCTCTTACCTTTTAAAAAATATTCTGCCTTTCTATTTTTCCTACCAAATTGAATAATTTCACACTTCCCCACATTATACTCCATCTGCCACATTCTTGCCCATTCACTTAATCGATCTATAATCCTTTGCAGTCTCTTTATGTCCTCCTCATAGCTTACTTTCCCACCTAACTTTGTATCATCAGCAAACTTGGCTATATTACACTTGGTCCCCTCATCGAAGTCATTGATAGATTGTAAATAGCACTGACCTTGCGACACTTCACTTGTTACACCCTGCCATCCTGAAAATTACCCATTTATTCCTACTCTCTGTTTTCTGTCCATTAACCAATCCTCAATCTATGCTAATATATTACCCCAATCCCATGAGCCCTAATCTTGTGCAACAACCAATTGTGCGGCATCTTATCGAATGCCTTCTTAAAATCCAAAAATGCTACTTCTAATGGTTTTCCCTTATCTACACTGCTAGATACACCCTCAAAAATCTCTAATGGAATTGTCAAACATGATTTCCCTTTCTTAAAACCGCATTGACTCTGTCTAATCATAACGTGATTTTCCAAGTATCCTGTTACCAGACTCTTAATAATAGATTATAGCTGTTTCCCTACTACTGATGTCAGGCGTACTGGGCGACAGTTCTCTGTTTTTTCTCTCCCTAATTTCTTGAACAGCGGGGTTACATTTTCTACTTCCAATCCATAGGTACTGTTCTAGAATCTAGGGAATTCTGGAAGATCAAAACCTATGGCGGTGTTTATGCTGCACATGAGCCTCCTCCAAGCCGACTTCGTCAAACCTTATCAGCAGAACCTTTTATTCCTTTCTTCCTGATATACTGATCTAACATTTCCTAAAATGCACCTACACTAACAGCTTCAACCAGTCCATGTTCCACATTCTAACCATTCTCTGTGTAAAGATGTTTCTCCTTAATTCTCTGTTGAATTTATTAATGACTATCTCATATCTATTATGAGTGCTAGTTTTGGACTCCCCCACAAGCAATTCATTTCAATGGGAGGCTTAGGGCATGGTCATAATTTTTTTTGTTTTATTGAGGCCAATGGTGGAGGCAAATCGTCCAGCAATTGGTGGAGAATTGGAACTCATGACGTATATTGGGGAGGGTTTAAATTAGCTTGGCTGGGGGATGGGAACCAGAACACAGACTCAGAATGGAGAGAGGCAAAGATGGAAATGGAAGGCAGAAAATTCATAACTGAGTTTGGAAGGCAGAGGAAACAAAGGCAATAAAATAGACAATAAAGGGGGTGCCAATGCTTAATGGTATATACTTCAATGCAAGGATTCTAGTGAATAAGTCAGATGTGCTGAGGGCACAGGTACACACATAGAAGTATGATATCATAGCTATTACTGAAACATGGCTGAAAGAAGGGCAGGAATGGCAGCTCAACATTCCTGGTTACAGAGTTTTCAGACGAGATAGAGGGGGGGATAAAAAAGGAGGGAATGATGTCACAATACTGGTTAAAGAAACAATTACAGCCATGAGGAGGGATGATATATTACAAGGATCATCAAATGAGGCCATATGTGTTGAACTGAAGAACAAAAAAGGGGCAATCCCACTGCTGGGAGTGTATTATAGATGGCAAACAGTCAGCGGGAGATAGAAGAGCGAAATTCTAGGCAAATTTCTAAGAGGTGCTAAAACAATGGGGAAGTGTTAGTGGGGGATTTCAACTACCCTAATATTAGTTGGGATAGAATTGGTGCAAAAGGTATAGAGGGCGCAGAATTCTTAAAATGCATTCAGGAAAACTTTTTTAGCCAGTACGTAGCAAGCCCAATACGAGAGGGGACAAATTGATATGCAAATTATTGGAAAAAATTCTGAGGGACAGTATTAATCATCTTTTAGAAAGTCACGGATTAATCAAATACAGTCAGCATGTATTTGTTCAGGGAAGGTAGTGTCTGACTAACTTGATTACATTTTATGAGAAAGTATGAAGCAGGGTCAAGAGGGTTGCACATTTGATGCAGCCTACATGGATTTGAGCAAGGCTTTTGACAAGGTCCCACATAGCAGACTGGTCAGAAAAGTGAAAGTGCATGCGATCCAAGGGAAAGTGGCAAGTTGGATCCAAAATTGGCTCAGTGACAGGAAGCAAAGAGTCATGGTCGATGGGTGTTTTTATGACTGGAAGGCTGTTTCCAGTGGGGTTTTGCAGGGTTCAGTACTAGGTTCCTTGCTTTTTGTGTTATGTATCAAAGATTTAGACTTCAATGTAGGGGGGGATGGATAAGAAGTTTGCCAATGGTATAAAAACTGGCCGTGTGGTTGATAGTGAGGAAGAAAGCTGTAGAGTGCAGGAGGATATCAATGGACTGGTCAGGTGGGCAGAAAAATGGCAAGTGGAATTCAATCTGGAGAAGTGTGAGGTAATGCATTTGGGCAGTGCTAACAAGACAAGGGAATACACAATAAATGGTAGGATACGGAGATGTGTAGAGAAACAGAGGGACCTTTGAGTGCATGTCCACATATCTTTGAAGGTATGATGACTGATAGAAAAGGTGCATCGAATATAATAGGGAGGTTATGATTGAAATGTATAAAACACTAGTTAGGCCGCAGCTTTAGTACTGCATACAATTCAGGTCACCGCATTATAGGAAATATGTGATTGCAATAGAGAAGCTACAGAGAAGATTAACGAGGATGTTGTCAGGACTGGAGAATTTTAGCTATAAGAAAAGATTGGATAGGCTAGGGTTGTTTTGTTTGGAACAGAGGATGCCGAGATGAGACTTAATTTTGTGTATAAAATTATGAATATAGTGGATAGGAAGGTGCTATTTCCCTTAGCAGAGGTCAATAACCAGGTGCCATAAATTTAAAGTAATTGGTAGAAGGATTAGTGGGGAGTAGGGGAGGATTTTTTCATAACATAAGAAATAGTAGTAGGCCATTTGGCCCCTCAAGCCTGCTCCGCCATTCAATAAGATCATGGCTGATCTGATCTTGGCCTCAACTCCACTTTTCAGCCCACTGCCCATAACCCTTGACTCCCCTATCGTTCAAAAATCTGACTTTGTATATTCAATAACCCAACCTCAACAGATCTCTGGGGTAGAGAATTCCAAAAATTCATGACTCTTTTGAGAGAAGAAATTCCTCCTCATCTCTATTTTAAATGTGCAACCTCTTTTTCTGAATCTATGCCCCCAGTTCTCGATTCCCCCACGAGGAGAAACATCCTCTCTGCAACTACCCTGTCCAGCCACCTCAGAATTTTATACGTTTCAATAAGATCACCGTTCATTCTTCTAAACTCCAATGAGTATACTCCCAACCTGCTCAACCTTTCTTCATAAGACAACCCCTTCATCTCAGGAATCAACCGCGTGAACCTTCGCTGAACTGCCTCTAAATCAAGTATATCCCTCTTTAAATAAGGAGACCAAAACTGTATGCAGTACTCCAGGTGTGGTCTCATCAACACCCTTGTGCAGCCGTAGCAAGACTTCACTACTTTTATACTGCATCTCCCTTGCAATAAAGGCCAACTTTCCATTTAACTCCTCTGGAACTCGCTGCCTGAAAGGGGGATATGGGCAGAAACCCTCATTGCATTGAAAAAAATACTTGGATATGCACTTGAAGTGCCATCACCTAAAGAGCTACAAATCAAAAGCTGGAAAGTGGGATTAGGCTGGATAGTTATTTTTTGGCTGGCGCAGGCAAGAAGGGACGAATGGCCACCTTCTGAGCCATGCATTTCTGTGATTCTGTATCTTCTTTGCCTCCAAATTGCTGAATTTTTTGTGAACTAATAATGGCGAGCAAAGTTAATTTGCCATTATTTTTCAGCAATTTCTGGGCCAATATACGCAAGAGCTTGGAAGAAGGATGCCATTTTCTGCTGTATAATGTTTTAGAAAAATTATCCATCTCAGCCATTTTGCATTTTAATTGAAAAATAAACTCCAGCTAAATGTTATGTATTGAGGCGTTGTGGCCATACTTCCAAAATCTATATTAGCAACAAAGGAATGAGTGGATGTATAAACAGCAAGGTATTTTTTTGGCAGGTGGATTTCTAAGTTATCAATGCAATGTGTGCTTACCAAGAAAGCGCCACCTGTTGAGCACAAGCTCCTTTTGCAGGTTCAGTGGGTATAGATTTTATAGACTAGGCTTGTCATGTGTCAGCTTTGGATGTTCATCTTATGTGGAGACACATGATGGCAACTGGATTAATGCTAAAGAATTCCAAAGCAAATTACTGACATTGCTTCTCTAATTATATACTGATATTAGAATACCAGTTAATGCAATCATCAGGCTGTTGTACACTAAATATAGGAACTGAACTTGCTGCGCCCACAAAAAAGAGTTCATATATAAGTTGTCCCGAGATCACAGAAAGCTGCTGGTGTCCAATCATCAGGGTAAGTTTCTCATTAATTTTCTTCATCTTAATTGGGGTACTGATATTTTTCTCAGTGAAGCAGAGGGAGTGAGGACCTCATCAAGTTATGTAACCTTTTATATTATATAACAGGAGAAATCAATCCAGAAAATTATCTCAAAATAAATAAAGGCCAAAGGACATAAATGTAATTGATATATTTAAATCAGATGCAAGAAGTAAAATTAATTTATCGATTTATGTATTTTCTTTTGTTAGAATTGCTGTGGAAGATTTTCTCTTGCCTGGGACTGATTAAGGTAACGGATGTTAAGACAAGCAAATGTAAACTACATTTCTTAAATCAGAAAAGTCTAAAACCATTGTTTGAAATTAAGTTGATTGTAAATGTTGGTTATCTTTCAGACACAAGTCGTCAAGTTCAATTACATGTTAATTAGACTGTAATGACGCCCCACTGGTTGTTATCCAATACCGCACTACAGGCAGCTGGATCAGCATCGACAATCATCATTTCCTGCAATATCAAAATCACTTACACATAAATATTATTTAGTGTAATTGAAACGTAATGTGTCTATATCATTAACTTTACATTGAACAATGTTTAAATCACATTGGCGTTCTAAACATGTTAGGCAAATGAACATTACATTAAAAAATATGTTAACATTTCGAACTATTGCCTTGTTTGCAGCTCTATTAAATTAAGCGGTACAATTGCTCTGGGTTTGAACACGTTCGGCCTTTTGGGAGTAATATGGGTGGGGCAGATCAAAGATACGTTTTTGTTAGCTTTTTAAAAACAGACTACTAGGAAAATGCCAACAATATATTTTATGTGAGAAACAGCTAACTGGAATGTGATACTAATACCTGTATATGGTTCATCAAGGCTATTTAAACAGTCTTATAGTCTTGAACATATAAACTGTATTTTGCAATCTGGTGTCAGTGAAATCGCAAAAAACATCAACTACTTGGAGTTAAAAAATTTACACTAAATAATAAAGGATATGCTATTTAGTGGACCTCGCAAAATACAAAAACGGTTAATAACATGCTATAACATTAATTATACGTCATGAATTACTACAACATGGAAACAAATCAAATAAAACAAGACATCATCACAATTCAGAAATAAATCAACAGGAATTAATTGATTTATCCCCTAAAAGCAATAGCTAATTAAATTAAGTTCAAATATGAGCTATCTTGCTTTCTGATAAACAAAGGAATTATTTATTCGTGTCAAGAAGTAATGCCCTGAAATATGCTGGATTTGTTCGGGATCACTTTATGGATGTACATATTTCAGCAATAAAACGACGCCATGGGGGACGCGGAAATGGCAGTGTTTGGAAAGGCGGCGCAGTTTTTGCGTAAGACTGATAAGGAAAGAGTGGAAGCTCAGAATCGACCATTCGATGCAAAAACTGCCTGCTATGCCCCCGACGATAAAGAATTGTACGTTAAAGGTATCGTCAAGAGCAAGGACGGTGGCAAAGCCACGGTGGAAACCGAGGACAAGAGGGTCAGTTGAAAATTTAAAAATAAATAAATAATTCTGAAAAGTTTTGTTGCCTTCATAAAAGCCACATATCGTTAAATAACATAATAGGTCTGTCGATTATTTTTCAGACCGTAACTGTTAAAGAAGACTTAGTCCTCCCAATGAACCCTCCAAAATTCGATAAAGTCGAGGACATGGTCATGATGACCCACCTGAATGAAGCCTCTGTGTTGTATAACCTCAAAGAGCGTTACGCAGCCTGGATGATCTACGTAAGTACAATAGCTTCAGATTGCAAAATGAAAACGATAATTGAATAATTAATAGACCTTAATTCCTTTCTCCGACTTTAGACCTACTCTGGGCTGTTCTGTGTCACTGTAAACCCCTACAAGTGGTTGCCAGTGTACGATCCCGAGGTCGTGTCTGGTTACAGAGGCAAGAAACGTCAAGAGGCTCCTCCCCACATCTTCTCCATCTCTGACAATGCTTATCAGGCCATGTCAACCGGTAAGTATGATTATAGTTTTTTGCTGACCAGCACTGAATTATTCTTGATTCTCGTTGAACCCAGAATCACGGAATAAAGTTATGCAACATTCTCTTTGTTGTCTGAATTGAACGTTGATCTTGTGATCGTCTTATTTACAGATCGTGAAAACCAGTCCATCTTGATCACGTAAGTGTTGCTGGTTTAATATATCCCCCTGGATGCTGGTTATTATCTGAAAGAATTGTAATCCACTCTGACCACATTTCCACCAAAACTGCCGACATGAACCTCTATAACATCGCCAATCTCCAACCCTGCCTCAGCTCATTTACTGCTAAAAACCCTCTATCCATGCTTTTGTTACCTCTCGGCTTGACTATTCAAATGGTTTCATGGTTGGCCTTCCATTTTTCACCTTCCATACATTTGGTGGTCGAAATTGCCCCTTTTTAAAAGAGCTGTTACCACCTCAACAACGCGGAAACGGATCGGTAACTATCTCAGTCGTGGCGGAGGTGCTGATATTTGAGAATTTGTTCTACGTTATTTTTCTAGCAGTGTACGCCAGCACCCCGCCCATGTTTCCATCCCGCCGGGCACACGCTGACCCCTTGCCGACAGGGAGCAAACCCTTTTTGCCCCGCGTGGGAAATAGCCCCGCGCGACCGGATTTACTGCCGTTCGGTGACACCAACAGCTTTCCTGGGCAGGTGCTGTAGTGGCTGAGTGGTGTATCTCCCCTTAAAGAGGAGGGCGCACTGCCGTAGCCGCCATTTTATTTTAATAGTGGATCGACTCCCAAGTTGGCCCAACAGTGGTGACCACAGGTTTGGCCAGGCCACCCAAAGGCAAACCGACACCTTCACTTGGGTACCAGGTCGCTGGCCTGACCAAACCCCTCCCTGGTGTCCCAGTGGACCCAACTAAACATTGTGCAGAGCTCGCAGCGGCCACGCCCCCCCCCCGCACTTAACTGAAGGGGAGGGATGTTGCTACAAATTTTTCCTTTTTCCAGTGCCCCCTATAAAAGGAGAGGGGGACACTAAAAGCACCGGCAATTAAAACAAATTAAACTTTAAAACGTAAAATCAAATTAAAATTTGGTTGCCGGGCGTGATGATGCACTCCAGTCCCTCCGGTGCCCACCTCTCGCGGAAGGCCGCGAGCGTATCGGTGGACACCGCGTGCTCCATCTCCAAGGACACCCTGGACCGGATGTAAGAGCGGAAGAGAGGCAGGCAGTCAGGTTGAACGACCCCCTCGACCGCCCGCTGCCTGGACCGGCTGATGGCACCCTTGGCCGTGCCCAGGAGCAGTCCTACGAGGAGGCCTTCGGACCTACCCGCTCCCCTCCGCACAGGGTGCCCAAAGATCAGGAGAGTGGGACTGAAGTGCAGCCAGAATTTCAGGAGCAGCCCCTTCAAATAATGGAACAGGGGCTGCAACCTTGTGCACTCCATAAAAACATGGAACACGGACTCCTCCAGACCGCAGAAATTGCAGGCGGCCTGGGAGTCCGTGAACCGGCTTAAAAATTTGTTGCACGGCACTGCTCCGTGCACCACCCTCCAGGCCAAGTCCCCGATGAATAGTGGGAGGACCCCTGCGTAGAGTGCCCTCCATCGGGGACCCCCGCCTCCTCCGGACGGCAAGATGGTACGCCATGGCGTGTCCGGACGGCCGGCGAGGATGGCAAAGTTGAGGGTGTGCAGGAGCAGCCCGTACAGGAAACCCCTCCGCGCGGAACTGAAAGGCACGGAGGGGATTTCCCCGAGGCGGCTCAAGTTGTGAGGCGCCGGCCCCCGAGGGAGGTTCCGGGGTTTGGCGCCGATGAGGAACTCCGTCCGGACGGGGGTCAGTTCGGACGGGATCTCCCCACGTGCTTGAGCCTCCTCGATGCACCTAACGGAGTCAGGGCCCAGAGCTGTTTTTAGCGACTCGATGGCATCGGCCGCGTGGCGGACGTTGGCAGAGTTTAGGCGCCGCGCCAGCGTGTCTGGCGCCATCCAGCCCGCTCCTCCGCCATCGAGCAGGTCCCTGACCCTGGTCACCTCACCAGCCACAGCCCTCTCTTCCGACCGCCACATGAAGCCTCGGCCGTGGAGGTACGGATTCCCGAGCAGCGGCTCCTGCAGGACGGCCGCCACTCCAGCCGGCGGAGAGCTGCGCTTGGTGGAGACTTTGTTCCAGACCCTGATGAGTTCCCTGTAAAAGACAGGCAGCTCCCGGAGGGCGGTCCTGGCACCCCCCAAGTTCACAAACAGGAGCTGCGTGTCATAATTGAGGTCGAGCTGCTGGCGGAAGAAATACCTCGCCAGAGCGCACCACCTAGGAGGGGGCTCGACGTAAAGGTATCTCTGCAGGGTCTGAAGACGGAAAGTCGCGAGCTGGGCGCTGACGCACACCAACGACTGACCGCCCTCCTCAAGCGGGAGACTTAAGACCGCGGCAGAGACCCAGTGCTTCCTGTTGTTCCAGAAGAAGTCCACCAGCTTCTTCTGTTGCTACATGTCACCGCCACGCGGCACATCTGCATCGCACTGACATCATAAGTGTCGCCACACTGACCGACCGCCCTCCACGCTGCTCCTGACCGATATCCACCCCTCAGCTGCCGCCAACACCGTCCTGACAGAATTCTTTTTTTGAAGTCCCGAATTTCATCCACTCTCCACCTCATGGATTGGGGCGGAGAATACTCATTTAATTCGGCGGATGGCAATTTCAGCCCCTTGAGCTCATCCTAAATTTTGCTGCCATATCCTAACTCGCACCAAGTCAGGTTCACCCATTACCAGTATGCTTGCTGACCGACAGTGGCTCCTCTCCAACAATGACTCATTTTAAAATTCTCATTCTTGTTTTGAAATCCCCCCATGGCCTCGCCCTGCCCTGTGTCTGTAACCTCCTCCAGCAGTACAACCCTCTGAGATTTCTGCACTCCTCCAAATCTGGCCTCTTGTGCATCCCCAATTTAAAATCGCTCCACCCTCGGCGGTTGCGGCTTTAGCTGCCGAGGCCCAAAGCTCTGGAATTCCCTCCTTAAACCTCTCTTTTACTTTAAGATGCTCCTTAACACCTAACTCTTTGACCAAGTTATCTGATAGAATTGTAATTTACTCCAGTATTTTGCTTCATTAGAGCGGTAATTGTTGATTTCTTCATTTTCTACTCCCACCTATTGCAGCGGAGAATCTGGTGCTGGAAAGACTGTGAACACGAAACGTGTCATCCAGTACTTTGCATCAGTTGCATGCACTTCTGACAAGAAGAAGGAGGATCAACCTGGGAAGATAAAGGTGAGACAAAACTTAAACAGGGTACAATAAAACGTGGTAACTTCTTGTTTAGCTGTAATTCATTTCTTCGCGTGGTAAATGCTCCAACTCATAGTAATCAAAAGTATTTCTGCAGGGGTCCCTGGAGGATCAAATCATCCAGGCTAACCCGTTGCTGGAAGCCTTTGGTAATGCCAAAACAGTGAGAAATGACAACTCGTCTCGCTTCGTAAGTTTCTTGAACATTTCCTACAGTTGCATCTATTACAAGCCACAGCATGCACGATATTGATTAACAATCCAGTGTAACAATCAAGATTTTTCAATAATGCAATTATATTGTGTGCGTGTTGTGAAATTGTGTTTCAAATCTCAAACTTGAATAAACTTTACATTTCAAGGGTAAATTCATCAGAATTCACTTCGGTGCCACCGGGAAACTAGCTTCTGCTGATATTGAAACTTGTAAGCGCAATTGATTTGCAAATATCAGTCGTAAATCAAATTTTTGATAGGTCGACTAGTTCTTCAGTAAATCTACATTTGTATGTGTATATGTCTCTCCAGATCTACTGGAAAAATCCAGAGTAACATTCCAGCTGAAAGCTGAAAGGAGTTACCACATTTTCTACCAGATGATGACCAACCATAAGCCAGAAATTGTTGGTAAGGACGGAAGTTTTGTAATGTTGCTACCTTCTTTTTTTTGTTCTCTGCTAACACAGGAACATTAGTTCTAACATAATGGCCTGGAATTTGCGATCAGTGGAGAAGCGACAGCAATTGCTGCTGACCTCGAAGAATGCTGCCCATAATGGTCTTGCGATCTTTGTGGCGCAAACTTTACCTTTCTCAACATTAATTTCATTGTAGCGTTGTCAAAGGGGGCATCCAGCATACAGCAGCAGTGGTGTCTAAGCAGCTAATCACATTGAAGAATTCTCACAGACAGCAAACCAGTAAATAAAAAGCAACTTTTATCATTCACTTTAAATTTTTTTTCGGAAAGCAAAATAAAAATTGGGACCTACACATAGGGTTAAGGTAGAAGCTGCAATATCATAAACAAATTTCGAACATAATGGGCTCAATGTTCCCCAATTATGTGCGCCATTTTTTGGACTTGCACTGTTTTTTTGGAGTACATTAAAATCTCCAAGTTTCCCCAAAGTTTCCGCACTAGCATAATTCATTTTGGTAGGAATCTTTTAGGCTACGATATTTTTTATCTCATTGTGGGCGTACCCTGCTACCCACACCAATTCTGGCCATTTAAGCAACTTTGGCCAGCTCTGAGTTACATCAATTTTTCTTAGGACGCCGCATGTGACCACTGTGGAAAAACCTTCTGGGCAGTTAACAAAATTGGCGCAGGTAAGAATATCAGCACAGCAGATGCAGTTCCACGGCCCGGACAGCAGCAGCGGAGAGGGGCAGGCAGAGGAGAGAGGAGAGAAGGGAGGGGAGGGAAGCCTTTTGGCCAGGGTCAAGAGCTGCACCCAGCACTGGGAGTGGAGGGAAGCCTTTCGGTCAAGGTTAGGAGTGGCACCCGGCACCAGGAGGAAGCCCTTTGGCCAGGGCTAGCATCAGCAACCAGCATCAGGAGGGAGAGGCCCTTCTGCCAGGGCTAGCAGTGGCACCGGGAGGGGAGTGAAGTCTTTCAGCCAGAATTAGGAGCAGCACTGGGCACTGCGCGGGGCGGCGAGGGATGGGGAGGGTGGGGGTGGGCGCGAGGTGGGGCTGACCGGGAGGTGGATAGACCTTTGGCATCAACACTTCAATAATTTAATGATGAATTGCTGCTGCAATATGCATGGTGCTTATGCAGGCTGCTGTGAGCTGGCCAGAATGTGTTGTATGTTTCACTTTACAGCCTCAGCCAGTAGTGTGTCCCTTGTTACCCTGGCAACCCGATCTTTTTGGCACAGATCTTAGGCTCCACCCCCAAAGCTAAAGGACAGGCTAGGTGGCACCAAAATGAAAAATTCATACGGGGAAAGTTGGATGATTTTTTTGGGCGTAGTTAGGACCCCCAAAAATGGGCGTAACACTTCAAGTATGCCAAAAAAGGCTTTGGGGAAAATTGAGCTCATAGTTTTTATTATTTTAAAAATGTTGTAACTTTTATGATAATGGAGAAATTTGACATTCTACCAATATAACATTTGTTTTTCAGGGCCACAATGGTTGTTTAGCAGTCACTGTGCCATTTAAAACCCAGTTACACCTCTTTCTACAAGGCATGGCTTTTTCTGGGATGTTCGACAGTGATATTAGAGCAGAAATGGGAAGCTTCTTCATTTCAAGTGAATTCACTGATTGTATGGGGAGTTCCACAGCACAGCCTGTGGCGGAGCAGGGACTGACTGACCGCTACTTCAAGATTTCAACTGTATCTGCGCATGGTCTAAATCCCGAAGTTACGGGCAGTTTCAGAGCGGTTGTTGTTTTCTATGACGAGAAGCTTATAATGGGATGCCTAGTTTGGCTATCCATTTGATGGCCTCCTGAGATGCCAAGTGGAGAAATGAGGTGCTTCTCGCAACAGATCTTAGTGGGCAGGGTGATGTGATGTGTTCCATGATCTGGCACTCATGGCCACAGATGCACTTTGGTCATCCCTCATCTTCCACTTGTGGAGCAGGAGACCGCACATCATCCAATGTTAACAGTTTTGCCATCATTACCACCGCAAAATCCAGGCCATTATGATACATTCATGTTTACAATATACCTTTATCTCAGCCTTTCAATAGATCTATAGAAATAAAATCCGAATGTCACCCATTATAATTTACTATGTTATTTTCATACATTTCAACTATATCTGTTTTGCATTTTATGAATGTATCTAAAATGTTTTCAGTGGTATCTTAGTATAGCAACTACCAGAGCAATGTTGAATTAAACTGAATTTGACAAGTTGGCTAAATGGAAGAGGGGAAAACTAACTGTAAAATTGGGTGATACTTATGCTACCTTTCATTCCGTTAATCTCAAGTCTTTCTACAAAACATTTATTTTGTTTTTCTCAGAATCTTGTCTCATTACCACCAACCCCTATGATTATCCATTCATCAGTCAGGGTGAGATTACTGTCAAGAGCATTGATGATACAGAAGAATTGATGGCGACTGATGTGAGTATCAGCTGTACAACATTATTTTTATTTTCTTAATCCAACTTGTGCATTGTAAAGCATGCACAGGTTTAGGCAGCGATAATCAATAATCCATTTTTGTCTCCGTGTTAATGATGGAACAACGATATATTTCCAAGTGAGCATGGCGTGTGACTTGGAAGGGAACTTTGAGGTGGTGGTGTTGCCATGCACCTGCTGCCCTTGTCATTCTAGGTGGCAGAGGTTGTGGGTTTGTGAGATGCTGTCAAAAATGCCTTGGCAAGTTGCTGCAGTGCATCTAGGAGAAGGTGCGCACTGTAGACATGGTGTGCTGGTGGTGGAAGAAGTGAATGTTTAAGGTGTGGTTGGGGTGCCAATCAAGCAGGCTGCTTTTTCCTGGATGGTGTTGAGCTTCTCGTGTATTTTTGGAGCTGCACTCATCCAGGCAAGTGGAGAGTTCTCCAGCACACTCCTGACTTGTGCCTTGTAGATGGTGGAAAGGCTTTGTGGAATCAGGAGGTGCATCACTTGCCACAGAATACCCAGCCTCTGGCCTGCTCTTGTAGCATTATTTATGTGGCTGGCCCAGTTAAATCTCTGGTCAATAGTGACCCCAGGATGTTGATGATGGGGTATTTGACAATGGCAATGCCGTTGAATGCCAAGGGGAGGTGGTTAGATTCTCTCCTGTTGAAGACAGTCATTGTGTAGCATTTGTGTGGTACAAATGTTATTTGCCACTTATCAGCCCAAGCCTGAATGTTGTGCAGGTCTTGCTGCATGCAGGGACATTCTGCTTCATTAAGGGAGGTTGGACCTCCCTTATCTGGGACATCCTTATCCGGCACGACCCTCATCCGGCATGATTCTGGCAGTCGGGGGTGCATGCGCAGAACGCGGCCAACCTCCACCTCGACTTTGGGCTCGTGCAGACATTTGGCCGCTCGGGATGCGCCGACACTCTGCCCACTGGGGCCGCGCCGACACCCACTCTGGCCACGCCGGCACCCGGCCGGCTGGGTCTGCGCTGCCAATCGGCCCGTGCCAACACTCAGCCTACTGGGGTCGCGCCGACACTAGGCCCGAGGGTCTGCAGACACTCAGCCCGCTGGGATCGCGTTGACACTTTTCCCGAGGGTCTGCCGACACTCAGCCCGCTGGGACAACACCAACACTCGGCACCGTTACACTTCGTTCGCGGCCCACCGAGGGCCTGCCGACACTTCGGGCCCGCCCGGCACCGACGTCCTCCCCCTCATCCCGACTTCGCGCCACTGACCTCCCCTCATCTGGCAAATTCCCTTATCCGGCACAGGCCAGGTTCCAAGGGTACCTGATAAACGAGGTTCAACCTGTAGTTGTGAATGGAAATGAACACTCTGCAATCATCAGCAAACATCTCCACTTCTGACCTTATGATGAAGGGTAGATCATTGATGAAGCAGCTGAAGATTGTTGGGCCTAGAACACTACCCTGTGGAACTCCTACAGCGATGTCCTGGGGCTGAAATAAATGGCCTCTAACAACCATAACCATCTTCCTTTGTGCTCAGTACGATTACCACCAGTAGAGAGTATTTCACCATGTTCCCACTGAAGTTAATTTTACTAGGGCACCTTTATGCCATACCTGGTCAGTACTGCCTTGATTTCAAGGTCAGTCTCTCTCACCTCACCTCTGGAATTCAGTTCTTTGTCCACATTTGGACCGAGGCTGTAATGAGGTCTGGAGCCGAGTGGTCCTGATGGAACCCAAACTGAACATCAGTGAGCAGCCTATTGGGGAGTAAGTGCTGCTTGATAGCACTGTTGACGACCCCTTTCACACTTTGCTGATGATTGAGAGAAGGTTGAAGGGGTGCGAATTGGACAGACAGCTGTACATCTTTATTTGTATTTTCTTACCCTGACTCATGCATCGTAAGACATGTACATATTTAGGCAACCAGCACCAATAATCCGTTTTTCCAATTAAAGTGCACACGTCTAGAGAGAAGATGCTTTAGAATGTAAGTAAATAGTGGTAATTAAGAAAGGTGATACTAGCAGTGTTTATCCACACTGTCAGTAAAGAAAATAACATTTCAAAATTTTTGAGATAGAAGTCCCAGCATCAAAATGTTTTAAAGTAAATTTCAAAAGTTTCAACAACGAAGTAGGTAAAGCTGTTTCAGTATATTAGTCTTGCTGTTGGATTCTAAGTCTATTGTTTGGATTTAAAGACTGCTATCGATATCTTGGGGTTCGTAATTGACGAGAAATGGGGCATCTACAAACTCACTGGTGCAGTCATGCACTTTGGTAACATGAAATTCAAGCAAAAACAGCGTGAAGAGCAGGCTGAGCCCGATGGCACAGAAGGTAACAGTTTCATACGTCTCACTTCATTGCAGTATTTACTAACATTTATATATTCAAAATAATAACCCTGAAATTGCAGTCGGAGACGTACCTCCGGATTACGCCTTCGACCCATGAAATATTTCTGCACCTACCTGCTGTTATCCAAGCTGCAGCGAGTTTGGGTCTCGGGCCTCCATGCATATGGCAGCGCAAAGGCCCACAGATCCCAGGGACGCAGCTGGTTCAGAAACGTCCCTGGGATAATGTGGGCCAATGAGAAAGGAGGATTCCATTGCAGTCATTTAGGAATGGAATTCCCAAATAATTAAACAATTTAGACAATTCAAATAAATATAAAGGTTCTGAATTTCATTATTGTTCATAGCTCCCTTCATTACACCAACTGCAATAAAAAAATTATATTTTGAAAAATAATTTTAAACATTTTAACCTGGGCCAATATATGAATAAACTAATTTTAAGTGTTTGTGCATCATTTTTAGATTTAAATGATGAATTTACGATTTATAATAACCCTTATGCTGATGAAAGCAGAGCCTAAGCTTGCTTTTACCAGCCGTAAGAGTTTCGTGGGCAATTGCTGGGCAATTGTTATGCACATAGCCCAATTGTATGCCAGTGAAACTGATTTTACTTTCAGTTTGTATGATCTCTCAAGGCATACCTTGACAGATTGCAACTTCCGCATTTCGCGCATGCGGAAGTTGCGGAGCCTTTCAGAAGGGTTATGATAATGTATGCTGAGCGTTCGCTATCAAAGACACCATAATTTCAGGGCCAATATTTGAAATCAAATGCATAGTTAATTTCAATTTGCAGTCTAAACAGTATTGAAGTTGTATTGTAATATATTGGAACTATATTTTATATGAATATTAAATTTGGAAGGTATTGCCACATCGCCTGTATTAGTCTTGTGTCTGTATGCTTGTGACGTAGTATTGGGGTCTCTTAGACTAATTATATTGCAGAGATAGAGACCACTGTCCCTTCAATCAGCAGGACACACTGGGCAGTTAGCCAGCAAATCAGCTATTTCTGCAAGCTGAAGGCTTTGAGACTTCTCTTTGGTATTTCAAAGCTGCATACATATATTAGAGAGAGAGAGATAGTGTTACATGAAAGATAACTACTATGGCTTGGTGTTTCTCACAACACTTTTGGCTGTTGTCTGCAGCCATTGATCTAATTGGTTTCTGCATACATGATTTGGCACCAAGAGAAGAAACCACCAGATTCTATTGGAAAATCTGGATCAATTATATCAGCTAATAATTTAGCTGACCCCTGACAAATGACAGAAGGAATCTTTTTCAAGATGTATCTAACTGAAACCATTTTTAAATCACATTTACTCTGAAAAATTAGAAACATAATGGCTTCATTTTAAAAATAACCCTTTGGTTGTAAAGCATATGTGACAATTTGAGGACATGATAAGCTATTGTTTATATGCAAGTCCTGTTTTTATTTTACTCTGTCTATCTAACGTCTAATAAAAAAAATACGTAACGCAGTAACTTTCACTATTTGAAACAGAAAGAAAACTCTGCTTTTGCCCCGCTGATATCTGTACAGCATTATTGTTCTGAATACTATATTGAAAATATATGGTTATCAGTGTAAAGGTTAACATATATGTAAGGCATTTCAATTAAACAAAAAAAACCTAACTTCTCAATGTTTATTGCACAACAGTAATCTAAATACAAAAGTAGATGCTATTCACAAATATACTCAATTGCACTATATTTTTTGTTAGATGCCGACAAGGTTGCCTACCTGACTGGCCTCAACTCTGCAGATTTGCTAAAGGCTTTATGCTATCCACGAGTAAAAGTTGGCAATGAATTTGTGACCAAAGGTCAGACTGTTCAGCAGGTATAGTTTCCAAGAATTTTAGCAAAATAACACATGTAAATTTTAAAATATTTTATTTATGCCGCTGCTTTTGGCTAAACTGTATATTGTATTCTTTCAGGTCTACAACTCAGTTGGTGCCCTTGCCAAATCAGTTTTTGAGAAAATGTTCTTGTGGATGGTTATCCGTATCAATCAGCAATTGGACACAAAACAGGCCAGACAGTTTTTCATTGGTGTGCTGGATATTGCTGGGTTCGAAATTTTTGATGTAAGAATCAGAAACATAAATGTCAACAAAATAAATGACTTAAAATTAACAGCACTAAAAAGGCAATCCAATGATTAAATAACACTTTAAATTGCTCTATATCTTCAGTACAACAGCTTGGAACAGTTATGTATCAACTTCACTAATGAGAAACTGCAGCAGTTCTTCAACCACCACATGTTTGTTCTGGAACAAGAAGAGTACAAGAAGGAAGGAATTGAATGGGAATTCATTGACTTTGGTATGGATCTGGCTGCCTGCATTGAACTCATTGAAAAAGTAAGTCAGATCATGTATGACATTAATACGAGTTGAAATAGATTTATATCGACATCAATTTATTAATTGCAATGTCTCAATGTCAATAAACATTGTCATTGCCACAGCCCATGGGTATCTTCTCAATCCTGGAAGAGGAGTGCATGTTCCCCAAGGCCTCAGACACTTCTTTCAAGAATAAACTGTATGACCAGCATCTTGGAAAGTCAAACAACTTCCTTAAACCGAAGCCTGTCAAAGGAAAGCCTGAAGCTCACTTCTCACTGGCTCATTATGCTGGCAATGTGGACTACAACATTACTGGCTGGCTGGATAAGAACAAGGATCCCTTGAATGAAACTGTAATTGGACTGTTCCAGAAATCATCAGTAAAACTTTTGGGTGTTCTCTATGCTGCAAGTGCTGAAGGTAAAACTCTATTACACTCAAATGTTAATATTCCTTTTTGTTAATATTGTATTCTTCCCTTTCCTAATCAGTTTAGACCAAACAAATATTGATACGTCCTTACTATACAGTATAAATGCACACGAGGCTCATGCTTGAGAGGTCAGTCTGTGACCTATCCTTTATTCCATAGCACTCAAGTGATGGAAGTAGGTGGAGCTTCCACTTTTATATCTGAAGGTCCAGGTTAGGAGTGTCTCCCACAAGTTCACCACCTAGTGGTCATTGTTCTCACAGTGTACAACTTAGGTCAGATTATACATGGGTTACAATGCTGGTTGAATACATGACATCACCTGCCCCCCCCCAAAGTCTTATTGGGATCACAGGTTGAGTCTCTCTGGTGGTTTACGCTCTCTTGTAGAGCGCCTGAGTTGGGGCTCCGGTTATTGGGCGCTGGCCTGAGTATCTGCTGTTTGCGGTGTCTCAGGCCTGTCCGGTCTGCCCACAGTGACTGGGCTCTCCTCCCTTTGGTTCCTGTGTTCGGTCACCTGTGGTGGAGTGAACTCTATGTCGTGCTCTTCCTCTGCTTCTTCTTCTATGGGGTTGCTGAACCTCCTTTTTTTTTGATCCACATGTTTGCGGCAGATTTGTCCATTGGTAAGTTTAACGACCAGAATCCTATTTCCCTCTTTGGCAACCACTGTGCCTGCGAGCCATTTGGGCCCTGCAGTGTAGTTGAGGACAAAAACAGGGTAATTTACATCAGTACATCGCGCCCTCGCATTCCTGTCATGGTAGTCATATTGTGACTGGCGCATGCTCTCGACAATTTCTGTCATGGTGGGGTGTATAAGGGATAACCGGGTTTTGAGCGTCCTTTTAATTAGCAGCTCTGCGGGTGGAGCCCCTGTGAGCGAGTGTGGTCGGGATCTGTAGGCCAACAGGAGGCATGATAAGCGGCATTGTAGGGAACCCCCTTGGACTCTGAGCATCCCCTGTTTGATTATCTGCACTACTTGTTCTGCCTGGCCGTTTGAGGCCGGCTTGAACGGTGCCGTTCTAACATGGTTAATTCCATTGCCTGCCATGAAGTCCTGGAATTCAGTGCTTGTGAAGCACGGGCCATTGTCGCTGACCAAGATGTCCGGTAGACCGTGGGCGGCGAACATTGCCCGTAGACTTTCTACTGTGGCAGAGGATGTGCTTGAATTTAAAATGTCTCACTCGATCCATTTGGAGTAGGCGTCTACTACAACCAAAAACATTTTTCCCATGAAAGGACCTGCGTAGTCCACATGGATGCGTGACCAAGGCCTGGCGGGCCATGGCCAGGGGCTAAGGGGGGCTTCCTTGGGCGCATTGCCCAGCTGGGCACACGTGTTGCACCTGCAAACACAAAGTTCCAGATCTGCGTCTATCCCTGGCCACCAAATGTGTGATCTTGCAGTTGCCTTCATCGTGTCAATGCCCGGGTGCTCCTTGTGGAGTTCTGTGATGAACACCTCTCTGCCCATCTGGGGCATGACTACATGGTTTCCCCACAGTAGGCAATCAGCCTGAATCGAGAGTTCATCCCTGCGCCTGTGAAATGGTTTAAATTCCTCAGGGCATGCCCTGTACGTGGCTGCCCAGTCCCCATTCAGGACACATTTCTTGACTAGAGACAATAGCGGGTCTCTATTTGTCCAGACTTTAATCTGACGGGCTGTCACGGGTGAGCCTTCACTTCCAAAAGCTTCAACAGCCATGACCATCTCAGCAGCATGATCAGTAGCCCCTTCAATTGTGGCTAGTGGGAGTCTGCTGAGTGCATCGGCACAGTTTTCGGTGCCCGGTCTGTGCCGAATAGTGTAGTCATAGGCAGCTAACGTGAGTGCCCACCTCTGTATGCAGGCCGATGCGTTTGCATTTATGGCCTTGTTGTTGGCCAAAAGGAACGTTAGGTGTTTGTGATCTGTCTCCAGCTCAAATTTCCTGCCAAACAGGTACTGGTGCATTTTGTTTACCGCATATACACATGCGAGCGCCTCCTTTTCTACCATCCCGTAGCCCCTTTCTGCCTGGGACAGACTTCTGGAGGCATAAGCTACCGGCTGTAACTGACCCTTGGCATTGACATGCTGCAACACACACCCGACACCATAGGACGAAGCATCGCACGTTAAAACAAGTTTCTTACATGGGTCATATAACGTTAACAGATTGTTGGAACATAACAAATTGCGTGCTCTATTAAAAGCCCTTTCCTGGCTGTCCCCCCAGACCCATTCACGACCTTTGCATAGGAGCATGTGTAGCGGCTCTAGCAGCATGCTCAATTTGGGAAGAAAGTTACCAAAATAGTTCAGGAGCCCCAGGAATGAACGCAGCTCCGTCGTGTTACGGGGTCTGGGTGCTCTCTGGATTGCTTCCGTCTTGGACGCAGTAGGGCTGATCCCATCTGCTGCTACCCTCATTCCCAGGAATTCTACCTCTGGAGCTAGGAAGACGCACTTCGCCTTTTTCAGTCGCAGCCCTACCCAGTCCAGTCTGCGTAGCACCTCCTCCAGGTTGTGAAGGTGTTCTTCAGTATCGTAACCCGTGATGAGGATGTCGTCTTGAAAAATAACCATCCTTGGAATCGACTTGAGGAGGCTTTCCATATTTCATTGGAAGATTGCGGCGGCCGAGCGAATCCCGAACGGACATCTGTTGTACTCAAACAACCCCTTGTGTATCGTGATGGTGGTCAGCTTCTTCGACTCACTCGCCAGCTCCTGGGTCATGGAAGCTGAGGTCAGGTCCAATTTTGAAAATAATTTGCCACCAGATAGCGTCGCAAAGAGGTCCTCTGCTCTCGGTAGCGGGTACTGGTCTTGGAGTGACACCCGATTGATGGTGGCCTTGTAATCGCCACATATCCTGACCGACCCATCCGCCTTGAGCACCGGCACAATCGGGCTCGCCCAGTCACTGAATTCGACTGGCGAGATGATGCCTTCCCTCAGCAGGCGGTCCAATTCGCCTTCTATCTTTTCCTGCATCACGTACGGGCACAGCTTTGGCCTTGTGATGTACTGGCCTGGCGTCCGGGTTTATGTGAATCACTACCTTGGCCCCCATGAAAGTGCCAATGCCGGGTTGAAATAATGAGTCAAATTTGTCCAGGATCTGTGAGCATGATACTCGCTCCACAGAGGAAATTGCATTGACATTGCCCCATTTCCATTTCATGACAGCAAGCCAACTCCTCCCCAGTAGTGCGGGAGCGTCTCCCGGGACAACCCAGAGTGGCAACCTGTTCTCTGAATCTTTGTGGGTCACGACTACCGTGGCGCTGCCTAGCACCGGAATGGTCTGCTTTGTGTATGTCCGTAGCTGTGCGTCAATCGCCGATAACTTTGGCCTCCTGGCCTCGGACACCCACAACTTTTTGAACTGTTTGATACCCATCAGGGACTGGCTGGCCCCCGTGTCTAGCTCCATTGATACTGGGATGCCATTGAGGAGCACTTTCATCATTATCGGTGGCGTCCTGGTGTATGAACTGTATACGTGCTCCATATGAACTCGCTGAACTTCAGCTTCCAGCGATTTCCCTCAGCGTTCATTTCTGCAATTTCTGCAGGTATTTTGCTCATCTCTGCAAACTCCGGCTGAGTGTGTGCCTCCACGCCTCTAACATAAGCTGCTGTTTGAAACAAAAGGTCCCTTGCCAGTCGATCGTACCTGACTGCCCCTGTTATTGTGTTTGAGTGCACCATTAACAGGTGTTGATGGCCCCATTACTGGCCGCATTGTCCCTTGCAATGGCATGAATCGCCGTTCAGCTTGCCATTGTCTCTGTCGAACTCCCCCTTTGGGTTCGACTACATGTTGGGGCATGCCCGACTGCCCTTGTCTGCCTGGAGAACTGTGTGCTGCTTTAACAATGTTGAATCTCTGTCCCAACCATTCCTTAACACAGTACCTCTCGTCCGTTCTGCTCGTGGCCATGCTCGCGTGGTTTAAATCCCAGTTTCTCGTCGCCATTGATACGTCCTTACTATACAGTATAAATGCACACGAGGCCCATGCTTGAGAGAAGGTCAGTTTGTGACCTATCCTTTATTCCATAGCACTCAAGTGATGGAAGTGGGTGGAGCTTCCCCTTTTATATCTGAAGGTCCAGGTTAGGAGTGTCTCCCACAAGTTCACCACCTAGTGGTCATTGTTCTCACAGTGTACAACTTAGGTCAGATTATACATGGGTTACAATGCTGGTTGAATACATGACAAATGTGTGTTGCTTTTTTGTAGCTGAAACCTCTGGCAAGAAAGCTGGCAAAAAGAAGGGTGGTTCCTTCCAGACAGTGTCTGCTCTGTTCAGGGTATGATTTTCTCTTACATGTGGATTTATCAATCTGTCGTGAACTAAGGTTTAATAAATATCAGTGGATTAGCAAAACATTGATAGAAGTTTGCCAAATATGATTAATAAATAGATCAATCTTGTATTATTACAAATACCATGGGAAGGATCAATATTACTTTCTT
Organism: Pristiophorus japonicus; assembly: GCF_044704955.1. Taxonomy (NCBI): domain Eukaryota; kingdom Metazoa; phylum Chordata; class Chondrichthyes; family Pristiophoridae; genus Pristiophorus; species Pristiophorus japonicus. The sequence continues at coordinate 87,926,761 of NC_091992.1, forward strand.
GTGCACCTCACAGGAAAACTTAGGCAAGCTGATGGCTAACCTGAGAACTACGCATCCACATTTTGTGCGTTGTTTAATCCCCAACGAGACAAAGACACCAGGTAAATGTAATTCCCTTCTATAGACTACATTTCTGAGGAAAATCAGTAATGGATGCAGTCCTCTGTTCTTAACTTGAAAGGACAGGAAAAAATCAATTGATTTGTTGTATTTTAATGTTTATGTTGCATCCAACAGGTATTATGGAAAACCACCTTGTTATACACCAGCTGAGATGCAATGGTGTGCTTGAAGGTATCAGAATCTGCAGAAAGGGATTCCCAAGCAGAATCATCTATGGTGACTTCAAGCAAAGGTAATGAATCTCAAACTCCACATTTCAGTCTTGAAATTGTTGAGTATATTCCGTTCTAATGAGAAAAAAAACAGTAACCTGATTAAACCTCTAATACAACAGATACAGGGTTCTTAATGCAAGTGCCATTCCAGAAGGTCAGTTCATTGATAGCAAGAAGGCTTCAGAGAAGCTATTGGGATCCATTGATGTCGATCATACCCAGTACAAATTTGGACACACTAAGGTAATTATATTTAAAACCTAAGTTTCTCACTGTGAAATAATAGCCTGATGAACCTATGAATATAGAAACATAGAAATTTACAGTGCAGAAGGAGGCCATTTCGGCCCATCGTGTCCGCGCCGGCCGACAAAGAAACGCACAGCTCATGGTCAGCGGCCCTGAAGGTTACATATAAACCTATGAACAATGACGGAAAGCAAAGAGCACCCAGCCCAACCAGTCTGTCTCACACAACTGCGAGACCCTTTATACTGAAACATTCTACACTCCACCCCAACCGGAGCCATGTGATCTCCTGGGAGAGGCAAAAACCAGATAAAAACCCAGGCCAATTTAGGGAGAAAAAATCTTGGAAAATTCCTCTCCGAGCCATCCTGGTGATCGAAACTAGTCCAGGAGATCACCCTGGCTGTATTCGATTCCCTGCAGTACTTACCATTATATCTGCACCGGCCAACAAAAATTCATCCAATCTAATTCCAATTACCAGCTCTAGGTCCATATTCCTGCAGGTTATGGCACTTTAAGTGCCCATCCAACCATCTCTTAAATGTGGTGAGGGTTTCTGCATCCACCACTCTTCCAGGCAGCGAGTTCCAGATCTCCACAACCCCATATTTGTAAGTTTAACTTGAGAAGCATCCGAAATGCCTTACTGCTTCTGTGTTATTATGGAACTAAATATATCCCACTCCACACTGCTCGGTGGGAACAACCGAATTGCACAATCTGCAAATGACACACAAAAGGCTGGAATTTTACCGGCACTGAGGATGGGATCGGAGTCGGATCAGCTTTCAAATTTGAAATGATTGACAGCATCATCATCATCATCATAAGGAGTCCCTCGAAATCGAGGAAGACTTGCTTCCACTCTAAAAGTGAGTTCTTAGGTGACTGAACAGTCCAATATGGGAATTACGATCTCTGTCATAGGTGGAACAGACAGTCGTTGAAGAAAAGGGTGGGTGGGGAGTCTGGTTTGCCACATGCTCCTTCCATTGCCTGCACTCACTTTCTGCATGCTCCCAGCGATAAGACTCGATGTACTCAGCGCTCTCCCGGATGCTCTTCCTGCATTTCGGCCGGTCTTTGGCCAGGGACTCCCAGGTGTCGGTGGGGATGTTGCATTTTTATCAAGGAGGCTTAGTGGGTTGGGACTGTCAAACCACCACAGTGCTGAACAGACCCGACACCAAGTGGCGGGGGAGGCAATTTAGATTATTAAGAACTTGTTAACAGACATTTGAAAACTATTGTAAGCTCACCTTTAGATTTTTCAAGCTCGCCATCGGCTGCCTGCTGCTTGGGGAAAATATCAGGTAGGAGGTCGGGTGTTGTGTCAGCAAGGGATGATTAATAACTTGACAGCTACAAATGGTCTATAAAAGCTCCCATTTCATAGGTGTTCACTTTCCAAGATTAGAAGCTGTTGCTTACTGCATTTGGAAGACAGATTGAGCTTATGGAGCTAACAATTGTTTGGAGCAAACAATCTATCCAGTGTTACCTCATTGGAACAACCTCTCTCATCATTGACAGATTGCTTCTGTCATTTCAACCTCACCTGCCATCTAATCTAGCAGCATCGGTGCCCTTGAAAAAAATCTCACCTTGTTTCTCAGAATCCCACTACGATCAGTCCCAAAACCAGCAACACCAGCAGCACCAACAACGATGCCAACCTTCTCCGCAATCAACTGAAGCTGCACATGACAGAGGACATGGACACCCGACCAAATTGTTGCCCGGGCCGCCAGGGATGGCCTCACCATGGCCAGATTTACTTCAGTTAATAGTGTACACCTTGACTGCCACATGATGTGCCAAGTTGGCACCACGCCACACCAACGCCATAAAGCATCCCTACAATGCATCATCATTGCAGGTGGTACCCTTATGTCTCACCATTCACTTCAACTCACTAAGTCACTTCCAAAGCTACACACAAATCTGTCCAATAATGCAAACTGTTGAAATTAAAGATTTCAATGGTTGACACCACATTAACAGAAAATTTACATGAACATTGCATAAAATACACATGTGCCAACCTTGCGTGTTGTTAGTTGGTATGATTGGACTTGGATGAGGGTGAGTGTTAGGGGTGGCCAGTGAGATGGGAAACTGATGATGTAGATAGAGAGTGATGGGTGGAGGTACAAGGTAAGTTGGTGTAAGGTTGAGTAGGAGTTGGAAGGCAGAGTGATTGGCATGTGATGAGTGGCATAGGAGAATGAGGTTGAGTGTGGCTTTGCAGTAATGTTTCACGATCTACTCAGGTCATTGATTGGTTTGCACCACTGCAGCCAGGTCTGCCTGACGACATCCCTGCTTGTGCTCTCCTCAGCAACATGCAACCAGGCTGCGCTGGTGTCCTGGGGAGTTCTGTTCTGCCCATTGGAAGGGAAGAGAACTTCCCTGCCTGCTATGACTCCCTCCATAAGAAAATGGAGGGAGTCTTGGGAGAACCTGGGTGCAGCTGTACACATTTGTACAGTGCTTTTTGGTGATTGCAGCATCTCAATGCAGCACAACTGTCAAAGTCAATTTGGGCATGGTCCCTTTAAGGAAACTGGTGTCATCAGCCACGCTTCCTTTTAATTGGCTGCGAACCTCGCTGGACAGGCTTAGCAAGCCCAATCACCATAAAATCACTGGTACAGCGCAGGATGGAGCTGGGAGCAGCCTGGGAACACGCAACACATGTCACCCACCTTGCTCCTGCCTCGGTAGGTGAAATCACGGCCAAGGTTTCTGCTATCAATTCAACAATGCAAAAATAAATTAACATAGAAACATAGAAAATAGGTGCAGGAGTAGGCCATTCGCCCTTTGAGCCTGCACCGCCATTCAATGAGTTCATGGCTGAACATGCAACTTCAGTACCCCATTCCTGCTTTCTCGCCATACCCCTTGATCCCCCTAGTAATAAGGACTACATCTAACTCCTTTTTGAATATATTTAGTGAATTGGCCTCAACAACTTTCTGTGGTAGAGAATTCCACAGGTTCACCACTCTCTGGGTGAAGAAGTTTCTCCTCATCTCAGTCCTAAATGGCTTACCTCTTATCCTGAGACTGTGACCCCTGGTTCTGGACTTCCCCAACATTGGGAACATTCTTCCTGAATCTAAACCCGTCAGAATTTTAAACGTTTCTATGAGATCCCCTCTCATTCTTCTGAACTCCAGTGAATATAAGCCCAGTTGATCCAGTCTTTCTTGATATGTCAGTCCCGCCATCCCAGGAATCAGTCTGGTGAACCTTCGCTGCACTCCCTCATGGAGTCATGTTTTTACAATTTATTATATTTTGTGAATTGAACATAAATTGTGAACACTTACTATAATTTATTTAAGGTATTCTTCAAGGCTGGACTCTTGGGTACACTTGAAGAGATGAGAGATGAAAAGTTGGCACAACTCGTTACCGGCACCCAGGCTCTTTGCCGTGGATTTTTAATGAGGGTTGAATTTAAGAGAATGATGGAAAGGAGGTAAATATCATGACGCATGAACATCCAAAAATATATTTGCCAGCAAAAAATATTGCATATGATGTATTTTATTTTTACACAAAAGCTACAGAAGGATTGTTATCAACTGTGTTCTCCTGTCTAACTGCATCTTTTAGGGAAGCACTGTTCACTCTACAGTACAACATCCGTTCATTCACAAACGTTAAACACTGGCCATGGATGCAATTGTATTTCAAGATCAAACCTCTTCTGAAGAGTGCTGAAACTGAAAAGGAAATGGCAAATATGAAAGATGAGTTTGAGAAAACTAAGGAGGCGCTTATCAAATCTGAAACACGAAGGAAGGAATTAGAAGAGAAAATGGTGACTTTTGTACAGGAAAAGAATGATCTCCTACTCCAAGTCCAATCGGTATCAATGTTTGCTGTATTAATATAGTAAATTCTGTATACAACTTATAAAAACCATAGTCTGGTACAATTCATTGTATCATTTTTTGCAGGAAGGTGAAACTCTAGCAGATGCGGAAGAAAGATGTGAGGGACTGATTAAAAATAAAATTCAATTGGAGGCTAAAGTGAAGGAAGCTAATGAAAGATTGGAAGATGAAGAGGAGATAAATGCTGAACTCACAGCTAAGAAGAGAAAACTGGAAGATGAGTGTTCTGAACTGAAGAAGGATATTGATGACTTGGAGCTCACTTTAGCCAAAGTTGAGAAAGAAAAACATGCCACTGAGAACAAGGTATGAATAGGTGATTTTTATGTACAATAAATATACAACTCATGAAAGGATTTTCATACCTGTTGATTACACTTCATGACATTCGTCTGTACATTTTGTTTTTGGTGAACATAGGTTAAAAACCTCACTGAAGAGATGGCTAGTCTCGATGAAAACATCGCTAAAGTAACAAAGGAAAAGAAAGCCCTCCAAGAGGCCCATCAGCAGACTTTGGATGATCTCCAGGCCGAGGAAGACAAAGTCAACACTCTAACCAAAACAAAGACTAAGTTGGAACAACAAGTTGATGATGTAAGTGTTCTTAAACACAACAAGGTCAAACGGGATTGAGAATATGGTCATTGTTTGAAGCAAATTGTGATAAAATACTTATTTTCGTTAAAAGCTCGAAGGTTCTCTAGAACAGGAGAAGAAACTTCGCATGGATCTTGAACGTTCCAAGAGGAAGCTTGAAGGTGACTTGAAACTGTCGCAAGAAGTCACAATGGATTTGGAAAACGATAAGCAGCAATTGGATGAAAAGTTAAAAAAGTAAGTCATCTTATTCTTTGTTCACATCCCTTTGCTTGAACTTTTAATCCACACATCCTGTTGATTAGCATACAGACCTTGGTATAGCAGAAATTGACTCTTCAGTCAGCAACTTTTCATTAACTTGAGCATGTCATCTTGTAGAACTCTTGTGACTGAACTAGTACAAGAACAATTCTCGTAGAGAGTAGTAAGGTGCTAACTCAGGAATTAAGGTTCTATTTTAAATGTCCTGCAGTTATCACATAATTTATTGCCTCAGATTATCTGTGAAAATAAACACGTGTTGTATAAGTTCATTAATAAAATCAGAAATTTGAGTAGTTCAACATAATTTTTCACTCTTATTAAAGGAAGGAATTTGAAATCAGCCAGCTTCAAAGCAAAGTTGAAGATGAGCAGGCTTTAGCTTCCCAACTGCAGAAAAAGATTAAAGAATTACAGGTGATGTAGATGGCCAGTGAAATTATCGATGCTACCTTTCTAAATGTTACATGCATGAACTAATATTACTTGTTTTAAGATCATAATCAACACATATTTATTTTAAGGCTCGTATTGAGGAGCTTGAGGAAGAAATTGAAGCTGAACGTGCCTCTCGTGCTAAGACTGAGAAACAGAGAGCTGATCTTGCTCGGGAACTTGAAGAGATCAGTGAGCGACTAGAAGAAGCTGGAGGTGCAACTTCAGCACAGATTGAAATGAACAAGAAGCGTGAAGCAGAATTTCAGAAAATGCGCCGCGATCTGGAAGAATCTACCCTGCAGCATGAAGCCACAGCTGCTGCTCTTCGTAAGAAGCAGGCTGATACCGTTGCAGAACTTGGGGAACAAATCGATAACCTGCAACGTGTGAAACAGAAACTTGAGAAGGAGAAGAGTGAGCTGAAGATGGAAATTGATGATGTTGCCAGTAACATGGAATCTGTGTCTAAAGCTAAGGTGCGGTTCAGAATGTTGTTGAAACCTAGTCCTTCATATAATTATTTTTAATGAATAATTGTTATTCGTTTGGTTTGACATATTTTGAGAGTTGAGCATTTTGGTTTCAGGCGAACCTTGAGAAGATGTCCCGGTCTCTTGAGGACCAGGTCGGTGAACTGAAGGCCAAACACGATGAGCATCAACGTTTGATCAACGATTTATCAACTCATAAAGCTCGTCTTGGAACAGAAAATGGTATTTATCAATTCCATAACTATTTATTGTTCAGTGTCTATAAAATACTACGTTATTTTGTAACCTTTTGCTCGCAACTTCTTCTAATTTGCAGGTGAACTGAATCGCCAGGTAGAGGAGAAGGAAGCCTTGGTATCTCAGCTGACAAGAGGTAAACAAGGATATACTCAACAGCTTGAGGAGCTCAAGAGGCAGCTGGAGGAAGAAACAAAGGTAGCCGAATAATAAGTAAATTATCACGATTAGTTTGAGAAGAAAGTCTTTGCAATGATATTAAATAATTTCCATGTGTTGAGAATTAAATTTTTGCCAAAAGCGAATGTTTTCAAATTGCAGCAATATAAAATATAACATTTTGTCACGTGGTTGTGCAGTAATTAACTTAAGATGCTACCAGATTCTAATTGGAGCTATTTCTATTCATTGTGACTATAAGCAAAGTATCATTTTTAAGTAACGTGCTAATAATCATAGAAATATTAACAATTATTTCATCATCCAACTTGGTAATTATTTCAGGCTAAGAGTGCCTTGGCACATGCTCTTCAATCCGCCCGCCATGACTGTGATCTGCTCCGTGAGCAATATGAAGAGGAACTGGAGGCAAAGGCTGAGCTCCAGCGTGGCATGTCCAAGGCCAACAGTGAAGTAGCTCAGTGGAGAACAAAATATGAAACTGACGCAATCCAGCGCACAGAGGAACTGGAGGAGGCCAAGTATGTGATAATAAAATGAGAATTTTGCTTCATACAATATGTTCAGTGAGATGATGTTATTACAACATCTTTGGTTTGTACTTCTCAGGAAAAAACTTGCTCAGCGTTTGCAGGATGCAGAAGAGCACATTGAGGCTGTGAACTCTAAATGTGCTTCATTGGAAAAGACAAAACAGAGATTGCAAAATGAAGTGGAGGATCTTATGATAGATGTGGAGAGGGCAAATTCAGCAGCAGCAGCTCTTGACAAGAAACAGAGGAACTTTGACAAGGTAAGAGTATGTTGTCTCAATGTTTCCCTTTCTCTGTCATTTTAAAGACAGTTACAATGCTAGTTTCATTTTGATATTAAGTAATTTCAGCTCTGGATAATTACAAGAGTAGCAGTATAACACTGTATTACAATTAGATCGATTCTTGAATGTGCTAATGCCAAATAGGCCCCTCCAGGAACCTATCTAATAACATTTAAGTTTCACGTTAGGTGGAGTGCAATTCTCTTACCCGCTAAAGGCTTTGGAAGCTGGATCAATTGAAATTTTCAATATTGAGATTGATAGCTTTTTGTTGGGTGAAGTTATGAAGGGATATGGAGAAAAGGCAGATAAATGGAGTTCAGGTACAGATCAGCCATGATCTAATAGAATGACAAAACAAACTCCAGGGGCTGAATAGCTTACTCCTCTTCCTATGTGTGAAAACAAGTTCAAAATATACTCAGACTGTGTATCGGACCTCCGAGGCACTTTAAAATTTAGTACTATATCTTTTTAATATAAGAAAACAAATGCTGTCCTCTGCTCTTTCCTAACAAAATATAGTCATTGGGAAGCAGACCTTTGTGCATCTATTTAAACATGCATGCATGACATTCTATCATGACAGGCAGATTATGAGTTGCAGCCCAAAGTGTAATTCCAATCTTGAAGTTGAAGTCTGCATTCCGTTCTCTCCAGCTATCATCTCACGTTGGTATTGAGGTATAACTGCATCCTCATATTTCATTTGTAACTTTTGCAATTGTACAATAAAGGTTCTGGCAGACTGGAAACAGAAATTTGAGGAAAGCCAGACTGAACTGGAAGCAGCTCAGAAGGAATCCCGCAGTCTCAGTACTGAGATTTTTAAAATGAAGAATGCATATGAGGAGTCTCTGGATCAACTTGAAACTCTTAAACGAGAGAACAAGAATCTGCAGCGTAAGTCTTAACCCTTTCTTGTCATTTAAATATTTAACAATGTTGATATTATTAAATTGGTATGTGTTTACCTTGGAGTTAAAACTCAGTCAAATTCTATTCTTGCCCACTGTGCTTCATACTCTCCAGAAATCAGTCTCACATTAGTAGTATCATTCTTTTGTAATCTTAGTTTCATCACTACTAAAATAGGTATAATTTTCAATTTCTTTTCACACAACAGAGGAGATCTCTGATCTGACTGAGCATCTTAGTGAAAGCAGCAAGAGCCTGCATGAACTAGAAAAGGCAAAGAAAACAGCCGAGCAGGAGAAGAGTGAAATTCAGTCGGCTCTGGAGGAGGCAGAGGTAAAACTAATAATTATTTTAGCAGTACATATTAGAAATCAAAATTTAGATCATTAGTATTTGTCAAATAGTGTAATGCATTTGCAACAATAGTTTAGTGCAATCTACTTAGTACCTGTATGGCAAGCAGAAGCCAGTGTCACCTCTTTCTACCTCTTTAAATTGTTCAACACAATCCAGAAAAGCCACCATGGCATGATCAAATTTGTTATCCCAGAAGAATTGCAATCCGCCAGAACAGTACAAGGGCAGCTTCTTGGCTCTGTCTGCAAGTGATTCCAAGTATGAGTGATTTCCATGAGGGACAAGACAATACCGAGACATGAGTTTGGGACCCAGCTGGGACAGCACAGGCCAGCCCACACTGCGATATGTGTGCGTACTAGGTCCAGCCAGCAGAGCTGTTCTCCAGTCGTCTTGGTTAGTCCTTGCCACTGGACCAAGACCTAGCTCTGTCAAACCCGTGTGGTGGCTGGTGTGCAATGGCCACCACACGTTTAAAAAAAAAAGCCACACACAGGCATCTTCCACCCTTCATCATGTAGTTCGGGACCTGGAATATCAGGTCCTTCATTGAAACACCTGTGAACTCATCCCTTTTTGGTGTGGAAGCAAGTCATCCTCGATACGAGGGACTGCCTAACAAGAGAGTGTAATGGACCACGTTAAAAATTGATTGAAAGATCCAAAAGGCATCAGTTCCAAAAAATTCACTAAATAGTCTAAATTATATCCACTGAGAGTAATTTATGGATGATCTTTCCTAAGCATAGCTTTGCTTTACTTTGGAATAACAGATAAACCAGTGGATTTATATACTGTCATTTATGACCGGTTAGTATAGCTTCGCACAAGGTAAATGGATTACTATTTTTGTACTTCAAAATGATAAGTTTTTAAACTCAAAAGTTACAACTCCGTTTCTTCCATTTTCACATTAGGAGGTCAATATTAAAATGCAACCCTGAAGTGGCAGAGATCGATGGTTGTGAAATTTTAAACATTTTCTGGCTACTTACAGGAATAATATTTTCAGAAACACAACAGCTTATTACATTGTGAAAATGTCTCAAAGTGATTAACACCATGAATTACATTTTGCAGTGCAGCAACTTATTATGTAAGCAAATGTAGCAGCCACTCTGCACCAGCAGTGTTGTAAAAACAACAATGGAATGAATGGATGCTGGCATTTTTGCGCAAGTTCTGATTTTATATCAGGACCTCAAAAGAAAATGAACTTCCTGGCCTCGTCTTTAACATCATATTTCTGTATGATGGCCTGGATGGTCCTTATCATCTGGGATCCCACAAGAATTGGGGCGAGGTGGTATTTCTGTCTCCTGGTCCATCACCACTGTGAATCTTTTCCATTTTCCTGGGATGGGGTTAATTATATATTCACAGTGACTTCCCAAGATTTATATCACTCCTCACTGCGAGTGTGCTCTGAGTGGAAGGGAAATCAACTGCTGCAGCATTTCATTCACTGAAGCTTCTTAAAGGGGTTGGCTGGAGAAACTGGCCGAAGTGTGAAGCTGTTGTTCAAAAAATTGGCAAAGGCTGGAAGTAGAAGAGCACAGCAGAAAAAAAATAATTCCATGTTTGATGCCCTATTTAGGCCTCTCTGGAACATGAGGAGAGCAAGATCCTCCGTATTCAGCTAGAACTGAACCAAGTAAAATCTGAAGTTGACAGGAAAATTGCTGAGAAAGATGAGGAAATTGATCAGCTGAAGAGGAACCAGCAGAGAGTTGTAGATACAATGCAAAGTGCCTTGGAGTCTGAAGTCAGGAGCAGAAATGATGCTTTAAGAATCAAAAAGAAAATGGAGAGCGATCTAAATGAAATGGAGATTCAGTTGGGACATGCTAATCGTCAGGCTTCAGAAGCTCAGAAACATCTCAGGAATCTGCAGGGACAATTAAAGGTCTGTATAATAGTGCATTTATTTCTCATTTACAGATAATTTTAAACGAGCTCTAAAAATTGTGTATCATTTGTTAATTATGTAAATGTAATGGCATTTTCTTGTGACCTATCTTAATAGAAAAGTGCAGGAATTATAATTGGTCAGCAGTTTTAGATTTTTGAATCAACTTAAGATTTCACTAAAATGTTTATTATTCTAATATAGGCTAATATGATATGGCTTTTCGAGTTTACTAAAATAACTCCTTACAAAATATTTCTACATTCTAAATAGGATACTCAGCTACAACTGGATGATGCTTGCAGAAGCCAGGAAGACTTGAAGGAGCAATTGGCCATGGTTGAGCGCAGAAGTGGTCTGCAACAGGCTGAGATTGAAGAAATGAGAGCAGCACTGGAACAGACAGATAGAGCTCGCAAAATTGCTGAACAAGAGCTTGTTGATGTCACAGAGAGGGTACAGCTGCTGCACTCTCAGGTTTGTCCACATGCCAATTTCAAGTTGGACCAAATAGACACGCCGGCTATATTTACAGGAAGGCTGAGAAGATGTGGGTAAGGCCGAAAACAACCAAAGAACCCCAAAGTTGGGGACATGGAGGTCCTGCCGAATTTAACGGCAGAACCTCATTAACACACCTTCACTCCATTTCCTGCCTAGCAGCCAGCAAAATTGTATAGCTTGGCCGGCTGGTGGGAGGGATCGCCCGCGGCAGGACCCTTGGAGAGGTCCCCGGCAATGGTGGGTAGAGGCCCGTGACCAGGAACGAGCGGCTTGTGACCTGGAGGGGTAATGGTCCATGATCGGGAGGGCGGAGAGGCCCCTGTTCGAGAAAGGCAAGTGGTCGCATTTCGGGCCAGTGAGAAGTTGACAGTATGGCTAGGGGGCAGAGGCCACCGATCATCAGGGCTGGGGAGAGGCTGGCAATGGGAGCTGGGGGGAGTGGGTTAGGGGAGGCCGATGTTCGCTGCTGGGGGTGGCCAAAGGCTTCTGTGAGGGATGGGGGGAAGCACTCCTGCACACTCTGGCTCACAAGGAGTGCCAAAAAAGACACTTGTGGAGCCAACAGCTCCTGCCCCCCTTTCACGACCTTTGGGAAACCCAAGCAGCAACAGTAAATGTTAAATTGGGCACTCCCATGTGGCCGTGGGGTTAATATCAAAGCTGTAGTCTTTTTTTATTGCAGTGTACACATTCTACAAAACAACTTCTTTCAAATTGATTCCTGCAGAACACAAGTCTCATTAACACGAAGAAGAAGCTGGATTCTGACTTGAATCATCTCCAATCTGAAATGGAAGAAACAATTCAGGAATCAAGAAATGCTGAAGATAAAGCAAAGAAGGCTATCACAGATGTAAGTCAGAAGTTATTTTAACTATTTACTCATATCATTACAAATACTGATTGGTGATATTATTTCAAGTTTGAGCTTGAATAATGATTTGCCCAATTACCTCCCGTTATAAGGCTGCCATGATGGCGGAAGAGCTGAAGAAGGAACAGGATACCAGTGCTCACCTTGAACGAATGAAGAAGAACCTCGAGCAGACAGTGAAAGACCTGCAGCATCGTCTGGATGAGGCTGAGCAACTGGCAATGAAAGGAGGAAAGAAACAGCTCCAGAAACTGGAGTCTAGGGTAAGCATCAAGATTGTGTTATTATATGCTGCATGCTGAAGCTTGTGAATATGTTGAGGATTTAGCAACAAAATAAGAAACATAATAATTTAAAAGACAACATGAAACTTGCGTGGATGTAAAACAATTAACACCAATTGGTGACTGGTTTAGGTGCGTGAGCTGGAAAATGAACTGGAAGCTGAGCAGAAACGAGGTGCTGATGCCGTCAAAGGTGTTCGCAAATATGAAAGAAGAGTCAAGGAATTGTCCTACCAGGTATTGTACAGTTCATAAGCTCATTACTTGGAGTGGCACACCATTGTAGGAACCAGTAGTAATAATCATTTTTATAAAATATCGATATAAATGTTGCGTTTTTTGCATTGTTTACAGTCAGACGAAGACAGAAAAAATGTTCTGAGACTGCAGGACTTAGTTGACAAGCTGCAGATGAAGGTTAAGGCCTATAAGAGACAATCTGAGGAGGCTGTAAGTAACTGAGTAACTACTTGGTCTAGATCTTTGTGAATGCTTTTAATCTCCTTTATATTTGTCATCTAATTACAAAGCTTATTAACATTATTTAAGACAATTGTGACCAGGAAAGACCATAGAATATGGTGTTCAGAACTCCAATCATAAGTAACATAGCTCTTCCATTTCTTTTCATCTTCCATTTTCTACAGTTAAGGAAATTTTCAGTCTATCTTGTGCATTTGTAATTTTTCATGGGAATTGGCTGTTTTAAAAGACTCACATCCTTGAAATCCTTTCTGAAAATCAAAATAAAGTATATCCACTGGGTTGACATTATCCACTACATTTCCAAAGAATTCTAGCAACGGGTGGGGTCTGAGTCCCTCTTGTTCTTCAGCGTAGCACTGGTAGCATCCTATGTGATTTCCTCAAGCAGTTTTCCCAGTACTGATATTAGATTATAATTTCCAGATTCATGTCTCACTCCTTCTTTGAATAGCAGGATTGTATTTTGTCTCATTCGAAGTCCAAATGTAGGTTTTATGGAACTTGAAGATATTTATGAAGTCTCATCTATTTCCTCTCTGATTTCATGAAGGAATATATGTTGTCTCCCATCTAGCCTGTAGACCTTCTGGGGTAAAATGGGTGCAGTTTACACTTTGGAGTAGAAATTACACCTCATAAAGCAGATGCAGTGTAGCCCATTTTCAGGGACCAAGGATGCTTAAAAATGTTGGTCCCAAAAACAGGTATTAGGGCCTTTGCATATGCTAATAAGAGGCATAGTTCAGGCAGCTCAGAAAGTGAATATCCTCTCCTTCTGCAACTGCATGTAAACTGAAGTCTCAAATATGAAGGATAATATTTAAATACACTGCATCTGTGAACCGAGATCTTCATCCAATCTTAACTGATAAGGGAATAAGGTTTTAACTGATAAGGGAATAAGGGGTTATGGGGAGCGGGCCGGGAAGTGGACCTGAGTCCATGATCGGATGAGCCATGATCGTAATAATTGGCGGAGCAGGCTCGAGTGGCCGTATGGCCTACTCCTGCTCCTATTTCTTATGTTCTTATGTTCTTAATCTCGGCTTGATTCGAATTCAAGTCCCAGACGCAAAAGAACAATGTGCTAAACTAGTCCACTATCAAATCTTCTCTCACAAACAATAAAAAGCCGGTTCATAGTTGGACTACAAACCTCAACATGTGTGGATCACAGTATTACAACTGTTAGTCAACCCTCCAAACACATAATGGCTTTTGGCTCAAGTCAAATTTTGGGCAGGGGTTGGGGGGGGTGGGGATTGCCCTCTGCCCCGTTTCGGGTGGATAATTGGATAATTCGAATTATCTGAATTATTACCGCTTGGTGGGATGTAGTGGGGGGGGGGGGGGGGGGGGAAGAGGCTGGAAATTGGGCTCTTTAAATCCAAAAATGCCTCCCAGCGTTTTCGAGTGCTTTTGGAGGCGGTAGTGGGGAGGGATTGGGGCTTGAGCGGGGTGTTCCACTGCGCCACTCTTATTTCACTTAAAGAGTGAAGGGAATGCTACGAGGCCTAGTGAGGCCTCCATGGCGTCCACTGGTCTGACAATTAAAATGATATGGCGGCCGTAGCAGTGTGCCCTCCGCAGCGCCCAGCCACCGGCACCTTCGAGCCCTGTGAAGTGGTCAGGAGCACTGACCGTCCTGACTGTGGTCCTGCGGGGCCATTTCCCCCACAGGGCGCAAAAGAGGTCGACGCCGGGCGCTAAGTGGTCGGCACATCGGGAAACACGGTGCTGGGGGCAATTGCAGATGGGTCGCAACCGTCTCCTGCCCCTGGACAGAAGGGCTGCAACAGGCCTGAAAAAAAGTTCAATTTTGGTCCCAAAATCTTTGTGAACAATATGTACTTTTACTATCCTCGTAACAGTTTACATTCTCCTATGGTTAATGTGCTTGCCTGCAATCTGATAATTTCTTTTACTATATTCCTTTTAGGAGGAGCAGGCCAATGTTCACCTGTCCAAGTTCAGGAAGGTCCAGCATGAACTGGAGGAAGCTGAGGAACGCGCTGACATTGCAGAGTCTCAAGTCAACAAACTTAGAACTAAAAGCCGTGACATAAATGTCAAGGTACAGTACATGCAACTGATTTTAAAATTGCATCAATAATACAGCTTACGAAACACTGACAATAAGTAAAATTATTGGTAAATATTTCCACTGTTAATCAGAATAATATTTTAAAAGCAGTCTTTTCATTATTCACCCATTTGCATTTTCTTTTTACCCATTAGGCTGCCGAAGAGTAGATGACAATCTGAGATGGTCCAAAGAAGAAATCCACAAAATGTGTATTTCATTGTAACATAGTTTTACAAATGTAGTGCTGTCCATAGAAATAAATGTGCAATTCTGAAAAATGCTTCTTTGTTATCTTGTGTTTTTTAGATGATGAAATAATCATGCTAGGAACAATGATGCACAGAAAAACAAAGTTACATTGCGAACAATGGCTTAGTGGGCTTATAAAAAGGAGAAACTATTAAAACAGTGCATATGAAATCTTGTTGATCAAGAATCTGCCATATCTTTATTATAGCATTGAAATTTTCGGGTGCAAATTCGTCTGGTCCCGCAGGCAACGAGCGCCCAAACTGGGAGGCCCAAGGAGGGGCTTAAAGTGGGCCTCAGGTCTTATTAACATTTTATTGTGTGAGTTGCCGTCATCTGTGTTGCCTCCACTGGCAGCTTACAGATTTGAAGATGCTGTTGTTGGTCGCTGACCTCGCCAGTAGCAGCCCAAAAGTCATTCTCAGGAATGGGGGTTGGAGAAGGCAACAGATCGCGTAAAGCATTGAGTCAGAGGGGCATCCCTCTGGCTCAACAGGAAGGTTTTAAAAATAATTTTATCTAAAAAAATCTTTTGTTGTTGGTCGCTGCTTCGGCTGTAGTGACCATTGAAGATGTCTGACCAAGACAGGCCTAACACCTTCCCCGCTCATCACTTCTAAAATTTCTGTGAGGGGATCTAAAACATGCGTTGCACCCTTTGTTTACACATGCAAAGGAGCCAACGTCTGTTTTAGGTAGATGTCAGTGAAGTCTGAAAAATGATCCAATGCAATTTCAGGTTGGACATCTTTAGGCATCCTTGGGGTGCAGGAAAGTTGTACCCGAAATTGGGCCTCACTCTGCTGTTTAACGCCGTTTAGCGCAATGAGGTCCAATTTCTGTCCAAGTGGGTTTGCAGATGAAGTCTATTGTTTTACATTATATTCTTTTAAAGTCCGCTTTTCCCATATTTTGAATATTGCTATTCATGTGGAGTATGATTAATAAGAAACAAGAAGACAGTGACCATTGTTCATGTGAACCAGCTGGCTATTTGATTATGGAAGGCATCAATGCCAATTATTCAATTTTATACATGTTATACATTTTTTCACACAATATGGAGTAATTTATCTCCAGCAACATTAATTTCATTTTGTCACTGGTCTGACCTAATGCATAACTGATCTAAGTCTCAGTACAAATCATCAACTGCATCCCATCTTTTTGCTGGTCTCTCTATTTTGGTGCCATCTGCAAGCTTACAATTGGTTTCAAATCCAACAAATTTATATAGTTTGGTAATAATAGGAGCCCGAACAATCACTCCTAAGCCACTCCATTCAACAGCTGCCCGGTCTCAACATTATGGAAAAGGACAATAACAATCAAAGTTGAAGATACGCAACTGGAAGGGGGCAAATTTCAGTGAGTTGAAAAAGGATCTGGCCCAGGTGGATTGGAAACTAAGATTGGCAGGCCAAACAATAGATGAGCAATGGGAGGCTGCCAAGATGAAGATAATTTAAGTACAGACCAGACACATTCCTATGTGGGGGAAAAGGATTCCTTTGCTAGTCCTAGAGCTCCCTGGATGACTAAAGGAATTGATATTAAAATGAACAGAAAAAGAAGGCTTATGATAAATGTCAATAATGATAATAAGGTAGCGAATCAAGCTGAATACACAAAGTGCAGAGGAGAACTGAAAAAGGAAATGAGAGCGGCAAAGCGAATTAATGAGAAAAGATTAGCGGGTAACATAAAAGGGAATCCTGAAATCTTTTATAAACATAGAAAGAATAAAGGGATAGTCAACGGAAAATTGGGGCAGATTAAGAACCTAAAAGGAAATCTGCTTGTGGAGGCAGAGAGCATGGCTAAGGCACTTAATGAGTACTTCGCATCGGTCTTCACTGAAGAAGAGGACACTGCCAATGTTACAGTAAAGGAGGAGGCGTTGGAACAATTGGATAGGATAAAAATAGATAAGGAGGTACTAAAACGGTTGGCAGTGCTCAAAGTAGAAAAGTCACCCAGTGGAAGCATTGCTTGAGGATGCTGATGGTGTGCTATATAATGTTGCTTGTGGCAGCATGACTCCCATTGTAGGCCTGCTGTGCACGTGTGCGTGGGTTCAGGACCGGAGTCATGAGCCATGTCAGGAGTAGCCTTTGACTTGCTGTGGTGGGCCAAATACAGGTGGCATAGATGACTGCTGCAGAATGAAGGAATTGTGGCTACTGCCAGGTTAACGAAAATTCATCTGCATGCACACTGAGGGAGTGGAATCCCTTTCGGTTAAGGAAAATATTCACATGAGGTGCACACAAGGCAATGTACATGCAGTTAATGACACCATTCACCATGGGGCGGCCTGCAATCCGTCCAAACCCTCGTGCTTGAGCCAAAAGTTCAAGCACTAAAAGAAATCGCCCGTTGTACGCTTGCGTAATTTTTTTTTCTTCCCACGCTTCTGGTCTGCTGTCCGATCGCAAACGCTAATGCAGGGTGCGACCACGTGCATGCGCAGTACACCATTTTATAATTTGATTTTGATCATGGATGAGAAGGATAGCAGACAGCATGCCAGGCGATTTTCTCAAGAGGTTAACAAAGCTCTTGTGGGGGCTGTGGAGAGGAGATAGCAAGAATTACACTGGAGGGGTGGATCTAGACCCCTGCCATCCATTTTTAATAGAATATGGAAGGAAATCGCTGAGGAGGTCTCTGCCTCAGATGGAGTGGGAAGCAGTGCCGAAAAATGTTTAATGATCTTTTGAGGATTGTTAGAGTGAATAAAATTTTTATTGATGCACTCCTTTATTACTTAAATTATAAATTTGACACACTATGTGTTCTCATGCTGTTGCTGTCTCTCAGCACTCTGTGATTTGCCTCCTAAAATACATGATACATTGGTAGGCTTAGTTTTGCACCCTAATTGCAATGAATGCTCTTTACACATTATTAAGATTGCTTTCTGGCGTCTCATAAGATGTTTCCACACTTCGATGTCCTCCTGATGAACCACGTGCAACTTCCAAAGCCATTAAACAGAGGACTCTATTACATTCAGACAGTATGGTAAAAGTGCTTTGGTGGCTATCTGTGTATGCCACAAGAGCAGATGGACCCTCTGGTAACCATTCCCATTTTCATCTTTGCAGGCAAAGAAGTCCCATAACCGCCGCGAACAGGTGCGGACAATCATCCTGCCCCCGCCCCTGCTGCTAACCACTCGTCTGTTGCTTTCTACTTCCAGGTGACAAGTCACATGCGCCGCATTCCTCAGTTCAACCCTCCACATCAGGCCATCATGTGGAGGAGGAAGAGGAAAAGGAGTTCACAGATCAGCCGACTATGGGGTAGTGGGGCTGGGGGGGAATGGACGGCAGATGCACTCTGTCATGTATCCTACATGGTTTCTGCTTGTACTATTAAAAGGTGTGCCACTCAGTGGGAGACTTGTAGGGTACCTGTACAGGTGTGCCAGGCCCAGTATAAAAGGCAGGCCAGCAGGTGTGATCCTCACTCTGGAGTTATCAATAAAGGACTAAGGTCACTACAGTTCAAGTACAACACATTGCCTCGTGGAATCATTTTCAGAGCATCTAAAGACATAACGCACTCTATACCTCTTTTTCTATCGGCAAACACATCGTCTGAGGATGATGTAACTTTCTTGGGCTTTGAGACCTCCGAGGCTTCTAGGACTAGTGGCATGCAGCAACGCAATTCTGGGGTCGAATCCCATATGCCATCTCTCCGGAGGGTGAGTCGGCAGAGTCAGTCTGCTGACAGACAGGCAAATGTGGAACTGGATATGTTGGGACTGTCCAAGGAGAGCATTCAGCTCACCCGTCAGCTCCTTGATGTCCTGGGTAGGATTCCCGCGACCATCGAGAATCTCACTGCGACCATTACAGAGATAGGGTCGCAGAAGGCCATTAGTTCTGGTGGCCTCCACCAATGACACTGCAGTCCCAGAGAGTGTGGCGAGAAGCCTTTCCGAATATGGTGCATCACAGGCACAAAACTCTGCTTCAGTTTGGGCAAGTGATGCAGTCCATAAACCATTCCGCCATATTCTCTGTGTTCTCCAGTGTAACACCCAGACCCACACCACCTGTGAATGGTGACGCCGATGAAGAGGCTCGCCAGTCAGAAGCCGAGTCTTCTATGCCATGAGTTGGTCCAGTGACTCCCCAGGTGGCATCTCCAATATCTCTCCCCCAAAACAGCAGCACACTGGCAACATTGCTGCACGCCATCATGGTGCCACTTTGGGTACGAACAGCAGGCAAGGGAAGGTGGATAAGGGTGAGGGGAGGGGGAAAGCCAGTGGTAAAAGCCAATGGGGCAAGGGTTGCTGCATTATGTTCTGCATTCTGTTGGTTATAATGCTGTTGTTGTATCACACTGCTGGATGCAGATAATTTATGTTATTTTATTAAAGTTTCAAAGTTTGCAAATTATGTTAACAAAGTTATAAAAGTTTACAAAGCTTGATAAATTATTTTGTTCACCTTAACCATTCCTGTGTAGTGTCTCATTTGCAGAATAAGAGCGGAAATAGTCAACATGGTGGGATAGAGTGGCCAGCCAACGGTCAAACGTACTGTTCACTCTTCAAGCAAAGCGTTGAATTATGAGCTGCTGATGTAAGGCGTTTGCAGCGGCAAAATTCCCAGGATGCCTCCCCTGTGGTTGAGGTGGGAGTGATCGTGGCATGGGTTCCTCACCAGGCTCCTCTTCCTCATCTTCCTCCTCCTCCTCCTCCTCCCCCACCCTCTCTCCTGAGGTGGTCCTGCAATCCCCATTGGCAAATCCTGTCCCCTCATGTTGGCTAAGTTGTGTAGCACACCACAATGAACTGCTGAGGGGAGTAGTGCAGGGAGCCTCCAGAGTGGTCCAGGCATCGGAAGCACTGCTTGAGCACTCCAATTGTCTGTTCGGCGATGTTGCATGTGGCTGCATGGCTCTCATTATAAAGATGCTCGGCTTCTGTCTGAGGGTCCCGGAACGGTGTCATGAGCCAGGTGGCGAGGCCGTATCTTTTGTCCCCCAGCATCCAGCTCTGGCTTTGTGGTTGATGCTGGAACATGCCTGAGACAGAGCTCTCATGCAAGATGAAAGCATCATTGATGCTCCCTGGATATTGGGCATTGACTGCCATTGAGTATGGTCGCAGACGATCTGTAAGTATCTGTAAACCTCTGGATTCTGTAAAAGTACTCGCAGGGCATTGTGTGTACCAGTCAAAGGCACCCTGAACCTTGGGGAAGCCAGGATATCATCAAAACCTACAGGCCTCTCATTATGGGTCTCCTTGGTCATTAGGAAGTTTATGAAGTCCGTCCTGCAGTAGTACAGTGCAGTAGTCACCTGGCGAATGCAGCAATGTGTAGCGTCTGCGAGATGGAGCATATGTCCCCCGCTGATGCCTGAAAGCAGCCAGAGGCATAGAAGGCAAGTGCCACTGTCACCTTCACCTCGACGGGAAATGCAGTCCTGCTGCTGCTGGTAAGCTGTAGGTCTGCCTGTACGAGCTGGCATATTTCTGTCAGCACTTCTTTTCGGAAGCGCAGCTTCTAACGCACAGTGTCTCACAGAGCTGCAGGTATGAGTGATGTTCCCTGTAAAGTCGTTGTGGGTAAGGCCTCCTCCCCAAACATCTGCGACCTCTTCGATTATGTTGAAAATTATCAATAAGCCTTCTTCCTGCTCCACACCTTATTAATATAGCGATGAGGATTAATGGCCCCCATCTTTTAAAATGTCCTAAATGTCCTTTAAAACGAACAATAAGCTCACATAAACTTCACAATGAAAGGTATGCAGTAACGCAGCATTCTTTCAATGCTTCTAATCACTGAAAACCCCGACTTTCTCCTCGTTTTCAAGATGGTGGTGTTCGTGCCTGGTGCGTCCGGGGTGCAACTGCTTTTTGCTGGCGGGTTCCCGGGCGGATGCTAAATCGGGCGATATGCTCGAACGTTCCGCCCAGGGCGCTCGCGCAGCGGTGCACGATGATTTACGTCATCAAGCGGTGAAAACAGCGGGCGTGCGCTAAGTTTTAGCATCGCCGCAAAACCATTGCCGAAAGTTCCGCCTGGGTGCAAAGTCTTGTGCGCCTTGTTTCATGCCAAAAAAATTGTTTTTGCACTCTGCTCAGGCGCTAAACGGGGCGCAAATGAGCCGAAAATGCAGCCCTTTGTGCTTTTAAAACTGAGATAAATAGATTTTTGTTAGGTAAAGTAAATGGGATTGAGGTTCAGAACAGTCATGAACTAATAGAGTAGCAGAACTCCTGATCCTAATGTTCCATTTCTACTATTGAGCCACGAACAAGCATTTTCAGCTTCACATTGATGCTGGCCTTAAGAAATATAGATAAAGCAAAAAAGTATAAATCACTAAAGATTTGACTAAAGTTTAATATATTTCTTGGCGTTCACTATAAAAAAAAAACCCTTAACAGATGGAGAGCAAAGAGTTGCTGTCCCATAGTATATGTAGAAATGTCTTTATAGATCTGTGGTATTTATTCATTCACTTTCAGTGCGTCAATAAAACACTATTTACATACTTTTTTCCAGAACCAATCAAAATTTCACTGTGGGGAGGGGAGGGCAGGTCTCTTACAAATTTCCTTGCAAATTTTCTTAGTGGAGATGTGCACCCGTTCTTCAATTCCATATGCCAGGAACATCCCTTTTGGAAAAGAATACAATTTAAGATATAACCCTATTGGAGATTGGCTAGTCATTCACAAAAAAATGTTTTCTGCTGTGGTCCTGCATCCCAATGCAGCCACTGCCAAGTGGAAACCTGACATCTGTGACCTTGCTTATGCAACAGTGAACTGCAACCTAGCTGAACCGTGACAAGCTCCCATGAATTAGTTGGAATGATACTATGGCAAAAGGAAAGTTGAGGCTTCCTCACTTTCAGGGTGACTAGAAGCAGTATCATAATGTTTTTCCTTGGATCCTGGTCTGATTTTAGGAGATGGCACAATTAATCTATGGCTTCCTTGGTGAGGTTTCGTGTTCTTGAACAGTGCCTTTGGTGAGGTTAGGTTTCTCTGCTGTGCTCTTTAACTAGACTAAGTTTTCTGTTTGCTGAGTAAATAGACTGCTGTAAATCCTGCCATCAGTCCTACCCCACTTCCCACTCATTGGCTGACACATGGTGTCAATACTAACTTTGTAACTTGAATTCACAAAGGAATTATGCACTTTTATTAAAAGGTAAAAGCACAAAAAACAAAATAAATTTGTGTATTGCTTCAAATCTCATACATGAAATATGGGTCTGCAATAATCAGTAACATTATCCATTTTTAAGAATGGACATCTACTCATATATTTGAACTTTTTTGATACTCATACTTGATGCATAAAAATGATAGGTTCCATAAGCATCAACTGAACAGTTACCATGTATAGATATGCAGTCAACAGAGTTCGCACTTATTAATAATTCTGAGCACATTGGGCCCGAAATTGATGGCCTTACCGCCCACTGCCGCCGACATTCCTCTTGAAGTTGCGCCCAGTGCCACTTTCCATTTGGTGTGGAGCGGGCAGGAGGGGAGAACCGCTGGGAACCGCCCTGCTGATGTCAGCGGACGGCCAAGTGGCGCAACTGACCTCCTGCCTGCCAAGATGCCAGATTGGTGTGGGCGGGAGTCGGCGCCAGATCGGGGAAGGATCGCTGGCTGGAGACTGTTCTATCCCCGACGGTGAGTATAAAGAGCTGAAAAAAAAGGTTAGTAAACATTTTTTACATTTTTTCTTTACAGCGACTTATCTTGATAGGGTCCCCTGAAGGTGTTCCAATGTTTTTTTTTAATGATTTTCCTTTTCAGGTCTTCGACCCTCTGTGGGCCTGACTCCATTCTCGGCGGCACTTGGGTGGCAAGCGCCTTTGCTGCCGAGCTTGGGAGCTCCCGCCTGCTGCCGCCCAGATTGGCGGCATAAGTCCATCTTTTGCCGCCCACCGCCCTTTCAAGGACCTTTTTGACGAAAACCCCACCCAAAGTACTATCATGTACCTCGGCGGCCATCGCAGGTTCATTTGGCCGGCACTTGGGCGGGTGGGGGCCTTCACCAATTTCGGCCCCATTGGGCCTGATTTTGTTGAACAAATAACAGTGAGGCTAACTACGCTCACTGTTATTTATGTGGAAATCAGACAGTAACTTCCAGTTGCAGCACATACACAGTTGAATGTGGAAAATCAAAAGGTTGGTGTATGAGATATCCTGCTCCTCCAAAAGCTTCAAATACAGTGAATGGCTTGAAGTTGCTGTACTTATCTCATAGATATGAACTAAACTTGCCAGTAAAGGTGAGGGCTTGTCCATTCCAGTATATGTCTTAATGATGTAGTAAGTCTTAAATACTGCCAAACAGCCTCTCTTGTACTGAAAATTAACTTTTTAAGTGTGGAGTCTCATTCTTTCAGAATTTAATTATTATTGAAGATAAATTTAAATAAATAACTTTTTCTTTCTGTCTCTTATATCTCTCTCCTTAATCGAATCTTTCTTTCCATCTCTTTATTTTGCTTTCTGTATCTGATTTGACATTGAATTCAATATTCTAGCTTACCTTTCCTGGTTTAGACTCTGTGATGCTCGTTAATGATTCTTCAATCTGATTGGTTGAGGGACACAGTTGCTTGCCCTTTTGCACACATGTCCCAGAGGCAATATAGAGGGGATTGTGATTTTGGCATTCTGCATAAGTTCCAATGCAAAACTGCATTTGTTCGCCACTGGGAACACAATTAAATAAACATTGCCCAGACTATGAATTTATCAATTTAAGTTAAAAAAAAGTTCTAATAAATAAAAGATAGCGGCAACTTAGATTACGAGAGATCCTGTTCAGCACGGTGCACTCTACAGGGGATCTATGGCGTGTGTGAGTAGCGCAAGCAACAGTGTGGCTCTTCAACCAATCAGAGTGAAGAATCCTCACTGAGACCTGCAGAATCGAAACCAGGAGATATAAATTAGAAAATTTAATTCAACGTAAAATCATGTGCAGAAAGCAAAATAAAGTGAGGGAAGGAAAGATGTTATTAAGAGAGAGAGATAAAAGAGACAGACAGAAAAAGTAAAAATAAAATATATATTTAAAAATCTCCAACAATAATTAAATTCTGAAGGAATGAGACTCCACACTTGTGAAATTAAATTATCAGTGCCAGAGAGGTTGTTTGGCAGTAATTAAGATTTATCGCACCATTAAAAATTCTCTTACACCTGAATGCACCAACTCTAACTTTTTTTTTAGTGTGTAACTAGTGGGTAATTGTAGCCCTTTATGTATTTTATTGCTGAATCTCTCAGCGAGGTACTGGTATAGCGAAGCTTGTGGAGGAGCAGGGCAAATCAGACAGCAACTTCCAGATTTCTGCGTTTAACTGCACAAGTGCGTACGCCAGAGGTTTCTGTCTGATTTACTCCATAACAATCGTGAGCGCTGATAGGCTCACCGTTATTTCTATTATAAAATCTGGGACATTGAAACAAGCTTATATGCATAGTGACAGCAACTCATTTTAATATACTGTTTTATATTGATTCTGCTATCCCATTCATTCCTCGTGTTAGATTTTTCTGATAATGTGATACACAAATTTATCATACTGACAGTGCATATAACGTTCATATAACAACAACATTTATAATTTGTGCAAATAGATCTCATTTTACGGTCAGCGGTGCAGGAATGGGACTTGTCTGAGCAGGGAAAGCAACTATTAACTTCTTAACCAATCAAATTGGAGAATCGTTATTAAGCAGCACAGAATCCGAACCAGGAAGTATTAGTTAGAATATTTAATTCATTGTCAAAATCATACCTTGGTCTGTCCCCTTACTCCACTGGCACTTTCTCATCTTTCGAACATCTCACCTGGAAATCTATGCAGGAAGGCAGAGGGAAGTAAAAATGGGGCAGAAGCAAAAAGTAGGAAGGAGAAAAGTAAGAGTGGAAGGCAGAGAAATCAAGGACAAAAATCAAAAAGGGCCACATTACAACATAATTCTAAAAGGACAAAGAGTGTTAAAAAAATAAGCCTGAAGTCTCTGAGTCTCAATGCGAGGAGCATTCGTAATAAGGTGGATGAATTAACTGCGCAGATAGCTGTTAATGGATATGATGTAATTGGAATTACGGAGACATGGGTCCAAGGTAACCAAGGCTGGGAACTCAACATCCAGAGGTATTCAATATTCAGGAAGGATAGACAGAAAGGAAAAGGAGGTGGGGTAGCATTACTGGTTAAAGAGGAGATTAACGCAATAGTAAGGAAGGACATTAGCTTGGATGATGTGGAATCTATATGAGCAGAGCTGCGAAACACCAAAGGGCAGAAAACGTTAGTGGGAGTTGTGTACAGACTAAAAGTAGTAGTGAGGTTGGGGATGGCATCAAACAGGAAATTGGGGATGCGTGCAATAAAGGTACAGCAGTTATCATGGGTGACTTTAATCTACATATAGATTGAGCTAACCAAACTGGTAGCAATACTGTGGAGGAGGAGTTCCGGGAGTGTATAAGGGATGGTTTTCCAGACCAATATGTCGAGGAACCAGCTAGAGAACAGGCCATCCGAAACTGTGTAATGAGAGAGGATTAATTAGCAATATTGTCATGCGAGGGCCCTTGAGGAAGAGTGACCACAATGTGGTAGAATTCTTCATTAAGATGGAGAGCGACACAGTTAATTCAGAGTCTAGGTTCCTGAAAAAGAAAGGTAACTTCGATGGTATGAGATGTGAATTGGCTAGGATAGATTGGCGAATGATACTTAAAGGGTTGACGGTACATAGGCAATGGCAGACATTTAAAGATCACATGGATGAACTACAACAATTGTACATCCCTGTCTGGCGTAAAAAGAAAACGGGGAAGGTGGGTCAACCGTGGCTAATAAGGGAAATTAGGGATAGTGTTAAATCCAAGGAAGAGGCATATAAATTGGCCAGAAAAAGCAGCAAACCTGGGGACTAGGAGAAATTTAGAATTCAGCAGAGGGGGTCTAAGGTTTTAATTAGGAGGGGGAAAATAGAGTATGAGAGTAAGCTTGCAGGAACATAAAAACTGACTGCAAAAGCTTCTATAGATATGTGAAGAGAAAAAGATGAGCGAAGACTAATGTAGGTCCCTTGCAGTCAGAATCAGGTGAATAAAAATGGGGAACAAGGAAATGGCAGACCAATTGAACAAATAGTTTGGTTCTGTCTTCACTAAGGAAGACACGAATAACCTCCCGAAAATACTAGGGGACCGAGGGTCTAGTGAGAAGGAGGAACTGAGGGAACTGAGGGAAATCTTTATTAGCCAGGAATTGGTGTTAGGGAAATTGATGGGATTGAAGGCCGATAAATCCCTAGGGCCTGATAGTCTGCATCCCAGAGTACTTAAGGAAGTGGCTCTAGAAATAGTGGATGCATTGATGATCATTTTCCAACATTCCATGGACTCTGGATCAGTTCCTATGGATTGGAGGGTAGCTAATGTAACCCCACTTTAAAAAAAATTAGGGAGAGAAAACAGGGAATTATAGACCAGTTAGCCTGACATTGGTAGTGGGGAAAATGTTGGAATCAATTATTAAAGACGTAATAGCAGCGCATTTGGAAAGCAGTGACAGGATTGGTCCAAGTCAGCATGGATTTATGAAAGCAAAATCATGCTTGACGAATCTTCTATAATTTTTTGAGGATGGAACTAGTAGAGTGGATAAGGGAGAACCCAGTGGATGTGGTGTATTTGGACTTTCAAAAAGCCTTTGACAAGGTCCCACACAAGAGATTAGTGAGAACAATTAAGGCACATGAGATTGGGGATAATGTATTGATGTGGATAGAGAACTGGTTGGCAGACAGGAAGCAAAGAGTGGGAATAAACGGGTCCTTTTCAGAATGGCAGGCAGTGACTAGTGGGGTACCGTAGGGTTCAGTGCTGGAACACCAGCTATTTACAATATATATTAGTGATTTAGACGAAGGAATTGAATGTAATCTCTCCAAGTTTACAGATGACACTAAGCTGGGTGGCAGTGTGAGCTGTGAGGAGGATGTTAAGAGGCTGCAGCATGACTTGGACAGGTTAGGTGAGTGGGCAAATGCATGGCAGATGCAGTATAATGTGGATAAATGTGAGGTTATCCACTTTGGTGGCAAAAACAGGAAGCCAGATTATTATCTGAATGGTGACAGATTAGTAAAAATGAGACCTGGGTGTCATGGTACATCAGTCATTGAAAGTAGGCATGCAGGTACAGCAGGCAGTAAAGAAAGCAAATGGCATGTTGACCTTCATAGCGAGAGGATTTGAGTATAGGAGCAGGGAGGTCTTGCTGCAATTGTACAGGGCCTTGGTGAGACCACATCTTGAGTATTGTGTGCAGTTTTGGTCTCCTATTCTGAGGAAGGACATTCTTGCTATTGAGGGAGTGCAGCGAAGGTTCACCAGACTGTTTCCCGGAATGGCAGGACTGACATATGAAGAAAGACTGGGTCGACTAGGCTTATATTCACTGGAATTTAGAAGAATGAGAGGCGATCTCATAGATGCATATACAATTCTGACGGGATTGGACAGGTTAGATGCAGGACGAATATTCCCGATGTTGGGGAAGTCCAGAACCAGGGGTCACAGTCTAAGGATAAGGGGTAAGCCATCTAGGACCGAGATGAGAAACTTTTTCACCCAGAGAATTTTGAACCTATGGAATTCCCTACCACAGAAAGTTGTTGAGCTCAATTCGTTGGATATATTCAAAAGGGAGTTGGATGTGGCCCTTATGTTTAAAGGGATCAGGGGGTATGGAGAGAAGGCAGAAATGGGGTACTGAAGTTGCATGATCAGCCATGATCATATTGAATGGTGGTTCAGGCTCGAAGGGCAAATGGCCTGCTCCTGCACCTATTTTCTATGTTTCTATGATTCTATTCCACTCTTCTAAGTGCTCATTCAAACTTCTCGTTCTCTACCGCCCACCCAAGCATGATAAAAACGTTATCACGGATATATCCTCACTACTTTCCTCCCTCAGCCTTTGCACCGAGCAACTTCCCATCCTCGGTGATTTCGACCTCGATCTCAACTCATCTTGTTCTCGCTCCTCTGAATTCACTACCCTCCTGTGCTCCCTTAACCTCGCCCTCCATGTAAATTCCTCAACCCATATTCACAGTCACCCCTTGATCTTGCAATCTCTCGTGGCCTTTCTATTCCAATTGTATCAATTAAAGATAAAGCCATCTCTGACCATTTCCTTGTATCACTATCGACCCACATTCCCCTTCCCCAATCCAAACCTATTTCCTTCTGCATCTACCCCTCGAAAAAAACTCTCTCCAAATTCTATTACAACTGCACTTATCAACTAGAAACTGTCCAACCTTTGGCCATCTTTTAACAATGATATTTCTTCAGCCACCGATCTGCTCAATCACACCCTCACTACCACCTTTGATGCCCTAGTCCTTATTAAAATGATTACTCTCTCCCACCCTTACTGTTCCCCTGGTACAGCCCTCATCTTCGCTCCCTCAAGTCAAAAAGGCGTAGACTTGAATGGATGTGGCAGACAACTGGTTTAGCCATTCACTGCCAGATCTGGCTCGAACACATAAAACACTTTCAGTTCTTACTCTTGTCTACAAAAACTGCTCACTATTCCAGGATCATTCTGGATTGCAAAAATAACCCCAGGCTACTATTCTATACTGCTAACCGTTCCCTGAAACCCCTCTCTCCTGTCTCCACCACACTCACTTCCAACAACAAGTGTGAGGCGCTCATGGACTTCTTTGTATCAAAGATTGAGACCATCCGATCAGCTGCCTCTGCGAGTTCCCTTCCTTCACCTAGCTCACAGGGCCAGACCTCGTCTGACGCTTCCATTTGCCCTGGCCCTAAACTCACATATTTCTCTAGTATCTCTTTGATCTCCCCTCTTAATCTTTCCAAATGCATCTTATCCATGAGACCCACTTCCTGCTCTCTTGACCTATTCCCACGAACAGCTGACCACCCAACGTCCTTTTCTGGCTCCCATGTTAGCCGACATTGTTAACAGTTCTCTGTCTGCTGTCATCACCCTACTCAAAAAACCAACCCTTGACCCCACTTTGCTTGCTAGCTATCGCCTCATCTTCAACCTCCCTTTCCTGTCCAAAGTACTTGAACATGTTGTTGCCTCCCAAATCTGTGATCATCTTTCCATGAATTCAATGTTTGAATCCATTCAATCTGGCTTTTGCCCCTGCCACATTACCAAAGCCGCTCTCATCAAAGTCTCAAATGACATTCTTTGTGACTGTGACAAAGGTAAACTATCCCTCTTCATCCTCCTGGCCAGCCTTCCACATTTCACACTTGAAGTCATCCAAAACTCAGCAGCCCGTGTACTAACCCGCACCAAGTCAAGATCACCCATGTGCTTTCTGACCTACATTGGCTCCCAGTTAAACCACCTCTCGATTTCAAAATTTTTATCCTTGTTTACAAATCACTCCATGGATTTGCCCCTCCCTATCTCTGTAATCTTTTTCAGCCTCACAATCCCACAATATGTCTGCAATCCTCAAATTCTGGCCTCTTGAACATCGGTGGATGAGCCTTCAGCTGCCTGGGTCCTAAGTTCTGGAACTCCCTCCCTAAACCTCTACACCTCTCTACCTCTCTTTCCTCCTTTAAGACGCTCGTTAAAACCTACCTCTTTAAACAATCTTTTGATCATCTGCCTTAATTTCTTCTGTGGCTCGGTGTCAAATTAATCTGTTTGTCTGTAACACTGTTGGAAAGTGCCTTGGGACGTTTTACTACGTTAAAGGTACTATATAAATAAAGGTTATTATTATTATTAATACATTTGGCACAGAAAGCAAAATATAGAGAGGGAAAGAAAGATTGGATTAAGAGAGATAGCAGAGACAGAAAGAAAAAGTAAAAATAGTTTTTATTTCAATTTCTTTAACAAAAAATCTTCAACTATAATTAAAATTTGAAGGAATAAGACCTAACACTCCTAAAAGTTAAATTTCAACGCCAGATAGGTTTTTTGGCAGTAATTAAAACTTACCATGCCGTTAAAAGGTACCTACACTGGACTGTACATGCCCTCCCTTCTTCTGGAGAGTTTAGTTTGTATATATTAGCTAAGTACAGTAACTTTATGCTGTCTCATGCACCATTATAGTGAGATACCATTATAGTGTAGTTTTTGGAGAGGCAGGGCTTCTCGAACAGCAAATTCCTAATATATGCACTTAATGTGCATGTGTGGCTGCTGGAAATTGCTATCCGATTTATATTTCTATAATAATGAACTTGTATCTTCCCTAGATATAGGCTTTCGACAAAAATTCACTTACTGCAATTTCAATCTAATGTCCCACCTTTGCTTTGCACCGAAAAATCACGCAGATCTTTAGCTTTGAGACTGAAAACTAACGGCAGGCTGACAACTAGCCCCCAATAATATTCTGTGAGACGAAGTCCCAGACTACTGACCTGTCACTGAGCAAGGATTTCACCCAATCAATAACCCTGTCTACTCCTCAAAGATTTAAGAAACAGATGTCTATTGAAGGCACTACCTTAAGTTGGAGCTTATACTTCAATCTTTCTCCAGGTGGCATGGACCACCAGGATAGCTATCCAAAAATAGACTGCTTTATCAATGAAAGCCAACATTAAATTAAATAGCCATTCATCAATATTGAATGTAGGTAATCTTTGATAATGGCAAAAATGTTTGCCCTAGATTGATTACTTAATGAACTTTTCAGACAACCACTGTTTGAGCCACAAAAAATCTTGTGCCATATGGAGTACTTTCCAGACAACTCATCTGTTCCGCACTGAAGGCTTTACTGCTGAAAAGATGTTGGCCGGAATTTTACCGGCATTCAGAGGACGAGTTTGGAGGCGGGTCAGCCTGCCTCCTCACTAGTTTCCCAGAGGATGGGTCAGTCAGCGCTTAACAGATCCGACTCCAAGCAGCATCTGGGAGGCAATTTACATCAAAAAGAGCTAGTTAAAAGACAATTAAAGACAATTTTACCCTCGACTTACAATTTTTCCAGCTTTTTGACTAACTTCACATTCCTGGATCACGTAAGGTAAGTAGGTTGGGCTTTCAATGCTTCTAAATAGTTAACAGCTCAAAATGTGGTATAAAAGTTACCATTTCTGGGACCACAACTGTTTACAATATACAATATACATAGATGACCTGGAAGAGGGGACAGAGTGTAGTGTAACAAAATTTGCAGATGACACAAAGATTAGTGGGAAAGCGGGTTGTGTAGAGGACACAGAGAGGGTGCAAAGAGATTTAGATAGGTTAAGTGAATGGGCTAAGGGTTGGCAGATGGAATACAATGTCGGAAAGTGTGAGGTCATCCACCTTGGGAAAAAAAACAGTAAAAGGGAATATTATTTGAATGGGGATAAATTACAACATGCTGCGGTGCAGAGAGACCTGGGGGTCCTTGCGCATGAATCCCAAAAAGTTAGTTTGTAGGTGCAGCAGGTAATCAGGAAGGCGAATGGAATGTTGGCCTTCATTGCGAGAGGGATGGAGTACAAAAGCAGGGAGGACCTGCTGCAACTGTATAGGATATTGGTGAGGCCGCACCTGGAGTACTGCGTGCAGTTTTGGTCACCTTACTTAAGGAAGGATATACTAGCTTTGGAGGGGGTACAGAGACAATTCACTAGGCTGATTCCGGAGATGAGGGGGTTACCTTATGATGATAGATTGAGTAGACTGGGTCTTTACACGTTGGAGTTCAGAAGGATGAGGGGTGATCTTATAGAAACATTTAAAATAATGAAAGGGATAGACAAGATAGAGGCAGAGAGGTTGTTTCCACTGGTCGGGGAGACTAGAACTAGGGGGCACAGCCTCAAAATACGGGCGCGCCAATTTAAAACCGAGTTGAGAAGAAATTTCTTCTCCCAGAGGGTTGTGAATCTGTGGAATTCTCTGCAGTTGAGGCTAGCTCATTGAATGTATTCAAATCACAGATAGATATATTTTTAACCAATAAGGGAATTAAGGGTTATGGGGAGCGGGCGGGTAAGTGGAGCTGAGTCCACGGCCAGATCAGCCATGATCTTGTTGAATGGCGGAGCAGGCTCGAGGGGCTAGATGGCCTACTCCTGTTCCTAATTCTTATGTTCTTATGTTCACAGCTGTTCACTGTCCAATCTTAGAAGCCGGAGTCTTCAGCATTTGGAATACATTTTTGAGCTTTATGCAGGTTGGAAGTGTTTGGAGTAAATTCTCTATCTACTGAAACTTCCTTGGAGCAACCTCTCTCACCACTGTCAGATCGCTTCTGTCATATCGACTTCAGCTGCCATCCATTCCATCAGCATCGGTGCTCTTGAAAAAAATCTCACCTTGGTTCTGAGAATCCTATCATGATCAGCTCCAACACCAACATCACCAGGCACACCTGTATCACCAGGCACACCAGCAACACCAACACCAACTTTCTCCACAATCATCTGATGCTGCACAGGATACAGTGCATCAGCACTTGACCACGGTGCTGCCCTGGCGGCAAGGGATGGATTCACCATAAGCCAGATTTAATTCAGTTAATGCTGTACACCCTGGCTGCCACATGATGCGTCAGGTTAACACCACCTCACATCAGCACATAAAGCATCCCTGCGATGCCCAAGCCATTCCTTTCACACTCATCAGCATTGCAGGGATAGCCTTATGTCTCACTTCACTACAACTCACTAAGTCACTTCAAAAGATGCACATGAATCTGTCCAGGAAGGTAAAGTGTTGAAATTAAAGATTTCAATGTTTGACAACACAGTAACAGAAACTTTACATGAACATTGGTTAAAAGACCCAAGTTCCTACCCTTGTGAGTTGTTAGTTGGTATGATTGGACTAGAATGAGGGTGAGTGTGTGTGGGGTGGCTAGTGAGATGAGGAAGTGGCAATGTAGATAGGGAGAGAGGGATGTGTGAAGGTGCAAGGTAAGTTGGTGTGAGAACAGAAGAACATAAGAATTAGGAACAGGAGTAGGCCATCTAGCCCCTCGAGCCTGCTCCGCCACTCAACAAGATCATGGCTGATCTGGCCGTAGACTCAGCTCCACTTACCCGCCCACCCCCCATAACCCTTAATTCCCTTATTGGTTAAAAATCTATCTATCTGTGATTTGAATACATTCAATGAGCTAGCCTCAACTGCAGAGAATTCCATAGATTCACAACCCTCTGGGAGAAGAAATTCCTTCTCAACTCGGTTCTAAATTGGCTCCCCCGTATTTTGAGGCTGTGCCCCCTAGTTCTAGTCTCCCCAACCGGTGGAAACAACCTCTCTGCCTCTATCTTGTCTATTCCTTTCATTATTTTAAATGTTTCAATAAGATCACCCCTCATCCTTCTGAACTCCAATGAGTAAAGACCCAGTCTACTCAATCTATCATTATAAAGTAACCCCCTTATCTACGGAATCAGCCTAGTGAATCGTCTCTGTACCCCCTCCAAAGCTAGTATATCCTTCCTTAAGTAAGGTGACCAAAACTGCACGCAGTACTCCAGGTGCGGCCTCACCAATACCCTATACAGTTGCAGCAGGTCCTCCCTGCTTTTGTACTCCATCCCTCTCGCAATGAAGGCCAACATTCCATTCGCCTTCCTGATTACCTGCTGCACCTGCAAACTAACTTTTTGGGATTCATGCACAAGGACCCCTAGGTCCCTCTGCACCGCAGCATGTTGTAATTTCTCCCCATTCAAATAATATTCCGTTTTACTGTTTTTTTTCCCAAGGTGGATGACCTCACACTTTCCGACATTGTATTCCATCTGCCAAACCTTAGCCCATTCACTTAACCTATCTAAATCTCTTTGCAGCCTCTCTATGTTCTCTACACAACCCGCTTTCCCACTAATCTTTGTGTTATCTGCAAATTTTGTTACACTACACTCTGTCCCCTCTTCCAGGTCATCGATATATATTGTAAACAGTTGTGGTCCCAGCACCGATCCCTGTGGCACACCACTAACCACCGATTTCCAACCCGAAAAGGACCCATTTATCCCGACTCTCTGCTTTCTGTTAGCCAGCCAATTCTCGATCCATGCTAATATATTTCCTCTGACTCCGCGTACCTTTATCTTCTGCAGTAACCTTTTGTGTGGCACCTTATCGAATGCCTTTTGGAAATCTAAATACACCACATCCATCGGTACACCTCTATCCACCATGCTCGTTATATCCTCAAAGAATTCCAGTAAATTAGTTAAATATGATTTTCCCTTCATGAATCCATGTTGCGTCTGCTTGATTGCACTATTCCTATCTAGATGTCCTGCTATTTCTTCCTTAATGATAGCTTCAAGCATTTTCCCCACGACAGATGTTAAACTAACTGGCCTATAGTTACCTGCCTTTTGTCTGCCTCCTTTTTTAAACAGAGGCATTACATTAGCTGCTTTCCAATCCGCTGGTACCTCCCCAGAGTCCAGAGAATTTTGGTAGATTATAATGAATGCATCTGCTATAACTTCCGCCATCTCTTTTAATACCCTGGGATGCATTTCATCAGGACCAGGGGACTTGTCTACCTTGAGTCCCATTAGCCTGTCCAGCACTATCCCCCTAGTGATAGTGATTATCTCAAGGTCCTCCCTTCCCACATTCCTATGACCAGCAATTTTTGGCATGGTTTTTGTGTCTTCCACTGTGAAGACCGAAGCAAAATAATTATTTAAGGTCTCAGCCATTTCCACATTTCCCATTATTAAATCCCTCTTCTCATCTTCTAAGGGACCAACATTTACTTTAGTCACTCTTTTCCGTTTTATATATCGGTAAAAGCTTTTACTAACTGTTTTTATGTTTTGCGCAAGTTTACTTTTGTAATCTATCTTTCCTTTCTATATTGCTTTCTTAGTCATTCTTTGCTGTCGTTTAAAATTTTTGCAATCTTCTCGTTTCCCACTAACCTTGGCCACCTTATACGCATTGGTTTTTAATTTGATACTCTCCTTTATTTCCTTGGTTATCCACGGCTGGTTATCCCTTCGCTTACCGCTCTTCTTTTTCACTGGAATATATTTTTGTTGAGCACTATGAAAGAGCTCCTTAAAAGTTCTCCACTGTTCCTCAGTTGTGCCACCGTTTAGTCTGTGTTTCCAGTCTACTTTAGCCATATCTGCCCTCATCCCACTGTAGTCCCCTTTGTTTAAGCATAGTACGCTCGCTTGAGACACTACTTCCTACCTTCAATCTGTAATACAAATTCAACCATACTGTGATCACTCATTCGAGAGGATCTTTTACAAGGAGATCATTTATTATTCCTGTCTCATTACACAGGACCAGATCTGAGATAGTTTGCTCCCTTGTAGGTTCTGTAACATACTGTTCTAAGAAACAATCCCGCATGCATTCTATGAATTCCTCCTCAAGGCTACCCCGTGCGATTTGATTTGACCAATCGATATGTAGGTTAAAATCCCCCATGATTACTGCCGTTCCTTTTTCACATGCCTCCATTATTCCCTTGATTATTGCCCACCCCACCGTGAAGTTATTATTTGGGGGCCTATAAACTACGCCTACCAGTGACTTTTTCCCATTACTATCTCTAATCTCCACCCATAATGATTCAACATTTTGTTCATTAGAGCCAATATCTTCTCTCACAACTGCCCTGATATCATTCTTTATTAACAGAGCTACCCTACCTCTTTTCCCTTCTTGTCTATGCTTCTGAATTGTCAGATACCCCTGTATGTTTAATTCCCAGTCTTGGCCACCCTGCAACCACGTTTCTGTAATGGCCACCAAATCATACCCATTTGTAATGATTTGTGCAGTCAACTCATTTACTTTATTTCGAATGCTGCGTGCGTTTAGGTAAAGTGTTTTAATACTAGTTTTTAAACCATCATTTTTAGTTTTGACCCCTCCTGCAGCCCCTTTATATTCATACATATTGTCCCTTCCTATCACCTTGTGGTTTACACTTACCCCAGTGCTACTCTGCTCTGTTGCCTCCTGCCTTTTGCATTCTTTCTTGGGGTCCTGTTCATCTGAGCTCTTGCCCACTCTAACTAGCTCAGAGCCCTCTCCTGGGTTCCAAATACTCCTTGCATTGAGGCACCGAGCTTTCATGCTTGCCTTTTTATTACACTTTGACCCTTTAGAATTTTGCTGTACAGTGGCCCTTTTTGTTTTTTGCCTTGGGTTTCTCTGCCCTCCACTTTTACTCATCTCCTTTCTGTCTTTTGCTTTTGTCTCCATTTTGTTTCCCTCTGTCTCCCTGCATTGGTTCCCATCCCCCTGCCATATTAGTTTAACTCCTCCCCAACAGCACTAGCAAACACTCCCCCTAGGACATTGGTTCCGGTCCTGCCCAGGTGCAGACCGTCTGGTTTGTACTGGTCCCACCTCCCCCAGAACCGGTTCCAATGCCCCAGGAATTTGAATCCCTCCCTGCTGCACCACTGCTCAAGCCACGTATTCATCTGAGCTATCCTGCGATTCCTACTCTGACTAGCTCGTGGCACTGGTAGCAATCCCGAGATTACTACTTTTGAGGTCCTACGTTTTAATTTAGCTCCTAGCTCCTTAAATCTGTCTTGTAGGACCTCATCCCTTTTTTTTACCTATATCGTTGGTACCAATGTGCACCACAACAATTGGCTGTTCACCCTCCCTTTTCAGAATGTCCTGCACTTGCTCCGAGACATCCTTGACCCTTGCACCAGGGAGGCAACATACCATCCTGGAGTCTCGGTTGCAGCCGCAGAAACGCCTATCTATTCCCCTTACAATTGAATCCCCTATCACTATTGCTCTCCCACTCTTTTTCTTGCCCTCCTGTGCAACAGAGCCAGCCACGGTGCCATGAACTTGGCTGCTGCTGCCCTCCCCTGATGAGTCATCCCCCTCAACATTACTCAAAACGGCGTATCTGTTTTGCAGGGGGATGACCGCAGGGGACCCCTGCACTACCTTCCTTGCACTGCTCTTCCTGCTGGTCTTCCATTCCCTAGCTGGCTGTGGACCCTTCACCTGCGGTAAGACCAACTCGCTACATGTGCTACTCACGTCATTCTCAGCATCGTGGATGTGCTAAAGTGAATCCACCCTGAGCTCCAATTCCGCAACGCGGTCCGTCAGGAGCTGGAGGCGGATACACTTCCCGCACATGTAGTTGTCAGGGACACCGGAAGTGACCGAGCTCTCCTGCCATGACTTAACCCTTAGATACACTTAAATTGGCAACAACAATGCTAAAGTTTACTCACTGTTATAGAAGAGAAAAAAGAAAAGCTACTCACCAATCACCAGCCAATCACTTACCCCCTTGGCTGTGACATCACCTTTCTGTTTCTTTCTACTTCATTTTTGCCTTCTCCCTATAGCTGCACAAGCCTCTCGCCGACGCTGCCCGACTCCTTATCTCGCGGCCTTTTGTAGGCCTCCATGCACCCCGGACTGTCACCTCCCGTCGACGCTGCCCGACTCCTTGTCTCGCGGCCTTTTGTAGGCCTCCATGCACCCCGGACTGTCGCCTCTTGCCGATGCTGCCTGACTCCTTGTCTCACGGCCTTTTGTAGGCCTCCATGCACCCCGGACTGTCGCCTCTCGCGACGCTGCCCGACTCCTTGTCTCGCGGCCTTTTGTAGGCCTCCACACACCCCGGACTGTCGCCTCTCGCCGAGTAAACATATGCAGGAGTAGGGTAGGGAAGGCAGTGATGGGAATGTGATGAGTGGCACAGCAGGATGAGGTTGAGTGTGGCTTTGCAGTAACATTTTATGACCTACTGAAATCATTGAAAGGTTTATGTCATGGCAGCCTGGTCCTCCTGACCATATCCCAGCTTGTGCCTTCCTATGCAATGTGCAACCAGGCTGCGTTGGTCTCCTGGGGAGGTTTTCTCCGATCATTGGAAGGGAAGAGAACCTCCCTGTGTGCTGTGACTCCCTCCATAATCATATGGAGGGAGTTATGGGAGAGCCTGGGTGCAGCCCTGCACCTGTGGCAGTGTTTATCAGTGTTTGCAGCACCTCAATGCTGTAGAACACTGACAGCACAACTGTCAAAATCAATTTAGCAATGGTCCCTTTAATGAAACCGGCTGACGACACATCGTGAAATGACGTCATCAGACCCGCTTCCTTTTAATTGGCCAGGAATCTCGCTGGACGGCTTTAACAAGCCCCATATCGTAAAATTGCTCAGAGAGAGCAGGATACAGTCAAAAGCATGCCGGAACCTTGCTAATGACACCAAATACCCCGGACTTGCCACGATTGTCGAACTCGCTGCCATTTTGTGTGTACATTTGGTGTCAATCTCTTACATGGGTCTAGCAATACAAGTTCATTTTTGTTACATTCAGATAGAACAAATTCATCTGCCATTGATAAATAACTCTGGAGCCAGGTCAGTTGTAAATATTTTTTTTATTTCAAAATATACATTACTTTATTCATATAGGTCATTGTAAATATTTTTTTTTTATTTTCAAAATATACTTTATTCATATAAAAATTTGTACAGTACATTCAAAAGCAGTTCAGTACATTTAGCTGCGGTCAGCAATCCCATACACTACATTTGGGTGCTGAAGGCAGTTCCGTTCGATATATTTCCTTGCTTTTCATTTCAAGTACAATTCGGTATAATACGGGATACATTGTAGTACATTCGACAAATTACATTACATTTGCTGGTTCTAACTTTCTAGTCTCACCTTATTAGACTTTCAGAAATGCTGCAGCTGCCCAAACTCTACCACTTCTGAATCCCTATGACTTTGATTTAGAATCATAGAAATGCCAGTACAAGGTGTCATTCAGCTCAAATAGTGCCAGTGCTAGTGTCAGCTCTGCATTGAAGCTATCTTCTGTAATTCCATTTCCTCGCTCTTTGCTTTAGCATCCTTTAGTTTTTCTCTTCAAGTGTTTATCTAATTCAATTGTAAATGCTCTGATTAATCTGCTGCAATGTGTTCCATATTTTAAAAAAATTGTGGAAAAAATATTTTTCTAATCTCTTCCTTTATACTGTCAGTATTCATTCAACATGTATGCCTCCTTATTACTTAATGACATACCAGTTGAAATAATCTTTCACTATTAGCTTCTCAGTCCCTGTCAAAACCTCAAAACTTTCATTCGATCCCACTTAATCTTCTCTGTTCTAATGAGCATCTGTCCCTCATCCTCTAATCCCCGCAATCATTCTAGTAAATTATGTTGCTAGTTTCCTAAGACTTTTAAAGTCAATACTGCACAGAATTGTGACCTAATCAATAGCCCATAGAGATTTGTCATCACATTATTGCATTTGATTACCCCATGCCCCATATACAAATCCAAGCTACTCATTTGTTCTTTTTATGGTTTCTCTTTCTACAACCCTGCTTTTAAAGATCTATGTATCCATATACTCTTCCTTAACTCTATTCATAATGTAATTTTTAGGTTATAATTCCATTCTGTCTTTCTCGCCTCCTTAATATGTACTACTGTACTTCATTTATATCTATATTGGTAGTGTATTTGTTAAATATCTGTTAATTATTTTAACATGTCATTGTTCTTCTGCGGTCTTCTGCATTCTCCCACACCATTTGTCAGGACTCCCTAATTTAATGTCTTCATCGTTGTTAATCACTGCATAATTATGCCAACATTATTTATGTGTTTGATAAAAGCCAAGTGCGCATCACTTAACATCTTGCCAATCTGTTAAACATGTTTACTCTTACCATCTGTTCTTTAATCCTTCATAAGTCCCACTGCCCATGCTGCCACATTAACTTTAATGCCATGGGTCTTAATCTTCACAGGTATCTTGTGTGCTACTTTATCAAACACTTTTTGAACAAATATCAGCACATTCAGGACAAAGTGTTCCCTTTGTCTATACCCCTGATTTTTGTAAGATAGTGCAGCTTTACTCTCCCCCACTCTCCCTATTAACTACAAAGTGGAACATAGTTTTAAATTTGGAAAATCTGTACAATTGTGTACTGTAAAATATTTTGCTTTAATAATGTTGCAAACGGAACAAAAAACGCTGTGCGGCGGCGAATACCGCGTGAACACGAATCTACTGATTCCTCGTCTAACGTATTTAAATACTGATTCAGCTTTAAGACTTTTCAGAACAGGTAAGTGGCTTGCGCGTCCATTACATTTCAATTTCTGCATTAACGTAAATGTACGAACACCCTGAGCGTTCTGTGCAGCTGGATACATAACAGTGTGAGTTGATCAGATGTCACTGAAATTAATATATATTTTGTGTTAATCGTTTCTGAACCAGCTGCTTATGGCAAGTTCTTGGATGACAAGCAGTGTGCCAGTCAATTAACATGCAGTTGAGCTTTATATATTAAATCATCAGCACTTTCTATCAAATTGAATTTTGTGGTGATCTATTAAGGTTTGATTTTTCTTTAAGCAATGTAGTTTAGATTCGGCTGAATTAGCATCCCTTACCTTGATTGATTCTGCCCAACGAAAAAGATGTGTGCAGCAACTGTAACAAAAGAAAAAAGATAGGTGAACTTTCCGTATATCATTACTGAGAGTGAAAGGCGGTCTTTAGAAATATCGTATACAAAATAATTTCATTTTATGCGAGTCAGTCTCAAAACAATAATGGTTTGTTACATTCCAGTCTATAATTACAAATAAAAAACAATAACGTTCCAACATGTTAAAGACGGTGGGATGTCTGAATAACTAATCCTCAATATCATAAATATAATTCAGAGATTTACTATACTATCATTAATACCCTAATTACCGTGAAGAAAATCAATAACGAAGAGACTCTATGGTTGGACGCTAGAAAGCGTCTGAGGGGCTGTGGGACAACCTATATGCACGGAATTTTTGCCCGCGCAGCAGGTCCGGTCCCTATTTGGTATTTCAAAAGCCTGACGAGCAGATTTGCTTATTGCGTTAACTCTCGTGTCCTCACATCAGGATAAAATTAGAGAAGCAACGTCAGTAGTTTTGAGCGCAAAATCTTTATTTTTTTTAATTGCTACCCTAGATTTGCAAGCAAAGCCTTTCACTGATTTACATCAATACGTGGCATTTACCTGGGGTTTATTTTGTAAATGAAAATACAAAAAATGTTTCCCCACCGCCTGAGATTTCGCATAGACTAAATGCAGAAAGCGTGCTAATTATTGCGATGCGCCAAAACGTCTCAGTTTGGCAGGATTCCAACAATTTTTGCATCTTGTTTTTTCAAATCGTTAAAATATTGTAAGCAAATTAAATGGCAAAGCTGTTGGGAAATGGAACTTTCGTTTGCTTTGGAATTGAGTTTATATTGCAAATTCAACTGTCTCGTGAAAATACATGAACGGAAGGATCTGGAGATCAATTATTGAGATATTTATGATTATGCAGATACATTGTTATCACGTCGTCTGATAATCTCCATTCATAAATTAGTGGATACTTGTGAAGTACAGTATTCGTAACTAGTCGATGCTGTTTCTGTGAGTGTTTGCGTGAGGGGGGCAAAGGGGGAAAGCGGGTGCAGGCTACATAAGGCAATGTTTGTATAAGTTAAGCCGTTTAAAATGGAAAATGCCATAAACACAGAGCTTATATTAAAATAAAAATTGACAGTTATTAATCTAACAATTAGAGAAAAATGTATTGATTCTCCAACTACCGATTTCAATTATGAAAAGGAAGATGTATATTTAACCCAATTTATGTTAGCACTCTTGGTTATTCACATGAATGGACAGTGCTGAAGTTACAAGATGTAGGAGCTTGATGTTGAAGAAACAGCTCAGACAGCACCTTCCTTAAAATCAAATTCCGATTTATATCCATAACATAAAATTGGCATGTCCAGATGGGTATGAGTGGAATTCTGCTGTCTCCCATGGTTACATATCCCAACAACTGTGGCATTAGAGAAAGAGACTTGCATTTATATGGCGCCTTTCACGACCACCGGACGTCCCAAAGCACTTTACAGTCAATGAAGTACTTCTTGAAGCGTAGTCACTGCTGTAATGTAGGAAACGCAACCTCCATTTTTGTACAGCAAGCTCCCACAAACAGCAATGTGATAATGACCAGATTACCTGTTTAGTGATGTTGATTGACAAATACATATTGGCTAGGACACTGGGGATAACTTTTCTGCTCTTCTTCGAAATATTGCCATGGGATCTTTTACATCCACCTGAGAGGGCAGACGGGGCCTCAGTTTAATGACTCATCCAAAAGACAGCTCCTCCGACAGTACTCCCTCAGTACTGCACTGGAGTGTCAGCTTAGATTTTTGTGCTCAAATCTCTGGAGTAGGACTGAAACCCACAACCTTTTTGACTCAGAGGCAAGGGTGCTACCCACTGAGCCTCAGCTGACACTAAACGGCAGTTAAAGGTCCCTGGCCCGAGATTGCATAACATGTAGACCCATATGTTCCTACAACTTTGGGCATATTCTCTCATCATGATTTAAATGTTAATGTTATGAGAGACAACTTGGTAGTAACTGAAGGAAATCATTATTAGTCAGGAAATTGTGTTAGGGAAATTGATGGGATTGAAGGCCGATAAATCCCCAGAGCCTGATAGTCTGCATCCCAGAGTACTTAAGGAAGTGGCCCTAGAAATAGTGGACGTATTGGTGATCATTTTCCAACATTCTATAGACTCTGGATCAGTTCCTATGGATTGGAGGGTAGCTAATATAACCCCACTTTTTAAAAAAGGAGGGAGAGAAAACAGGGAATTATAGACTGGTTAGCCTGACATCAGTAGTGGGGAAAAGGTTGGAATCAATTATTAAAGATGTAATAGCAGCGCATTTGGAAAGCAGTGACAGGATCAGTCCAAGTGAGCATGGATTTATGAAAGAGAAATCACGTTTGACAAATCTTCTAGAATTTTTTGAGGATGTAACTAGTAGAGTGGACAAGGGAAAACCAGTGGATGTGCTGTAGCTGGACTTTCAAAAGGCTTTTGACAAGGTCCCACACAAGAGATTGGTGTGCAAAATTAAAGCACATGGTATTGGGGGTAATGTATTGATGTGGATAGAGAACTGGTTGGCAGACAGGAAGCAAAGAGTAGGAATAAACGGGTCCTTTTCAGAATGGCAGGCAATGACTAGTGGGGTACCACAAGGTTCACTGGTGGCCCCCAGCTATTTGCAATATACATGAATGATTTGGACGAAGGAATTGAATGTAATATCTCCAAGTTTGCAGATGACACTAAGCTGGGTGGCAGTGTGAGCTGTGAAGAGGATGCTAAGAGGCTGCAGGGTGACTTGGACAGGTTAGGTGAGTGGGCAAATGCATGGCAGATGCAGTATAATGTAGATAAGTGTGTGGTTATCCACTTTGGTGGCACAAACAGGAAGGCACAGTACTATCTGAATGGTGATAGATTAGGAAAAGGGGAGGGGCAACGTGACCTGGGTGTCATGGTACATCAGTCATTGAAAGTTGGCATGCAGGTACAGCAGGCAGTGAAGAAGGCAAATGGCATGTTGGCCTTCATATTGAGAGGATTTGAGTATAGGAGCAGGGAGGTCTTACTGCAGTTGTATAGGGCCTTGGTGAGGCCACACCTTGAATATTGTGTACAGTTTTGGTCTTCTAATCTGAGGAAGGACATTCTTGCTTTTGAGGGAGTGCATGCGAAGGTTCACCAGACTGATTCCTGGGATGGCAGGACTGACATATGACGAAAGACTGGATCGACTAGGCTTATGTTCACTGGAATTTAGAAGAATGAGACGGTATCTCATAAAAACATATACAATTCTGACGTGATTGGACAGGTTAGATGCAGGAAGAATGTTCCCAATGTTGGGGAAGTCCAGAACCAGGGGTCACAGTCTAAGGATAAGGGGTAAGCCATTTAGGACCGAGATGAGGAGAAACTTCTTCACTCAGAATTGTGAACCTGTGGAATTCTGTATCACAGAAAGTTGTTGAGGCTAGTTCGTTAGATATATTCAAAAGGAAGTTAGATGTGGCCCTTACGGCTAAAGGGATCAAGGGGTATGGAGAGAATGCAGGTACTGAGGTGAATGATCAGCCATGATCATATTGAATGATGGTGCAGGCTCGAAGGCCCGAATGGCCTACTCCTGCATCTATTTTCTATGTTGCTATGTTTCTATTAAACTCAGATTTCTTGGTCCTCCATTGGCAATCTTGCACTGACCAGTAGTTTGGCAGTATTGACCTGACTCTGAGTTAGACTGCCGCTTCATCATCAATATGCTGCTGAAATGACTTTGAACTGATGTGAAAATCGTATGGTAACAATACAGTGACAATGATTGCTGATGCCCACCTAAGCAGAATGGTTACTGTCAGATGTAAGGTGTCCATGGAATTGCACACTAGTATCAATCGATATCTTCAAGAAAGAACAATATGG
This sequence comes from Pristiophorus japonicus, assembly GCF_044704955.1. Taxonomy (NCBI): domain Eukaryota; kingdom Metazoa; phylum Chordata; class Chondrichthyes; family Pristiophoridae; genus Pristiophorus; species Pristiophorus japonicus. The sequence goes on from NC_091992.1 coordinate 87,971,390, forward strand.
GAAAAATCAGAGCTAAAATTCTAGAAGAAAAATTTATTTTTATGAAAATTTAACAAATTCCATCAATATGTCCATCCTAATATGTACCTAGTTCCAAAAATAAAGAAACATCCATTCTTGAAAATGGGACAAGACATCAATAACTCTTGAACTAAGACCTCTGCATTCAACACCAAAAAACTGAATTACAGAAAAAATGTATCACTAAAAATATTAAGAAAGGGAAGATAGACTATGAAAGTAAACTAGCACAAAACATAAAACAGATAGCAAGAGTTTCTATAGGTAAATAAAAAGGAAAAGAATGGCTAAAGTAAATGTTGGTCCCTTAGAGAACGAGACCGGGGAATTAGTAATGGGGAACATGGAGATGGCAGAAATTCTGAACAAATATTTTGTATCAGTCTTTACGGTAGAGGAGATTAACAATATTCCAACAGTGGATAGTCAAGGGGCTATAGGGGGAGGAACTTAACACAATCACAATCACTAAGGAGGTGGTACTCAGTAAGATAATGGGACTAAAGGCAGATAAATGCCCTGGACCTGATGGCTTGCATCCTAGGGCTTAAGAGAAGTAGCAGCAGGGATTGTGGATGCATTGTGTAATTTACCAAAATTCCCTGGATTCTGGGGAGTTCCCAGCAGATTGGAAAACTGCAAATGTAAAGCCCCATTTAAAAAAGAAGGTAGACAAAAAGGAGATAGACTAAAAGCAGGAAATTATAGACCAGTTAGCCTAACATCTGTGGTTGGGAAGATGTTGGAGTCCATTATTAAAGAAGCAGTAGCAGGACATTTGAAAAAACAGAATTCGGTCAGGCAGAGTCAGCATGAATTTATGAAGGGAAAGTCATGTTTGGCAAATCTGCTAGAATTCTTTGAGGATGTAACAAACAGGGTGGATAAAGGGGAACCAGTGAATGTGGTGTATTTGGACTTCCAGAAGGCATTTGACAAGGTGCCACATAAAAGGTTACTGCACAAGATAAAAGTTCACGGGGTTGGGGTAATAATATATTAGCATGGATAGAGGATTGGCTAACGAACAGAAGACAGAGAGTCGGGATAAATGGTTAATTCTCGGGTTGGTAATCAGTAACCAGTGGGGTGCTGCAGGGATCAGTGCTGGGACCCCAACTATTTAGAATCTATATTAACGACTTGAGGAAGGGACCGAGTGTAACAAAGCCAAGTTTGCTGACGACACAAAGATGGGAGGAAAAGCAATGTGCGATGAGGACACAAAAATCTGCAAAAGTACATATACAGGCTAAGTGAGTGGGCATAATTTTGCAGATGGAGTATAATGTTGGAAAGTGTGAGGTCATGTGCGAAAAATCAAAGAGCAAGTTATTATTTAAATGGAGAAAGATTGCAAAGTGCTGCAGTACAGCGGGACCCGGGGGTACTTGTGCATGAAACACAAAAGGTTAGTATGCAGGTACAGCAAGTGATCAGGAAGGCCAACGGAATCTTGGCCTTTATTACAAAGGGGATGGAGTATAAAAGCAGGGCAGTCTTGCTACAGTTATACAGGATATTGGTGAGGCCACATCTGGAATACTGCGTGCTGTTTTGGTTTCCATATTTACGAAAGGATATACTTGCTTTGGAGGCAGTTCAGAGAAGGTTCACAAGGTTGATTCGGGAGATGAGGGGAGTTGACTTATGAGGAAATGTTGAGTAGGTTGGGCCTCTACTCATTGGAATTCAAAAGAATGAGAGGTGATCTTATCGAAATGTATAAGATTATGAGGGGGCTGGACAAGGTGGATGCAGAGAGCATGTTTCCACTAATAGGGGAGACTAGAACTAGAGGGCATAATCTTAGAATAAGGGGCCGCCGATTTAAAGTTGAGATGAGGAGAAATTTCTTCTCAGCGGGTTGTGGAATTTGCTGCCTCAGAGAGCTATAGAAGCTGGGATATTGAATAAATTTAAGAACAAATAGACAGTTTCTTAAATGATAAGGTGATAAGGGGTTTTGGGGAATGGGCAGGGAAGTGGACCTGAGTTCATGATGAGAGCAGCCATGATCGTATTAAATGGCGGAGCAGGCTCGAGGGGCCGTATGGTGTACTCCTGCTCCTATTTTTTATGTTCTAATGTAAAACAACTTGTTGGGTAATAGGAAAAGAAAACCGAGCTGTGTGAGTCAACTGTGTTCCTGTGAATGTGCTAATAATAACAGGAGAAAAATATCATTCTCATTTAACAAATTATGAATGTTCAGAACAAATTAAATCTTCAGTTTACTCAATCTACATTTTTATAAAAACTAGCCAATGGGCTAGAACCTCCACTTTTTTTGCATGCTTACCGCCCACTTTACCCCAGAAATGACGTGTAATGCCCAGATATCGCCCATTTAGTCACAAAATGGAAACTGAGACATTTTTCGAAAACTTATCGCCGAGTGTTACTTTCCCCATGTGCTTAATGCCTTGATTCAATAATACCGCCCGCCCACTTTTTTTTGTCGTAAAGAGCATATTTACCGAAACTTGCGGCCATGAGATCGGCCAGCGTCACTTTCACCACCTCGCACACATATCGGCCACAATATCGCTCGCCAAAAAAACGCCCAGAAAAAGTGGAACTAACCGGAACTAATCACAGCGTTATGGATGCCATGTTCTACATCACATGTCACATCCTTTAAAAGACTGCTGTGCTTCAATCTCGGGGGAGTTCGGATGTACTCTGGAGGTTGTTGGAGTTGATGTGAACATCTCTACAAACATCTTGACCATACTGTGACCAATTGGAATTTAATAGGTGTCTTTGTCGGTACATTCATTCTTTGTGACCAATTGGTGGAAAACAGAGTGCTATTGAAATGGGGCCTGTCCTTTCTCATGCTCTCTTGATGACCAATAACATGCAGCAGACTCGAGATGGCAGAAGGTATGCTCCACAGCATATGTGCCCAATGTAAGACATGCCAGACTGATGAGGAGGACCAGACATTATATCCCCCACAAGTACATGGAGAAGCAGTCTTACCTTGACTTGCCTGACACCACTTGCCTTCAGAGACTGCACTTCCACAAAGAGGTTATCACTGAGGTATGCCAGCTGATAAGGGGAGATCTGCAGCCTGCCAGCACCATCAGTACTGCACTGTCCGTCAAGGTCAAAGTCACCGCAGCACTGTCATTCTACGCCTCAGGTTCTTTTCAGGCCACAGCTGGCGATATTTGCAAACTTTCTCAGCATGCCACACAATTGCTGCATTAGACAGGTCACTGGAAGCCCTGTACTCATGCAGGAGGGATGTTATCAGCTTCCCTATGACCAGGGAGGCACAGAGTGAGAAGGCTCTAGGATTCTCCAGAATTGCAAACTTCCTCAAGGTGCAGGGAGCAATAGACTGTATGCACATCGCGATGCGGGTACTTTTCAGGATGCAGAGGTTTTCAGGAACTGCAAGGGATTCCACTCCTTGAATGTCCAACTGGTTGTCAACCACCAGCAAATTATACTGGCAGTGAATGCTCAATTTCCGGGCAGCATCCATGATGCTCACATCCTGCGTGAGAGCACTGTATCTGACTTGTTTAACAACCAGCCACAAGGTCAATGCTGGATGCTTGGTGACAATGAATATGGCCTCACCACCTGGCTGATGACCCTCCTGTGTGACACCCACACTGAAACTGAGAGGCGATACAATGAGAGCCACACGGCAACTCGTAATATCATGGAGAAAACCATTGGAGTGCTGAAGCAGCGCTTTAGATGCCTGGACCACTCAGGAGGCGAGCTCCAATACCACCCTGAGCAGGTAGCTCAATTCGTGTACTCCATGCTGCACAACTTGGCTATCAGGAGGGGACAAGAATTGCCTGATGAGTCTGACAGTCCACCTCACCAGAGAGAAGAAAAGGAGGACGAGGAGGCGGATGCTGACATCGGCCCAGACAATCAGGCTGATGCTGAACCCATGCCCCCACCCCCCTGTAGACCACATGAAAGGGTCCGAGGTGACATGATAGCTGCAAGTGCCTTACATCCGGAGCTCATCAATGATCGCTTTGCCTGAAAGAACGTTGGTGTTATTTACAAGGCTGACACACTGTTGGTTGTGCAGGTGATATATCAATGGTGGGCATCACCTTGGTGACATTTAAAGTATAAGTTGATTGAAGTTAAGTGTCATTTTGCACTTTGATGTTAAGGAATCACCAGCATGTAACGGTGCAGCTATCTGAGCCAATGCGCAGCAAGGTTTTGTTAAATAAAAAACATTTAAACCGAACATTTGTCTGAAATCACCAGTATTTCTATAAAAACCAACCCTTCCCGCACTCCTCCTGTCCCCTGTTTCTCCTCTCCTGACTCCAAGCTGCTTGGCCGAGGAGCTCCTCAGGCGATGCTTCATTGGGCGGGGGGTGGGGGATGCCTGCCGAATCGCTGCTTGGACGGATATGGGAGAGGACGGTCACGAGGTGGGAACGTGCTCCGTGCCAGAAGCAAGATGTTGGTTGGCAATGGGGGTGCGACACCTTGGGGTATAGTGCCGTGCTCTGGGAACACTGGGAGCCCTCTGCCACCAGTGTATCTGGCTACCAGCTTCAGGGCCTTCTCCATCCCTTCCATGTTATATCTTATTTGTTGGACAAAAACTCGGTGCCAACTATGTTCTTGGTGCTTAGTAAGCTTTTTACTGCTGGTGAATCTCCCTCGTGCCTCCCACAACAGCCAAACAAGCACACACCACAGCCACACACGCCTTCAGTCCCTCTGGGCTCCCTTGCTCTCTGTCTCCTCTTCTGCGCATGTCATGATGACCTTTGACCTCCTGAATCATGGGAATCGAGTGCTGCCATGCCATTGCTAAGGATGGCGACACTTTACGGCAGAAGGTCAAAAAAAATTTACGCTCCCGCCCATTTCAGATCGTTCATGGTAACGCCCATTTTCAAAAATGGAGACTAGGCACTTTGAGAATGGCCGAGAAGCCGGCGATCTGAAAACACTTTTTTTTACTGTCCACGCCCATTTTTGGGTGATAAACTCAAAAGTGGAAAATCTAGCCATACATGTTTTGTTTTTCTACCTCTGTCCATAGTTGCCCCAGACTGCTTATAGCCAAATGGGTGGTGGGTGTCCGGACAAACTGTTTATCCAAAATGCAACACTATTCGTGAAGCTGCTGCTTGAAGATACATTAAATCTGGTTGGATTAATTATGACATAATGGCATAGCTGGGATCAGAACTTCATCTGATGGGTAATCATATGCTTAAATTGACAACTTATCATTTTAGTGCACAATGTCTTAAGGAAGGGACATAAATACTTTGCATGTGTTAATCAAATTGAAATATTATGTTACATAGTTACTGGATACATTAGCTCAGAGGAGTGTTACATTTCAGTCTTAAATGTAAACACGAGCTGCTAATCTCAATAGCAGACCTAATATTTGCACCATCCACATTTTAGAGGGCAATCGTTCAAGGAATATTTGTAGACTGTGCAGTCGTGGGTATTCATGAAGCAATTTTTGAAAATACTTTTATAAAACTGTAGGTCCATTTAAAATTATTTTATTTAAATCTTTGTTCAAGGCATTTTTAATCTAGCCATCAAACATCTTTTTACCTTCAGTTTTAAATAAATAATCCTTCATTCTTAGATCTCTCTTCACCATGCATCATTTTGTAATCAAAAGGATAGATACATGCAAGGTGAGCAATAGGGATAACTGTCATCTATGTTATGCTGATAAATCTGGGTATCACTGACAAATGCTTTGTACGGCTACATTTGTCAATTATCTTGTTTTGGTAGAAATGGGTGTCTAAAGAGTTTACAGGTGTTAGTCAGGTTTTGCTGAATAGTTACATTTAAAATGGTTGACTTAAATTTTGTTGGTAACTTGTGTGAAATAGAAAATGAAAGTGAGGTAATCAGAATATTTTGGAAGTATCAGAATTGGCAGATAATGCAGGTATTGGTCAGTTCCAGCTGGAAAATAATAATAACAAATTACACCTTGCACAGACTAAATGAGCTGACTAATTAAATGTACTCATTTAACTTTTCAAACTTCAGCTTGGAAAGCACTTGACATTTCATTCTAATGTTTTAACAATACGCATGCTATTGTGTAGCCCTTGTTTCTTTCGCCAAAATGTAATCTTAAATGATACACAGGGGCTGAAATTGCCCCTTGCCCCGATTGGGGCGGTAACATTCCTTTTATCGCCTGGCCCGGACATCCTGTCCCCGACATGGAATTGGGCCATGCAACCCTCAAAGGAAGGCGCTGCACTTTCTTTGAGGGGCACTCCCGGGGTGGGAGCGTGGCTCTGACTCCAGCATTATGCAGAGCAGGCCAGGGCTACGCAGATGCTCCTCGTGGCGCTGATGAGCTAGAATGCCCCTCCCCTTCAATTAAAGGCGAGGCCGCTGAGCACTCTGCATGGCCCTTTGGTGGCCCCGGTCCACACTAGGGCCGCCATTGTCGAGCAAGCCCATGAATCGCCTGGGACGCTAAAGACCTCCCCCCTTTAAAAGGCATCCCAGCAGTGGATGTCCGCCATTTTCGTGACCCACGAAACTGGCAGACATTCGCCCGCGCCAGCCTCAACCAGCACTTCAGGGGCCTCAGCAGATAAGTGGGCATATTACAGTACAGTACTGCCTGAGTCTCCACGATCATCATTGTTTGCTGCATAACTTTGATCTGACCATAGAGGAGGAGATTTTCAATCTGCATTCATGGTCAAAGTAGGATGTAAACATAGACCAAGAGGAAGTTTTTGAGGACTGGCAGCAACACTGCAAATGTGCAAGATTTACATATATGGGAGAAATTTTTACTTCAAAGAGTGAGTGGGTTTGGGAGCAGGTAGGTGGTAAAATATGCTTGAAATTAACAGCACATCAGAAAATTGGCTCCAACCCGCTTACGCAAATTTCACTGGAGGGCGTTCGGCAGCATGCGATGAACCCCCCGGGAGAGGCAGGATACCAATTGAAATCTATTAAGAGGTAGTTAAGAATTCTTTTAACAGAGGTTTTCAACTTTCACTGTGAGTCCACGGGTTTCTCAGGCTTCCTGGACCTCGCCAGTGAAAGCAAGGTGAGAGTATGGCGGCAATTGTGGGAACTGAACAAATGACAACAAATTGCATAAGTTCCGAGACCTCATACCTTTTTCCTTGCCTAATAAAAGGCTTTTGATCACAGCACTTGTTATGAGAATTTGCTTTCAGTACTTTGCAGCTGATTTCTACAACTTTGGAGGCAGTTTCTACTAATTTGGAGGTGATTTCCACCCACATTGGAGGTCACTCTCACTTCTTTGGAGGTTTGTGCAGCCGATCTCCACTTTACATCTGTCATATATCAGATGCTGCTTATGCTATTTCACCTTGGACCAGATGAGAACCAAGATGAGCACCTGCATCAACAGCACTAGCAGCAGGAGGAGGACAAGCAGCAACAGTACCAGCAGCATCAGCAGGAGCGGTAGCAACATTCTCCTCACAGATTTGATGCTCTACAGAAAAGAGAGGATGAAACATAGGTGCAGTTTGCAGGAGGTGATACCCACAACATAGAGTATATAGGCAGAGGATCAGCTTCCTTGACATATGCGAACACCAGTGCATTCAAAGGCTCAGGGTAGCGTGTCAGGTTCTGGCAGACATTTGCATCCTGCTGGAAAAAGACTTGCTGCCAATTGGACCTGATGGCCACGCTTTACCAGTGGCTGTCAAAGCGATCACCGGCCTCAACTCTTCACCTTAGGGACCGTCCAGGGATCGGTAGGAGACATTTTCAGGATTTTGCAGTCGGCCGCCCACAAATGCTTTGCACAGGTGACTGATGCCATGTTTGCAGGCAATTATGTACACTTTGTCACTGATGAAGCCAGTCAGAATGAGCGTTCGCTTGGGTTTCGGCTCTATCTGGCTTCCCACTGGTGCACAGCATCGTTGATTGCACACGTGACAATCACCTCACTTCCAGATCATCCAGGAGTGTTCGTGAACCATAAGGACTTCGGCTTTATCAATGTGTAGCTGATCCATAACCACAAAAAATCATTATGCAGGTGTGCGAAAGATTCCCATGGGGTTGCCATGATGCATTTGTCCTGTGCCAGGTCCACACTCCCTGATCTCTTCACACCTCAGAACAGACTTACCGGCAGGTTGCTTATAGAAAAGGGCTATCCACTCAAGTTGTGCCTCATGACACCCGTGAGGAGCCCAAACAATGAAACCCAAGAGCGCTACAATCAAAGCCATATGATGATGAGATGTGTCACTGAGCAAACAATCGGAACGCTGAAGGTGAGCTTCAATGCCTCGACAGATCTGGCGGCGCCATTCAATTTGCACCAACCAGGGTCTCCAGAATGATCGTTGTTTACACAATAGCGTGCAGCAGCGAGGATTGGAGTTGCAGGAGGAGCAAGGCGCAGAGCACATTGCCTCTTCAGAGGAGGAAAATGATAATGATGAGGAGGAAGAACGTCTTGAGGCTATGGCACCATCAGCGATGCACATTGCTGCTTGGGATGTCTGGGGTGGACTCATCATGGCAAGATTTAGTTACGTTGCACCAATACCCATATGTCAGCCACATGCTAAACCTACATGCCCCAACTCCCCCCGACCCCCAATCACCCCCCCATTCCCCCAGCACAAAGCAGACCTGCAATCAATGAAGCACCCCTTTCACAGACACCCATTTCTCAGATTTAAGTCTTGTCTTACCATTCATCAGAACTGAGCAGGCCAGGCTACAGGCAAAAATGGGCAAGACTGGAAAGTGGTTTAAAGAAATAATTTATATGTGGATCAAAACTTATATATATCAGTGGAACATGTATAACACACTCATGTACATACACTTGTGCAACTTCTAATCTTTCAGCTTCCTTTTCCTACAACTCCTATGACGTACAATTCCTCTGGCTTCAGCAGAGTTAGCTGCTCACATCCCTGCTGAGATGCGTTTGGCCGATGTCCTCTGCATTTTGGAGCCCTTGAGGGGTCTGTCAATGACTGCTCCACCTGCACCTGGGGCAGACTCAGTCATCAGGACACTAGGCAGCATATGGGGCACTGACTGAGGTGGGGGGGTAATGGGTAAAAGGTGGAAGCACTTTGAGCAAAGTCCCCACTTCTATGTTCCCTTTCGCCATCTTTCCTCATATGGTCCACCCACACTTCCCTGTTAGCAAAGAGCTTGATAGGTCTTTGCTACACATCAGTGGGGCACTGAACGGCCAAGTCCAGGTTTTGATTTATTCTAGTTGAGATGGTATTCAGAGTGAGCAAGCCATTGGTAAGGACAAGCATCCATTCCCTGTGACTGCCACGTTTGATGCTCCATGTAGGTGGCCACTCCTTCCATGGACGAACACATCATAGCTAAGGCCTACAACATGATTTCACTCATGCTCGACATGGACTACTTCATTCTTCTGGAAATCCTGACACAGCCTCACACATTTTTTACTGCTCCTCGTCCACTTTGTCGATGGCTCCCGAGGTTCACCATCTGCATGTAGCTGAGCAAAGCTTGGAGCATCCTGTGCCTTCTGACATGGACTCTCCACTGCTGTCCCTGTCTCTACCATCTGATGTCTGAAAACACAGGGTTCCATCAATGTGCAGCTGGTGTACAACCACTATAAAAGGTTCATGCAGGCCTGTACAAGATTTCCTGGAAGCTGCCTTGATGCTTTCACACTAAGGCAGTCTTACATCCACAACCTGTTCAGACCTGGAACTAGCCTTAAAGGGTGGCTGCTAGGGGACAAAGAGATACCCCCTTCAAACCTGGCTGATGACACCTCTGAGGAATCCCACCGATGAACACCGGGAATGCTACAACACAAGCCATATGACAACTAGATGTATCATTGAGCAAGCCATCGGCATGCTCAAGTTGCAACTCAGGTGCCTAGACAGGAACCCTTCAATACGCACGAGAGAGGGTCTCCAGTGTAACTGTGGTGTGCTATGTCCTGCACAGCGTAGCCTTCTTCTTCTTAGGCAGTCCCCCAGAATCGAGGATGAGTTCTAAGGTGACTGATGAGACCAATGCGGGATCTACAGTCTCTGTCACAGGTGGAGCAGATGGTGGTTGGAGGGACAAGGAGGTGGGGTGCTTGAGCTGTTCTACGCTCCTTTCACTGTCTGTACTTGGTTTCCGCGTGCTCCCAGCAAAGAGACTTGAAGTGTTTGGCACCTTCTTGGATGCTTCTCGTCCACTTTGAGCTGACTTGGGCCAGGAATTTCCAAGAGTCAGTGGGGATGTTACACATTTTCAAGGAGGCTTTGAGGGTGCCCTTGAAACGTTTTCTCTGCCCTCCTGGGGCTCGCCTGCCATGACGTAGCTCGGAGTAGAGTGCTTGTTTAGGGAGTTTATCAGGTATGTGGACAATGTGGCCCGTCCATCGGAGCTGATCAAGCGTGGTCAATGCCTCGATGCTGGGGATGTTGGCCTGAGAGAGAATGCTGACGTTGGTGTGCCTATCCTGCCAATGAATTTGCAGGGTTTTGCAGAGGCAGCGTTGGTGATACTTCTCCAGTGCTTTGAGGTGCCTACTGTACATAGTCCATGTCTCTGAAGTGTATAGGAAGGCGGGTATCACTACTGCTATGTAGACTATGAATTTGGTGCTGGGTTTGAGATCCTGGTTTTCGAACACTCTTTTCCTCAGGCGGCGGAAGGCTACACTGGTGCATGGAAGGCGGTGTTGGACTTCGTTATCGATGTCTGTCCTTATTGATAGTAGGCTTGCAAGGTGTGGGAAGTGGTCCACATTGTCGAAAGTCTCGTCATGGATCTTGATAATCAGGGAGCAGTACTGTGTGGTGGGGGCAGGTTGATAGAAAACCTTTGTCTTACTGATGTTTAATGTAAGGCCCAGACTCTCATACGCGTCAGTGAAGATGTCAACGATGGTTTGGAGTTCGGACTCAGTGTGCACAAACACAAGCGTCATCTGCATATTGTAATTCAAAGACAGAGGTTGCAACAACCTTGGATCTGGACTGAATGCGGCAGAGGTTGAACAATTTCCCGCTTGTCCTGTAGATTAACTCCACTCCAGCAGGATAAGGGAGGGTGGGACAGTTTTGCCACATGCTCTTTCCGCTGCCTGCGCTTGAATTCTACATGCTCTCGGTGATGAGACTCGAGTGCTCAGTGCCCTCCCTATGGGAGCACTATGGGAGTATCTGCATCACACAGACTGCAGCAGTTCAAGAAGGCGGCTCACCACCACCTTCTCAATGGGACTTAGGTTAAAGGTGAGATGAGAATTGCAGCGAGGAAGATTGAGAAGAGCGTTGGTGTGATGACACAGCCTTGCTTGACCCTGGTCTGCACTTGTATTGGGTCTGTGGTAGATCCATTGGTAACAATTACGTCATCATGAAGCAGGCGAAGGATGGTGACAAATTTTTGAGGAGACACAAATTTGAGAAGGACACTCCATAATCCCTCATGGTTAACAGAATCAAAGACCTTTGTGAGGTCAAAGAAAGCTAATGTAGAGGCTCCCTTTTTTTTCTTGGATTTGTCACGCGGTGAAGATCATGTCCATTGTGCCCCTTAGTGGGCGGAATCCGCATTGCGACTCTGGGAGGAGCTCTTCAGCCACTGGGAGGAGACGATTGAGGAGAATTCTTGCGATGATTTTCCCTGCGACAGACAGCAGGGAAACTCCTCTGTAATTACCGCAATTAGACTTGTCACCTTTCTTGAAATGGTCACAATTACGGCATCTCCGAGATCCCCTGGCATGCTCACCTCCTTCCAGATAAGAGAGATGTTACAACACAAGCCATATGACAACCAGATGTATCATTGAGCAAGCCATCGGCATGCTCAAATTGCAATTCAGGTACCTGGTCAGGTCTGGAGGTGCCCTTCAGTACTCACCAGCGAGGGTCTCCAGTATAATTGTGTGTGCTATGTCCTGCATAACATAGCACAGCAGCGAGGACTAGAGGGGGAACATGCCACTCAGCACCCCTCATCTGATGAGCATTCAAATTGCGAGGAGGAGGAAGATGGGATGCACGCCAGACCAGCCAATCATATTGCTGCTCGAGATGCCGGGGATCCCCTAATAGCTCGAAGCTTCAGTTAGTCACTCATACTGGGCCAAAGTAACTATAACATCCTGCACCCCCGCCCCAACCCATTGCCCTCCCATCCTTACACAAGCAATCCTGTAACCAAATATCCACTTGTTCCACATCCACAAATTGGTGTCAGTCAATTCATGTCTCCACATTCAGCACAAAACAAATGAAAAGTAGAGTTCCCACTGGCCTTTCAAGAATGGGTATTATGGGAAAGTGGTGCAAAGAAATAAATTGAAATGTATTGTAACAAATTCACTGGATTAACAAATATCAAAAAAACACCCATGTGCCTATGCCTGGTGAAATATTAAGCTTTTCTTTTTCTGTCTCAAACACTTTGTGGTGCTATGTCTGTGGATTCAGCAGAGGTAATGGTAGGCTGCTCTGATCCTTGCTCTTGCGTCTCAGATGCTCGCGGTCGATAACCTCATGGTGTTGGAGCTCTTGAGAGCCCTGCCAATGACTGCGACACCTGCACTTGTGCTGGGGCAGACTGGGCCAAAGTGAGAGGAGCTAGCTTGATAAATTCTGGTTGGAGAAAGTGTGGCAATGGATGAGACTCGCAGACACTCTGAGAAACTTGTGTACTTGACTCTCCCTTCTTGCCATCCTCCCTCCACTGGACCGGCAGCATTTTACTCCTGGCTATCCATGGGAGAGCAGCTTGGATGAGATCAATGATGCATTGGAAGCGGATGTCTGGTCTATCTGCCAGCTATGAAGCCAGTAGAAATATTTGGTGGCCAGATCATTCAAAGCCTGCAGGGACTTATAATTATGTCCTGGTACAACTTCTGTAGAGGCAACCAAATGCTGAATGGAACATTGCATGGTGAAAAATTCCAGCAATAGCTCTACAAATGGTTCAGGTGGAGTCCCCCATCCTCTGTGCCATTTGGGAAGTGTGCACGGGTGCTTCTGAGCCACCAGCATTCTCCTTTTCATTGATGACCGCCTCCCACCCCCCGGGTTCTGCCTCTCTGTCCTGCTGAGCAGAGCTTCAAGAGGATGGCACCCTCTGATGCGTACTCTCCTCAGATGAACCTGCTGTACTCTCTGCTTATGCTCACTTGTACTGTGACAATTACTAAGTGACATCCCATCTAGGCCTGCATTTATTGCTGATCCCTAAATTCCATTTTGAAGGTGGTGGCGAGCAGCCTTCTTGAACTGCTGCCGTCTGCGTGGTGAAGGTATTCCCATAGTGCTCCGATAGGGAGAGCGCTGAGCACCTCGAGTCTCATCACCGAGAGCATGCAGAATTCAAGCGCAAGCAGAGGAAAGAGCATGTGGCAAATCTGTCCCACCCTCCCTTCCCCTCAACGACTATCTGTCCCACCTGTGACAGGGACTGTGAATCTCGTATTGGACTGTTCAGCCACCTAAGGACTCATTTTAAGACTGGAAGCAAGTCTTCCTCGATTCCGAGAGACTGCCTTTGATGATGATGATGATGTTAGGTAGGCAGTTCCAAGATGTTGACCCAGGAACGATGAAGGAACGGCGATATATTTCCAAGTCTGGATGGTGTGTGACTTGAAGAGGAACTTGAAAGTGATGGTGTTCCCATGCACCTGCTGCCTTTGTCCTTCTAGGTGGTAGAGGCCGCAGTTGTGGTTAGGTGCTGTCGAAGAAGCTTTGGCGAGTTGCTGCAGTGCACACACTGCAGCCACATCGTGCCAGTAATGGGGGGATTGTATGTTTAACGGAGTGACTGCTGCCAGCGACCGAATTTTAACGAGTTTGCTCCAGTGACGAACAGGAAGCGCACACGCGCAGAATGCTACCAGTTCATTGGCAACACTCGCGTCCGGCTTTTTCTCATGAGCCCACTCCTTTCCTGGCTATTGGAGAAAATTCTGGCTCATTCATTAATGGATGTCGAACAAGCAAGCTGATTAAACAGAGGCAGTTGACGGGTTGAGAGAAATGGTGCAGAAGCAGAACTGAGTGTCATTAACATATATGTAGAACCTGATGCCATGCCTTTAGATGATGCTGCCGAGGGAAGCATGTAGATGAGGAAGAGGAGGGTGCCATGGATAGATCCTTGGAGAAGTGCAGAGGTAACAGAGGAAGAACAGGCATTGTTGGGGATGCTCTGGCTATGATTTGATCAATAAGCGTGGAACATAGGAAAATAGAAACAGGAGCAGGCCATTTAGCCCCTCGAGCCTGTTCTGCCATTCAATGAGATCATGGCAGATCTGTGATCTCTCTCCCTATAACTGCCTTTGCCCAATATCCCTTAAAATCTATCAACCTCAGATTTAAAATTAACAATTGACTTAGTTTGCGGAAATGAATTCAAACTTTCTACCGCCCTTTGTATGTAGAAGTGATTCCTAGCTTCACTCCTGAAAGGCCAGGGGCTAATTTTTAGGCTGTGTCCCCTAGTCCTAGAATTCCAACCAGCAGAAATAGTATTTTCTCTATCTACCCTATCAGTTCCCCGTAGAACCATGTGAAGGGAATCCACTCAGCTGGACAATGGATGAGAGTCGTTGGAGGGTGATGTTATGGTCAAATATGTAAAAGGCTGCAGAGAGGTCAAGAAGGACGAGGGGGGATAGTGCACAATGGTCACATTCACAGAATGTCATTCATGATTATGATTAGAGAAATTTCAGTTCTGTGGCAGGGATGAAAATGTACTTGTATGATATTGGGCCAGAAATTGCTGGAATGGTGCAATTCACAGCAAGTGGTGTTAATTGGACTTTTTATCTCATCCTTCAGATATTCGCACTATAAATTTCTGGAGTTGCGAATTGATAACGGTGCAGCAATGGGAAAGTTGCATCTGGGCCCAATGGCTTCTCTCCTTAACCTTTAATCTCCTTTAGTGTCAGCTGTGACTAAGTGGGTACCACTCTCATCTCTGAGTCAGAAGGTTGTAGATTCAAGTCCCACTCCAGGGACTTCAGCACAAAAAATTCTAGGCTGACACTCCAGTGCACTGAGCTGCACTGTCAGAGGTGCCGTCTTTCACATGAGATGTTAAACCGACGCCCCGTCTGCTCTCTCAAGTAGATGTAAAAGATCCCATGGTACTATTTCGAAGAAGAGCAGGGGATTTATCTCCGTTGTTCTGGCCAATATTTATCCCTCAATTAACAGAACACAAAAACAGATTATCTAGTCATTATTACAATTGCTGTTTATGGGAGCTTGCTCGTGTAATTGGATGCCGCGTTTCCTAAATTACACTCCAAAAGTACTTCATTGGCTGTAAAGCACTTTGAGACAATCTGTGGTCTTTCTTTCTTTCTAACCAATTACAGAATAGGATAAACAAACAGAGCCAATGAAGGAGAAGGAAATAGGATGAATTACAGTCATCCTAGAGATAGAAATAAAGAGAGGGAAAGTGAGTTAATTAAGAGAAAGAGATAAAAGAAACAAAGAGAAAATGAGAAATAAATTAAAAACAACCCAGTTGTGTTTGGAAATTGAGAAGTTTGAGAAGTTAATGAGTGAATTGCAGCGTAGGTATGCAAACATGAAGTATAGAACCAGCAGGCCCGTCCATCATGATGAGGAACAGTGAAACTGCTTTCATATGAACATAGAAATTGCTAGATGAAAGAAGACCAAGGTCCCTCTCGTTCACTTTCTACCATCCTTGTAGTCACATGATACAATGATAATGGAGTTGTTGACAAGTCATAGCAATCAATCTCTATCAATTAGACTGCAGCAGACCCAGAAATGGCATGAGGAAAACCCAGTGGTGGTGAACTTTGGGAACCATAGGTTCCAAGTCAACCCGTTTCCTCCAAAGGATGCTACACTTACCACGTCATGTCTCAAATTATTCATATAGCAAATCCCAAAATTATTTTCAGAACAAAATCTATCTAATTTATATTCCTGAGTGTCCAAAAAGCTTTGCATCCTGAAAATGATTGCCTTCCAACAATAACAGGAGTGTGGATGATAAGACTGCAACAAAAATACAGCAAAGACAGATAAAAAGTTTTAAAAACCTATAGGTACAATTCATTTTCTGCTGCAGTGAGAAACTACAGCTTCATTGTTTCCTATCTGGGCCCCCAATGTTGAGTGTCATGTCAGGATTATAAATCACGTCATTAACAGCATATTTACATGAATAACCAACCATTATTGGCTGCGGCAAATTAATTTGCATTAATGGCATAAATCCAGCAATTTCATGATACGTAGTTATGCAGAATTACAACGAAGTTACAGCACAGAAATAGACTGTTCAGCACATATAGTTTATAAGAACATAAGAAATAGGAGCAGGAGTAGGCATACGATCTCTCGAGCCTACTCCGCCATCAATGAGCTCATGGCTGAAGTTTTACATCAACTCCACTCTTCCGCCCTTGCTCCATATACCTTGATTCCCTTTGTGCCCAGAAATCTATCGATCTCAGTCTTGAATGTACTCAATGACTGAGCATCCACAGCCCTCTGGGGTAGAGAATTCCAAAGATTCACAAACCTGAGTGAAGAAATATTGCCTCATCTCAGTCCTTGACATGATATCGCCTCTTCTCAAATGTCCGGCCGCTATCCTGAAACTATTACCCCCTAGTTCTAGACTCTCCAGGGGAAACAGCCTCTCCACATATACCCTGTCAAGCCCTCTAAGAATTGCATACATTTCAATGAAATGACTTTTCATTCTTCTAAACTCCAGAGAATATACTCAATTTCTCCTCGGAGGACAGCCCTCTCATCCCAGGAATCAATCCAGTCAAACTTCGTTGCACTCCCTCTAAGGCTATATTCTTTGTTTGGCAAGGAGATCAAAACTGTACACAGCACTCCAGGTGTGGTCTCACCAAAGCCCTATATAAATCTTCCTTACTCTTATACCCCAAACCCCCTTGCAATTAAGGCTAACATACCATTTGCTTTCCTAATTGCTTGCTGTACCTGTATGTTATCTTTCTGTGATTCATGTACAAGGACACCCAAATCACTCTGAATCCCAACATTTACTAGTCTCTTACCTTTTAAAAAATATTCTGCCTTTCCATTCTTCCGACCAAAGTGGATCATTTCACACTTCCCCACATTATACTCTATCTGCCACATTCTTGCCCATTCACTTAATTGGTCTATAATCCTTTGCAGTCTCTTTATATCCTCCTCACAGCTTATTTTCCCACCTAGCTTTGTATCATCAGCAAACGTGGATATATTACACTTGGTCCCCTCATCGAAGTCATTGTAGAGATTGTAAATAGCACTGACCTTGGAACACTCCACTTTTTACACCCTGCCGTCCTGAAAATGACCCGTTTATTCCTATTCTCTGTTTTCTGTCCATTAACCAATCCTCAATCTATGTTAATATATTACTCCAATCCCATGAGCCCTAATCTTGTGTAACAACCTATTGAATTCCTTCTAAAAATCTAAAAATGCTACATCTAATGGTTCCTCCTTATCTACACTGCTAGTTACACCCTCAGAAATCTCTAATAGATTTGTCAATATTGATTTCCCTTTCTTAAAACTGTGTTGACTCTGCCTAATCATATTATGATTATCCTGTTATCCTTAATAATAGATTATAGCATTTTCCCTATCACTGATGATAGGCTAACTGCCCTATAGTTCCCTGTTTTTTCTCTCCCTTCTTTCTTGAACAGTGGGGATACAGTTGCCATATTCCAATCCACGGGTACCATTCTAGAATCGAGGGAATTCTGCAAGATCAAAATCTATGCCGGTGTTTATGTTGCTCACGAGACTCCTCCCAGCCTACTTCATCAAACCCTATCAGCAGAACCATTTATTCCTTTCTTTCTGATGTGCTGATCTAACATTTCCTTGAAGGCATTTATGCTAACAGCCTCAATCACTGCATGGGGTAGCAAGTTCCACATTCTAATCATTCTTTGTGTAAAGGTGTTTCTCCATAATTCTCTTTTGGATTTATTAGAGACAATTTTATATTTATGAACTCTGTTTTTGGACTCCCCCGCAAGCAATTCATTTCAATGGAAGGCTTACGGCGTGGTCACAAATTTTTACTTTTGTTGAGGCCAATGATGGAGGCAAATCATCCAGCAATTGGTGGAGAATTGGAACTCATAACGTATATTAGGGGAGGGTTTCAATTAGCTCGGCAGGGGGATGGGAACCAGAGCACAGACTCATAAGGGAGAGATGCAAAGCTGGAAATGGAAGGCAGAAAATTAGTAACTGAGTTTGGAAGGCAGAGTAAACAAAGGCAATAAAATAAACAAAAAAGGGGTTAGGCAGTGATTTAATTGTATATACGTCAATGCAAGTGAATAGGCCGGATGAGCAGAGAGCACAGGTAGAGACATAGAAGTATGATATCATACCTATTACTGAAACATGGTTGAAAGGGCAAGAATGGCAGCTCAACATCCTGGTTACGGGCTTTTCAGACAAAATAGAGAGGGGGATTAAAAAAAGGGAGGGGTTGGGTGTCGCAATACTGGTTAAAGAAACAATTGCAGCTGTGAGGAGGGATGTTAAATATAGAAGGATCACCAAATGAGGCCGTATCTGTTGAACTGAAGAACAAAGAATGGCAATCCCTCTGCTGGGAGTGTACTATAGATGGCAAATAGTCAGAGGGAGATAGAAGAGTGAAAATGTAAGTATATTTCTAAGAAGTACAAAAATAATAGGACAGTAATAGGTGATTTCAAATACCCTAATCTTAATTGGGATAGAATCGGTGTAAAAGGTATAGAGGGTGCAGAATACTTAAAATGTATTCAGGAGAACTTTTTTTTGCCAGTATGTAGCAAGCTCAACAGGAGAGGGGGCAAATTGGTGGGCAGATTATTGGAAAAAATCTGAGGGACAGTATTAATCATCATTTTGAAAGTCACGGATTAATCAAGGACACTCAGCATGTATTTTTTATGGATAGGTCATGTCTGACTAACTTGACTGAATTTTATGAGGAATTATCAAGCAGGGTCGATGAGGGTAGCGCATTTGATGTAGTCTACATGGATTTGAGCAAGGCTATTGACAAGGTCCCACATGACAGACTAGTCAGAAAAGTAAAAGCGTATGCAATCCAAGGGAAAGTGGCAAGTTGGATTCAAAATTGGCTCAGTGGCAGGAAGCAAAGAGTCATGGTCGACTGGTGTTTTTATGACTGGTAGGCTGCTTCCAGTGGGGTTTCGCAGGGTTCACTACTAGGTCCCTTGCTTTTTGTGGTATATATCAGTTATTTAGATTACTATGTAGGGGGCATGAATAAGAAGTTTGCCAATGGTATAAAAACTGGCCGTGTGGTTGATAGTGAGGAAGAAAGCTATAGATTGCAGGAAGATATCAATCGACTGGTCAGGTGAGCAGAAAAGTGGCAAGTGGAATTCAATCTGGAGAAGTATGAGGTAATGCATTTGGGGAGGGCTGACAAAACAAGGGAATACACAATAAATGGTAGGATACTGGGAAGTGTAGGGGAACAGAGGGACCTTGGAGTGCATGTCCATATATCCTTGAAGGTAGGATGACAGGTAGATAAGGTGCATAGAATATAAGAGTGGGGAGTTTATGCTTGAATGTATAAAGCACTAGTTAGGCCACAGCTATAGTACATAAGAACATAAGAAATAGGAGCAGGAGTAGGCCATAAGGCCCCTCGAGCTTGCTCCGCCATTCAATAAGATCATGGCTGGATCTATCATGGACTCAGCTACACTTCCCTGCCCACTCCCCATAACCCCTTATCCCCTTATCCCCTTATCGTTTAAGAAACTGTCTATTGCTGTCTTAAATTTATTTAATGTCCCAGCTTCCACAGCTCTCTGAGGCCGCGAATTCCACAGATTCACAACCCTCTAAGAGAAGAAATGTCTCCTCATCTCAGTTCTAAATGGGCGGCGCCTTATTCTAAGATCATGCCCTCTAGTTCTAGTCTCCCCCACCAGTGGAAACATCCTCTCTGCATCCACCTTGTCAAGCCCCCTCATAATCTTATATGTTTCTACAAGATTACCTCTCATTCTTCTGAATTCCAATGAGTAGAGGCCCAACCTACTCAACCTTTCCTCTTAAGTCAACCCATTCATCCCCGGGATCAACCTAGTGAACCTGCTCTGAACTGCCTCCACAACAAGTATTTCCTTTCGTAAATATGGAAACCAAAACTGCATGTAGTATTCCAGGTGTGGCCTCACCAATACCCTGTACAGCTGTAACAAGACTTCCCTGCTTTTATACTCCATCCCCTTTGCAATAATGGCCAAAATTCCATTGGCCTTCCTGATCACTTGCTGTACATGCATACTATCCTTTTGTGTTTCATGAACAAGTACCCCCAGGTCCCGCTGTACTGCAGCACTTTGCAATCTTTCTCCATTTAAATAATAACTTGCTCTTTGATTTTTTTCCTCCCAAATTGCATGACCTCATACTTTCCAACATTATATTCCATCTGCCAAATTCTTGCCCACTCACTTAGTGCATCCTCACTTACTGCATACAAGTCTGGTCACCGCATTGTTGGAAAGATGTGATTTCAATAGAGAAGGTACAGAGAAGATTAACGAGGATGTTGCCAGGACTGGAGAATTTTAGCTATAAGGAAAGATTAGATAGGCTGGGGTTGTTTTCTTTTGAACAGAGGAGGCTGAAAAGAGACTGAATTTTGTGTTTAAAATTATTAAGGGCCTGATAGAGTGGATAGGAAGGACCTATTTCCCTTAGCAGAGAGGTCAATTACCAGGGGGCATAGATTTAAAGTAATTGGTAGAAGGATTAGAGAGGAATTAAGGAGAACATTTTTCACCCAGAGGGTGGTGCAGGTCTGGAACTCGCTGCCTGAAAGCGTGGTCGAGGCAGAAACCCTGATCGCATTGAAAAAAGTACTTGGATATGCACTTGAAGTGCTGTCACCGAAAGAGCTATCAATCAAAAGCTGGAAAGTGCGATTAGGCTGAATGGATCTTTTTTGGCCGGCAAGATGGGCCAAATGGCCGCCTTCTGTGCCATGAATTTGTATGATTCTATATCTTCTTTGCCTCAAAATTGCTGAATTTTATGTGAACTCATAATGGCGAGCAAAGTTAATTCGCCATTAATTTACCACAATTTCTGGGCCAATTTGTGCAAGAGCTTGTAAGAAAGATGCCATTTTCTGCTGTATAATATTTTAGAAAAATTATCTATCTCAGCCATTTTGCATTTTAATTTAATAGTAAACCCCAGATAAATGTTATGTTGTGGCTATACTTCCAAAATCTATATTAGCAACAAAGGAATGAATGGATGTATAAACAGCAAGGTATTTTTTGGCAAGCAGATTTATAAATTATAAATGCAGCGTGTGCTTACCATGAAAGCGCCACCTGTTGAGCACAAGCCTCTTTTACAGGTTCAGTGGATGAAGATTTTATAAACTGGACTTGCCATGTGTCATCTTTAGATGTTCATCTTATATGGAGACACATGATAGCGACTGGAATAATGTTAAAGAATTCAAAACCAAATTACTGACGTTGCTTCTCTAATTATATCTTGATGCTGGAACACCAGTTAATGCAACCATCAGGCTTTTGTGTACTAAATATAGGAACTGGAGCTGCTGTGCCCATAAAAAAGAGCTCATATATAAGTTGTCCAGAGAACACAGAAAGCTGCTGGTGTCCCACCATCAGGGTAAGTTTCTCACTAATTTTCTTCATCTTAATTGGGGTACTAATATCTTTTTTCAGTGAAACAGAGGGAGTGAGGACCTCATCAAGTTATGCAAACTATTATATTATATAACAGAAGAAATCAATCCAGAAAATTCTCTCAAAATAAGTAAAGGCCAAAGAACATAAATGTAATTGATACATTTAAATCAGATGCAAGAAGTAAAATTAATTTATCGATTATGTTGTTTCTTTTACTAGAATTGCTGTGGAGGATTTTTTCTTGCCTGGGATTGATTAAGGTAACGGATGTTAAGACAAGCAAATGTAAACTACATTTCTTAAATAGAAAACTGATCAGAAAAGTCTAATACCATTGTTTGAAATTGAGTTGATTGTAAATGTTGGTTATCTTTCAGACACAGATCGTCAAGTTCAATTACATGTTAATTAGACTTTAATGACGCCTCAACTGGTTGTTATCCAATACCGCACTGCAGGCAGCTGGGTCAGCATCGATAAACACAGCATTGCGGAGCAGTTCAATGCCATATAAATACCCCACATACATTCTATGAAACAATGGCGGGACGATCTTCATTTCCTGCAATTTCAAAATCACTTACACAGAAATATTACGTAACGTGCCTATGTAATTTACTTTACATTGTTTAAATCACATTGGCGACCTAAACATACAGGCAAATTAACATTACATTCAAAAATGTATGTTAACATGGGATTTTCGAAATCTTGTTTGCAGCACTATTAAATTAAAATGGTACAATTGCACTAGTTTTGAATACTGAAAACCACATTCGGCCTTATGGGAATAATTTGCATGGGGAAGACCAAAGACACGTTTTTGTTAGCTTATTAAAAATAGACTACCAGGAAAATGCCAACAATATGTTTTATAGGAGAAACAACTAACCGGAATCTGATACTAATACATCGTTCATCAAGGCTATTTAAACAGTTTTATAGTCTTAAACACGTAAACTATATTTTGCAATCAGGTGTCAGTGAAATCGTAAAAAACACCAACTATTTGAAAGAGTTAAAAAACTTACACTAAATTATAAAGGATACTTAGTGGACCTCGCAAATACAAAAACGATTCATAACATGCTATGAAAGTAATTATACGTCATGAATTACTGCGACATGGAAAACAAAAACAAGACATCATCACAATTTAGAAATAAATCGATAGGAATTGATTTTTCCCTAAAAGCAATAGCTAATTAAATTAAGTTCAAATATGAGCTATCTTGCTTTCTGATAAACAAAGGAATTATTTATTCGTGTCAAGAAGTAATGCCCTGAAATATGCTGGATTTGTTCGGGATCACTTTATGGATGTACATATTTCAGCAATAAAACGACGCCATGGGGGACGCGGAAATGGCAGTGTTTGGAAAGGCGGCGCAGTTTTTGCGTAAGACTGATAAGGAAAGAGTGGAAGCTCAGAATCGACCATTCGATGCAAAAACTGCCTGCTATGCCCCCGACGATAAAGAATTGTACGTTAAAGGTATCGTCAAGAGCAAGGACGGTGGCAAAGCCACGGTGGAAACCGAGGACAAGAGGGTCAGTTGAAAATTTAAAAATAAATAAATAATTCTGAAAAGTTTTGTTGCCTTCATAAAAGCCACATATCGTTAAATAACATGATAGGTCTGTCGATTATTTTTCAGACCGTAACTGTTAAAGAAGACTTAGTCCTCCCAATGAACCCTCCAAAATTCGATAAAGTCGAGGACATGGTCATGATGACCCACCTGAATGAAGCCTCTGTGTTGTATAACCTCAAAGAGCGTTACGCAGCCTGGATGATCTACGTAAGTACAATAGCTTCAGATTGCAAAATGAAAACGATAATTGAATAATTAATAGACCTTAATTCCTTTCTCCGACTTTAGACCTACTCTGGGCTGTTCTGTGTCACTGTAAACCCCTACAAGTGGTTGCCAGTGTACGATCCCGAGGTCGTGTCTGGTTACAGAGGCAAGAAACGTCAAGAGGCTCCTCCCCACATCTTCTCCATCTCTGACAATGCTTATCAGGCCATGTCAACCGGTAAGTATGTAAGTTTTTCTTATAGTTCTTTTTTGCTGTCTAGTCTGAATTATTCTTGATTCTCGTTGAACCCAGAATCACGGAACAAAGTTATACAACATTCTCTCTGTTGTCTGAACTGAACGTTGATCTTGTGATCGTCTTATTTACAGATCGTGAAAACCAGTCCATCTTGATCACGTAAGTGTTGCTGGTTTAATATATCCCCCTGGATGTTGGTTGTTATCTGATAGAAATCTAATCGACTCCAGTCTGTTAAATAGTTTGTTGGGGCGGTAATTGTTGATTTCTTCATTTTCTACTCCCACCTCTTGCAGCGGAGAATCTGGCGCTGGAAAGACTGTGAACACGAAACGTGTCATCCAGTACTTTGCATCAGTTGCATGCACTTCTGACAAGAAGAAGGAGGATCAACCTGGGAAGATACAGGTAAGACAAAACTGATACAGGATACAATAAAATGTGGTAACTTCTTGTTTAGCTGTAATGTATTTCTTCACTTGCTAAATGCTCCGACTCGTGGTAATCAAAAGTATTTCTGCAGGGGTCCCTGGAGGATCAAATCATCCAGGCTAACCCGTTGCTGGAAGCCTTTGGTAATGCCAAAACAGTGAGAAATGACAACTCGTCTCGCTTCGTAAGTTTCTTGACTATTTCCTACAGTTGCATCTATTGCACCCTATAATGTGCACGATATTGATTAACAATCCAGTGTAACAATCAAGATTTTTCAATAACGCAATGATATTGTGCGCGTGTTGTGAAATCGTGTTTCAAATCTCAGACTTGAATAAACTTTACATTTCAAGGGTAAATTCATCAGAATTCACTTCGGTGCCACCGGGAAACTAGCTTCTGCTGATATTGAAACCTGTAAGTGCAACTAATTTGCAAATATCAGTCGTAAATCAAATGTTTGATAGGTCGATTAGTTCTTCAGTAAATCTACATTTGTATGTGTATATGTCTCTCCAGATCTACTGGAAAAATCCAGAGTAACATTCCAGCTGAAAGCTGAAAGGAGTTACCACATTTTCTACCAGATGATGACCAACCATAAGCCAGAAATTGTTGGTAAGGACGGATGTTTTATAATGTTGCTACCTTCTTTTTGTTCTCTGCTAACACAGGAACGATTAGTTCTAGCATAATGGCCTGGAATTTGCTGTCAGTGGAGAAGCGACAGCGATCGCTGCTGACCTTGAAGAAAGCTGCCCATAATGGTCTTGCGATCTCTGTGGCGCAAACTTGACCTTTCTCAACATTAATTTGATTGTCGTGCTGTCAAAGGAGGGCATCCAGTACTCAGCAGCAGTGGTGTCATCAAGCTATCTAAGTGGCCAATCACGTTGAAGAATTCTCAGACAGCCAAACAGTAAATAAAAAGCAACTTTTATCATTCACTTAGAATTTTTTTTACAGAAAGCAAAACAAATATTGGGACCTACACATGGGGTTAAGGTAGAAGCTGAAATATCATAACCAAACTTCGAACATATAGTTTTAATTATTTTTTAAATCTACCTAACTTTTATGATGAGGGAGAAATTTGACATTCCACAAATATAAAATTAATTTTTCAGGGCCAGAACAGTTGTTCAGCAAATATGCCATTAAAACTCCAGTAATACCGCTTCTCGGCCTTTTGGCTAAGATCATGCGTAACTGACCTGACAGGGGAGTAACCATGACCAGAAAGTGGTTCTCCCTGGATCAGGAAGGTGGTTCTCCTATGCTTTTTGGAAATAGGAGGTGGCTTGACCCATCCACCTCCAGTAATACCTCTTTCTACAAAGCGTAACTTTTTTTGGGTTGTTTGACAGTGATATTAGAGCAGAAAAGGGAAGTTTCTTCATTCAAGTAAGTGAATTCACTGATTGTATGGGGAGTTCCACAGCACAGCCTGTGGCGGAGCAGGGACTGACTGACCTTCAAGATTTCCACATTTGTCTGCGCATGGTCTAAATTCCAAAGTTACGGGCAGTTTCAGTGGGGATGTTGTTTTGTATGACAAGAGAAGCTTAGAATGGGATGCCTAGTTTGGCTATCCATTCGATGGCCTCCTGAGATGCCAAGTGGAGAAATGAAGTGCTGATGTGATGTGTTCCATGGTCTGGCACTCAAGACCACAGATGCACTTTGGTCGTCCCTCATCTTCTATTTGTGGAGCAGGAGGCCGCATCATCCAATGTTAACAGTTTTGCCATCATTACCACCACAAAATCCAGGCCATTATGATACATTCATGTTTACAATATACCTTTATCTCAGCCTTTCAATAGATCTATAGAAATAAAATCCTAATGTCACCCATATTAACTTAATATGTTACTTTCATACTTTTCAACTATCTCTGAGATCCCCCGGCATGCTCTCCTCCCTCCAGATGAGAGAGATGAGGTCTTGTATTGGCGCCAGCAGTGCCTTTCCGCCATACTTCAATGCCTCAGCAGGGATTCCGTCTGCACCCGTAGCCTTGTTGTTTTTAAGCTGTCTTTTGGCTTTTTCTACCTCGTGCAGTGTTGGGGTCTCACTGAGATGGTAGCGGGATGGAGTTGAGAACACTCGAGTTAAAGGCAGAGTCATGATTGAGGAGATCTTCGAAATGCTGCTTCCAGCGGACATGATTTTTGCAGCGCGACAGCTACAGGAAAAATGCAGGGAATAGCACCAGTCCTTATACATGGCCTTATTCGACAATACAAAGGCCTTTGACACTGTCAACCGGGAGGGTCTATGGAGCATCCTCCTCCATTTCGGATGCCCCCAAAAGTTAATTACCATCCTCCGTCTGCTCCACGACGACATGCAGACCATGATCCTTACCAAAGGATCCATCACACACCCCAATCTATGTCCAGACCGGGGTCAAACAGGGCTGCGTCATCGCCCCAACCCTCTTCTCAATCTTACTCGACGCCATGTTCCACCTCACAGTCAACAAACTCCCCGCTGGAGTGGAATTAAACTACAGAACCTATTCCAACCTGCGCCATCTCCAGGCCAGATCCAAAACCACCCTAACCTCTATCATCGAGCAACAGTACGCGGACGATGCCTGCATCTGCGCACATACAGAGGTTGAACTCTAGGACATAGTCGACTTATTTACTGAGGTGTACGAAAGCATGCTAAACATCCGTAAGACAAAGTCCTCCACCAGCCTGTCCTCATTGCACAGCACTGCCCCCCAGTCATCAAGATCCATGGCGTGGCCCTGGACACCATGGTCCACTTATAATATTGGGAGCCTCCTATCAACAAGAGCAGGCATCGACGATGAGATCCAACACCGCCTCCAGTGCGCCAGTGCAGCCTTCGACTGCCTGAGGAAAAGAATGTTTGAAGACCAGGCCCTCAAAACTGCCACCAAGCTCATGGTCTACAGGGCTGTAGTAATACCTGCCCTCCTGTATGGCTCAGAGACATGGACCATGTACAGTATATACACCTCAAGATCTGGAGAAATATCACCAACGATGTCTCCGCAAGATCCTACAAATCCCCTGGGAGGCGAGGCACACCAACATCAGCATCTTCATTCAGTGCATTGAAGCACTGACCACACTTGATCAGCTCCACTCGGCAGGCCACATAGTTCACATGCCAGACACAAGACTCCCAAAGCAAATGCTCTGCTCAGAGCTCCATCACGGCAAACGAGTCAAAGGTGGGCAGCGGAAACGCTACAAGGGCACCCTCAAAGCCTTCCTGATAAAGTACAACATCCCCACTGATACCCGGGATTCCCTGGCCCAAGATCACCCTAAGTGGAGGAAGTGCATTTGAAAGGGCGCTGAGCACCTCGAATCTCAATGCCGAGAGCATGTGGAAATCAATCGCAGGCAGCGGAAAGAGTGTGCGGCAAACCAGTCCCACCCGCCCCTTCCCTCAATGACTATCTGTCCCACCTGTGACAGAGTCTGTGGCTCTCCTATTGAACTGTTCAGCCAACAAAGAACTCACTTCAGGATTGGAAGCGAGTCTTCCTCGATTCCGAGGGACTGCCTATGATGATGATGAGTATAGCAACTACCAGAGCAATGTTGAATTAAACTGAATTTGACAAGCTGTCGAAATGGAAGCGGGGAAAACTAACTGTAAAATTGAGTGATACTTATGCTACCTTTCATTCGGTTAATCACATGTCTTTCTACAAAACATTTATTTTGTTTTCCTCAGAATCTTGTCTCATTACCACCAACCCCTATGATTATCCATTCATCAGCCAGGGTGAGATTACTGTCAAGAGTATTGATGATACAGAAGAATTGATGGCGACTGATGTGAGTATCAGCTGTACAACTTTATTTTTATTTTCTTAACCCAACTTGTGCATTGTAAAGCATGCACAGGTTTAGGCAGCGATAATCAATAATCCATTTTTGTCCCAGTGTCGATGATGGAACGGCGGTATATTTCCAAGTCAGCATGGTGTGTGACTTGGAAGGGAACTTCGAGGTGGTGGTGTTGCCATGCACCTACTGCCCTTGTCCTTCTAGGCATTAGAGGTTGTGGGTTTGGTAGGTGCTGTCAAAAAAACCTTGGCAAGTTGCTGCAGTGCATCTTGTAGATAGCACGCACTGTAGACATGTGTGCTGGTGGTAGAAACAGTGGTGTACATTTAAAGAGATATTTCACAACTCTCAAGAAAAATATATTCCAGTAAGGAGGAAAGGGTGCAAGAGAAAAGAAAGCCATCTGTGGCTAACTAAAGAAATAAAGGACGTTAACCGATTTAAAAACAAGAGCATACAAAGTGGCCAAAACTAGTGGGAGGACAGAAGATTGGGAAGCTTTTAAAAGGCAGCAAAGAATGAATAAAAAAATGATTAAGAAAGGGAAGATAGACTATGAAAGTAAATTAGTACAAAATATAAAAACAGTAAAAGTTCTATAGGTATATAAAAGGAAAAAGATTGGCTAAAGTAAATGTTGGTCCCTTAGAGTACGAGACCAGGGAATTAGTAATGGGGAACATAAAGATGACAGAAACTCTAAACAAGTATTTTGTATCAGTTTTTATGGTAGACGACACTAACAATATTCCAACAGTGGATAGTCAAGGGGCTATAGTGGGGGAGGAACTTAACACAATCAGAATCACTAAGGGGGCAGTGCTCAGTAAGATAATGGGACTAAAGGCAGATAAATCCCCTGGACCTGATGGCTTGCATCCTAGCGTCTTAAGAGAAGTAGCGGCAAGGATTGTGGATGCATTGGTTGTAATTTACCAAAATCCCTGGATTCTGGGGAGGTCCCAGCAGATTGGAAAACTGCAAATGTAATGCCCCTATTCAAAAAAGGAGGCAGACAAAATGCAAGAAACTCTAGACGAGTTAGCATAACATCTGTGGTTGAGAACATGTTGGAGTCCATTATTAAAGAAGCAGTAACAGGACATTTGGAAAAGCAAAATTTGGTCAGGCAAAGTCAACATGGATTTATGAAGGGGAAGGCATGTTTGACAAATTTATTGGAATTCTTTGAGGATGTAACAAACAGGGTGGATAAAGGGGAACCAATGGATGTGGTGTATTTGGACTTCCAGAAGGCAACTGACAAGATGCCACACAAAAGATTACTGCACAAGATAAAAGTTCACGGGGTTGGGGGTAATATATTAGCATGGAAAGAAGATTGGCTGAAAAACAGAAAACAGAGAGTCGGGATAAATGGTTCATTCTCTGGCTGGCAATCAGTAACTAGTGGGGTGCCGCAGGGATCAGTGCTGGGACCCCAACTCTTTACAATCTATATTAATGACTTGAAAGAGGGGACTGAGTGTAACGAAGCCAAGTTTGCTGATGATACAAAGATGGAAGGAAGGGTAATGTCTGAGGAGGACATAAAGAGGCTCCAGGAGGACATAGACAGGTTAAGTGAGTGGGCAAGAATTTGGCAGATGGAGTATAATGTTGGAAAGTGTGAGGTCATGCACTTTGGCAGAAAAAAAATCAAAGAGCAAGTTATTATTTAAATGGAGAAAGATTGCAAAATGCTGCAGTACAGCGAGACCTGGGGGTACTTGTGCATGAAACACAAAAGGTTAATATGCAGGTACAGCAAGTGATCAGGAAGGCCAATGGAATATTGGCCTTTATTGCAAAGGGGATGGAGTATAAAAGCAGGGAAGTCTTGTTACAGCTGTACAGGGTATTGGTGAGGCCACACCTGGAATACTGCGTGCAGTTTTGGTTTCCATATTTACGAAAGGATATACTTGCTTTGGAGGTAGTTCAGAGAAGGTTCACAAGGTTGATTCCAGGGATGAGTGGGTTGACTTATGAGGAAAGGTTGAGCAGGTTGGGCCTCTACTCATTGGAATTCAGAAGAATGAGAGGTGATCTTAGCGAAACGTATAAGGTTATGAGGGGGCTGGACAAGGTGGATGCAGAGAGGATGTTTCCACTGGTGAGTGAGCCTAGAACTAGAGGGCACGATCTTAGGATAAGGGGCCGCCCATTTAGAACTGAGATGAGAAATTGCTTCTCTCAGAGGGTTGTGAATCTGTGGAATTCGCTGCCTCAGAGAACTGTGGAAGCTGCGACATTAAATAAATTTAAGTCAGAAATAGACAGTTTCTTAAATGATAAGGGAATAAGGGATTATGGGGAGCGAGCAGGGAAGTGGAACTAACTCCATGATCAGATCAGCCATGATCTTATTGAATGGCGGAGCAGGCTCGAGTAGCCTTATAGCCTACTCCTCCTATTTCTTATGTTCTTATGTTGATGCCATACCTGGTCAAATGCTGCCTTGATTTCAAGGTCAGTCTCTCTTACCACACCTCTGGAATTCAGTTTTTTTTTCCATGTTTGGACCGAGGCTGTAATGAGGTCTGGAGCCGAGTGGTCCTGGCAGAACCCAAACTGAACATCGGTGAGCAGCTTACTGGGGAGTAAGTGCTGCTTAATAGCACTGTTGACGACCCCTTTTGCTGATGATTGGGAGTAGGCTGATGGGGTGTGAATTGGACTGTCAGCTGTACGTCTTTATTTGTATTTTCTTATCCTGACTCATGCATCATAAGACATGTACATATTTAGGCAACCAGCACCAATAATCCATTTTTCCAATTAAAGTGCACACGTATAGAGAGAAGATACTTTAGAATGTAAGTAAATAGTGATAATTAAGAAAGGTGATGCTAGCAGTGTTATCCACACTGTCAGTAAAGAAAAGAACATTTTGAAATTTTTGAGGTAGAAGTCCCAGCATCAAAACGTTTTAAAGTAAATTTCAAAAGTTTCAACAACGAAGTAGGAAAAACTGTTTCAGTATATTAGTCTTGCTGTTGGATTCTAAGTCTATTGTTTTGATTTAAAGAGTGCTATCGATATCCTGGGCTTCGTAATTGATGAGAAATGGGGCATCTACAAACTCACTGGTGCAGTCATGCACTTTGGTAACATGAAATTCAAGCAAAAACAGCGTGAAGAGCAGGCTGAGCCCGATGGCACAGAAGGTAACAGTTTCATACGTCTCACTTCACTGCAGTATTTACTAACATTTATATATTCAAAATAATAGTGCTGAAATTGCAGTCGGAGGCATATCTCCGGAGTGAAATATTTCTGCACCTACCTGCTGTCATCCAAGCTGCAGAGAGTTTGGGTCTCAGGCCTCCATGCGTATGGCAGCGTAAAGACTCACAGATCCCAGGGACAAAGCTGGTTTAGAAGCATCCCTGGGATAATGTGGGCCCAGATCTCCAATGAGAAAGGAGGATTCCATTGCAGTCATTTAGGAATGGAATTCCCAAATAATTAAATAATTTAGACAATTCAAATAAATATAAATATTCTGAATTTCATTATTGTTCATAGCTCCCTTCATTACACCAACTGCAATAAAAAAAGTGAAAAATAATTTGAAACATTTTAATCTTTAAGTTTTACTTTCGGTTTGTATGATCTGTCAAGACATCTTGACAGATCGCAAGTTCCACATTTCATGCATGTGGAAGTTGCTGAGCCTGTCAGAAGGGTTACGATAATGTATGCTGCGCGTTTTCAGGGCCAATGTTTGAAATCAAATGCATAGTTAATTTCAATGTGCAGTCGAAACAGTTTTGAAGTTGTATGGTAATGTTTTGGAACCATATTTTATATGGAATTAATATTAAATTTGGAAGGTATTGCCACATCTCCTGTATTAGTCTTGTGGTCTTTATGCTTGTGGCATAGTATTGGGGTCTTTTAGACTAATTATATTGCAGAGATAGAGAAACATAGAAACATAGAAAATAGGTGCAGGAGTAAGCCATTCGGCTCTTCGAGCCTGCAATATGATCATGGCTGATCATGCAACTTCAGTACCACATTCCTGCTTTCTCTCCATACCCCTTGAGTCCTTTAGCCGTAAGGGCCACATCTAACTCCTTTTTGAATATATCTAACAAACTGGCCTCAACAACTTTCTGTGGTAGAGAATTCCACAGGTTCACAATTCTCTGAGTGAAGAAGTTTCTCCTCATCTCGGTCCTAAATGGCTTACCCCTTATTCTTACACTGTGACCCCTGGTTCTGGACTTCCCCAACATCGGGAACATTCTTCCTGCATCTAACCTGTCCAATCCCATCAGAATTTTATATGTTTCTATGAGATCCCCTCTCATTCTTCTAAATTCCAGTGAATATAAGCCTAGTCGATCCAGTCTTTCTTCATATGTCAGTCCTGCCATCCCAGGAAACAGTCTGGTGAACGTTCGCTGCACTCCCTCAATAGCAAGAATGTCCTTCAGCAGATTAGGAGAGCAAAACTGAACACAATATTCAAGGTGTGGCCTCACCAAGGCCCTGTACAATTGCAGTAGGACCTCCCTACACCTATACTCAAATCCTCTTGCTATGAAGCTCAACATACCATTTGCCTTCTTCATCGCCTGCTGTACCTGCATGCCAACTTTCAATGACTAATGTACCATGACACCCAGGTCTCGTTGCACCTCCCCTTTTCCTAATCTGTCATCATTCAGATAATATTCTGCCTTCCTGTTTTTGTCACCAAAGTGGATAACCTCACATTTATCTACATTATACTGCATCTGCCATGCATTTGCCCACTCACCTAACCTGTCCAAGTCACCCTGCAGTCTCTTAGCATCCTCCTCACAGCTCACAGTGCCACCCAGCTTAGTGTCATCTGCAAACTTGGAGATATTACATTCAAATCCTTCATCCAAGTCATTAATGTATATTGTAAAAAGCTGGGCTCCCAGCACTGAACTTGTGGTACCCCACTAGTCACTGCCTGCTATTCTGAAAAGGACCCATTTATTCCTACTCTTTGCTTCCTGTCTGCCAACCAGTTTTCTATCCACATCAACACATTATCCCCAATACCACATGCTTTAATTTTGCACACTAATCTCTTGTGTGGGACCTTGTCAAAAGCCTTTTGAAAGTCCAGCTACACCAAATCCACTGGTTCTCCCTTGTCTACTCTACTAGTTACATCATCAAAAAATTCTAGAAGATTTGTCAAGCACGATTTCCCTTTCATAAATGCATGCTGACTTGGACCGATCCTGTCACTGCTTTCCAAATGCGCTGCTATTGTATCTTTAATAATTGATTCCAACATTTTCCTTACTCCTGGTCAGGCTAACCGGTCTATAATTCCCAGCTTTCTCTCTCCCTCCTTTTTTAAAAAGTGGGGTTACATTAGCTACCCTCCAATCCATAGGAACTGACCCAGAGTCTATAGAATGTTGGAAAAGGATCACCAATGCATCCACTATTTCTAGGGCCACTTCCTTAAGTACTCTGGGATGCAGACTATCAGGCCCTGGGGATTTATCGGCCTTCAATCCCATCAATTTCGCTAACACAATTTCCTGACTAATAAGGATTTCCTTCAATTCCTCCTTCTCGCTAGACCCTCGGTCCTCTAGTATTTCCAGAAGGTTATTTGTGTCTTCCTTAGTGAAGACAGAATCAAAGTATTTGTTCAATTGGTCAGCCATTTCCTTGTTCGTCATTATAAATTCACCTGATTCTGACTGCAAGGGACTTACGTTTGTCTTCACATATCTATAGAAGTTTTTGCAGTCAGTTTTTAATGTTCCCTGCAAGCTTACTTTCATATTCTATTTTCCCCCTGTTAATTAAACCCTTTGTCCTCCTCTGATGAATTCTAAATTTCTCCCAGTCCTCAGGTTTGCTGCTTTTTCTGGCCAATTTATATGCCTCTTCTTTGGATTTAACATTATCCCTAATTTCCCTTGTTAGCCATGGTTGAGCCACCTTCCCGGTTTTATTTTTACGCAAGATAGGGATGTACAATTGTTGAAGTTCATCCATGTGATCTTTAAATGTCTGCCATTGCCTATCCACCGTCAATACTTTAATTATCATTCGCCAATCTATCCTAGCCAATTCATGTCTCATACCATCGAAGTTAACTTTCTTTAAGTTCAGGACCCTAGTCTCTGACTTAGCTGTGTCACTCTCCATCTTAATGAAGAATTCTACCATATTATGGTCACTCTTCCCCAAGCGGCCTCGCACAAGATTGCTAATTAATCCTCTCTCATTACACAACACCCAGTCTAGGATGGCCAGCTCTCTAGTTGGTTCCTCGACATATTGATCGAGAAAACCTTCCCTTATAAACTCCAGGAAAACCTCCTCCACTGTATTGCTACAAGTTTGTTTAGCCCAATCTATATGTAGATTAAAGTCCCCCATGACAACTGCTGTACCTTTATTGCACGCATCGTTAATTTCTTGTTTGATGCCATCCCCAACCTCACCAATACTGTTTGGTGGTCTGTACACAACTCCCACTAACGTTTTCTGCCAGTTGGTGTTCCGTAGCTCTACTCATACAGATTCCACATCATCAAAGCTAACGTCCTTCCTTACTATTGCGTTAATCTCCTCTTTCTTTAACCAGCAACGCTACCCCACCTCCTCTTCCTTTCTGTCTATCCTTCCTGAATATTGAATATATTGAGTTCCCAGCCTTGGTCATCCTGGAGTCATGTATTCGGAATCCCAATTACATCGTATCGGTTAACAGCTATCTGCGCAGTTAATTCATCCATCTTATTACGAATGCTTCTCGCATTGAGACACAGAGCCTTCAGGCTTGTTTTTTTTAACACTCTTTGTCCTTTTAGAATTATGTAGTAATGCGGCCCTTTTTAATTTTTGCCTTTGATTTCTCTGCCCTCCACTTTTCCTTATCTCCTTTCTACCTTTTGCTTCTGCCCCCATTTTACTTCCCTCTGTCTCCCTGCATAGATTCCCATCCCCCTGCTATATTAGTTTTAAACCTCCCCAACAGCACTAGCAAACAATCCCCCAGGACATTGGTTTCGGTCCTGCCCAGGTGCAGAATGTCCTGTTTGTACTGATCCCACCTCCCCCAGAATCGGTTCCAATGTCCCAAGAATTTGAATCCCTCCCACTTGCCCCATTCCTCAAGACACGTATTCATTTTAACTATCCTGCTATGTCTACTCTGATTAGCATGTGGCACTGGTAGCAATCCTGAGATTACTACCTTTGAGGTCCTACTTTTTAATTTAACTCCTAGCTCCCTAAATTCAGCTTGTAGGACCTCATTCCGTTTTTTACCTATATTGTTTGTACCTATATGCACCACGACAACTGGCTGTTCACCCTCCCCCTCCAGAATGCCCTGCAGCCACTCCGAGACATCCTTGACCCTTGCACCAGGGAGGCAACATACCGTCCTGGAGTTTCGATTGCGGCCGCAGAAACGCCTATTTATTCCCCTTAAAATAGAATACCCTACCACTATAGCTCTTCTACTCATTTTCCTGCCCACCTGTGCAGCAGAGCCACCCATGATGCCATGAACTTGGCTGCTGCTGCCTTCCCCTGATGAGCAATCACCCCCAACAGTATCGAAAGTGGTACTTCTGTTTTGGAGGGAGATGACTGCTGGGGACTCCTGCACTACCTTCCTACTCCTGCTCTGCCTGATGGTCACCCATCCGCTATCTGCCTTTGTAACCTTTACCTGCGATGTGACCAACTTACTAAACGCGCTATTCACGACATCCTCAGCATCGCGGATGCTCCAGAGTGAATCCATGCGCAGCTCCAGTGCCGCAATGAGAGATGATGGGAGCTGCAGCTGGATACACTTCCTGCACACCTAGTAGTCAGGGACACTTGAATTCCCAAATAGCACAGGAGTAGCATGACATGGGTCTGGGCTCTCCTGCCATGACTTAACCTTAAATTAACTTAATTTGGCAACAATGCCAAAGGTTTCTTACTGATAAGAAAAAGAAAAAAGGATGAAGAAAAAAAGAAAAACTACTCACCAATCAACCAGGCAATCACTTACCCCCTTGGCTGGTTGATTGGCTGGTTGACCACTGTCCCTTTAACCAGCAGGCACACGGAGCACTGTTAGCAAATCAGCTGTTTCTGCAAGCTGAAGGCCTTGAGACTTCTCTTGGGTATTACTACCCTGTTATTTCAAAGCTGCATACATATATTATAGAGAGAGAGATAATGTTACATGAAAGATAACTACGGTGGCTTGGTATTTCTCTGAAAACTTTTAGCTGTTGTCTGCAGCCATTGATTTAATTGGTTTCTGCATACATGATTTGGCACCAAGAAGAAACCACCAGACTCTATTGGAAAATCTGGACCAATCATGACAGCTTATAATTTAGCTGACCCCTGACAAATGACAGAAGGAATTCTTTTCAAGATGTACCTAACTGAAACCATTTCTAAAATCATATTTACCCTGAAAAATTAGAAAGATAACAGCTGCATTTCAAAAGTAACCCTTTGGTTGTAAAGCATTTGTGACAATCTGAGGACATGATAAGCTATTGTTTATATGCAAGTCCTGTTTTTATTTTACCCTATCTAAAGTCTAATAAAAAATAAGTAACGCAGTAACTTTCACTATTTGAAACAGAAACAAAACTCTGCTTTTGCCCCGCTGACATCTGTACAGCATTATTGTTCTGAATATTATATTGAAAATATATGGGTATCAGTCTAAAGGTTAACATATATGTAAGGCATTTCAATTTAACAAAAGAAAACTAACTTCTCAAAGTTTATTGCACAACAGTATTCTAAATACAAAAGTAGATGCTATTCACAAATATACTCAATTGCACTATATTTTTTGTTAGATGCCGACAAGGTTGCCTACCTGACTGGCCTCAACTCTGCAGATTTGCTAAAGGCTTTATGCTATCCACGAGTAAAAGTTGGCAATGAATTTGTGACCAAAGGTCAGACTGTCCAGCAGGTACAGTTTCCAAGAATTTTAGCAAAATAACACATGTAAATTTTAAAATATTTTATTTACGCCGCTGCTTTTGGTTAAACTGTATATTGTATTCTTTCAGGTCTACAACTCAGTTGGTGCCCTTGCCAAATCAGTTTTTGAGAAAATGTTCTTGTGGATGGTTATCCGTATCAATCAGCAATTGGACACAAAACAGGCCAGACAGTTTTTCATTGGTGTGCTAGATATTGCTGGGTTCGAAATTTTTGATGTAAGAATCAGAAACATAAATGTCAACAAAATAAATTACTTAAAATGAACAGCACTAAAAAGGCAATCCAATGATTAAATAACACCTTAAATTGCTCTATATCTTCAGTACAACAGCTTGGAACAGTTATGTATCAACTTCACGAATGAGAAACTGCAGCAGTTCTTCAACCACCACATGTTCGTTCTGGAACAAGAAGAGTACAAGAAGGAAGGAATTGAATGGGAATTCATTGACTTTGGTATGGATCTAGCTGCCTGCATTGAACTCATTGAAAAGGTAAGTCAAATCATGTATGACATTAATGAGATTTGAAATAGATTTATATCGACATCAATTTATTAATTGCAATGTCTCAATGTCAATAAACAT
This sequence comes from Pristiophorus japonicus, assembly GCF_044704955.1. Lineage (NCBI taxonomy): Eukaryota > Metazoa > Chordata > Chondrichthyes > Pristiophoridae > Pristiophorus > Pristiophorus japonicus. The sequence continues at coordinate 88,009,111 of NC_091992.1, forward strand.
TGTCATTGCCACAGCCCATGGGTATCTTCTCAATCCTGGAAGAGGAGTGCATGTTCCCCAAGGCCTCAGACGTTTCTTTCAAGAATAAACTGTATGACCAGCATCTTGGAAAGTCAAACAACTTCCTTAAACCGAAGCCTGTCAAAGGAAAGCCTGAAGCTCACTTCTCACTGGCTCATTATGCTGGCAATGTGGACTACAACATTACTGGCTGGCTGGATAAGAACAAGGACCCCTTGAATGAAACTGTAATTGGACTGTTCCAGAAATCATCAGTAAAACTTTTGGGTGTTCTCTATGCTGCAAGTGCTGAAGGTAAAACTCCATTACGCTCAAATATTAATATTCCTTTTTGTTAACATCGTATTCTTCCCTTTCCTAATCAGTTTAGACCAAACAAATGTGTTGCTTTTTTGTAGCTGAAACCTCTGGCAAGAAAGCTGGCAAAAAGAAGGGTGGTTCCTTCCAGACAGTGTCTGCTCTGTTCAGGGTATGATTTTCTCTTACATGTGGATTTATCAATCTGTAGTGAACTAAGGTTTAATAAATATCAGTGGGTTAGCAAAACATTGATAGAAGTTTGCCAAATATGATTAATAAATAGATCAGTCTTGTATTATTGTTACAAATACCATGGGAAGGATCTATATTACTTTCTTGTTCACCTCACAGGAAAACTTAGGCAAGCTGATGGCTAACCTGAGAACTACGCATCCACATTTTGTGCGTTGTTTAATCCCCAACGAGACAAAGACACCAGGTAAGGGCGATTCCTTTTCTATACATTACATTTCTGAGGAAATAAATTAAAAGCAAAATCAGTAATGGATCCTCTATTTTTAATTTGAAAGGACAGGAAAAAAATCATTTGATGTGTTGTAGTTTAATGTTTATGTTGCATCCAACAGGTATAATGGAAAACCACCTTGTTATACACCAGCTGAGGTGCAATGGTGTGCTTGAAGGTATCAGAATCTGCAGAAAGGGATTCCCAAGCAGAATCATCTATGGTGACTTCAAGCAAAGGTAATGAAGCTCAAACTCTACTATAAAATTGTTGAGTATATTCTGTTCTAATGAGAAAAAAACAGTAACCTGATTAAACCTCTAATGCAACAGATACAGGGTTCTTAATGCAAGTGCCATTCCAGAAGGTCAGTTCATTGATAGCAAGAAGGCTTCAGAGAAGCTATTGGGATCCATTGATGTAGATCACACCCAGTACAAATTTGGACACACTAAGGTAATTATATTTAAAACCTAAGTTTCTCACTGTGAAATAATAGGCTGATGAACCTATGAATATAGTTTTAAGTGTAACTTGAGAAGCATCAGAATTGCCTTACTGCTTCTGTGTTATGATGGAACTAAATATATCCCACTACACACTGCTCGGTGGAACAACCGAAGTGCACAATGTGCAAATGCCACACAAAGGCTGGAATTTTACTGGCGCTGAGAGGATGGGATCGGTGTCGGTTCAGCTTTCAAATTTGAAATGATTGACAGCAGGTCGGGACCCCATTGTCAACCCACCTCAGTGCTGAACAGACCCAACACCAAGTGGCGGGGAGGCAATTTAGGTTATTAAGAGCTTGTTAAGACGAAAACTAATGGAAGCTCACCATTAGATTTTTATAGTTCACCAATGACTCCATGCTGCTTGGGGATCACGTCAGGTAAAGGACGTTGGGTGCTGTATCACCATGGGATGATTTACTAACTTGACAGCTGCAAATGATCCATATAATCTCCCATTTTATATGTGTTCACTTTCCAAGGTTAGAAGCTGTTGCTTACTGTATTTGGAAGACAGATTGAGCTTTATGCAGCTAGCACGTGTTTTGGAGCAAACTCTCTATCCAGTGTCACCTCATTGGAACAACTTCTCTTATCATTGACAGATTGCTTCTGTCATCTCAACCTCATCTGCCATCTATTCTATCAGCATCAGTGTCCTTAAAAAAAATCTCACCTTGGTCCTCAGAATCCCACCACAATCAGTCCCAAAACTAACAACACCAACCTTCTCCGCAATCAAGCAACTGATGCTGCATATGACAGAGGACATCAGCACCTGACCACATTGTTGATCGGAATGCCAAAGATGGCCTCACCATGGCCAGATTCACTTCCGGTGACGCTGTACAACCTGGCTGCCACATGATGTACCAGGTTGTCACCATCCCACACCAACACCAGAAAGCATCCCTACAATACCCAAGCCATTCCTTTCACACTCATCACCATTGGAGGAGATACCCTTATGTTTCTCCATTCACTGCAACTCACTAAGCCACTTCCAAAGGTGCACACAAATCTGTCCAAGAACACAAAGTGTTGAAATTAAATATTTCAATGGTTGACAACACATTAACAGAAACTTTACATGAACATTGCATAAAACACCCACGTGTCTATGTTTGTGTGTTGTTAGTTAGTATGATTGGACGAGGATGAATGTGAGTGTGAGGGGTGGCTAGTGAGATGGGAAAGTGATAATATAGATAGAGAGGGAGAATGATGGGTGGAGGTACAAGGTAAGTTGGTGAGAGTAAGGCTGTGGAGGCGTAAGAAGGCAGAAGGATGGGGATGTGATGTGTGGCATACGAGGATGAGTTTGAGTGTGGCTTTGCAGTAATATTTCGTGACCTAATCAGATCATTGAAAGGTTTGCACCACTGCAGTCTGGTCCTCCTGATGACATCCCTGCTTGTGCCCTCCTGTGCAATGTACACCCAGCCTGTGTTAGTGTCCTGGAGCGTTCTCTTCCACCCATTGGAAGGGGCGAGAATCTCCCTGCATGCTGTGACTCCCTCCATAAGCATATTGAGGAAGTCCGGGGAAAGCCTCGCAGCAGCCGTGCACCTTTGTGCAGTGATTGCAGCACCTCAATGCTCCAGAACACTGACAGCGCAACTGCCAAAATCAATGTGGGCATGTCGCTTTAAGGGAACTGGCAAATTACGTGTCATGAAATGATGTCATCAGATCCGCTTCCGTTTAATTGGCCGGGAACCTCGCTGGGCAAGCTTAGCATGCCCAATCACCGTAAAAATCACTTGTACAATGCAGGATGGAGCCGGCAGTAGCCTGGGCATAAGCTACAGATGTTGACCGCCTTGCTCCCGCCTCGGTAGGTAAAATCGCAGCCAAGGTTTCTGCTATTAATTCAACAATGCAAAAATAAATTGAGTCATGTTTTGACAATTTATTATATTTTGTGAATTGAACATAAAATGTGAACACTTACTATAATTTATTTAAGGTATTCTTCAAGGCTGGACTCTTGGGTACACTTGAAGAGATGAGAGATGAAAAGTTGGCACAACTCGTTACCGGCACCCAGGCTCTTTGCCGTGGATTTTTAATGAGGGTTGAATTTAAGAGAATGATGGAAAGGAGGTAAATATCATGACATATGAACATCCAAAAATATATTTGCCAGCAAAAGATATTGTATATAATGTATCATTTTACTCTTTCACAAAAGCTACAGAAGGATTGTTATCAACTGTGTTCCCCTGTCTAACTGCATCTTTTAGGGAAGCACTGTTCACTCTACAGTACAACATCCGTTCATTCACAAACGTTAAACACTGGCCATGGATGCAATTATATTTCAAGATCAAACCTCTTCTGAAGAGTGCTGAAACTGAAAAGGAAATGGCAAATATGAAAGATGAGTTTGAGAAAACTAAGGAGGCGCTTATCAAATCTGAAACACGAAGGAAGGAATTAGAAGAGAAAATGGTGACTTTTGTACAGGAAAAGAATGATCTCCTACTCCAAGTCCAATCGGTATCAATGTTTGCTGTATTAATATAGTAAATTCTGTATACAACTTATAAAAACCATAGTCTGGTATAATTCATTGTATCATTTTTTGCAGGAAGGTGAAACTCTGGCAGATGCGGAAGAAAGATGTGAGGGACTGATTAAAAATAAAATTCAACTGGAGGCTAAAGTGAAGGAAGCTAATGAAAGATTGGAAGATGAAGAGGAGATAAACGCTGAACTCACAGCTAAGAAGAGAAAACTGGAGGATGAGTGTTCTGAACTGAAGAAGGATATTGATGACTTGGAGCTCACTTTAGCCAAAGTTGAAAAAGAAAAACATGCCACTGAGAACAAGGTATGAATAGGTGATTTTTATGTACAATAAATATACAACTCATGAAAGGATTTTCATACCTGTTGATTACACTTCATGACATTCGTCTGTACATTTTGTTTTTGGTGAACATAGGTTAAAAACCTCACTGAAGAGATGGCTAGTCTCGATGAAAGCATCGCTAAAGTAACAAAGGAAAAGAAGGCCCTTCAAGAAGCCCATCAGCAGACTTTGGATGATCTCCAGGCCGAGGAAGACAAAGTCAACACTCTAACCAAAACAAAGACTAAGTTGGAACAACAAGTTGATGATGTAAGTGTTGTTAAAAACAACTAAGTCAAATGGGTTTGAGAATATGGTCATTGTTTGAAGCAAATTGTGATAAAATATTTATTTTCGTTAAAAGCTTGAAGGTTCTCTAGAACAGGAGAAGAAACTTCGCATGGATCTTGAACGCTCCAAAAGGAAGCTTGAAGGTGACTTGAAGCTGTCGCAAGAAGTCACAATGGATTTGGAGAATGATAAGCAGCAATTGGATGAGAAACTAAAAAAGTCAGTCATCTTATTCTTTGTTCACATCCCTTTCCTTGAACTTTTAATCCACATATCCTGTTGATTAGCATACAGACCTTGGTAGAGCAGACATTGACTCTTCAGTCAGCGGATTTTCATTAACTTGAGCATGTCATCTTGTAGAACTCTTGTGACTGAACTAGTACAAGAACAATTCTCGTAGAGAGTAGTAAGGTGTTAACTCAGAAATTAAGGTTCTATTTAATGTCCTGCAGTTATCACATAATTTATTGCCTCAGATTGTCTGTGAAAATAAACATGTGTTGTGTAAGTTCATGAATAATACAGAAATTTCAGCAGTTCAACATAATTTTTCACTCTTATTAAAGGAAGGAATTTGAAATCAGCCAGCTTCAAAGCAAAGTTGAAGATGAGCAGGCTTTGGCTTCCCAACTGCAAAAAAAGATTAAAGAATTACAGGTGATGTATAGGTCCAGTGAAGTTATCGATGCTACCTTTCTAAATGTTACATGCATGAACAGATGTTACTTGTTTTAAGATCATAAACAACACAAATTTATTTTAAGGCTCGTATTGAGGAGCTTGAGGAAGAAATTGAAGCTGAGCGTGCCTCTCGTGCTAAGACTGAGAAACAGAGAGCTGATCTTGCTCGGGAACTTGAAGAGATCAGTGAGCGATTAGAAGAAGCTGGAGGTGCAACTTCAGCACAGATTGAAATGAACAAGAAACGTGAAGCAGAATTTCAGAAAATGCGTCGCGATCTGGAAGAATCTACCCTACAGCATGAAGCCACAGCTGCTGCTCTTCGTAAGAAGCAGGCTGATACCGTTGCAGAACTTGGGGAACAAATCGATAACCTGCAACGTGTGAAACAGAAACTTGAGAAGGAGAAGAGTGAGCTGAAGATGGAAATTGATGATGTTGCCAGTAACATGGAATCTGTGTCTAAAGCTAAGGTGCGGTTCAGAATGTTGTTGAAACCTAGTCCTTCATATAATTATTTTTAATGAATAATTGTTGTCCATTTGGCTTCACATATTTTGAGAACTGAGCATTTTGGTTTCAGGCAAACCTTGAAAAGGTATCCCGGTCCTTTGAGGACCAGGTCGGCGAACTGAAGGCCAAACACGATGAGCATCAACGTTTGATCAACGATTTATCAACTCATAAAGCACGTCTTGATACAGAAAATGGTATTGCTCAATTCCTGAACTATTTAATGTTCAATGTCCAGAAAATACTACGTTATTCTGTAAACTTTTTGCTGGCAACTTCTTCTGATTTGCAGGTGAACTGAATCGCCAGGTAGAGGAGAAGGAAGCCTTGGTATCTCAGCTGACTAGAAGTAAACAAGGATATACTCAACAGCTTGAGGAGCTCAAGAGACAGCTGGAGGAAGAAACAAAGGTAACTGAATAATTTAAGTAAATCGTCCTGATTAGTTTTAGAAGAAAATCTTTATAAAATCATTTTCATGTGTTTGAGAATTTACTTTTTGCAACAATTTAATTTCATCAAATTGCAAAAATATAAAATATTAAATTTTGTCACATGGGTGTGCAGTAATTAACTTAAGATGCTACCTTTCGAAGTGGAGCTATTTCCAGTTATCATAACTATAAGCAAAGTATCACGGTTCAGCAACGTACTAATAATCATAGAAATATTAACAATTTCATCATCCAACTTGGTAATTATTTCAGGCTAAGGGTGCCTTGGCACATGCTCTTCAATCCGCCCGCCATGACTGTGATCTGCTCCGTGAGCAATATGAAGAGGAACAGGAGGCAAAGGCTGAGCTCCAGCGTGGCATGTCCAAGGCCAACAGCGAAGTAGCTCAGTGGAGAACAAAATATGAAACTGACGCAATCCAGCGCACAGAGGAACTGGAGGAGGCCAAGTACGTGATAATAAAATGAGAATTTTGCTTCATACAACATGTTCAGTGAGATGACGTTAGTGCAACATCTTTGGTTTTCTCCTTCTCAGGAAAAAACTTGCTCAGCGTTTGCAGGATGCAGAAGAGCACATTGAGGCTGTGAACTCTAAATGTGCTTCATTGGAAAAGACAAAACAGAGATTGCAAAATGAAGTGGAGGATCTTATGATAGATGTGGAGAGGGCAAATTCAGCAGCAGCAGCTCTTGACAAAAAACAGAAGAACTTTGACAAGGTAAGTGTATGTTGTCTCAATGTTTCCCTTTCTCTGTCATTTTAAAGACAGTTACAATACCACTTTCATTTTGATATTAAGTAATTTCAGCTCTGGATAATTAGACCCAATTCTTGAATGTGGTAAAGCCAATTAGGTCCCTGCAGGAACCTATCTAATAACATTTAAGTTTCACAATGAGTGGAGAGTAATTCTCTCTCCCCCGAAAGGTTGTGGATGCTGGTCAATTGAAATTCTCAATACTGAGATCGATAGCCTTCTGTTGGGTGAAGTTATGAAGGGATATGGAGAAAGACAGATAAATGGAGTTGAGCTACAGAACAGCCATGATCTAATAGAATGACAAACAAACTCCAAGAGCAGAATAACCTACTCCTCTTCCTATGTGTGAAAACAAGTTTAAAATATACTCAGACTGTGCATTGGATAACTGAGGCACTTTAAAATTTAGTACTGAACCTTTTTAGTATAAGAAAGCAAATGCTGTCCCCTGCTCTTTCCTAACAAAATATAATCATTGGGAAGCAGACCTTTGTGCATCCAATTAAACATGCATGCATGACATTCTATCATGACAGGCAGAGTATGAGTTGCAGCCCAAAGTGTAATTTCAGTCTTCAAGTTGAAGTCTGCACTTCATACTCTCCAGCTATCATCTCACGTTGGTATTAATGTATAACTACATCCTCATATTTCATTTGTAACTTTTGCAATTGTACAATAAAGGTTCTGGCAGACTGGAAGCAGAAATTTGAGGAAAGCCAGACTGAACTGGAAGCAGCTCAGAAGGAATCCCGTGGTCTCAGTACCGAGATCTTCAAAATGAAGAATGCATATGAAGAGTCTCTGGATCAACTTGAAACTCTTAAACGAGAGAACAAGAATCTGCAGCGTAAGTCTTAACCCTTTCTTGTCATTTAAATATTTAAATATGTTGATATTATTAAATTGGTTTGTGTTTACCTTGGAGTTACAATCCATAGTCAGATTCCATTTGTGCCCACTGTGCTTCATACTCTTCAGGAATCAGTCTCATCAGTAGAATCATTCTTTTGTAATCTTAGTTTCATCACTACTAAAATAGGTATAATTTGCAATTTTTTTCACAAAACAGAGGAGATCTCTGATCTGACTGAGCAGCTGGGTGAAAGCAGCAAGGCCCTGCATGAACTAGAAAAGGCAAAGAAGACAGCTGAGCAGGAGAAGAGTGAAATTCAGGCGGCTCTGGAGGAGGCAGAGGTAAAACTGATAATTATTTTAGCAGTACATATTAGAAATCTAAATTTAGATCAATAGTATTTGTCAAATAGTGTAATGCATTTGCAACAATAGTCTAGTGCAATGGACAGCGTTAAAAATTGATTGAAATGTCTAAAAGGCATGAATTTCAAAGAAATTCACTAAATCGTCGAAATGATATCCACTGAAAGTAATTTATGGATGATCTTTCCTCAGCAGAGTTTGCTTTACTTTGGAATAGCAGACCAACCACTTAATTTATATACTGTAATTTATGACTGGTTAGTATAGCTTTGAACCAGGTAAATTAATTACTGTTTTTGCATTCAAAATTATAAGGTTTTAAAACTCAAAAATTACAACTCTTTTTCTTCCATATTCACATTAGGAGGTCAATATTAGAATGCAGCCCTGAAGTGGCAGAGATAGATGGTTGTGAAGTTTTAAACGTTTTCTGGCTACTTACATTAATAATATTTTCAGAAACATTATTACATTAGCTTATTACATTATAAAAATGTCGCAAAACGATTAATACAATGAATTACATTTTAGAGTGCAACAACTTATTATGCAAGCAAATGGCACCAGCAGTGTTGTAAAAACAACAATGGGATGAATGTCCAGGTATTGATTGGACGCTGGCATTTTTGCACAATTACTGACTTTATATCAAGACCTCAAAATAAATGAACTTCCTGGCCTCATCTTTAACATCATATTTCTGTATGATGGTCTGGATGGTCCTTATCATCTGGGATCCCACAAGAATTGGGGCGAGGTGGTATTTCTGTCTCCTGGTCCATCACCACTGTGAATCTTTTCCATTTTCCTGGGATGGGGTTAATTATATATTCAAGGTGACTTCCCAAGATTTATATCACTCCTCACTGCGAGTGTGCTCTGAGTGGAAGGGAAATCAACTGCTGCAGCATTTCATTCACTGAAGCTTCTTAAAGGGGTTGGCTGGAGAAACTGGCCGAAGTGTGAAGCTGTTGTTCAAAAAATTAGCAAAGGCTGGAAGTAGAAGAAGAGCACAGCAGAAAAAAACATAATTCCATGTTTGATGCCCTATTTAGGCCTCTCTGGAACATGAGGAGAGCAAGATCCTCCGTATTCAGCTAGAACTGAACCAAGTAAAATCTGAAGTTGACAGGAAAATTGCTGAGAAAGATGAGGAAATTGATCAGCTGAAGAGGAACCACCAGAGAGTTGTAGATACAATGCAAAGTGCCTTGGAGTCTGAAGTCAGGAGCAGAAATGATGCTTTAAGAATCAAAAAGAAAATGGAGAGCGATCTAAATGAAATGGAGATTCAGTTGGGACATGCTAATCGTCAGGCTTCAGAAGCTCAGAAACATCTCAGGAATCTGCAGGGACAATTAAAGGTCTGTATAATAGTGCATTTATTTCTCATTTACAGATAATTTTAAACGAGCTCTAAATATTGTGTATCATTTGTTAATTATGTAAATGTAATGGCATTTTCTTGTGACCTATCTTAATAGAAAAGTGCAGGAATTATAATTGGTCAGCAGTTTTAGATGTTTGAATCAACTTAAGATTTCACTAAAATGTTTATTATTCTAATATAGGCTAATATGATATGGCTATTCAAGTTTACTAAAATAACTCCTTACAAAATATTTCTACATTCTAAATAGGATACACAGTTACAGCTGGATGATGCTAGCAGGAGCCAGGAAGACTTGAAGGAGCAATTGGCCATGGTTGAGCGCAGAAGTGGTCTGCAACAGGCTGAGATTGAAGAAATGAGAGCAGCACTGGAACAGACAGATAGAGCTCGCAAAATTGCTGAACAAGAGCTTGTTGATGTCACAGAGAGGGTACAGCTGCTGCACTCTCAGGTTTGTCCACATGCCAATTTCAAGTTGGACCAAATAGACACGCTGGCTATATTTACAGGAAGGCTGAGAAGATGTGGGTAAGGCCGAAAACAACCAAAGAACCCCAAAGTTGGGGACATGGAGGTCCTGCCGAATTTAACGGCAGAATCTCATTAACACACCTTCACTCCATTTCCTGCCTAGCAGCCAGCAAAATTGTATAGCTTGGCCGGCTGGTGGGAGGGATCGCCCGTGGCAGGACCCTTGGAGAAGTCCCCGGCAATGGTGGGTAGAGGCACGTGACCAGGAACGAGCGGCTTGTGACCTGGAGGGGTAATGGTCCGTGATCAGGAGGGCGGAGAGGCCCCTGATTGGGAAAGGCAAGTGGTCGCAATCCGGGCCAGTGAGAAGTTGACAGTATGGCTAGGGGGCAGAGGCCACCGATCATCAGGGCTGGGGAGAGGCTGGCAATGGGAGCCGGGGTGAGTGGGTTCGGGGAGGCCGATGTTCGCTGCTGGGGGTGGCCAAAGGCTTCTGTGAGAGATGGGGGGGGAAGCACTCCTGCACACTCTGGCTCACAAGGAGTGCCAAAAAAGACACTTGTGGAGCCAGCAGCTCCTGCCCCCCTTTCACGACCTCTGGGAAACCCAAGCAGCAACAGTAAATGTTAAATTGGGCACCCCCATGTGGCCGTGGGGTTAATATCGCGGCTGTAGTTTTTTTTGTTGCAGTGTACACATTCTACAAAACAACTTCTTTCAAATTGATTCCTGCAGAACACAAGTCTCATTAACACGAAGAAGAAGCTGGATTCTGATTTGAATCATCTCCAATCTGAAATGGAAGAAACAATTCAGGAATCAAGAAATGCTGAAGATAAAGCAAAGAAGGCTATCACAGATGTAAGTCAGAAATTATTTTAACTATTTATTCATATCATTACAAATACTGATTGTTGATATTATTTCAAGTTTGAGCTTGAATAATGATTTGCCCAATTACCTCACCGTTATAAGGCTGCCATGATGGCTGAAGAGCTGAAGAAGGAACAGGATACCAGTGCTCATCTTGAACGAATGAAAAAGAACCTCGAGCAGACAGTGAAGGACCTGCAGCATCGTCTGGATGAGGCTGAGCAACTGGCAATGAAAGGAGGAAAGAAACAGCTCCAGAAACTGGAGTCTAGGGTAAGCATCAAGATTGTGTTATTATATGCTGCATGCTGAAGCTTGTGAATATGTTGAGGATTTAGCAACAAAATAAGGAACATAATAATTTAAAAGGCAACATGAAACTTGTGTGGATGTAAAACAATTAACACCAATTGGTGACTGGTTTAGGTGCGTGAGCTGGAAAATGAACTGGAAGCTGAGCAGAAACGAGGTGCTGATGCCGTCAAAGGTGTTCGCAAATATGAAAGAAGAGTCAAGGAACTGTCCTACCAGGTATTGTACAGTTCATAAGCTCATTACCTGGAGTGGCACACCATAGTAATCATTTTTACAAAATATTAATATAAATGTTGCCTCTTTTCCATTGTTTAGTCAGAAGAAGACAGAAAAAATGTTCTGAGACTGCAGGACTTAGTTGACAAGCTGCAGATGAAGGTTAAGGCCTACAAGAGACAATCTGAGGAGACTGTAAGTAACTGAGGAACTAATTGGTCTAGATCTTTGTGAATGCTTTTAATTTCCCTTATATTTGTCATCTGATTACAAAGCTTATTAACATTATTTAAGACAATTGTGACCAGGAAAGACCATCGAATATGGCGTTCAGAACTCCAATCAAAAGTAACATAGCTCTTCCATTTCTTTTCATCTTCCATTTTCTACTACCAAGGAAATTTTCAGTCTACCTTGTGAATGTCATTTTTCATGGGAATTGGCTGTTTTGAAAGACTCACATATGGTTCCTAAAATCTTTTCTGAAAATCAAAATAAAGTATATCCACTGGGTTGACATTATCCACTACATTTCCAAAGAATTCTAGCAACGGGTGGCGTCTGAGTACTTCTTGTTGTTCTGCGTAGCACTGAGAGCATCCTGTGTGATGTCCTCAAGCAGTTTTCCCAGTACTGATGTTAGATTATAATTTCCAGATTCATGTCTCACTCCTTCTTTGAATAGCCGAATTTTATTTTGTCTCATCCAAAGTCCAAATTTAGGTATTATGGAACTTGTGAAGATATTTATGAAGTCTCACCTATTTCCTTTCTCATTTCATTAAGGAATGTATGTGGTCTTCCATCTAGCCTGTAGTCATCCAGGGGTAAAATAGATGCCGTGTACACTTTGGAGTAGAAATTACACATCATACAGCGGGTGCAGTATAGCCCATTTTTTAGGGACAAAGGATGCCTGAAAAATGTTGGTCCCAAAAACAGGTATTAGGTCCTTTGTATATGCTAATAAGGGGCATAGTTCTGGCAGCTCAGAAAGTGAATATGCTCTCCTTCTGCAACTGCATGCAAACTGAAGTCCCAAATATAAAGGATAATATTTAAACACACTGCACCACACAATGCCTATCAGTGAACAGAGGCCTTCATCCAATCTAGGCTTGATTCGAACTCAAGTCCCAGACACAAAAGAACAATGTGCTAAACTAGTCCACTATGCAATCTTTTCTCACAAACAATAAAAAGCTGTTTCATAGTTGGACTATAAACCTCAATATGTGTGGATCACAGTATTACAACTGTTAGTCAATCTTCCAAACTCAATGGCTTTTGGTTAATGTCAAATATTGGGGTGGGGCGGTGGGGAGGAATTGCCCTCCGCTCCGTTTCGGGCAGATAATTTGAATGATCTGAATTATTACCGCCTGGTGGGAGGTGGTGGGGGAAGGGGGTGGGGGGGGGGAGGGGCAGGAAATTGGGCTCTTTAAATCCAAAAATGCCTCCCAGCGTTTTCAGGTGCTTTTGGAGACGGTAGTGGGGAGGGATTGCGGCTTGAGCTGGGTGTTCCTCTGCGTCGCTCTTATTTTACTTAAAGGGTGGGGGGGGCTACAAGGCCTAGTGAGGCCTCCATCGCGCCCACCGGTCTGACAATTAAAACAATATGGCAGCAGTGCACCCTCCGCTTTAAGGGCTTCCGCAGCGCCCAGCCACCGGCATCTTCAAGCCCGTGAAGCTGTCGGGAGCACTGGCCGTCCTGATTGCGGTCCTGCGGGATAATTTCCCCAATGGGGTGCAAAAGTGGTTGGCGCCGGGCAGTAAGTGGTCGGCATGCTGGGCAGGGCGGGAAACACGGTGCCGGCGGCAATTGCAGATGGGTCGCAACCGTCTCCTGCCCCTGGGCAGAAGGGCAGCAACAGGCCTGAAAAAAATTTCAATTTTGGTCCCAAAATCTTTGTGAACAATACGTACTTTTACTATCCTAGTAACAGTTTACATTCTCCTATGGTAAATGTGCTTGCCTGCAATCTGATAATTTCTTTTACTGTATTCCCTTTAGGAGGAGCAGGCCAATATTCACCTGTCCAAGTTCAGGAAGGTCCAGCATGAACTGGAGGAAGCTGAGGAACGCGCTGACATTGCAGAGTCTCAAGTCAACAAACTTAGAACTAAAAGCCGTGACATAAATGTCAAGGTACAGTACATGCAACTGATTTTAAAATTGCATCAATAATACAGCTCAAGAAACACTGACAATAAGTAAAATTATTGGTAAAGATTTCCATTGTTAATCAGAATATGAATAATATTTTAAAAGCAGTCTTTTCATTATTTACCCATTTGCATTTTCTTTTTACCCATTAGGCTGCCGAAGAGTAGATGACAATCTGAGATGGTCCAAAGAAGAAATCCACAAAATGTGTATTTCGCTGTAACATAGTTTTACAAATGTAGTGCTGTCCATAGAAATAAATGTGCAATTCTGAAAAATGTTTCTTTGTTAACTTATGTTTTTTAGATGATGAAATAATCATGCTAGGAACAATGATGCACAGAAAAACAAAGTTACATTGAGAACAATAAGCTTAGTGTGCTTGTAAAAAGGAGAAACTATTAGAATGGTGCATATGAAAACTTGTAATCAAGAATCTGCCATATCTTTATTATAGGATTGAAATTTTGGGGTGCAAATTCGTCTGGTCCCACAGGCAACGAATGCCCAAACTGGGAGGCACAAGGAGGGGCTTAAAGTGGGCCTCAGGCCTTATTAACATTTTATTGTGTGAGCTGCCGCCACCTGTGTTGCCTCCACTGGCAGCTTACAGATTTGAAGATGCTGTTGTTTGTCGCTGACCTCGCCAGTAGCAGCCCGAAAGTCATTCTCAGGAACAGGGTTGGAGAAAGCAACAAATCGCATAAAGCATTGAGTCAGAGGGACATTCCTCTGGCTAAACAGGAAGGTTTTAAAAATAATTTTATATTATAAAAATCTTTTGTTGTCGGTCGCTGCTTAGGCTGCAGCGACTGTTGAAGAAGTCTGACCAAGGCAGGCCTAACATCTTCCCCGCTCATCACTTCTAAAATTTCTGTGAGGGGATCTAAAACATGCGTTGCACCCTTTATTTGCATATGCAAGGGAGCTAACGTCTGTTTTAGGTGGATGTCAGTGATGCCTGAAAAATGATCCAATGCAATTTCAGTTCGGACGTCTTTAGGCGTCCTTGGGGTGCAGGAAAGTTGTACCCGAAATTGTGCCTCACTCTGCTGTTTAACGCCGTTTAGCGCAATGAGGTCCAACTTCTGTTCAAGTGGGTTTGCAGGTGAAGTCTATTGTTTTACATTATATTCTTTTAAAGTCTGCTTTTCCCATATTTTGAATATTAGTAATCATGCTCCACATGAATAGCAAGAAACAAGAAGACAGTGACCATTGTTCATGTGAACCAGCTGGCTATATGATTATGGAAGGCATCAATGCCAATTATTCAATTCATTGTATACACGTTGCACATTTTTTCACACATTGTGGAGTAATTTTTCTCTCGTAATATTAGTTTCCATTTACCACTGGTCTGGCCAATTGCATAACTGATCTAAATCTCAGTACAAATCATCAACTGCATCCCGTCTTCCGGCTGACCTCTCTATTTTGGTGCCATCTGCAAGCTTACAATTAGTTTCAAATTCAACAAATTTATATAGTTTGGTAATAATAGGAGCCCAATCACTCCTAAGCCACTCCATTCAACAGCTGCCCAGTCTCGACATTGTGGAAAAGGACAATAACAATCAAAGTTGAAGATACTCAACTGGAAGGGGGCAAATTTCAGTGAGTTGAAAAGGGATCTGGCCCAGGTGGATTGGAAACTAAGATTGGCAGACCGAACAGTAGATGAGCAATGGGAGGCTGCCAAGACGAAGATAGTTCAAATACATTCCTATGAGAGGGAAAGAGATCCTTTGCTAGTCCTAGAGCTCCCTGGATGACTAAAGGAATTGATAATAAAATGAAACAGAAAAAAAGGCTTATGATAAATGTCAATAATTATAATAATAAGGTAGCAAATCAAGCTGAATACACAAAGTGCAGCCGAGAACTGAAAATATAACGCCACTATTTAAAAAAGAAGGTAGACAAAAAGCAGGAAACTTTAGACCAGTTAGCCTAACATCTGTGGTTGGGAAAATGTTGGAGTCCATTATTAAGAAGCAGTAGCAGGATATTTGGAAAAGCAAAATTTGGTCAGGCAGAGTCAGCATGGACTTATGAAGGGGAATTCATGTTTGACAAATTTGCTGGACTTCTTAGAGGATGTAATGTACAGGGTGGATAAAGGGGAACCAGTGAATGTGGTGTATTTGGACTTCCAGAAGGCATTTGACAAGGTGCCACATAAAAGGTTACAGCACAAGATAAAAGTTCACGGGGTTGGGGGTAATAATTTAGCATGAATAGAGGATTGGCTAACTAACAGAGAACAGAGAGTTGGGATAAATGGTTCATTCTCTCGTTGGCAACCAGTAATTAGTGGGGTGCCGCAGGGATCAGTGCTGGGAGCCCAACTATTTATAATCTATATTAATTACTTGGAAAAAGGGACTGAGTGTAACGTAGCCAAGTTTGCTGATGATACAAAGATGGGAGGAAAAGCAATGTGTGAGGAGGACACAAAAAATCTGCAAAAGGACACATACAGGCTAAGTGAGTTGGCAAAATTTTGCAGATGGAGTATAATGTTGGAAAGTGTGAGGTCATGCACTTTGGCTGAAAAAAAATTGAAGTGCAAGTTATTATTTAAATGGAGAAAAATTGCAAAGTGCCGCAGTACAGCGGGACCTAGGAGTAGTTGTGCATGAAACACAAAAGGATAGTACAGCAAGTGATCAGGAAAGCCAATGGAATCTTGACCTTTATTGCAAAGGGGATGGAGTATAAATGGAGGGAAGCCTTGCTACAGCTATACAAGGTATTGGTGAGGCCACACCTGGAATACAGTGTGCAGTTTTGGTTTCCATATTTACGAAAGGATATACTTGCTTTGGAGGCAGTTCAGAGAAGGTTCACTAGGTTGATTCCGGGGATGAGGGGGTGGATTTATGAGAAAAGATTGAGTAGGTTGGGCATCTACTCATTGGAATTCAGAAGAATGAGAAGTGATCTTATCGAAATGTATAAGATTATGAAGGGGCTTGACAAGGTGGATGCAAAGAGGATGTTTCCACTGATGGGGAGACTGGAACTAGAGGGCATGATCTGAGACTAAATGGCCGCCCATTTAAAATAGAGATGAGGATAAATTTCTTCTCTCAGAGGGTTGTAAATCTGTGGAATTCACTGCCTTAGGGAGCTGTGGTAGCTTGGACTTTGATTACATTCAAGACAGAAATAGAAAGTTTCTTAACCGATAAGGGGATAAGGGGTTCTGGGGAGCGGGCAGGGAAGTGGAGCTGAATCCATGATCAGATCAGCCATGATCTTAGTGAATGGTGGAGCAGGCTCAAGGGGCTGTATGGCCTACTCCTGTTCCTATTTCTTATGTTCTTATGAACTGAAAAAGGAAATGAGAGGCAAAACAAATTAATGAGAAAAAATTAGCGGGTAACATAAAAGGGAATCCTAAAGTCTTTTATAAACATATAAAGTGTAATATATGCAAGCACTCTAGTAATGACTCCACGAGGCAGGGTATTTTACTTGAACTGTTGTGACCTTAGTCAATTTATTGTAGCTCCCTGAGCAAGGACACAATGAGGTGAGCTCCCTTTTATACTTGGCTACCTGCAGTGTGCAGGTGACCCTTAGGTCTCCAACAATAGCACGCTCTGGTGGGACAGGTATGGTGTATATAGTGTGAAGATACATTCAGTGGTCTAATGTTACAGTACATACATTAGATATACACAACAACACTCCCTCCTAAGTCTTGTTCCACTGGCTCTGACCCTCAACTTGAGTGCCCAAAGCCTTGCACTTTATTTTTGCTTGGGAATGGCTCTCTCCCTTTAGACCCCCAAGTCCTTATTGCCACGACATTGGGAAATGATTGGAGGTTGTAGTGAGAGTTGTATGGGTTCTGGGTGTGACCCATGTGTATCCATGGCTATATATATTCATTTCCCTCGCCCCCCCCCACCGACCCCCCATGCATAGACCATATGTGTGGCTCGACATCTGCATTGGCGTACATGTGCAGAGAATGAAGAATAGGATTGGTTATCTTGCTGTTTTTGGGTTCAGCAGCAGTGGAACAAGTACATTTTACAGGTAAGGTACATACGTGGTATTACAGATTTGCCCCTGGGGTGTGGGCGCAGGTGGGTGAGGACGCTTGTTAGTGGTGGGCAGAGCCACAGGAATGTGTGGCCTTCCTGTCCTCCTTTGAGGACTGCAGGCTCTCCCTGCTGCCCTTCAGCGGTGGTGGGAGTCTGGTCATCCCAAGTCCTGTCTGAGGGCTGGAGGGTGCTGGCCTCTTGTTCCCGGTGCTGGCCCTGGTAGCCAGGGGTGTAGGGCCGATCTCGGGCAGGGTGCCAGTGGTGGTGCCTGTGCCGTCCATTGATTGCTGGCCCTGCAGTGGGTATGCTCCCACTGTATGTGTGGCCACCCTTCCTGAGGCATCACATTGGTCCCGGAGGTGCAGGCTACATGATCGCGTAGCCTGCTGGACCTGGATGCTTCCCATGGGAGGTTACCCTTGACTTTGTCGACATGCATGTAGAACCCGGCATCACATCTCATTTCATCATCATCATCATGACACATTGGCTCTGACCGCAATCAGCCGACTCGACATTGTTATTTGTCTTTATACTTTCGCATTTGTCAATTACATCACTTTCCTATGTACTATCAGCATCTCTGTGCAAGGTTACATTTATATACTTGCATTTGTTGATTACATCTTTTACATTAGTATCACCGGCATCGCTGTACAAAGAGTGGAACTGTCCCTTTAATTGTGCTGGGTTGCTGGTCTCCTTTAAGAGGGCCTTGCAATCTTTACCTCAATCCGGTTCACTGCTCAGCATCACGCGTTGGTCCCTCAACATTGCCCCTTGTGGTCTGGTCGCGGCCATCTTGATTTCAGATGCTTCACCTCATGGTGCGGGCGCCATCTTCTTTCTCGCCATGAGGTCGGCTGCGGTGATCCTTTTCTTCCCAGGTTCTGCCATGAAAGCCAGAATCTACCTTTTGCGCCGATCTTCTTCTCTCGGAGTCCTGCCACCGGAGCTTGGAAGATGAAATCTGGTCGCTTGGGTTGGATCATTTCCCCGTTGAGTTGTGCGGTCTGTGTTGTTGCCACACAGTCGAGTTGGTATGATTTTCAGGTGCTGTGATGGATCCAAATTTGGGGCCATGTCGGACATCGATCGTCGGGGCCTGGAGGCTTTCCCAGCTCCAACAGATTTGGATTTGTTTCATCCATGTTCTATCCAACAGCGTTGGACCATCGCCAGCAATGATCCACAAAGGTAGCTTGTGCATCGCGCCGCCATGGGACACCTGGATATCCACGCTGCCAACGACTGGGATGGTGTCTTTTGTGTAAGTGCACCTGGTTTGGGAGCATTTTGGGTCATTCGGCGGGATTGTCCCAGAGTTTCTCGAAGGCCGTCTGATTCATCAGCGATTGGCTTGCCCTGTGTCGACCTCCATCGAGACTGGAACACCGTTGATTTCTACTTCCATTTTCCAGGAGGAACTCTCGGTGGAGCAGGTATACACTCCATACACCTCTTCCAGGGACTGAGCCACTTCATAGATTCTCTCTTCATCTTCATCAGTGCTGGATCCCGGGTGATCGGCCAACTCTTCAGCAACTCGGTGAGTAAAGTTTCTTCTACACATTTGCTGGAGATGACCTTTAGTGTTACAGCCTTTGCAAGTATAGTCTCTGTATCGGCACTGGTGGGCCCTGTAACTTCCTCCACAGCACCAGCACGGGGCTAGCCGGCTGACCCCATGTGGTGGACTCGGGTTGCGGGACTCGAGGTCGCAGCCTTGCCTCTGAAAGGTGGCATTCGATTCAATGTACTTGTTGGGTTTGAGTCCGGAGGGCGAGTCATCATCCTCTTGGAATCGCAGGCTGAAATCATAGAAGCATAAAAAATAGTGCAGGAGTAGGCCATTCGGCCCCATCAAGCCTGCACTACCATTCAAGAAGATCATGGCTGATCATTCACCTCAGTACCCCTTTCCTGCTTTTTCTCCATACCCTTTGAGTCCTTTAGCCGTAAGGGCCATATCTAACTCCCTCTTGAATATATCCAATGAACTGACATCAACAACTCTCTGCGGTAGAGAATTCCACAGGTTAACAACTCTCTGAGTGAAGAAGTTTCTCCTCATCTCAGTCCTAAATGGCTTACCCCTTATCCTTAGATTGTGTCCCCTGGTTCTGGACTTCCCCAACATCGGGAACATTCTTCCTGCATCTAGCCTGTCCAGTTCCGTCAGAATTTTATATGTTTCTATGAATCCCCTCATCCTTCTAAACTCCAGTGAATACAGGCCCAGTCGATCCAGTCTCTCCTCATAGGTCAGTCCTGCCATCCCGGGAATCAGTCTGGTGAACCTTCGCTGCACTCCCTCAATAGCAAGAATGTCCTTCCTCAGATTAGGGGACCAAAACTGAACACAGTATTCCAGGTGAGGCCTCACCAAGGCCCTGTACAACTGCAGTAAGACCTCCCTACTCCTATACTCAAATCCCCTAGCTATGAAGGCAAACATACCATTTGCCTTCTTCACCGCCTGCTGTACCTGAATGCCAACTTTCAATGACTGATGTACCATGATACCCAGGTCTCGTTGCATCTCCCCTTTTCCTAATCTGCCACCATTCAGATAATATTCTGCTGTCTTATTTTTGCCACCAAAGTGGAAAACCTCTCATTTATCCACATTATACTGCATCTGCCATGCAATTGCCTACTCAGCTAACCTGTCCAAGTCACCATGCAGCCTCTTAGCGTCCTCCTCACAGCTCACACCACCACCCAGCTTAGTGTCATCTGCAAACTTGGAAATATTACACTCAATTCCTTCATCTAAATCATTAATGTATATTGTAAATAGCTGGGGTCCCAGCAGTGAGCCCTGCGGCACCCCACTAGTCACTGCCTGCCATTCTTAAAAGGACTCGTTTATCCCGACTCTCTGCTTCCTGTCTGCCAGCCAGTTCTCTATCCACATCAGTACATTACCCCCAATACCATGTGCTTTAATTTTGCACACCAATCTCTTGTGTGGGACCTTGTCAAAAGCCTTTTAAAAGTCCAAATACACCACATCCACTGGTTCTCCCTTGTCCACTCTACTAGTTACATCCTCAAAAAATTCTAAAAGATTTGTCAAGGATGATTTCCCCTTCATAAAGCCATGCTGACTCGGACCGATCCTGTCACTGCTTTCCAAATGTGCTGCTATTTCATCTTTAATAATTGATTCCAACATTTTCCCCACTACTGATGTCAGGTTAACCGGTCTATAATTACCCGTTTTCTCTCTCCCTCCTTTTTTTAAAAAGTGGTGTTACATTAGCTACTCTCCAGTCCATAGGAACTGATCCAGAGTTGATTGACTGTTGGAAAATGATCACCAATGTAGCCATTATTTCTAGGGCCACTTCCTTAAGTACTCTGGAATGCAGACTATCAGGCCTGGAGATTTATCGGCCTTCAATCCCATCAATTTCCCGAACACAATTTCTCGCCTAATAAGGATTTCCTTCAGTTTCTCCTTCTCACTAGACCCTCGGTCTCCTAGTATTTCCAGAAGGTTATTTGTGTCTTCCTTCGTGAAGACTGTACCAAAGTATTTGTTCAACTCGTCTGCCATATCTTTGTTTCCCATTATAAATTCACCTGTATCTGACTGCAAGGGACCTACATTTGTCTTCACTAATCATGAGTGCCTGGCTCACTTTAATTGCCTTCTGCAGGGTGACTGTAGTGTACACAGAGAGCAGCTTGTGGAGGAGGCCCTCGTGGCCGATTCCAATAAGAAAGATGTCCTTCAGTGCTTTGGTGAGGTGGTCGCCAAAATCACACGGTGCAGCCAATTGTCTCAGGTCTGCAGCATATTTTGCAATTTCTTGGCCTTTGGGCTGCCGGTGGGTGTAGAACCGGTGTCTGGCTGAGAGGATGCTCTCTTTAGGTTTGAGCTGTTCCTGTATTATTGTTACGAGCTCCGCGTACATTTTGGTTGTTGTCTTCGCTGGGGCTAGCAGGTCCCTGACGAGGCCATGAACAGTGCTCAGCCCACAAAGCTGAGCAGGATGGCTCTGTGCTAATCAGCCAGCGAGGTCGGTGTGTCTCCAGCCAGGTCGTTCGCGATGAAAAAGTGTTCGAGCCTTTCCACAAAGGAATCCCAATCTTCCCCATGAGCGAATTGTTGAAAGTTGCTTAGGTTAACCATGTTGCGAGTGGAAATTCATAATCTTGTCGCCTATTGTTATATATGCAAGCACTCTAGTAATGACTCCATAAAGGCAGAGTATTGTACTTGAACTTTGTGACCTTAGTCCATTTATTGTAACTCCCTGAGTGAGGACACAATGAGGTGAGCTCCCTTTTATGCTTGGTTACCTGCAGTGTGCAGGTGACCCTTAGGTCTCCACCAGTAGCACCCTCCGGTGGTACAGGTATGGTGTATTCAGTCTGAAGATACATTCAGTGGTCTCATTATACATACACAACATAAAGAGTAAAGGGATAGTCAATGGAAAATTGGGGCAGATTAAGAACCTAAAAGGAAATCTGCTTGTGGAGGCCCAAAAGCATGGCTGAGGCATTTAATGAGTACTTTGAGTCAGTCTTCACTAAAGAAGAGGACACTGCCAATGTTACAGTAAAGCAGGAGGTGTTGGAGTAATTGGATAGAATAAAAATAGATAAGGAGGAGGTACTAAAATGGTTGGCAGTGCTCAAAAGTAGAAAAGTCACCCAGTCCAGATGGGATGCATCCCAGAATGCTAAGGGAAGCGAGGATGGAAATAGTGGAGGTTATGGCTACTCCAGCACGATCTAAGGCAGTGGAAGCATTGCTTGAGGATGTTGATGGTGTGCTATATAATGTTTCTTGTGGCAACATGACTCCCATTGTAGGCCTGGGAGTCATGAGCCATGTCAGGAGTAGATAACCCTTGTTGCCCAGTGGCCAGCCTTTGACTTGCTGTGGTGGGCCAAATATAGGTGGCACTGATGACTGCTGCAGAATGAAGGAATTGTAGCTACTGCCAGGATAACGAGAATTCACCTGCAAGATAATCTAACTGCAGTCACACATCAGATGCACACAGAGAGTGGAATCCCTTTCAGTTAAGGAAAATATTCACATGAGGTGCACACAAGGCAATGTATATGTAGTTAATGACACCCTTCACCATGGAGCGGCCTGCAATCCGTCCAAACCCTCGGGCTTGCTCCGTCTTCCAGTCTTTGGCAAGCGGGAATGAGATGAAGCTGTCCCTCTGTTTATAGAGAACCTCAGTGACCTCCCTTATGTAGCAGTGTACTGCAAACTGCGAGATGTTGTTTATATCTCCAGCAGCAGTTAAAGACATGCCATATCTCATTAATCTTGTTGAACTTTTTAAGTAGGTCGCTAATAAGCTAGATAACAGAATATCTATTGATGTTATCCATATGGACATCCAGAAGGCATTCAATAAGGTCCCACACAAGAGATTATTAGCAAAAATAAGAGCTCACGGAAGTGGAGGTAGCCTGTTGCATGGGTTCGATATTGGTTGGGAGGTAGGATACAGATGGGGTAATAAAGGATATGTACTCTGATTGACAGGATGAGACAAGTTTTCCCCAGGGATCTGTTCTGGGGCCTCAACTTTTCACCATATTTATTAATGACTTGGATGAAGGAATAGAGAGTTGTATATGTAAGTTTGCAGATGATATTAAGTTAGTAGGGACAATAAGTAGTACAGATAGGAGCAAGAAGTTATACAGGGAAATAGAGTTGAATATGGGCAAGTATGAGGATCCAAGAAAGATAAATCAGAGTATTTTCTGAATGATGCAAAGCTAGTAGAGGAGCAAAGAGTTTTGGGAGTCCAAGTTCACAAATCATTAAAAGCTAGTAAACAGGTACAAAAAATAATCAAAAAGCTTAATATATTGTTGGTGTTTATCTCAAGGGGGCTAGAATACAAAGTGGAGGAAGTTATGCTTCAGTTGTATTCAGCATTGGTCAGACCCTATCGAGTGTACTGCATTCAATTTTGAGCACTGCACCTCAAGAAGGATACATTGGCCTTGGAGGGGGTACAGCGCAGATTCACCAGAATGATACTGGAACTTAGAAGGTTAAATTATGAGGACAAGTTGTATAAACTTGGGTTGTATTCCCTTGAGTTTAGAAGAATGAAGAATGATCTACTACTACTGCTTGCAGTTATATAGTGTCTTTAATGTAGCAAAACATTCCAAGGTGCTTAACAAGAGCATTATTAATAAAACCGTTTTTGACACCAGGCCACAGAAGAAGATATCAGGAAAGATAACCAAAAGCTTGGTCGAAGAGGTAGGTTTTAAGGAGCATCTTAAAGTAGGAGATAGAGGTGAAGATGTTTATATCTGCTTCAAGTGTTTAAAAATGTAAAAGAATTTGATAGGCTAGATATGGAGAAGCTATTTCCTCTGGTGGGAGAAATAAAGAACAAGCAGACATAATCTTAAAATTAGAGCTAGTACATTCAGGAGCAAAATCAATAAGCATTTTTTTCACAAAAATGGCAATTGAAATCTGGACTTCGCTCCCCTAAAAGAATGTTGATATTAGGACAATTTAGGCTGGATTTTCAGCTTTTTGCGATTTTGCTCGTTTCCGGGCACAAATCGCGGGGAAATCAAAATTTAGGCGCCAGGTTAGGGTTAGCGCCAGAGGGCGCAACTTTCGCCAACTGAAAGTTCACAACGAGCATTAGCGCTAACTCCAGCATTGCACCACAAAATTTGTGCGCCTGAGCCGCAAGTTCCGGCTCTAAAAAAAATCATCCATTCTATGCATGTGTAAATTTTTGTTTCTTCCCGCACTTCTGGTCTGCTGTCCAATTGCAAATGCTAATGCAGGGTGCGACCACGTGCATGCGCAGTACACATAGAAACATAGAAACATAGAAAATAGGTGCAGGAGTAGGCCATTCGGCCCTTCTAGCCTGCACCGCCATTCAATGAGTTCATGGCTGAACATTCAACTTCAGTACCCCATTCCTGCTTTCTCGCCATACCCCTTGATCCCCCTAGCAGTAAGGACCTCATCTAACTCCTTTTTGAATATATTTAGTGAATTGGCCTCAACAACTTTCTGTGGTAGAGAATTCCACAGGTTCACCACTCTCTGGGTGAAGAAGTTCTTCCGCATCTCGGTCCTAAATGGCTTACCCCTTATCCTTAGACTGTGACCCCTGGTTCTGGACTTCCCCAACATTGGGAACATTCTTCCTGCATCTAACCTGTCTAACCCCGTCAGAATTTTATATGTTTCTATGAGGTCCCCTCTCATTCTTCTGAACTCCAGTGAATACAAGCCCAGTTGATCCAGTCTTTCTTGATAGGTCAGTCCCGCCATCCCGGGAATCAGTCTGGTGAACCTTCGCTGCACTCCCTCAATAGCAAGAATGTCCTTCCTCAGGTTAGGAGACCAAAACTGTACACAATACTCCAGGTGTGGCCTCACCAATGCCCTGTACAACTGTAGCAACATTTCCCTGCCCCTGTACTCAAATCCCCTTGCTATGAAGGCCAACATGCCATTTGCTTTCTTAACCGCCTGCTGCACCTGCATGCCAACCTTCAATGACTGATGTACCATGACACCCAGGTCTCTTTGCACCTCCCCTTTTCCTAATCTGTCACCATTCAGATAATAGTCTGTCTCTCTGTTTTTACCACCAAAGTGGATAACCTCACATTTATCCACATTATACTTCATCTGCCATGCATTTGCCCACTCACCTAACCTATCCAAGTCGCTCTGCAGCCTCACAGCATCCTCCTCGCAGCTCACTCTGCCACCCAACTTAGTGTCATCCGCAAATTTGGAGATACTACATTTAATCCCCTCATCTAAATCATTAATGTACAGTGTAAACAGCTGGGGCCCCAGCACAGAACCTTGCGGTACCCCACTAGTCACTGCCTGCCATTCTGAAAAGTACGATTTTATAATTTGATTTTGATCATGGATGAGGAGGATAGCAGACAGCATGCCAGACAATTTTCTCAAGAGGCTAACAAAGCTCTTGTGGGGGCTGTGGAGAGGAGATGGCAAGAATTACACTGGAAGGGTGGATCTAGACCCCTGCCGTCTATTTTTAATAGAATATGGAGGGAAATCGCTGAGGAGGTCTCTGCCTCAAATACAATGGCCAGGAGTGGGAAGCAGTGCCGAAAAAAAAGTTAATGATCTTTTGAGCAGCGTTAGAGTGAATACAATTTTTATTGATGCACTCCTTTATTACTTAAATTATAAATCTCAGCACTCAGTAGGTTGCCTCTTAAAATACCTGACACATTGGTAGGCTTAGTTTGGCACCCTATTTGCCTTGAATGATCTATTCACATTATTAGGATTGCTTTCTGAGATCTCATAAGATGTTTCTGCACTTCGATGTTCACCTGATGAACCATGTGCAACTTCCAAAGCCATTAAACAAAGGACTCTATTATATTCAGAGAGTATGGTATAAGTGCTTTGGTGGCTATCTGTGCATGCCACAAGAGCAGATGGACCCTCTGGTAACCATTCCAATTTTCATCTTTGCAGCCAAAGAAGTCCCATAACCGCTGCGAGCAGGTGCGGACAGGTGGCAGTCCGCCTCAGACCCTGCCACTTACCGACCTCAAGGAGCGAGTGGCAGGCCTCATTGCATCTCAGGTCGGGCAACTGCCACTGTGTGCGCTGACCCCACTTGTATACTGAGGGTAAGTCCTGTACACTGCCTGGGCTGGGTTGGGGCAATGGGATGCAGTGTCTGTGGACTAGGATTGGAGCAATGTGATGCAGTGCCTGTGGACTAAAGTTTGGACAATGTGACGCAGTGTCTGTGGACTAGGGTTGGGGCAATATATTACCCCCAACTCCGTGAACCAGTGGATGTGGTGTATTTGGACTTCCAGTAGGCATTTGACAAGGTGCCACATAAAAGGTTACAGCACAAGATAAAAGTTAACGGGGTTGGGGGTAATATACTAGCATAGATATAGGATTGGCTAACTTACAGAAAACAGAGAGCTGGGATAAATGGTTCATTCTCTGGTTGGCAACCAGTAACTAGTGGGGTGCCGCAGGGATCAGTGCTGGTACCCCAACTATTTACAATCTATATTAACGACTTGCAAGAAGGGACTGAGTGTAATGTAGCCAAGTTTGCTGACGATACAAAGATGGGAGGAAAAGCAATGTGTGAGGAGGACACAAAAAATCTGCAAAAGGACATAGACAGGCTAAGTGAGTTGGCAAAAATTTGCAGATGGAGTATAATGTTGGAAAGTGTGAGGTCATGCACTTTGGCAGAAAAAAATCACAGAGCAAGTTATTATTTAAATGCAGAAAGATTGCAAAGTGCTGCACTACAGCAGGACGTGGGGATACTTGTGCATGAAACACAAAAGGATAGTATGCAGGTACAGCAAGTGATCAGGAAGGCCAATGGAATCTTGGCCTTTATTGCAAAGGGGAGGGAGTATAAAAGCAGAGAAGTCTTGCTACAGCTATACATGGTATTGGTGAGGCCACACCTGGAATACTGCATGCAGTTTTGGTTTCTATATTTACGAAAGGATATACTTGCTTTGGAAGCAGTTCAGAGAAGGTTCAACAGGTTGATTCTGGAGTGGAGTGGGTTGACTTATGAGGAAAGGTTGAGTAGGTTGGGCCTCTACTCACTGGAATTCAGAAGAATGTGAGGTGATCTAATCGAAATGTATAAGATTATGAGGGGGCTTGACAAGGTGGATGCAGAGAGGATGTTTTCACTGGTGGGAGAGACTAGGACTAGAGGGTACGATCTTAGAATAAGGGGCTGCCCATTTAGAACTGAGATGAGGAGAAATTTCTTCTCTCAGAGGATTGTAAATCTGTGGAATTCACTGCCTCAGAGAGCTGTGGAAGCTGGGACATTGAATACATTTAAGACAGAAATAGACAGTTTCTTAAACAATAAGGGGATAAGGGGTTTTGAGAAGCGGTCAGGGAAGTGGAGCTGAGTCCATGATCAGATCAGCCACGATCTTATTGAATGGCGGTGCAGGCTCGAGGAGCAGTATGGTCTACTCCTGTTCCTATTTTTTAATCTTATCTTATTTAACTTTTATCTTCTGCAGTAACCTTTTATGTCATACCTTGTCAAATGCCTTCTGGAAGTCCAAATACACCACATCCACTGATTCACCTTTATCCACCCTGTTCATTACAACCTCAAAGAATTCCAGCCAATTTGTCAAACATGACTTCCCCTTCATAAATCCATGCCAGGCCAACATGTGGAGGAGGAGGAAGAGGAATTCACAGATCAACAGATCAGCCGACTACAAGGGACGGGGCGGGGATGGGGGGGCGGTGGCGGGGGAGGGGGGGGTGCGGCAGATGCACGTTATACCTCTTTTTCTACCGGCAAACATATCGTCTGAGGATGATGTAACTTTGTCGGGCTTTGAGACCTCCAAGACTTCTGGGACTAGTGGCGTGCTGCAACGCAGTTTTGGGATCAAATCCCTTATGCCATCTCTCCGGAGGGTGAGTCGGCAGAGTCGGTCTGCTGATAGATAGGCAGACGCCGAACTGGACATGGTGGGACTGTCCAGGGAGAGCATCTAGCTCACCAGTCAGCTCCTTGATGTCCTGGATAGGATTCCCACGAACATCGAGAATCTCACTGCGACCATTACAGAGGTAGGGTTGCAGATTGTCGGTGCGAGCCGCAAAACCTGCGAGGCCATCAGTTCTGGTGGCCTCTCCAATGACACTGCAATCCCAGAGAGTGTGGCGAGAAGCCTTTCCGAATATGGTGCATCACAGGTACAAACACTGCTTCAGTTTGGGCAGGTGATGTAGTCCATAAACCTTCCGCCATACTCTCTGCGTTCCCCAGTGTGGCACTCAGAGACACACCACCTGCGACTGGCGACGCCAATGAAGAGGCTCCCCAGTCAGAAGACGGATATTCCATGCCATGAGTTGGTCCTGTGTCTCTCTAGGCAGCGTCTCCAATATCTTTCCCCGTAAAACAGCAGCACACTGGCAACATTGCTGCATGCCATCATGGTGCCACTTTGGGTACGAGCAGCAGGCAAAGGAGTGAGATAAGGGTAAGGGGAGGGGGAAAGCCAGTGGGGCAGGGGTTGCTATATTATGTTCTGCATTCTGTTGGTTATAATGCTGTTGTTGTATCACACTGCTGGATGCAGATAATTTATGTTATTTTATTAAAGTTTCAAAGTTTGCAAATTATGTCAACAAAGATATAAAAGTTTACAATGTTTGATAAATTATTTTGTTCACCTTAACCATTCCTGTGTAGTGTCTCATTTGCAGAATAAGAGCGGAAATAATCAATATGGTGGGATAGAGTGGCCAGACAACGGTCAAACGTACTATTCACTCTTCAAGCAAAGCGTTGAATTATGAGCAACTGATGTAAGGCGTTTGCAGAAGTAAATTCCCAGGATGCCTCCTCTGTGGTTGAGATAGGGGTGGTGGTGGCATGGGTTCCTCGCCAGGCTCCTCTTCCTCGTCTTGCTTCTTCTCTTCCTCCTCCTCCCCTCGCTCCTCTCTTCTGACGTGGTCCTGCAATCCCCATTGGCAAATCCTGTCCCCTCATGATGGCTAAGTTGTGTAACATGCAGCACACTGCAATGAACTCTGAGACCTACTGAGGGGAGTATTGTAGGGAGCCTCCAGAGTGGTCCAGGTATCGGAAGCGCTGCTTGAGCACTTCAATTGTCTGTTCAGTGAGGTTGCGTGTGGCTGCGTGGCTCTCATTATAGAGATGCTCGGCTTCTGTCTGAGGGTTCTGGAGCGGGGTCATGAGCCAGTAACCTTTGTCATCCAGCATCCAGCTCTGGCTTTGTGGTTGATGCTGGAACATGCTTGAGACAGAGCTCTCATGCAAGATGAAAGCATCATGGATGCTCTCTGGATATTGGCCATTGACTGTCATGATGCGCTGAGCATGGTCGCAGACGATCTGTAGGTTCATGGAGTGGAATCCGTTTTGGTATCGGTTAACCTCTGGATTCTGTAAAAGTAGTCGCAAGGCGTTGTGCGTACAGTCGAGGGCACCTTGAACCTTGCGGAAGCCAAAAAATCATCAAAAACCTACAGGCCTCTCATTATGGGTCTCCTTGGTCATTGGGAAGTTCATGAAGTCCATCCTGCGTGCCTACAGTGCAGTAGTCACCTGGCGAATCCAGCAATGTGTAGCGTCTGCGAGATGGAGCATATGTCCCCCGCTGATGCCTGAAAGGAGCCGGAGGCATAGAAGGCAAGTGCCGCAGTCACCTTCACCTCGATGGGCAGTGCAGTCCTGTTACTGCTGGTCAGCTATCGTTCTGCCTGTATGAGCTGGCATATCTCTGTCAGCACTTATTTTCGAAAGCGCAGCCTTCTAACGCTCAGTGCCTTGGAGAGCTGCAGGTATGGGCGATGTTCCCTGTAAAGTCATTGGGGGTAAGGCCTCCTCCCCATATGTCTGTGACCTCTTCGATTATGTTGAAAATGATCAATAAGCCTTCTTCCTGCTCCACACCGTGTTAATATAGTAGCCAGGATTAATGGCTGATAGTATGGCCCTCATCTTTTAAAATGTCCTTAAATGTTCTTTAAAACGCACTATAAGCTCACATAAACTTCACAATGAAAAGTATGCAGTGTTCTTCTCCCAATACTAATCACTGAGAACCCTGACTTTCTCCTCGTTTCCAAGATGGCGTCGTTAGCGCCTGGTGCGTCCGGGGTGTGACTGCTTTTTGCTGGCGGGTTTCTGGGTGGACGCTAAATCGGACGAAATGCTCGAAAGTTCTGCCCAGGGCGCTCACGCAGCGATGCACGATGATTTACGTCATCCAAGCGGTGAAAACAGCGGGCGTGCATTAACTTTTAGCACCGCTGCAAAACCATTATCAAAAGTTCCGCCTGGGCACAAAATCACGTGCGCCTTGTTGCATGCCAAAAAAATTGTTTTTGCGCCCTGCCCAGGCATTAAACGGGCCGCAAATGAGCCGAAAATGCAGTCCTTTGAGTTTTCAAAACTGAGATAGATAGATTTTTGTTAGTTAAAGTAAATCGGATTGAGGTACAGATCAGTCATGATCTAATCGAATGGCAGAACTCCTGATCCTATGTTCCATTTCTACCATTGAGCCACGACTAATCATTTTCAGCTTCACACTGATGCTGGCCTTAAGAGATATTGGTAAAGCAGGAAAGTATAAATCACTAAAGATTTGACTAAATTTAATATATTTCTTGACGTTCACTATTAAAAAAAAACACTGAACAGATGAAGAGCAATGAGTTGCTGTCCCATAGTATATGCAGTGAAGAAGGATTTTAGAATCCCTCTGGGTTAGCAAATATGGTCAAGCTTTGTCTGCCTAGTAACAATAAGGAAAGGGGTACTGAGGTAAATGATCAGCCATGATCTTATTGAATGGTGGTGCAGGCTTGAAAGGCCGAATGGCCTACTCCTGCACCTATTTTCTATGTTTCTATATACTCTTCCTTAACTCGATTCAGAATTTTAATCTTTAGGTTATAATTCCATTCTCTGTCTCCCTCACATCCCTAATATGTACTACTGTTTTTCATTTCATCATCTTAGGCAGTCCCTCGGAATCGAGGAAGACTTGCTTCCACTCCTGAAGTGAGTTCTTTGGTGGCTGAACAGTCTAATACGAGAGCCACAGACTCTGTCACAGGTGGGACAGATAGTCATTGAGGGAAGAGGTGGGTGGGACTGGTTTGCTGCACGCTCCCTCCGCTGTCCATGCTTGATTTCTGCATGCTCTCAGCATTGAGACTCAAGGTGCTCAGTGCCCTCTCGGATGCATTTCCTTCACTTAGGGCGGACATGGGCCACCCAGGCATCAGTGGGGTTGTCACACTTTATCAGGGAGGCCCTGAGGGCATCCCTGTAGCATTTCCGCTGCCCACCCCTGGCTCGTCTGCTGTGAAGGAGCTCCGAGTAGAGTACCTGCTTTGGGTGTTTCGTGTCTGGCATGCGGACTATGTGGCCTGCCGAGCGGAGCTGATCGAGTGTGGTCAGTGCTTCAATGCTGGGGATGATAACCTGAATGAGGACGCTGATGTTGGTGCACCTGTCCTCCCAGGGGATTTGTAGGATCTTGTGGAGACATCGTTGGTGATATTTCTCCAGCTACTTGAGGTGTCTACTGTACATGGTCCATGTCTCTGAGCCATACAGGAGGGCAGGTATTACTACAGCCCTGTAGACCATGAGTTTGGTGGCAGTTTTGAGGGCCTGGCCTTCAAACACACTTTTCCTCAGGCGGCCAAAGGCTGCACTGGCTCGCTGGAGGCGGTGTTGGATCTCGTTGTCTTTTATTGTACTTCATTTATATCTATATTGGTAGTGTATTTGTTACATATCTGTTAATTATTTTAACATGTCCTTGTTCTTCTGCGGTCTTCTGCATTCTCCCTCACTATTTGTTAGGACTCCCTAATTTACTGTCTTCATCGTTGTTAATCACTCCATAATTATGCCAACGTTATTTATGTGTTTGGAGAATCCCTGCATAAAAGCCTAGTGCACATCACTTAACATCTTGCCAATTTGTTAAAGGTGTTTACTCTTACCATCTGTTCGTCAACCCTACATCCGTCCCACTGCTCATGCTGCCAAATTAACTTTAATGCCATGGGCCTTAATCTTCACATGTATCTTGTGTGCTACTTTATCAAACATTTTTTGAACAAATACCAGCACATCCACTGTGTTCCCTTTGTCTATACCATGATTTTTGTAAAACAGTGCAGCTTTACTCTCCCCCACTCTTCCTATTAACTACAAAGTGGAACGTGGTTTTAAATTTGGAAAATTCGTACAATTGTGTACTGTAAAATATGTTGCTTTAATAATGTTGCAAACGGAACAAAAAACGCTGTGCGGCGCTGAATACCGCGTTAACACGACGTTTTAATCTAATGATTCCTCGTCTAACGTATTTAAATACTGATTCAGCTTTAAGACTTTTCAGAACAGCTAAGTGGCTTGCGCGTCCATTACATTTCAATTTCTCCATTAACGTAAAAATGTACGAACACCCTGAGCGTTCTGTGGAGCTGGATACATAACAGTGTGAGTTGATTAGATGTCACTGAAATTGATATATATTTTGTGTTCATCGTTTCTGAACCAGCTGCTTGTGATAAAGTCTTGGATGACAGCCAGTGTGCCAGTCAATAATGACTAATTAACATGCAGTTGAGCTTTATATATTAAATAACCAGCACTTTCTATCAAATTTAATTTTGTGGTGATCTATTAAGGTTTGTTTTCTCTTTAAGCAATCTAGTTTAGATTCGGCTGAATTAGCATCCCTTACCTTGATTGATTCTGCCCAACGAAAAAGATGTGTACAGCAACTGTAACAAAAGAAAAAAAGATAGGTGAACTTTCCGTATATCATTACTGAGAGTGAAAGGCGGTCTTTCGAAATACCGTATACAAAATCATTTCATTTTATGCAAGTCAGTCTCAAAATAATAATGGTTTGTTACATTCCAGTATAAAATTACAAATAAAAAACAATAACGTTCCAACATGTTAAAGACGGTGGGATGTCTGAATAACTAATCCACAATATCATAAATATAATTCAGAGAGTTACTATACTATTATTAATACCCTAATTACCGTGAAGAAAATCAATAACGAAGAGACTCGATGGTTGGACGCTAGAAAGCGTCCGAGGGTCTGTGGGACAACCTATATACACGGAATTTTTGCCCGCGCAGCAAGTCCAGTCCCTATTTGGTATTTCAAAAGCCTGATGAGCAGATTTGCTTATTGCGTTAACTCTCGTGTTCTCACATCAGGACAAAATTAGAGAAGCAATGTCAGTAGTTTTGAGTGGAATTCTTGAGCCACTAATCCAGTCCTTATCAAATGTCTCCATTACTGACCACGTAAAGCTAACGTGGCAATTTTTATCAAGCGCAAAATCGTTGACGGATTGAACCTTTAATTTAGGGTCAGCAAATAGCACAAATAAATTTCAGTAAATTCACTCCCCCAAAAAATAATTCATAGTATCGAAGTTCAATATTTTTTTAATTGCTACCCTAGATTTGTAAACGAAGCCTTTCACTGATTTACATCAATATCTGGCATAACATTTACCTGGGGTTTATTTTATAAATGGAAATACAAAAAATGTTTCCCCGCCGCCTGAAATTTCGCATGGACTAAATGCAGAAAACATGCTAATTATTGCGCTGCGGCAAAACGTATCAGTTGTGGCAGGATTCCAACGATTTTTGCATCTTGTTTTTCCAAATTGTTAGAAAATTGTA
This sequence comes from Pristiophorus japonicus, assembly GCF_044704955.1. NCBI lineage: Eukaryota > Metazoa > Chordata > Chondrichthyes > Pristiophoridae > Pristiophorus > Pristiophorus japonicus. The sequence continues at coordinate 88,042,976 of NC_091992.1, forward strand.
AGCAAATTAAATGGCAAAGCGGTTGGGAAATGGAACTTTCGTTTGCTTTGGAATTAAGTTTATATTGCAAATTCAACTGTCTCGCGATACATGAATGGAAAGATCTAGAGATCATTAATTAATATATTTATGATTATGCAGATACATTGTTATCACATCGTCTGATCATCTCCATTCATAAATTAGTGGATACTTGTGAAGTACAGTATTCATAACTAGACGAAGTTGTTTCTGTGAGTGTATGCGTGAGGGGGGCAAAGGGGGAAAGCGGGTGCAGGCTACATAAGGCAATGTTTGTATAAGTCAAGCCGTTTAAAATGGAAAATGGCATAAACACAGAGCTTATATTAAAATAAAAAAGTAGACAGTTATTAATCTAAAAATGAGAGAAAAATGTATTGATTCTCCACCTACCGATTTCAATTATGAAAAGGAAGATGTATATTAAACCCAATTTATGTTAGCACCTTTGGTTATTCACGTGAATGGACAGTGTTGAAGTTATAAGATGTAGGAACCTGTTCAAGAAACAGCTCAGCCAGCACCTGCCTTAAAATCAAATTCCGATCTATTTCCATAACATAAAATTGGTATGTCCAGATGGGCATGAGTGGAATTCTGCCGTCTCCCATGGTTACATATTCCCCCAACTGTGGCATTAGAGAAAGAAACTTGCATTTATATAGCGCCTTTCACAACCACCGGACGTCCCAAAGCACTTTACAGCCAATTAAGTATTTCTTGAAGTGTAGTCACTGCTGTAATGTAGGAAAAGCAATCTCCATTTGCGCACAGCAAGCTCCCACAAACAGCAATGTGATAATGACCAGATAACCTGTTTAGTGATGTTGATTGAGGGATAAATATTGGCTAGGATACTGAGGATAACTCTCCTGTTTTTCTTCGAAATAGTGCCATGCTCGGTTTACTGTCTCATCCCAAAGCCAGCTCCTCCAACAGTGCAGCACTCCCTCAGTACTGCACTGGAGTGTCAGCCTGGATTTTTGTGCTCAAGTTATTGGTGTGGGACTGAAACACACAACCTTTTTGACTCAGAGGAAAGGGTGCTACCCACTGAGTCTCAGCTGACACTAAATGGCAGTTAAAGGGCCCTGGCCTGAGGATTGCATAACATGCAGACCCCCATGTTCCTATAACTTTGGGCATATTCTCCCATCATGATTTAAATTTTCATGTTAGGAGAGAGCACATAGTAGTATGGGCTCTCTTCTAACATTAAACTCAGATTTCTTGGTCCTCCATTATCAATTTTACACTGACCAGTAGTTTGCCAGTATTGACCTGACTCTGAGTTAGACTGCCACTTCATCATCAATATGCTGCTGAAATGACTTTGAATTGATGTGAACATGATATGGTAACAATACAGTGACAATGATTGCTGATGCCCATCTAAACAGAATGGTTACTGTCAGATGCAAGGTGTCCATGGAATTGCACACTAGTATCAATCGATATTTTCAAGAAAGGAAGTATGGGAAAAATCAGAGCTAAAATTCGAGAAGAAAAATGTAATTTTATAAAATTTAACGAATTCCATCCTAATATGTACCTAGTTCCAAAAATAAAGAAACATCCATGCTTTAAAATGGGATATGAAGACATCAATAACTCTTGGACTAAACCTCTGCATTCAACACCAAAAAACTGAATTACAGAAAAAATGTATCACTAAAACAACTTATTGGGTAATAGGAAAAGAAAACCGAGCAGTGTGAGTCAACCTATGTGTTCCTGTGAGTGTGCTAACAGTAACAGGAGAAAAATATCATTCTCATTTAACAAATTATGAATGTTAAGAGCAAATTAAATCTTCAGTTTACTCAAACCCACATTTTTATAAAAACTAGCCCATGCTGGAAACTACATGCCAATATGTTTTGTTTTTCCACCTCCAGTTGCCCCAGACTGCATTTGGCCTAAGTGGGTGGTGGGCATCTAGATAATCTGTTTACAACAAAATGCAACACTATTCATGATGCTGCTGCTAGAAGATACATTAAATCTGGTTAGATTAACAATGGCATAATGACATAGCTGGGATCAGAAATTCATCTGATGGATAAGTGACAATTTATCATTTTATTGCACAATGTCTTGAAGAAGGGACATAAATACTTTGCATGTGTTACTCAAATTTAAATATTATGTTACATAGTTACTGGATACATTAGCTCAGAGGAGTGTTACATTTCAGTCCAAAATGTAAACACGAGCAGCTAGTCTTAATAGCAGCCCTAATATTTTGGAGGGCAATCCACATTTTGGAGGGCAATCGTTCAAGGAATATTTGTAGATTATAAAGTTGTGGTTATTCATGAAGCAATTTTTAAAATACTTTTATAAAACTGTAGGTCCATTTAAAATGCTTTTATTTAAATCTCTGTTCAAGGCATTTTTAAACTAGCAATCAAACATCTTTTTACCTTCATTTTTTAAACAAAACATCCTTCATTCTTAGATCTCTCTTCACCATGCACCATTTTGTAATCAAAAGGATACATGCAAGGTGAGCCACAGGGATAACTGTCATCAATGTTATGCTGATAAATCTGGGTATCACTGACAAATGCTTTGTGCGGCTACATTTGTCAATTATCTTGTTTTGGTAGAAATGGGTAGCCAGGTTTTGCTGAATAGTTGCATTGAAAATGGTTGACTTAAATTTAATTGGTAACTTGTGTGAAATAGAACACCAAAGTGAGGTAATCAGAATATTTTGGAAGTATCAGAATTGGCAGATAATGCAGATATGGTCAGCAGCTAGAAAAAAATAACAAATTATACCTTTCACAGACTAAATGAGCTGACTAATGAAATGTACTTATTTAACTTTTCAAACTTCAGCTCAGAAAGTACTTGACATTTCATACTACTGTTTTAACAATATGCACACTAGTGTACAGCCTTTGTTTCTTTCTCCAAAATGTAATCTTATATGATTCATAGGGGCTGAAATTGCCCCTCGCCCCGATTGGGGGCGGTAACCTTCCGGGACTGGGACATTTATCGCTCGGGCCGGAGGTCCTGCCCCCGACTTGGAATTGGGACATACAACCCTCAAAGGAAGGCGCTGTGCTTCTTTGAGGGGTGCTCCCGGGGCGGGAGCGTGGCTCTGACTCCAGCGCTAAGCGGCGCAGGCCAGGGCTACGCAGATGTTCCTCGTAACACTGATGGGCTACAATGCCACTCCCCTTCAACTAAAGGCGAGGCCGCTGAACACTCTGCATGGCCCTTTGGTGGCCCCGGTCGACGCTAGGGTCAGTACTGTCGGGCAGGCCCATGAGTCGCCTGGGGCGCTAAAGACCTCCCCTTTAAAAGGCGCCCCAGCAGTGGATGTCCACCATCTTCGTGACCCACAAAACTGGCATTGATATCCACCCACACCAGCCTCAAACAGCACTTCAGGGGCCTCAGCACATAAGTGGACATATTACAGTACAGTTCTGCCTGAGTCTCCACGATCATCATTGTTTGCTACATAACTTTGATCTGACCATAGAGGAGGAGATTTTCAATCTGCATTCACAGTCAAAGCAAAATGCAAACATAGACCAAGAGGAAGTTTTTGAGGGCTGGCAGCAACACTGCAAATGTGCAAGATTTACATATATGGGAGAAATTTTAACTTCAAAGAGTGAGTGGGTTTGGGAGCAGGTAGGTGGTAAAATATGCTTGAAATTGACAGCACATTGGAAATTTGGATCCAACCCGCTGACTCAGATTTCGTTGGAGGACATTCGGCAGCATGCGATGAACTCCTCAGGAGAGGAAGGATACCAATTGAAATCAATTAAGAGGTAGTTAAGAATTTTTTTAACAGAGCTTTTCAACTTTCACTGTAAGTCCACGGGTTTCTCAGGTTTCCTGGACCTCGCCAGTGAAAGCAGTATGGCGGCATTGAGGGAACTGAACAAATGACAGTTAACAAATTGCATAAGTACCAAGACCTCACACATTTTTCCTTACCTAAGTGAAAGGCTTTTGCTCACAGCACTTGTTTTGAGAATTTGCTTTCAGTACTTTGCGGCTGTTTTCTACAACTTTAGAGGAGGTGTCTAGAAATTTGGAGGTGATTTCCTCCCACATTGCAGGTTTGTGCACCTGGTCTCTTTACATCTGTCATATGCTGGAGTTCTTCGAGGATGTAGCGAACAGGGTGGATAAAGGGGAACCAGTGGATGTGGTGTATTTGGACTTCCAGAAGGCATTTGAAAAGGTGCCACGTAAAAGGTTACTGCACAAGATAAAAGTTCACGGGGTTGGGGGTAATATATTAGCATGGATAGAGGATTGGCTAACAGAGAACAGAGAGTTGGGATAAATAGTTCATTCTCTAGTTGGCAACCAGTAACAAGTGGGGTGCTGCAGGGATCAGTGCTGGGACCCCAACTATTTACAATCTATATTAATGACTTGGAAGAAGGTACTGAGTAGCTAAATTTGCTGATGATACAAAGATGGGAGGAAAAGCAATGTGTGAGGAGGTCACAAAAAATCTGCAAAAGGACATAGACAGACGAAGTGAGTTGGAAAAAAATTGGCAGATGGAGTATAATGTTGGAAAGTGTGAGGTCATGCAGTTTGGCAGAAATAAAATCAAAGAGCAAGTTATTATTTAAATGGACAGAGATTGCAAAGTGCCGCAGTACAGCGGGACCTGGGGGTAATTGTGCATGAAACGCAAAAGGATAGTATGCAGGTACAGCAAGTGATCAGGAAGGCCAATGGTATCTTGGCCTCTATTGCAAAGGGGATGGAGTATAAAAGGATGGAAATGTTGCTACAGCTATATAAGATATTGGTGAGGCCACACCTGGAATACTGCGTGCAGTTTTTGATTCCATATTTACGAAAGGAAATACTTGCTTTGGAAGCAGTTCAGAGAAGGTTCATTAGGTTGATTCCGGGGATGAGGGGTTGACTTATGAGGCAAGATTGAGTAGGTTGGGCCTCTACTCATTGGAATTCAGAAGAATGAGAGGTGATCTTATCGAAACATATAAGATTATGAGGGGGCTTGACAAAGTGGATGCAGAGAGGATGTTTCCACTGATGGGGGAGACTAGAACTAGAGGGCATGATCTTAGAATAAGGGGCCACCCATTTAAAACAGAGATGAGGAGAAATTTCTTCTCTCAGAGGGTTGTAAATCTGTGGAATTCACTGCTTCAGAGAGCTGTGGAAGCTGGAACATTGAATAAATTTAAGACCGAAATAGACAGTTTCTTAAACGATAAGGGGATAAGGAGTAATGGGGAGTGAGTGGGGAAGTGGAGCTGAGTCATGATCAGATCAGCCATGATCTTATTGAATGGCGGAGCAGGCTCGAGGGGTCGTATGTCCTACTCCTGTTCCTATTTCTTATTTTCTTATATATCAGATCAGCATGAGTGCCGCTTATGCTATTTCACCTTGGACCAGATGAGAACCAAGATGAGCACCTGCATTAACAGCACCAGCAGCAGGAGGAGGACAAGCAGCAGCAACAGTACCAGCAGCATCAGCAGGAGCAGGAGCAGTAGCAACATTCTCCTCACAGATTTGCTGCTCCCCAGAAAAGAGGGGATGAGGACATAGGTGCAACTTGCAGGTGATACCCGCAACATTGAGTACACAGGCAGAGGATCAGCTTCATTGACATATGCGAACACCAGTGCATTCGAAGGCTCAGGGTAGCGCGTCAGGTTGTGGCAGATATTTGCACCCTGCTGGAACAAGCCCTGCTGCCAATTGGACCTGGTGGCCACGCTTTACCAGTGGCTGTCAAAGTGACCACCGCCCTCAACTCTTCACCTTAGGGACTGTCCAGGAATCTGTAGGAGATATTTTCAGGATTTTGCAGTCGGCCACCAACAAATGCTTTACACTGGTGACTGATGCCATGTTTACAGGCAATTATGTACACTTTGTCACTGATGAAGCCAGTCAGAATGAGCGTGCGCTTGGGTTTCGGCTCTATCTGGCTTCCCACTGGTGCACAGCATCGTTGATTGTACACATGTGACAATCAAGGCACTTCCAGATCATCCAGGAGTGTTCGAGAACCATAAGGACTTCCGCTTTATCAATGTGCAGCTGATCCATAACTATAAAAGATCATTATGCAGGTGTGCAAAAGATTCCCATGGAGTTGCCATGATGCATTTGACCTGCACCAGTCCACACTCCCTGATCTCTTCACACCTCAGAACAGACTTACCGACAGGTTGCTTATAGAAAAGGGCTATCCACTCAAGTTGTGCCTCATGACACCCGTGAGGAGCCCAAACAATGAATCCCAAGAGCGCTAGAATCAAAGCCATATGATGATGAGATGAGATATGTCATTGAGCAAACAATCGGAATGTGAAGATGAGCTTCAATGCCTTGACAGATCTGGCAGCACCCTTCAATTCGCACCAACCAGTGCCTCCAGAATGATCGTTGTTTACACAATAGAGCGCAGCAGCGAGGATTGGAGTTGCAGGAGGAGCAAGGCGCAGAGCAGGAAAATGATGATGAGGAGGAGGAAGAACGTCTTGAGGCCATGGCACCATTAGCAACGCACATTGCTACTTGGGATGTCTGGGGTGGACTCATCCAGGCAAGATTTAGTTACGTTGCATCAATACCCAACTGTCAGCCACATACTAAGCCTACGTGCACATTACATAGAAACATAGAAAATAGGTGCAGGAGTAGGCCATTCGGCCCTTCGAGCCTGCACCGCCATTCAATGAGTTCATGGCTGAACATTCAACTTCAGTACCCCATTCCTGCATTCTCTCCATACCCCTTGATCCCTTTAGCCATAAGGGCCATATCTAACTCCCTCTTAAATATATCCAATGAACTGGCATCAACACTCTCTGCGGTAGGGAATTCCACAGGTTAACAACTCTCTGAGTGAAGAAGTTTCTCCTCATCTCAATCCTAAATGGCTTACCCCTTATCCTTAGACTATGACCTGGTTCTGGACTACCGCAACATTGGGAACATTCTTCCTGCATCTAAGCTGTCCAGTTCCATCAGAATTTTATATGTTTCTATGAGATCCTCTCATCCTTCTAAACTGCAGTGAATACAGGCGCAGTCGATCCAGTCACTCCTCATATGTCAGTCCTGCCATCCCGGGAATCAGTCTGGTGAACCTTCGCTGCACTTCCTCAATAGCAAGAATGTCCTTCCTCAGATTAGGAGACCAAAACTGAACACAATATTCCAGGTGAGGCCTCACTAAGGTCCTGTACAATTGCAGTAAGACCTCCCTGCTCCTATACTCGAATCTCCTAGCTATGAAGGCCAACATACCATTTGCCTTCTTCACCGCCTGCTGTACCTCCATGTCAACTTTCAATGATTGATGTATCATGACACCCAGGTCTTGTTGCACCTCCCCTTTTCCTAATCTGCCGCCATTCAGATAATATTCTGCCTTCGTGTTTTTGCCACCAAAGTGGATAACCTCACATTTATCCACATTATACCGCACCTGCCACTCATTTGCCCACTCACCTAACCTGTCCAAGACACCCTGCAACCTTTTAGCGTCCTCCTCACAGCTCACACCGCCATCTAGCTTAGTGTCATCTGCAAACTTGGAGATATTACACTCAATTCCCTGATCCAAATTATTAATGTATATTGTAAATAGCTGGGCTCCCAGCACTGAGCCCTGCGGCACCCTACTAGGCACTGCCTGCCATTCTGAAAAGGACCCGTTTATCCCAACTCTCTGCTTCCTGTCTGCCAACCAGTTCTCTATCCACATCAGTACATTACCCCAATACCATGTGCTTTAATTTTTCACATCAATCTCTTGTGTGAGACCTTGTCAAAAGCCTTTTGAAAGTCCAAATACACCACCTCCACTGGTTCTCCATTGTCCACTCTACCAGTTACATCCTCAAAAAATTCTGGAAGATTTGTCAAGCAGGATTTCCCTTTCATATATCCATGCTGACTTGGACAAATCCCATCACTGCATTCTAAATGTGCTGCTATTTCATCTTTAATAATTGATTGCAACATTTTCCCCACTATTGATGTCAGGTTAACTGGTCTATAATTACCCGTTTTCTCTCACCCTCCTTTTTTAAAAAGTGGTGTTACCTTAGCTACCCTCCAGTCCATAGGAATTGATCCAGAGTTGATAGACTGTTGGAAAATGATCACCAATTCATCCACTATTTCTTGGGCTACTTCCTTGAGTACTCTGGGATGCAGACTTTCAGGCCCCGGGAATTTATCGGCCTTCAATCCCATCAATTACCCTAACACAATTTCCCGCCTAATAAGGATTTCCTTCAGTTCCTACTTCTCACTAGACCCTCGGTTCCCTAATATTTCCGGAAGGTTATTTGTGTCTTCCTGCGTGAAGACAGAACCAAAGTATTTGTTTAACTGGTCTGCCATTTCTTTGTTCCCCATTATAAATTCACCTGAATCTGACTGCAAGGGACCTACGTTTATTTTTACTAATCTTTTTCTCTTCACATATCTATAGAAGTTTTTGCAGTCAGTTTTTATGCTCTCAGCAAGCTTCCTCTCATACTCTATTTTCCCCCTCCTAATTAAACCCTTTGTCCTCCTCTGCTATATTATAAAATTCTCCCAGTCCTCAGGTTTTTCTGGCCAATTTATATGCCTCTTCCTTGGATTTAATACTAGCCTTAATTTCTCTTGTTAGCCACGGTTGAGACACCTTTCCCGTTTTATTTTTACTTCAGACAGGGATGTACAATTGTTGAAGTTCATCCATGGGATCTTTAAATGTTTGCCATTGCCTCTCCACTGTCAAACCTTTAAGTATCACTCGCCAGTCTATTCTAGTCAATTCACGTCATACCATCGAAGTTACCTTTCCTTAAGTTCAGGATCCTAGTCCCTGAATTAACTGTGTCACTCTCCATCTTAATAAAGAATTCTACCATGTTATGGTCACTCTTCCCCAAGTGGCCTCAGACAACAAGATTGCTAATTAGTCCTTTCTCATTACACATCACCCAGTCTTGGATGGCCAGCCTTCTAGTTGGTTCCTCGACATATTGGTCCAGGAAATCCTCCTCCACCGCATTGCTACCAATTTGGTTAGTCCAATCAATATGTAGATTAAAGTCGCCCATGATAACTGCTGTACCTTTATTGCACGCATCCCTAATTTCTTGTTTGATGCTGTCCCCAACCTCACTACTACTGTTTCGTGGTCTGTACACAACTCCCACTATCGTTTTCTGCCCTTTGGTATTCTGTAGCTCCACCCATACTGATTCCACATCATCCAAGCTAATGTCCTTCTTTACTATTGCATTAATTTCCTCTTTAATCAGCATTACCACACCACCTCCATTTCTTTTCTGTCTATCCTTCCTAAATGTTGAATACCCCTGGATGTTGAGTTTCCAACCTTGGTCACCCTGGAGCCATGGCTCCGTGATGCCAATTACATCATATCCGTTAACTGCTATCTGCGCAGTTAATTCGTCCACCTTATTCCGAATACTCCTTGCATTGAGGCACAGAGCCTTCAGGCTTGTCTTCTTAACGAACTTTGCCCCTTTCGAATTTTGCTGTAATGTGGCCCTTTTTGCTTTTTGCCTTGGGTTTCTCTGCCCTCCATTTTTACTTTTCTTCTTTCTATCTTTTGGTTCTGCCCCCATTCTACTTTCCTCTGTCTCCCTGCATAGGTTCCTATCCCCCTGCCATATTAGTTTAACTCCTCCCCAACAGCACTAGCAAACATTCCCCCTAGGACATTGGTTCCGGTCCTGCCCAGGTGCAAACCATCCAGTTTGTACTGGTCCCACCTCCCCCAGAACCGGTTCCAATGTCCCAGGAATTTGAATTCCTCCCTTCTGCACCACTCCGCAAGCCACGTATTCATCTGAGCTATCCTGCGATTCCTACTCTGACTCGCACATGGCTGGTAGCAATCCTGAGATTACTACTTTTGAGGTCCTACTTTTCAATTTAGCTCCTAACTCCCTAAATTTGTCTTGTAGGACCTCATCCCATTTTTTACCTATATCGTTGGTACCTATATGCACGACAACTGGCTGTTTACCGTCCCCCTTCAAAATGTCCTGCACCCGCTCCAAGACATCCTTGACCCTTGCACCAGGGAGGCAACATACCATCCTGGAGTCTCAGTTGTGGCCACAGAATCGTCTATCTATTCTCCTTACAATAGAATCCCCTACCACTATAGCTCTCCCACTCTTTTTCCTGCCCTCCTGTGCAGCAGAGCCACCCACGGTGCCATGAACTTGGCTGCTGCTGTTCTCCCCTGATGAGTTATCCACCTCAACAGTACCCAAAGAGGTGTATCTGTTTTGCAGGGGGATGACCGCAGGGGACCCCTGCACCACCTTCCTTCCATTGCTTTTCCTGTTTGTCAGCCATCCCCTCTCTGGCTGTATACCCTTTACCTGTGGTGTGGCCAACTCACTAAACGTGCCATTCACGACATCCTCAGCATTGCGGATGCTGCAGAGTAAATCCACCCACAGCTCCAGTGCCGCAATGCGGTCTGTCAGGTGCTGCAGGCGGATGCACTTCCTGCACATGGAGTCATCAGGGACACTGGAAGCATCCCTGACTTCCCACATAGCACAGGAGGAATATAACATGTGTCCGAGCTCTCCTGCCATGACTTAACCCTTAGATTAATTTAATTTGGCAACAACAATGCTAAAAGGTTACTTACTGATAAAGAAAAGAAAAAGAACAACCACTCACGAATCACCAGACATTCTGAGAAACTTGTGTACTTGCCTCTCCCTTCTTGCCATCCTCCCTCCACTGGACCAGCAGCACTTTACTCCTGCCTGTCCATGGGAGAGCAGCTTGGATGAGATCAATGATGCATTGGAAGATGTCTGGTCTATCTGCCAGCTGTGAAGCTGGTAGAAATATTGGTGGCCAGATTATCTTCTATGTACGTCCTGGTACAACTTCCGCAGAGGCAACCAAATGCTGAATGGAACGTTGCATGGTGAAAAAAAACAGCAATATCTCTACAAATGGTTGAGATGGACTCCCCCATCCTGTGTACCATTTTGGAAAGCGTGCACAGGCACTTCTGAGCCACCAGCATTCTCCTTTTCATTGATGTCCTCCCCGGGCTCTGCCTCACTGTTCTGCTGAGCAGAACTTCAAAAGGATGGCACCCTCTGATGCCTACTCTCCTCTGATGCTGTACTCTCTGCTTATGCTCACTTGTACTTTGACAATTACCAGGTGACATTCCATCTAGGTCAGCATTTATTGCTGATCCATATATTCCAATGAGAAGGTGGTGGTGAGCCGTCTTCTTGAACTGCTGCAGTCTGTGTGGTGAAGGTACTTCCATAGTGCTGCTAGGGAAACCTGCTGTTTTTGTCCTTTTAGGTGTAGTAAGTGCTGTCAAAGAAGCTTTGGCGAGTACCGGTAGTGGAGGGAGCGTATGTTTAACGGAGTGACTGCTGCCAATGACCAAATTTTAACGAGCTTGCTCCAGTGATGAACAGGAAACGCACATGCGCAGAATACTACCAGGTCGTTGGCAACACTCGTATCTGGCTTTTTCTCATGAGCCCACTTCTTTCCTGGCTATTGGAGAAAATTCTGGCTCATTCAGTAATGGGTATCAAACAAGCAAGCTGATTACACATAGGCAGTTGACGGGTTGAGAGAAATGGTGCAGAAGAAGATCTGAGTGTCATTAACATGTATGTAGAACCTGATGCCATGCCTTTAGATGATGCTGCTGACGGAAGCATGTAGATGAGGAAGAGGAGGGGGCCATGGATAGATCCTTGAAGAACTGCAGAGGTAATGGTGCAGGAAGAACAGGCATTGTTGGGGATGCTCTGGCTATGATTTGATCGTGTTATGTATGCAATAAAGGTAAAAACTGAGTACTGTTTAACTGAACAAGGTACAACCTTCTTCTTGCTTTATTACGGCCCAAAAGTCGCTGACTCACAAAATGGCTGGCCTTTTATACCAGAGCAGCACCATGTGCTGCTGCTCAGTGGCCTCCAACAATGACATCATCTGGTGGCTACAAACAACATGTACATACATGACAATACCCTCAGAGATCTTAGCACAGTCTTTCACAGGTTGAGACGGTCCGGTGCTTTACGCTCCCTGGTTGACCGTCTCAGTTCGATTCCGGCCTTGGTTGAATGTGCGGAGTCTGTTGTGGCTGGTGGTTGGATGGCTGACTTGTTGGGGATGGCCATGGCCATGTCAGGAATTGCAATTCCATTTTTATTGAACAAGTCCGTGATGGAAATTCCGGGTTCACTGATGACCCTTGAGTCCACTGAAGGCTGCTGGTAGGTTGGTCGGTCGTCGATGGTTTCTTTGTCCAACAGCTCTGGCTCATCTGTGTGCCTCAGCTTTGTTTGATCCATGTGTTTCCTGCAAGTTTGCCCATTCTTGAGCTTAATAATAAATACTCTGTTGCTCTCCTTGGCCATGACTGTGCCAGCGATCCACTTGGGATCCTGACCATAATTCAACACATATACAGGATCATTAACAGAAATCTCGCATGACACAGTTGCATGATCGTGGTACCCTTGTTGACTCTGTCTTCTGTATTCAACATGATTACTTAAATCCAGGTGTACAAGAGATAACTTGGTTTTAAAATGTCTTTTCATCATGAGTTCAGCAGGCGAGATGCCTGTGAGTGTGCGGGGTCTTGTCCTGTAACTCAGCAGTATGCAAGATAAGCGGGTCTGCAGTGACCCTTGGGTTACTCTCCTCATGCTTTGCTTGATAATTTGTACTGCATGTTCTGCTTGCCTGTTGGACGCAGGCTTGAACGGTGCTGACCTTACATGTTCTTACTCCTGACTGATGAAGCACGACCCATTGTAGCACACCACTATGTCAGGCAGACCATGTGTCGCGAACATGACATTGAGATTCTCCATGGTTGCCGTGGACGTACTGGATAGCGAGGGGATTTGAGTATAGGAACAGGGAGGTCTTACTGCAGTTGTACAGGGCCTTGGTGAGAACACACCTTGAGTATTTTGTGCAGTTTTGGTCTCCTAATCTGAGGAAGGGCATGCTTGCTATTGAGGGAGTGCAGCAAAGGTTCACCAGACTGATTCACGGGATGGCAGGACTGACATATGAGGAAAGACTGGATCAACTAGGCTTATACTCACTGGAATTTAGAAGAATGAGAGGGGATCTCATAGAAACTTATAAAATTCTGATGGGACTGGACAGGTTAGATGCAGGTAGAATGTTCCCGATGTTGGGGAAGTTCAGAAGCAGGGGTCACTGTCTAAAGATAAGGGGTAAGCCATCTAGGACCGAGATGAGGAGAAACTTTTTCACCCAGAGAGTTGTGAACCTGTGGAATTCTCTACCACAGAAAGTTGTCAAGTCCTGTTCGTTGGACATATTCAAAAGGAAGTTAGATGTTTGAAGGAAGTTACGGCTAAAGGGATCAAGGGGTATGGGGAGAAGGCAGGTGGGGTACTGAGGTTGCATGATCAGCCATGATCATATTGAATGGCGGTGCAGGCTCAAAGGGCCGAATGGCCTGCTCCTGCACCTATTTTCTATGTTTCTATGTTTCTATGACATGATTATGCATTCTATCCACTTCGAATAAGCATCCACCACCACTAAAAACATCTTGCCCAGGAAGGGACCTGCAAAATCTACATAGATCCTGGACCAAGATTTGGATGGCCATGACCACAGACTCATCAGTGATTCCGCTGGTGCTGTGCTGAGCTGCATGCAGATGTTGCATTGATGCACGCATGCTTCCAGCTCAGAATCAATTCCTGGCCACCATACATGGGACCTGGCGATGGCCTTCATAATCACTATACCCGGATATGTGCTGTGTAACTTACGCACAAACTTCTCTCTCCCTTTCTTAGCCATTACAACTTGACTGCCCCACAATATGCAATCTACTTGAATAGACAGTTCGTCCTTGCGACGAATGTTTTGTTTGGCCTCCTCGCATATTAGCTTAGGTATGGCTGACCAATCCCCTTTGAGGATGCAACCCTTTACCACCGATAATATCAGGTCCTGGCTGGTCCAGGTCTTAACTTGTTGAGCCGTGACAGGGTACATTCATTTTCAAAAGCATCCATGATTAACATTAAATCTGCCGGTTGTGGCATTTCCACCTCCGGTGTGGGCAACGGCAACCGGCTCAAAGCATCGGCACAATTCTCTGTGCCAGGTCTGTGGCGAATGACATAATCATAGGCAGATAATGTCAGTGCCCACCTTTGGATGCGGGACGAAACGTTGGTATTGATACCTTTGCTCTAAGAAAACAACGAAATGAGCGGCTTGTGATCGGTTTCTAATTCAAACCTCAGACCAAACAGGTATTGATGCATCTTTTTAACACCGTACACACACGCTAAACCTTCTTTTTCTGCCATACTGTAGGCTTTTACTGCTTTAGACAAACTTTTGGATGCATACGTGACAGGTTGAAGATTCCCCGACTCATTGGCTTGTTGTAACACGCAACCAATTCCATATGACGATGCATCACAGGCCAAAACTAAAGGTTTACATGGGTCATAATGTACCAGCAGCTTGTTCGAGCAAAGCAGATTGGTGGCTTTCTTGAAAGCTCTGTCTTGCAACGCGCCCCACACCCAGTTGTTGCCTTTTCTCAATAGCACGTGCAGTGGTTCAAGTAAGGTGCTCAATTTAGGTAGCAAGTTACCAAAGTAGTTGAGTAGACCCAGGAACGAATGCAGCTCCATCACGTTCTGCGGCTTGGGTGCATTCTTGATGGCTTTGGTTTTCACGTCAGGAGGTCTCCCGAGGAATTCGACCTCCGGTGCCATGAAAATGCACTTCGAGCATTTAAGTCTGAGCCCCACTCTATCCAGACACAGTAGAACCTCTTCCAGGTTGTTCAGATGTTCCTTGGAGTCACGACCGGTGATCAGGATGTCATCTTGGAACACGACGGTTCTGGGAACGGACTTCAGTAGACTTTCCATATTCCTCTGGAATATTGCTGCAGCTGAGGAAATTCCAAACGGGCACCTGTGGTAAATAAACAGTCCTTTGTGCGTGTTAATGCACATAAGTCTCTTTGACGCCTCGACCAACTCCTGTATCATATAGGCCGACGTCAAGTCCAGTTTTGTGAATGACTTCCCTCCGGCTAGCGTCGCAAACAAGTCATCAGCCTTCGGTAATGAGTACTTATCTTGTTTCAAAACCCTGTTGATCGTAGCCTTGTAGTCTCCACAGATTCTGACTGTGCCATCAACTTTTCAGCACAGGAACAATGGGCCATTCATTAAATTTGACCGATGATATGATCCCTTCACGCAGGAGTCTGTCCAGTTCAATTTCAACCTTCTCCCTCATCATATATGGCACTGCCCGAGCTTTATGATGGATGGGTCTTGCATTTGAGTCCACGTGGATCTGCACCTTGGCTCCCGTGAAGTTACCGATACCCGGTTCGAACAGCGAGGGGAACTTGCTCAATAATTGGGCACATGTATCTTCCTCCGGTGACAACGTCTTTATGTCGTTCCAGTCACATCTGATTTTCTCCAATCAGATCCTGCCGAGCAGCGTTGGGCCATTGCCTGGAACAATCCACAATGGTAACTCGTGAACCGCACTGTTATACATTTGTGCATTGCCAATCACTATCAGTTCTTTGGTGTACATGCGCAGCTTGGCATTAACAGGGCTCAGCTTGGGCCTCACAGTCTTAGTATCCCACAGCTTATTAAATGCCCTCTCATTCATGATTGATTGACTCTCCCCTGTGTCCAGTTCCATCAATACCGGTATCCCGTTAAACTTCACGTTAATCAAAATTGGTTAATTCTTGGTTATGAAAGAGTACAATCCATACACTTCCTCCTCTGGCATCTCGGATTGCGTATCCGGATCTGCGCTAGTCTGACTCTCATGCTCCATGTGATGTGTCGCAGCTCGCTTGCTTATCTGCGGACACTTGCGCTGGAGATGCCCCACTCTCAGACAGCCTTTGCAACTATATTACTTAAATCTGCACTGCTAGTGCCAATGATTTCCCCCACAACGCCAACATGGAGAAGTCGGATACATTCCCGCTGGCGGACTTTAGACAGCCACAGGTTTCGCGAACGCAGCCGGATGGGCCCTACCATGTGCCGCTGTGCCAAACGCCGAATCAATCGCATTTACAGTACTTGCCGAAGTTTGGTTCTTCACCGATATTTGCTTTAAACTCCTGTCCATCGTCATACATGATTGAGCGATCTGGGTGGCCCTTTTTAAATCCAACTCCTCCACCGTCAGAAGTTTGCACAGGATACCGATAACAAAGAAATCCCGCAGCATGTCTGCCAACCCCGTCCCAAACTTGCACGGTCCCGATAGACGTCTCAGGTCGGCAATGAATTCCGTCATGCTCTGGCCCTCCGATTTAAAGTGTGTATTAAACCTGTATAGCGAGATGATGATGCCGTCGTCTGGCTTGAGATGCTCTCGTGCCAATGTACACAACTCCTCGTACGTTTTCTCTGTTGGATCACTCGGCATCATCAGTAGATTGTTTATCAGACCGTAGATCTTTGTACCGCACACAGTGAGGAACATGGCCCGGCACCGATCTGCATCATCGACCCCCTTCATTTTGTTGGCCACGAAGTACTGGTTCAAACAGCTCACAAAATCTTCCCAATCTTCTCCCTCCATGAATCGCTTTAAAAATCCAATCATGCTCATTTTGCAAACAAAGGTTCATGTATTCTCGTCGCCAAATTTTATGTATACAATAAAGGTGCAAACTGAGTACTGTTTAACTGAACAAGGTACAATCTTCTTCCTGCTTTATTACGGCCCAAAAGTCGCTGACTCACAAAATGGCTGGCCTTTTATACCAGAGCAGCACCATGTGCGTGCCGGTCAGTGGCTTCCAACAATGACAACATCTGGTGGCTACAAACAGCATGTACATATATGACAGATCGATATGCGTGGAACATAGGAACATAGAAACAAGAGCAGACCATTTAGCCCCTCGAGCCTGATCTGCCATTCAATCATGGCAGATCTGTGACCTCACTCCCTGGCCTCAAGTTTCCACATGATTTGCTCCTGATTTTTAGGAGCAACTGGTGTAGAACGGAGTATCTTAGAAATCGGAATTCTCGTCATTTAGTTTGCTCCAGTTCTAGTCAGTTAGAACAGTTTCACTTTGGAACAGAATTTTTTTTCAAAAGGGGGCGTGTCCGGCCACTTATGCCTGATTTCAAAGTTTCGTGAGTGAAAACTTACTCCAAACTAACTTAGAATGGAGTAAGTGAAGATTTTTATACGCTCAAAAAAACCTTGTCTACACTTTAGAAAATCAGGTTACAAATCAGGCGTAGGGAATGGTGGAGGGGGGGGTGTTTAAAGGGAAGTTTACAAACATTAAACACTTCAGTTTTACAAATAAAGAGCCATCATCAATAATAAATGATAAATACATCAATAAATCAACCAATAAATCAATCAAAAAAAATTAATAAGAAATAATTTTAAAAAATCAATAAATAAAACATTTTCTACTTACCGACTGCAGCACCGGGAGCCCTCCAACAGTGTGCTGGGATGCCCCCCTCAGTTTGTCTCTGTCAGTGTCTCTATCTCTCTGTCTGTCTGTGTGTCTCTCATTCTCTGTCTGTCAGTGTCTGTGTTTCTGACAGCGAGTGGAGGGGGTTAGAGGGAGAGAGGGGGGGAGCAGAGGGAGGGAAGGAGGAGGGGGGGAGAAGGGGGAGGGATGGGGGAGGGATGGGGGAGAAGGGGGTAGGGGGTAGAAGGGGATAAAGGGGAGAAGGGAGAGAAAGGAGATGGGGGAAAGGAGATGGGGGAGGGGAAAGGAGATGGGGGGGAAAGGAGATGGGGGGAGAAGGAGATTGCGGGGGGGAAGGAGATTGGGAGGGGGAGAAGGAGATTGGGGGGGGGAAGGAGATTGGGGGGGTGGGGGGGAAGGAGAAGGGGGACGGAGGCTGAACGGGCCGGGCCCGAGACTTCGGGCAGGGCCCGTCCCCAGCACCAGATTTACAGGTAGGTGGCATTGGGTCGGGTTGGGGGGGTGGTGGGAGGGAGGTCAGTTCGGGTCGGGGGGAGGGAGGGAGAGAGAGGGAGGTCAGGTCGGGGGGAGGGAGGTCAGGTCGGGGGGAGGGAGGTCAGGTCGGATCCAGTCCGGGGGCGGGGGGTGGGGGAGCGGGTGTTGGGTCTGGTCCGGGGGCAGGGGGGGGGTGGGGGAGCGGGTGTCGGATCCGGTCCGTGGGGCAGGTGGGGGGGAGCGGGTGTCGGGTTCGGTCCGGAGGCGGGCGGGGGGAGGAGGGAGCGGGAGTCGAGTCGGGTCGGGAGGAAGTAGGAGCTGGCCGTAGGAGGAGCCTTATTCACGTAGCCCCAGTGAGGCCATTCGGCCAGGGCTAGGGGCTGCATGCTTCGGGCCCCTCCCACTGTAGCGCGCATGTGCAGAGGTTCCGGCACTGCTTTCAGCGCAGGGACCTGGCTCTGCCCCCTACAGCTCTTGCTGCACTGCGCCGAGGGCCAGAGGACCTGCAGGGAGGTGGAGAATTTTTTAGGCGCACTTTGTGGCGCGAAAAACGGGCGTCCATGTCGAGACTGCGCTGTTCTAGGCGCGGCTCGATACCTGGGCCCCCTATAACTGCCTTTGCTCCATATCCCTTAAAATCTTTGGTTAACAAAAAGCTATCAATCTCAGATTTAAAATTAACAATTGACTTAGTTTGCGGACATGAGTTCAAAATTTCTACCACCCTATATATGTAGAAGTGTTTCCTACTTCACTCCTGAAAGGCCAGGCGCTAATTTTTAGGCTGTGTCCCCTAGTCCTAGAATTCCAAAAAGCAGAAATTGTATTTTCACGACCGTATCAGTTCCCCGTAGAACCATGCAAAGGGACTCCACTCAGCTGGACAATGGATGAGAGTCGTTGGAGGGTGATGTTATGGTCAAATATTTAAAAGGCTGCAGAGAGGTCAAGAAGGACGAGGAGGGATAGTGCACAATGGTCACAGTCACAGGATGTCATTCATAACTATGATTAGAGCCATTTCAGTTCTGTGGCAGGGATGAAAATGTATTGATATTGGGCCAGAAATTGCTGGAATGGTGCATTTCACAGCAAGTAGCGTTAATTGGACTTTTTAACCTCATCCTTCAGATATTCGCACTGTAAATTTCTGGAATTGCGAATTGATAACGGTGCAGCAATGGGAAAGTCGCTTCTGGGACCACATGAACATTGTGCCCAATGGCTTCTCTCCTTAACCTTTAATCTCCTTTAGTGTCAGCTGTGACTCAGTAGGTACCACTCTCATCTCTGAGTCAGAAGGTTGTAGGTTCAAGTCGCACTCCAGGGACTTGAGCACAAAAAATTCTAGGCTGACACTGCAGTGCACTGAGCTGCACTGTCTGAGGTGCCGTCTTTCGGATGAGATGTTATACCGATGCCCCGTCTGCTCTCTCAAGTAGATGGAAAAGATCCCATGGTACTATTTCGAAAAAGAGCAGGGGATTTATCTCCGTTGTTCTGGCAAATATTTATCCCTCAATCAACATAACACAAAAACAGATTATCTGGTCATTATCACATTGCTGTTTGTGGGAGCTTGCTCGTGTAATTGGATGCCGCATTTCCTAAATTACAACAGTGACTACACTCCAAAAGTACTTCATTTGCTGTAAAGCGCTTTGAGACATCCTGTGGTCTTTCTTTCATTCTAGTCAATTACAGAATAGGATAAACAAACAGAGCCAATGAAGGAGAAGGAAAAAGGATGAATTACAGTCATCCAAGAGAGAGAAATAAAGAGAAGGAAAGCGAGTTAATTAAGAGAAAGAGATAAAAGAAACAGAAAGAGAAAATGAGAAAGAAATGAAAAAGAACAACCCAGTTGTGTTTGGAAATTGGTGTTTGAGAAGTTAATGAGTGAATAGCAGGGTAGGTGTGCAAACAAACACTTTTGACCCATGAAGTATAGATCCAGCAAGCCCGTCCATCAGGAACAGTGAAACTGCTTTCATAGGAACATAAAAATTGCTAGACGAAAGAAGGCCAAGGTCCCTCTAGTTCGCCTTCTACCATCCTTGTAGTCACATGATACAATGATAATGGAGTTGTTGACAAGTCATAGCAATCAATCTCTATCAATTAGACTACAGCAGACCCAGAAATGGCATGAGGAAAACCCCAGTGGTGGACAGCTTTGGGAACCATAGGTTCCAAGTCAACCCCTTTCCTCCAAAGGATGCTACACTTACCACGTCATGTCTCAAATTATTCATATAGCAAATCCCAAAATTATTTTCAGAACAAAATCTATCAAATTTGCATTTCTGAGTGTCCAAAAAGCTTGGCATCCTGAAAATTATTGCCTTCCAACAATAACAGGAGTGTGGATGATAAGACTGCAACAAAAATACAGCAAAGACAGATAAAAAGTTTTAAAAACCTATAGGTACAATTCAGCTGCAGTGAGAAACTACAGCTTCATTGTTTCCTGTCTGGGCCTCCAATGTTGAGTGTCATGTCAGGATTATAAATCACATCATTAACAGCATCTTTTCATGAATAACCAACCATTAATGGCTGTGGCGAGATTAATTTGCATTAATGGCATAAATCCAGCAATTTCATGATATGTAGTTATGCAGAATTACAAAGAAGTTACAGCACAGAAATAGACCGTTCAGCACATATAGTTTCTAAGAACATGAGAAATAGGAGCAGGAGTAGGCATACGATCTCTCGAGCCTACTCCGCCATTCAATGAGCTCATGGCTTAAGTTTTACATCAACTTCACTCTTCTGCCCTGACCCATATCCCTTGATTCCCTTTGTGCCCAGAAATCTATCGATCTCAGTCTTGAATGTACTCAATGCCTGAGCATCCACAGCCCTCTGGGGTAGAGCATTCCAAAGATTCACAAACCTGAGTGAAGAAATATTGCCTCATCTCAGTCCTTGACATGACATCGCCTCATCTCAAATGTCCGACCCCTATCCTGAAACTATTGCCCCCTAGTTCTAGACTCTCCAGGGGAAACAGCCTCTCCACATATACCCTGTCAAGCCCTCCAAGAATTGTATACATTTCAATGAAATGACTTTTCATTCTTCTAAACTCCAGGGAATATACTCAATTTCTCCTCGGAGGACAGTCCTCTCATCCCAGGAATCAATTCAGTCAAACTTTGTTGCACTCCCTCTAAGGTTATAGTCTTTGTTCGGCAAGGAGACCAAAACCGTACACAGCACTCCAGGTGTGATCTCACCAAAGTCCTATATAAATCTTCCTTACTCTTATACCCAAACCCCCTTGCAATTAAGGCTAACATGCCATTTGCTTTCCTAATTGCTTGCTGTAACTGTATGTTATCTTTCTGTGATTCATGTACAAGGACACCCAAATCACTCTGAATCCCAACATTTACTAGTCTCTTACCTTTTAAAAAATATTCTACCTTTCCATTTTTCCTACCAAAGTGGATAATTTCACACTTCCCCACATTATACTCGATCTGCCACGTTCTTGCCCATTCATTAATTGAGCTATAATCCTTTGCTGTCTCTTTATGTCCTCCTCACAGCTTATTTTCCCACTTAGCTTTGTATTATCAGCAAACGTGGATATATTACACTTGGTTCCCTCATCGAAGTCATTGACAGAGATTGTAAATAGCACAGATCCTTGCGGCACTCCACTTGTTAAACTCTGCCATCCTGAAAATTACCCGTTTATTTCTATTCTCTGTTTTCTATCCATTAACCAATCCCCAATCTAGGTTAATATATTACTCCAATCCCATGAGCCCGAATCTTGTATAACAACCTATTGTGTGGCACCTTATCGAATGCCTTCTAAAAATCCAAAAATGCTACATCTGATGGATCCTCCTTATCTACACTGCTAGCTACACCCTCAAAAATCTCTAATAGATTTGTCAATATTGATTTCCCTTTCTTAAAACTGTGTTGACTCTGCCTAATCATATTATGATTATCCAAGTAGCCTGTTACCACATCCTTAATAATAGATTATAGCATTTTCCATATCACTGATGACAGGCTAACTATCCTATAGTTCCCTGTTTTTTCTCCCCCTCCTTTCTTGAACAGTGGGGATACATTTGCCATGTTCCAATCCACGGGTACCATTCTAGAATCTAGGGAATTCTGTAAGATCAAAACCTATGCCGTTGTTTATGTTGCTCACGAGCCATCTCCCAGTCTACTTCATCAAACCCTATCAGCAGAACCTTTTATTCCTTTCTTCCTGATGTACTGATCTAACATTTCCTTGAAGGCATTTATGCTAACAGTCTCAATCACTGCATGTGGTAACAAGTTCCACATTCTAATCATTCTTTGTGTAAAGGTGTTTCTCCATAATTCTCTATTGGATTTATTAGAGACAATCATATATTTATGAGCTCTATTTGTGGACTCCCCCGCAAGCAATTCATTTCAATGGGAGGCTTACGGCATGGTCACAAATTTTTACTTTTGTTGAGGCCAATGGTGGAGGCAAATCGTCCCGCAATTGGTGGAGAATTGGAACTCATGACGTATATTGGGGGAGGGTTTCAATTAGCTCGGCAGGGGATAGGAACCAGAGCTGGAAA
Source organism: Pristiophorus japonicus (assembly GCF_044704955.1). Classification (NCBI taxonomy): domain Eukaryota; kingdom Metazoa; phylum Chordata; class Chondrichthyes; family Pristiophoridae; genus Pristiophorus; species Pristiophorus japonicus. The sequence goes on from NC_091992.1 coordinate 88,065,635, forward strand.
TGGAAGATAGAAAATTAGTAACTGAGTTTGGAAGGTAGAGCAAAGGCAATAAAATAGATAAAAAAGGTAGTTAGGCCGTGATTAATGGTCAATATGTCAATGCAAGGATTCTAGTGAATAGGCCGGATGAGCTGAGGGCACAGGTAGAGACTACGGGCTAGAACTTCCACTTTTTTTTGCATGCTTAACACCCACTTAACACCCATTTTGCCATTGAAATGACGTATAATGCTCATATATCGCCCATTTTGGCACAAAATGGACACTGATGGGCACTTTCAGGAAACTTATCGGCGAGCGTAACTTTCCCTATATGCTTAAAGCCGGGAAAAGATATTACCACCCGCCCAATTTTTTGGGGCGGAATCATCAGAATGGGCGAAATCAACGCCCATATCAGCCAGCGTTACTTTCCACATGGGATTAACGCTGAGATTCAATAATACTGCCCGCCCACTTCTTTTTGTCGTAAAGAGCAGATTTGGCGAAACTAACGTCCAGGAGATCACCCACCGTCACTTTCACCACCTCGCACACATGTCGGCCAAAATATTGCTCGCCCAAAAAAACGGCCATAAAAAGTGGAATTGTTCTGAACTCACGCCAGCGGTGTGGCTGCCATTTTTTAAATCGCAGGTCGCTTCATTCAAAAGGCTGCTTCAACTTCGGGAGAGTTTGCATTGACTCTGGAGTGTTTCTCAGGTGAAGTGGCCATCTCAACGTATATATTTTCAGACTCTGGACTATTGGGCGTTTACTCTAGGTGTATTTTAGTGAAGAAATCATTGTTTCTGATCAATCGCTATTATACTTTCATAGCAATGGGGCCAGCCATTTCTCAGCCTGCATCGATTAATACGCAGATGCTGCAGAGTGCAGATGGCTCAATGTGTGATGCACATCATTATGTGCCCAATTTAAGACATGCAAGAATGAGGAGGAGGGCCAGACCGTACACACTGCACATGTACAAGGAAAAGAGGTCTTACCTCAACGTGTCCGACCACACCTGCCTTCGGAGTCTGCGCTTCCACAAGGTGGTGATCAATGAAATATGTGAGCTCATTAGGCCACATATGCAGCCTGCCATCAAGACATCAGTGTTGTTCGAGGTCAAGGTCACCGCGGCACTGTCTTTCTCCCCGTCCGATTCCTTTCGGGCCTCCGCGGTCGAGATTTGCCCTCTGTCTCTCCATGCCACACATCGCTGCATTAGACAGGTCACAGAGGCCATGTACACGAGAAGGATGGACTTTATCAGCTTCCCCTTGACCATGGAGGCTCAGACTGACAGGGCTGGAGCATTCTACCACATTGCTAAGTTCCCCAGGGTACAGGGAGCTAGTCAATGCACTTACATCACCATGCGGCCACCTTCTCAGGGCCCGGAGCGTTTTCATAACAGAAAAGGTTTTCACTCCCTGAAGGTCCACCTAGTTGTCGACCACAACCAGATCATACTGGCAGTGAATGCGAAATGTCCGGGCACCTTCGTTAAGGCTCACATCCTGCGTGAAAGTGCTGTCTCTGACATCTTTAAGAGTCAGTCACAAGGACAATGCTGGATGCTTGGTGATAACCGATATGGCCGAACCACCTGGCTGATGACCCCACTGCGTGACACCCACACCAAGGCCGAGAAGCGATACAACCGGAGCCACAGAGACACGCACAATGTGGTCCATAAAACAATAACTGTGCTTAAGCAGCGCTTCAGATGTCTGGACCAGTCAGGAGGGGAGCTACAATACAATCCTGAGCAAGTAGGTAAATCCGTGGTCATGTGCTCCATGCTGCACAACCTGGCTATCAGGAGAGGCCAAGAATTGCCAGAAGGGACTGATGCTCCACCTCAGGAGAGAGAGGAGGAGGACGACGAGGGGCTGGACGCTGACCTAGGGCCAGACAATCAGGCTGGCTATGCAACCACGCCCATGACCCCCTCCAGACCGCAGGAAAGGGCCCATGATGGCTACATAGCTGCAAGACTCGTACCTGAGGAGCTGATAGCTGAACGATTTGCCTGAGTTAACATTGATGTGAGTGACAACGCTGACACACTGCTGTGTGTGTGCAACTCTGACATCAATGGTGTCCATCATCTTGGTGCCAGTTAAAGTTTACGTTGGTTGCTGTTAAGTTGTATTTAATCCTTTCGTGGTAAAGAATCACCAGTGTGTAATGGTCTAGCTATCTGAGACAATGCGCAACAAGGTTATGTTCAATTAAAAAAAATTATACCAACATTGGTCTGAACTCATAAGAATCACAGGCAATAACACCCAACCCCGGCCCGCACCCCACTTTTTCCACTATTGCCATCAATCAAATGTTCAACATGTTCAGCAACACAGAATATAAAGGCAAAGCGGGAGCGTGGTCCCCAGCCCCCATACGTTATAACAAATTGCATACAGCCAGATGCAGATGTAACACAGCCATCAGCTGTGCACATGCACCTCACTTTCCTTCCCCCCTCCGCTTCTTCTCCCCACCTTTATCCCTTCCCCTCCTTGCTCCACGGCGCCTGGTTGAGGAGTTCCGCAGGCGGTGCCGTATTGAGGGGGATGTAGGCAGATGCAGTGGCTGCATGGGTACGGGAGCAAGGGGTGCCGAGGGGGCAACATTCTCTGATGCAGACGCAGGATCTTGGTCCTTGCTCTCATCTGTCGTTCACAGTGGTGGTGCGGAACATAGGGGTGGAGTGCCATGCTCTGGGACCACTGGGAGACCTGTGTCAGCAGTGTTCCTGGCTATCGCATCTAGGGCCTCCACCATCCGCAGAATGTACTCAGGCATGGTGGCCAGCTGTCGGGATATGCCCCCCAATGCTTCGATGAGCTGGTCATCAATGTCTACAGTCCTCCTGTACAACTGTACCATCTCTCCGCTCTCATGTATTGCTCGTGGAACAGACCTGCCGCGTCCACGAGGCCTCTGCGAAGTCGGCGCCACCCTGACGACAAATGGGGTGCCCTGTTGTGAGCTGCTTGGGGCCAGTACCTCCAGATTGGAGGCGGGAATGACCGGAGGATCACTAGCTGGCCTTCGGGTGGAATGGCTTCTGCAGCGTGGCGATGCAGGTTCCTCGAAGTCTGCGCTCTCATCCATGGAGACAGACCCAGCGGATTGACGGGCACGAATCGGAGCTCCTCAGCAGCAGATGTAGGATCGTCCAGAAAGTTGGGCCCCACGCCCCACCTTCTGGCCTCTGTGGTCCTGCCTGGGGCCACGCTGCTGGCTGAGCTGTAAAACACAAATTAGGTTATTAGAGGAGAAGTGGGTGCTAGGGTCACAAGGTGAGTCCAGTGCTGTAAACAGCATATGCACGACAAAAGCACAACCACTCTCAAAATCATCACAGACATCACATTTCATGACTATCAACACATTAGCATTGTAATAATTTTCAATAGGCCAGCATTATTTCTATGACAATTTTAGAAATCATCTATCATATAACTGGTTGGATACGAGTGGGTGTAGCATCTATTGACTTTACATTACATAATGGTGTAAGCTTTACTCACATGGCATCACTTCAGGGTCTGCAGATGCTTCCGTGGCTGTCCGGGTGTGCTTCCCCACGAATGTGAGCACCCGCTCCTCCATCTCAGTATTGTCGCTAGGAATTGGTGACCCCCCAACCTGTTCGCCTCTGCACGGACCTCATCATCGATAGCGTCTTCTGTAAAAGGTGACAGGACAACATGGCATGAGATCATTGCGTGATATCATTGCTAGCTACTGTCACAGAGACTGTAACACATAACCGACAGATGTAATCATGTTTATCATGAAAATGATCATTCTTGACGTAAAGACGTGTCCCATGACTGCAGGCTTTGAGTAAAACATTCCTGGTGAAAGTGAAAGACCTCATATCTGCTGATTGTCACTCATGACTGTTACAAATCAAATTATATAAATACATAAGTACATGTAAATAAATGTAATACTTACTCTTGCGGATTCCACAAGTTAGTTCCATTGTTTGCGGCATTGGTTGCCCTTATGAATCTCTTTGGTCGCCGACGAGACCACCTCTGCTATCTCGGTCCATATCCTCTGGTAGGCCTTTGGGGTGGCTTCCCACACCCTCCCTGTGTCAAAACACCCCATAGTGACTTGACCTCCTGCAGGAGGGAGGCACTTGCCTCATCTGAGACCCACCCTCCTGGCTCTTTTGCGCCCTCCCACCTCACTGTTCTCTCCAGCGTCAGTCTCCATAGCATGCTGTGATGCCTCCTCCTCTCCCTCCATTATAGGCCAAATTCAGGCAAATATGTGGCTGGTAACAGCTAATTTTTGTTTCCCTACTTGCTGTGAAGCTCTAAAACCTCCATCCTTCCTCCCAAAGCAGCAACACCACACCCAGACATTCCTTCCATCTCTCTGAGCTCCTTCTCTCTCTGTCTCATCTTCTGCGCATGTCATGATGAACCTTCACCTCCTGAATGCGAGAATCGAGCGTTGCCATGCCATTGCTAAGGATGGCGACACTTTATGGCAGAAGGTTAGTAAGATTTAACGCTACCGCCCATTTCATATCATACGCGGTAACGCCCATTTAAAAAAATGGGGACTAGATGCTTTGAGAATGGGCAAGAAGCCAACAATCTGAAAACCCATTTTTACCGTCCACGCCGGAAATAAGGCCCATTTTTGGGCAATAAGCACAAAAGTGGAAAATCTAGCCCATAGAAATACGATATCATACCTATTACTGAAACATGGCTGAAAGGGCAGGAATGGCAGCTCAATATTCCTGATTACAGAGTTTTCAGATGAAACAGAGAGGGAGATAAAAAAAGGAGGGCTGGGGTGTCGCAATACTGCTTAAAGAAATAATTGCAGCTGTGAGGAGGGATGCTAAATTTAGAAGGATCATCAAATGAGGCCATATATGTTGAACTGAAGAACAAAAAAGGGGCAATCCCACTGCTGGGAGTGTATTGTAGACGGCAAATAGTCAGAGGGAGAGAGAAGAGCGAAAATGTAAGCAAATTTCTAAGTAGTAGAAAATCAATAGGGCAGTAATAGTAAGGGATTTCAACTACCCTAATATTAACTGGGATAAAATTGGTGTAAAGGGTACACAGGGTGCAGAATTCTTAAAATGCATTCAGAAGAACGTTTTTTAGCCAGTATGTAGCAAGCCCAACAAGAGAGGGGGCAAATAGATGGGCAGATTATTGGTAAAAATCTGAGGAACAGTATTAATCATCATTTAGAAAGTCACGGATTAATCAAGGACAGTCAGCATGTATTTGTTATGGGTAGATCGTGTCTTGACTTGACTGAATTTTATGAGGAGGTATCAAAGAGGGTCAACGAGGGTAGTGCATTTGATGTAGTCTACATGGATTTGAGCAAGGCTTTTGACAAGGTCCCACATGGCAGAGTGTTCAGAAAAATGAAAGTGCATGCGATCCAAGGGCAAAATTGGCTCAGTGGCAGGAAGCAAAGGGTCATGGTCGATGGGTGTTTTTATGACTGGTAGGCTATTTCCAGTGGGGTTTCGCAGGGTTCACTACTAGGTCCCTTGCTTGTTGTGGTATATATCAATGATTTAGATTTCAATTTAGGGGGTATGAATAAGAAATTTGCCAATAATATAAAAACTGGCCGTGTGGTTGATAGTGAGGAAGAAAGCTGTAGAGTGCAGGAAGATATCAATGGACTGGTCAGGTGAGCATAAAAGTGGCAAGTGGAATTCAATCTGGAGAAGTGTGAGGGGAGGGCTGACAAGACAAGGGAATACACAATAAATTGTTGGATACCGAGAAGTGTAGAGAAACAGAGGAACCTTGGAGTGCATGTCCACATATCCTTGAAGCTAGGATGACAGGTAGATAAGGTGCATAGAATATAAGAATAGGGAGGTTATGCTTGAAGTGTATAAAACACTAGTTAGGCCACAGCAATGGTCACCACATTATTGGAAAGATGTGATTGCAATAGAGAAGATACAGAGAAGATTAATGAGGATGGTGCCAGGATTGGAGAATATTAGCTATAAGGAAAGATTGGATAGGCTGGGGTTGTTTCCTTTTGAACAGAGGAGGCCGAGATGAGACTGAATTTTGTGTTTAAAATTATTAAGGGCCTGATAGAGAGGATAGGAAGGACCTATTTCCCTTAGCAGAGAGGTCAATAATTGCCAGGGGGCATAGATTTAAAGTAATTTATAGAAGGATTAGAGAGGAATTAAGGAGAACTTTATTCACCCAGAGGGTGATGCGGGTCTGGAACTCACTGCCTGAAAGGGTGGTAGAGGTAAAAACCCTGATCACATTGAAAAAAGTACTTATGCACTTGAAGTGCAGTCACCGATAGAGCTACCAATCAAAAGCTGGAAAGTGCGATTTTTTTGAGTGGATTCTTTTTTTGGTTGGCATAGACAAGATGGGCCAAATGGCCTCCTTCTGTGCCATGAATTTGTATGATTCCAGGGGCCCAAGTTTCCACATGATAAAAAACGGGTGCCCTTCCGAGCTGGGCGCCCGTTTTTCGCATCTAAAACGACGCCGGAAAAAAAATGAGCAATTCTGGAGCGCTTTGCAGCTCCTTGTCTGCTTGGCGCGGCACCCAGGGGGGCGGAGCCTACACTCAAGGCGATTTTGTAAGTGGGAGGGGGCGGGTACTATTTAAATTAGTTTCTTTCCTGCCGGCAACGCTGCGCATGCGCGTTGGAGCGTTCGCGCATGCTCAGTGTGAAAAAAACATTGGCACTCGGCCATTTTTGTAGTTCTTTGTAGTTCTTTGTAGCTGTTTAGTTTTTGAACATTTTTTAATAGAAGTACATTGCCATCAGCACAGAGGCTTCTTGTAGCAGTGAGAAGGGTGCAGGAAGCCTCAGAAAGTTGAGGCAGCCGTTTCCCGACGACCTCCCCCTTTTGCCGTCGGGAAATGGCTCCTCAATTTCTGAGGATTCCTGCAGCCTTCTCTCTTTCCCGCCAGCCGTCTGGAACGGCTCCATTCCCTACCCCCACCCCCCATGTTCGGTCGGCTCCCTCCCTCCCCCGCCGCCCGTATTCGGTCGGCTCCCTCCCCCCCCCCCCCGCGTTCGGTCGGCTCCCTCCCTCCCCCGCCGCCTGCATTCGGTCGGCTCCCTCGATGGTTTATCTTTTCTTTGCTTATAAATGTTTATTCAGGTTGGATTTATTTGTATAATATTTGTATAAGTATAAATAAGGATTGATTGTAGAATTTAATGAGTTCCCTTCCCCCACTCCCCCCCCCCACCTCGTTCTGGACGCCTGATTTGTAACCTGCACCTGATTTTTTAATGTGTAGAACAGGTTTTTTCAGTTCTACAAAAATCTTCACTTGCTCCATTCTACTTTAGTTTGGAGTACATTTTCACTGTGGAAAGTTTCAAATCAGGCGTCAGTGGCCGGACACGCTCCCTTTTGAAGAAAAAATTCTGTTCCAAAGTAGAACTGTTCTACCTGACTAGAACTGCAGAAAACAAAATGTGGAGAATTGTGAATTCTAAGATAGTCCGTGCTCCACCAGTTGCTCCTAAAAATCAGGCGCAAATCATGTGGAAACTTGGGCCCTATATCTTCTTTGCCTCAAAATTGCTGAATTTTGTGTGAACTCATAATGGTGAGCAAAGTTAATTCGCCATTAATTTACCGCAATTTCTGGGCCAATTTGTGCAAGAGCTTGTAGGAAAGATGCCGTATTCTGCTGTATAATATTTTAGAAAAATTATTCATCTCAGCCATTTTGCATTTTAATTCAAAAATAAACCCCAGCTAAATGTTATGTATTGAGGTGTTGTGGCCATACTTCCAAAATCCATATTAGCAACAAAGGAATGAATGGATGTATAAACAGCAAGGTATTTTTTGGTAAGTGGATTTATAAATTATAAATGCAGCGTGTGCTTACCAAGAACTTGCCACATGTTGAGCACAAGCCTCTTTTACAGGTTCAGTGGATGAAGATTTTATAAACTGGACTTGTCATGTGTCAGTTTTAGATGCTCATCTTATATGGATACACATGGTGACAACTAGATTAATGTTAAAGAATTCAAAACCAAATTACTGACGTTGCTTCTCTAATTATATCTTGACATGAGAATACCAGTTAATGCAATCATCAGTCGTTTGTACACTAAATATAGAAACTGGAGCTGCTGTGCCCACAAAAAATGAGCTCATATATAAGTTGTCCAGAGAACACAGAAAGCTGCTGGTGTCCCACCATCAGGGTAAGTTTCTCACTAACTTTCTTCATCTTAATTGGGGTACTAATATTTTTTCTCAGTGAAGCAGAGGGAGAGGACCTCATCAAGTTAGGCAAACTATTATATTATATAACAGAAGAAATCAATCCAGAAAATTCTCTCAAAATAAGTAAAGGCCAAAGGACATAAATGTAATTGATACATTTAAATCAGATGCAAGAAGTAAAATTAATTTATCGATTATGTTGTTTCTTTTACTAGAATTGCTGTGGAGGATTTTTTCTTGCCTGGGACTGATTAAGGTAACGGATGTTAAGACAAGCAAATGTAAACTACATTTCTTAAATAGAAAACTGATCAGAAAAGTCTAAAACCATTGTTTGAAATTGAGTTGATTGTAAATGTTGGTTATCTTTCAGACACAGATCGTTAAGTTCAATTACATGTTAATTAGACTTTAATGATGCTCCACTGGTTGTTATCCAATACCGCACTACAGGCAGCTGGGTCAGCTTCGATAAACACAGCATTACGGAGCAGTTCAATGACATATAAAAGTTCCACACACATTGTATGAAACAGTGGCGGGACGATCTTCATTTCCAATAATTTCAACATCAGTTACACAGAAATATTATGTAATGTGCCTATATAATTTACTTTACATTGTTTAAATCACATTGGCATTCTAAACATGCCAGGCAAATTAAAATTACATTCAAAAATACATGTTAACATGGGACTTTCGAAGTCTTGTTTGCAGCACTATTAAATTAAAACAGTACAATTGCTCTGGTTTTGAATACTGAAAGCCACATTCGGCCTTTTGGGAGTAATTTGGGTGGGGAAGACCAAAGGCAAGGGGTAGCCTTGAGGAGAAATTCATAGAATGCATATGGGATTGTTTCTTAGAACAGTATGTTACAGAACCTACAAGGGAGCAAGCTATCTTAGATCTGGTCCTGTGTAATGAGACAGGAATAATAAACGATCTCCTAGTAAAAGATCCTCTCGGAATGAGTGATCACAGTATGGTTGAATTTGTAATACAGATTGAGGGTGAGGAAGTAGTGTCTCAAACGAGCGTACTATGCTTAAATAAAGGGGATTACAGTGGGATGAGGGCAGAGTTGACTAAAGTAGACTGGAAACACAGACTAAACGGTGGCACAACTGAGGAACAGTGGAGGATTTTAAGGAGCTCTTTCATAGTGCTCAACAAAAATATATTCCAGTGAAAAAGAAGGATAGTAAGAGAAGGGATAACCAGCCGTGGATAAAGAAGGAAATAAAGGAGAGTATCAAATTAAAAGCCAATGCATATAAGGTGGCCAAGCTTAGTGGGAAACGAGAAGATTGGGAAAATTTTAAACGATAGCAAAGAATGACTAAGAAAGCAATAAAGAAAGGAAAGATAGATTACGAAAGTAATCATAAAAACAGATAAACAGAAAAAAACATAAAAACAGATTGTAAAAGCTTTTACCGATATATAAAACGGAAAAGAGTGACTAAAATAAATGTTGGTCCCTTAGAACATGAGATGGGGGATTTAATAATGGGAAATGTGGAAATGGCTGAGACCTTAAACAATTATTTTGCTTCGGTCTTCAAAGTGGAAGATACAAAAACCATGCCAAAAATTGCTGGTCACGGGAATGTGGGAAGGGAGGACCTTGAGATAATCACTATCACTGGGGGGGTAGTGCTGGACAGGCTAATGGGGCTCAAGGTAGACAAGTCCCCTGGTGCTGATGAAATGCATCCCAGGGTATTAAAAGAGATGGCGGAAGTTATAGCAGATGCATTCGTTATAATCTACCAAAATTCTCTAGACTCTGGGGAGGTACCAGCGGATTGGAAAGCAGCTAATGTAATGCCTCTGTTTAAAAAAGGGGGCAGACAAAAGGCAGGCAACTATAGGTAGGTTAGTTTAACATCTGTAGTGGAGAAAATGCTTGAAACTATCATTAAGGAAGAAATAGCGGGACATCTAGATATGAATAGTGCAATCAAGCAGACGCAACATGAATTCATGAAGGGGAAATCATGTTTAACTAATTTACTGGAATTTTTTGAGGATACAACGAGCATGGTGGATAGAGGTGTACCGATGGATGTGGTGTATTTAGATTTCCAAAAGGCATTCGATAAGGTGCCACACAAAAGGTTACTGCAGAAGATAAAGGTATGCGGAGTCAGAGGAAATGTATTAGCATGGATAGAGAATTGGCAGGCTAACAGAAAGCAGAGAGTCGGGATAAATGGGTCCTTTTCGGGTTGGAAATCGGTGGTTAGTGGTGTGCCACAGGGATCGGTGCTGGGACCACAACTGTTTACAATATACATAGATGACCTGGAAGAGGGGACAGTGCAGTGTAACAAAATTTGCAGATGACACAAAGATTAGTGGGAAAGCGGGTTGTGTAGAGGACACAGAGAGCCTGCAAAGAGATTTACATAGGTTAAACGAATGGGCTAAGGTTTGGCAGATGGAATACAATGTCGGAAAATGTGAGGTCATCCACCTTGGAAAAAAAAACAGTAAAAGGGAATATTATTTGAATGGGGAGAAATTACAATATGCTGCGGTGCAGAGGGACCTGGGGGTCCTTGTGCATGAATCCCAAAAAGTTAGTTTGCAGGTGCAGCAGGTAATCAGGAAGGCGAATGGAATGTTGGCCTTCATTGCGAGAGGGATGGAGTACAAAAGCAGGGAGGTCCTGCTGCAACTGTACAGGGTATTGGTGAGGCTGCACCTGGAGTACTGCATGCAGTTTTGGTCACCTTACTTAAGGAAGGATATACTAACTTTGGAGGGGGTACAGAGACGATTCACGAGGCTGATTCCGGAGATGAGGGGGTTACCTTATGATGATAGATTGAGTAGACTGGGTCTTTACTTGTTGGGAGTTCAGAAGGATGAGGGGTGATCTTATAGAAACATTTAAAATAATGAAAGGGATAGACAAGATAGAGACAGAGAGGTTGTTTCCACTGGTCGGAGAGACTAGAACTAGGGGGCACAGCCTCAAAATACGGGGGAGCCAATTTAAAACCGAGTTGAGAAGGAATTTCTTCTCCCAGAGGGTTGTGAATCTGTGGAATTCTCTGCCCAAGGAAGCAGTTGAGGCTAGCTCATTGAATGTATTCAAATCATAGATGGATAGATTTTTAACCAATAAGGAAATTAAGGGTTATGGGGAGCGGGTGGGTAAGTGAAGCTGAGTCCATGGCCAGATCAGCCATGATCTTGTTGAATGGCGGAGCAGACTCGAGAGGCTAGATGGCCTACTCCTGTTCCAAATTTTTATGTTCGTATGATACGTTTTTGCTAGCTTTTTATAAACAGACTACCAGAAAAATTCCAACAATATCTTTTATATGAGAAACAACTAATCGGAATGTGATACTAATACATCGTTCATCAAGGCTATTTAAACAGTTTTATCGTCTTGATCACATAAACTATATTTTGCAATCAGGTGCAGTGAAATCGCAACTAAATTAACTATTTGAAAAAGTTAAAAAACTTAACACTAAATTATAAAGGATACTATTTAGTGGACCTCGAAAATTCAAAAACCTTTTATAACATGCAATGGAAGTAATTATACGTCATGAATGACTGCGACATAGAAAAAAATCAAATAAAACAAGACATCATCACAATTTAGAAATAAATCGACAGGAATTAATTGATTTTTTTCCTAAAAGCAATAGCTAATTAAATTAAGTTCAAATATGAGCTATCTTGCTTTCTGATAAACAAAGGAATTATTTATTCGTGTCAAGAAGTAATGCCCTGAAATATGCTGGATTTGTTCGGGATCACTTTATGGATGTACATATTTCAGCAATAAACCGACGCCATGGGGGACGCGGAAATGGCAGTGTTTGGAAAGGCGGCGCAGTTTTTGCGTAAGACTGATAAGGAAAGAGTGGAAGCTCAGAATCGACCATTCGATGCAAAAACTGCCTGCTTTGCCCCCGACGATAAAGAATTGTACGTTAAAGGTATCGTCAAGAGCAAGGAGGGTGGCAAAGCCACGGTGGAAACCGAGGACAAGAGGGTCAGTTGAAAATTTAAAAACAAATAAATCATTCTGAAAAGTTTTGTTGCCTTCATGAAAGTCACATTTCATTAAATAACATGTTAGGTCTGTCGATTATTTTTCAGACCGTAACTGTTAAAGAAGACCTAGTCCTCCCAATGAACCCTCCAAAATTCGATAAAGTCGAGGACATGGTCATGATGACCCACCTAAATGAAGCCACTGTGTTGTATAACCTCAAAGAGCGTTACGCAGCCTGGATGATCTATGTAAGTACAATAGCTTCAGATTGCAAAATGAAAACGATAATTGAATAATTAAAAGTTCTTAATTCCTTTTCTCCGACTTTAGACCTACTCTGGGCTGTTCTGTGTCACTGTAAACCCCTACAAGTGGTTGCCAGTGTACGATCCCGAGGTCGTGTCTGGTTACAGAGGCAAGAAGCGTCAAGAGGCTCCTCCCCACATCTTCTCCATCTCTGACAATGCTTATCAGGCCATGTCAACCGGTAAGTATGTAGGTTTTAATTATAGTTTTTTTTGCTGTCTAGTCTGAATTATTCTTGATTCTCGTTGAACCCAGAATCACGGAACAAAGTTATGCAACATTCTATCTGTTGTCTGAACTGAACGTTGATCTTGTGATCGTCTTATTTACAGATCGTGAAAATCAGTCCATCTTGATCACGTAAGTGTTGCTGGTTTAATATATCCCCTTGGATGTTGGTTTTTATCTGATAGAAATCTAATCAACTCCAGTCTGTTAAATGCGTTATTCGGGCGGTAATTGTTGATTTCTTCATTTTCGACTCCCACCTCTTGCAGCGGAGAATCTGGTGCTGGAAAGACTGTGAACACGAAACGTGTCATCCAGTACTTTGCATCAGTTGCATGCACTTCTGACAAGAAGAAGGAGGATCAACCAGTTGGGAAGATACAGGTAAGACAAAACTGATATAGGGTACAATAAAATGTGGTAACTTCTTGTTTAGCTGTAATGCATTTCTTCACGTGGTAAATGCTCCAAACTCATAGTAATCAAAAGTATTTCTGCAGGGGTCCCTGGAGGATCAAATCATCCAGGCTAACCCGTTGCTGGAAGCCTTTGGTAATGCCAAGACAGTGAGAAATGACAACTCGTCTCGCTTCGTAAGTTTCTTGACTATTTCCTACAGTTGCATCTATTGCACCCTATAATGTGCACGATATTGATTAACAATCCAGTGTAACAATCAAGATTTTTCAATAACGCAATGATATTGTGCACGTGTTGTGAAATCATGTTGCAAATCTCTGACTTGAATAAACTTTACATTTCAAGGGTAAATTCATCAGAATTCACTTCGGTGCCACCGGGAAACTAGCTTCTGCTGATATTGAAACTTGTAAGCGCAATTGATTTGCAAATATCAGTCGTAAATCAAATTTTTGATAGGTCGACTAGTTCTTCAGTAAATCTACATTTGTATGTGCATATGTCTCTCCAGATCTACTGGAAAAATCCAGAGTAACATTCCAGCTGAAAGCTGAAAGGAGTTACCACATTTTCTACCAGATGATGACCAACCATAAGCCAGAAATTGTTGGTAAGGACAGAAATTTTATAATGTTGCTACTTTCTTTTTGTTCTCTGCTCACACAGGAACATTGGGCCCAAGTTTCCACACACGCCTAGAACGGCGCAGTCCCGACCTGGATGCCCGTTTTTCGCGCCACAAAGTGCGCCTAAAAAATCCTCGGTATTCTCCACCTACTTGCAGGTCCTCTGGCCCTCGGCGCAGCCAGCACGAGCTGTGGGGGGGCGGAGCCAGGTCCCTGCGCTGAAAACAGTGTCGGGACCTCTGCACATGCGCGCTACAGTGGGCACGCAAGTGCAGTAGCTCCAGGCGCCGAACTGTGTGGGAGGGGCCCGAAGCACGCAACCGCTAGTCCTGGCTGAATGGCCTCACCGGGGGCTGCGTGAATAAGGCTCCTCCCACGGCCAGCTCCTGCTCCCAACCGCCCCCCCCCACCGACCAGACCCGACACTCGCTCCCCGCCCCCCCCCCCCGCCTCCGGACCAGACCCGACACCCGCTACCCCGCCCCCCCCGTGCCTCCGGACCAGACCAGACCCGACACCCGCTCCCCGCCCCCCCCGCCTCAGGACCAGACCTGACACCCGCTCCCCCCACCCCCTGCCTCCGGACCAGACCAGACCCGACACCCGCTCCCCCCCGCCCCTGCCTCCGGACCAGACCAGACCCGACACCCGCTCCCCCCACCCCCTGCCTCCGGACCAGACCAGACCCGACACCCGCTCCCCCCCGCCCCTGCCTCCGGACCAGACCAGACCCGACACCCGCTCCCCCCCCCCCCTGCCTCCGGACCAGACCCGACACCCGCTCCCCGCTCCCCCCCGCCCCTGCCTCCGGACCAGACCAGACCCGACACCCGCTCCCCGCACCCCCCTGCCTCCGGACCAGACCCGACACCCGCTCCGCCCCCCCTGCCTCCGGACCAGACCCGACACCCGCTCCCCGCTCCCCCCCGCCCCTGCCTCCGGACCAGACCCGACACCCGCTCCGCCCCCCCTGCCTCCGGACCAGACCAGACCCGACACCCGCTCCCCGCACCCCCCTGCCTCCGGACCAGACCCGACACCCGCGCCCCCCCCCTCCCCCCCCGGACTGACCCGACTCGACCCGCGCTCCTGTTCCCGCTCCCCGCCCCCCCGACTGGACCCGACGCGACCCTACCTGCGCTCCTGTCCCCGCTCCCCGCCTCCCCGACTGGACCCGACCCGACTCCCGCTCCTGGACTGGATCCGACCTGACCTCCCCTCCCTCCCTCCCTCTCCTCCCCTCCCTCCCTCCCTCTCCTCCCTCTCTCTCTCCCTTCCCATCCTCCGCCTCCCTCTCTCTCTCTCTGCCCCTCCCTCTCTCTCTCTCCGCCCCCCCTCTCTCTCTCTCCCTCCGCCCCCCCCTCCCTCCCTCTCTCTCCCCCTCTCCCTCTCTCTCCCCCTCTCCCTCTCTCTCCCCCCCCTCTCTCTCCCTCTCTCTCTCTCCCCTCCCTGACCCGACCCAACCCAACGCCACCTACCTGTAAATCTGGTGCTGAGGATGGTTCAGCCTTCGGTCCCGAAAGGCCTGCCTGAAGCACTTTCACACAGGTAGGAAGATGGTTTATTTAATATTTTCTTTGCTTATAAATGTTTATTCAGGTTGGATTTATTTGTATAATATTTGTATAAGTATAACTAAGGATTTATTATCGAATTTAATGAGTTCACTTCCCCCCCCTCCCCCCCCCCACCTCGTTCTGGACGCCTAATTTGTAACCTGCGCCTGATTTTTTAATGTGTAGAACGGGTTTTTTCAGTTCTACAAAAATCTTCACTTGCTCTATTCTACTTTAGTTTGGAGTACGTTTTCACTGTGGAAACTTTCAAATCAGGCGTCAGTGGCCGGACACGCCCCCTTTTGAAGAAAAAATTCTGTTCCAAAGTGGAACTGTTCTACCTGACCAGAACTACAGAAAAAAAAATGTGGAGAATTGCGATTTCTAAGATAGTCCGTTCTCCACCAGTTGCTCCTAAAAATCAGGCGCAAATCATGTGGAAACTTGGGCCCATTAGTTCTAACATAATAGCCTGGAATTTGCGATCAGTGGAGAAGCGACAGTGATCTCTGCTGACCTCGAAGAAAGCTGCCCATAATGGTCTTGCTATTTCTCTGGCGCAAACTTTACCTTTCTCAATATTAATTTGATTGTAGCGCTGTCAAAGGAGGGCATCCAGTGTGCAGCAGCAGTGGTGTCATCAAGCTAGCTAAGCAGCCAACCAGTAAATAAAAGGCAACTTTTATCATTCCCTTCGAATTTTTTTACAGAAAGCAAAATAAATATTGCGACCTACACGTGGGGTTAAGGTCGAAGCTGAAATATCAGAACCAAACTTCTAACATATAGTTTTTATTATTTTTTAGATCTAGTAACTTTTATGATAAGAAAAATTTGACATTCCACAAATATAAATTTAGTTTTTCAGGACCAGAACGGTTGTTTAGCAAATATGCCATTAAAACCCCAGTTACACCTCTTCCTACAAAGCATAACTTTTTCTGGAGTGTTTGACAGTGATATTAGAGCAGAAAAGGGAAGTTTCTTTAGTTGAAGTGAATTTACTGATTGTATGGGGAGTTCGACAGCACAGCGTGTGGCGGAGCAGGGACTGACTGACTGCAACTTCACGATTTCCACGTTTATCTACGCATGGTCTAAATCCCGAATTTACGGGCAGTTTCAGAGCAGTTGTTGTTTTGAATGTCAAGAGAAGCTTATAATGGGATGCCTAGTTTGGCTATCCATTCAATGGCCTCCTGAGTTGCCAAGTGGAGAAATGAGGTGCTTCCTGCAACAGATCTTAGTAGGCAGGGTGATGTGATGTGTTCCATGGTCTGGCACTCATGTCCACAGATACACTTTGGTCATCCCTCATCTTCCACTTGTGGAGCAGGAGGCCGCACATCATCCAATGCTAACGGTTTTGACATCATTACCACCACAAAATCCAGGCCATTATGATACATTCATGTTTACAATATACCTTTATCTCAGCCTTTCAATAGATCTATAGAAATAAAATCCTAATGTCACCCATATTAACTTATACTATTTTCATACTTTTCAATTATATTTGATTTGCGTTTTATGAATGTATCTAAAATGTTTTCAGTGGTATCTTAGTATAGCAACTACCAGAGCAATGTTGAATTAAACTGGCTAAATGGAAGCGGGGAAATCTAACTGTAAAATTGGATGATACTTATGCTCCCTTTCATTCCATTAATCACCTGTCTTTCTACAAAACATTTATTTTGTTTTCCTCAGAATCTTGTCTCATTACCACCAATCCCTATGATTATCCATTCATCAGCCAGGGTGAGATTACTGTCAAGAGTATTGACGATACAGAAGAATTGATGGCGACTGATGTGAGTATCAGCTGTACAATTTGATTTTTATTTTCTTAACCCAACTTGTGCATTGTAAAGCATGCGCAGGTTTTGGCAACCGTAATCAATAATCCATTTTTGTCTCAGTGTTGATATGGAACGACGATATATTTTCAAGTCAGCATGGTGTGTGACTTGGAAGGGAACTTCGAGGTGGTGGTGTTCCCATGCTCCTGCTGCCCTTGTCCTTCTAGGTATTAGAGGTTGTGGGTTTGGTAGGTGCTGTCAAATAAACCTTGGCAAGTTGCTGCAGTGCATCTTGTAGATAGTACGCACTGTAGACATGGTGTGCTGGTGGTGGAAGGAGTGAATGTTTAAGGTGTGGTTGTGGTGCCAATCAAGTAGGCTGTTTTTTCCTGGATGGTGTCGAGCTTCTTGAGTGTTTTTGGAGCTGCACTCATCCAGGCAAGTGGAGAGTTCTCCATCACACGCCTGACTTGTTCCTGTAGATGGTGGAAAGGCTTTGTGGAATCAGGAGGTGCATCACTTGCGGCAGAATACCCAGCCTCTGACATGCTTTTGTAGCTACAGTATTTATGTGGCTGGCCCAGTTAAATTTCTGGTCAATAGTGACCCCAGGATGTTGATGATGGGGTATTTGACAATGGCAATGCCGTTGAATGCCAAGGGGAGGTGGTTAGATTCTCTCCTGTTGAAGACAGTCATTGCATAGCATTTGTGTGGTACAAATGTTATTTGCCACTTATCAGTCTAAGCCTGAATGTTGTGCAGGTCTTGCTGCATGCAGGGACAGTCTGCTTCATTAACTGAGTACAGGATGGACGTCCCTTATCCAGGACTCCCTTATCTGGCACTACCCCTCGTCCGGCATGATTCCGGCAGACGGGGGTGCATGTGCAGAACACTGCCGACCTCCACCAACTTTGGGCCTGTGCCGACACCCGGCCCGCGTCAATGTTCACTAGGGCCGCACCGACACTCAACCCGATGGGGTCGCGCTTGCACTTGGCCTGAGGGCCTGCCAACACTCGGCCTGCTGGGGCCACGCCGACACGGCCCACTGGAGCCACGCTGACACTCGGCCCGAGGTCTGACTGACACTCAGCCCGTTGCGGTCATGCCGACACTCGGCCCACTGGGGCCACGCTGACACCTGGCTTGAGGGCGTGCTGACACTCGGCCTGCTGGGGCATGCCGACACTCGGCCCAAGGGCCTGCTGCCACTTCGTTCGCAGCCCACCGAGGGCCCGCCGACAATTCGTTCGCGGCCCGCCAAGGGCCCACCGACAATTGGTTCACGGCCCGCCAAGGGCCCGCCGATACTTTGTCGCAGCCCACCGAGGGCCCGCCGACAATTCGTTCGCGGCCCGCCAAGGACCCGCCGACAATTGGTTCGCGGCCCGCCAAGGGCACGCCGATACTTCGTTCGCAGCCCACTGAGGGCCCGCCGACAACTCTGGCCGCCCGGGCACCGACCTCCTACCCACCTCCCTGACCTCACGCCGCTGACCTCCTCTCATCTGGAAAAATCCCTTGTCTGCCACAGGTCAGGTTCCGAGGGTACCAGATAAGCGAGGTTCAACCTGTAGTTGTGAATGGAAATTAACACTCTGCAATCATCAGGGAACATCTCCACTCTGACCTTATGATGAATGGTAGATCATTGATGAAGCAGCTGAAGATGGTTGGGCATAGGACACTGCCTGTGGAACTCTTACAGCGATGTCCTGGGATTGAAATGAATGGCCTCTAACAAACACAACCATCTTTCTTTGTGCTTGGTATGATTACCACCACTAGAGAGTATTTCACCATGTTCCCATTGAATTTAATTTTACTTGATGCCATACCTGGTCAAATGCTGCCTTGATTTCAAGGTCCGTCTCTCTCATCTCATCTCTGGGATCCATAGTTGGATCAAAGCTGCAATGAGGTCTGGAGCCGAGTAGTTCTGGTGGAACCCAAACTGTACATCAGTGAGCAGCCTATTGGGGAGTAAGTGCTGTTGATGACCCCTTTCACACTTTGCTGATGATTGGGAGTAGGCTGATGGGGTGCGAATTGGACGGGAGGCTGTACATCTTTATTTGTATTTTCTTACCCTGACTCATGCATCATAAGACATGTACATATTTAGGCAACCAGCACTCCTAATCCATTTTTCCAATTAAAATGCACACATCTAGAGAGAAGATGCTTTAGAATGTAAGTAAATATTGATAATTAAGAAAGGTGATACTAGCAGTGTTTATCCACACTGTCAGCAAAGAAAATAATATTTTAAAATTTTCGAGGTTAAAGTCCCAGCATCGAAACGTTTTAAGTAAATTTCAAAAGTTTCAACAACGAAATAGGTAAAACTGTTTCAGTATAATAGTCTTGCTGTTGGATTCTAAGTCTATTGTTTGGATTTAAAGACTGCTATCGATATCTTGGGCTTCGTAATTGATGAGAAATGGGGCATCTATAAACTCACTGGTGCAGTCATGCACTTTGGTAACATGAAATTCAAGCAAAAACAGCGTGAAGAGCAGGCTGAGCCCGATGGCACAGAAGGTAACAGTTTCATACGTCTCACTTCATTGCAGTATTTACTAACATTTATATATTCAAAATAATAACCCTGAAATTGCAGTCGGAGGCGTATCTCCGGAGTACGCCTCCGACCCATGAAATATTTCTGCACCTACCTGCTGTTATCCAAGCTGCAGAGAGTTTGGGTCTCGGGCCTCCATGCATATGGCAGCGTAAAGACTCACAGATCCCAGGGACGCAGCTGGTTCAGAAGCATCCCTGGGATAATGTGGGCCCAGATCTCCAATGAGAAAGGAGGATTCCATTGCAGTCATTTTGGAACGGAATTCCAAAATAATTAAACAATTTAGACAACTCAAATAAATATAAATGTTCTGAATTTCATTATTGTTCATAGCTCCCTTCATTACACCAACTGCAATAAAAAAAAATAAAAAAAAATAATTTTAAACATTTTAATCTGGGCCAATATATGCATAAATTAATGTTAAGTGTTTGTGCGTCATTTTTAGATTTAAATGACAAATTTAAGATTTATAATAACCCTTATGCTGATGAAAGCAGGGCCTAAGCTTGCTTTTACCAGCCGTAAGAGTTTCGTGGACAATTGCTGGGCAATTGTTATGCACATAGCCCAATTGTATGCTAGTGAAACTGATTTTACTTTCAGTTTGTATGATCTGTCAAAGCATACTTTGACAGATCGCAAGTTCCGGGTTTTCGCGCATGCGGAAGTTGCGGAGCTTTTCAGAAGGGTTACGATAATATATGCTGAGCATTTGATGTCGAAGACACCATAATTTCAGAGCCAATATTTGAAATCTAATGCATAGTTAATTTCAATTTTCAGTCTAAACAGTATTGAAGTTGTATTTTAATATTTTGGAACAATATTTTATATGGAATTAATATTAAATTTGGAAGGTATTGCCACATCTCCTGTGTCTGTATGTTTGTGGCACAGTATTGGGGTCTCTTAGACTAATTATATTGCAGAGATAGAGACTACTGTCCCTTTAACCAGCAGGACACACTGAGCACTGTTAGCCAGCAAATCAGCTGTTTCTGCAAGCTGAAGGCTTTGAGACTTCTCTTTGGTATTCCGACCCTGTTATTTCAAAGCTGCATATATATATTAGAGAGAGAGAGATAGTGTTACATGAAAGATAACTACTATGGCTTGGTGTTTCTCACAACACTTTTAGCTGTTGCCTGCAGCAATTAATCTAATTGGTTTCTGCATACATGATTTGGCACCAAGAGAAGAAACCACCAGACTCTATTGGAAAATCTGGATCAATCATGACAGCTTATAATTTAGCTGACCCCTGACAAATGACAGAAGGAATCCTTTTCAAGATGTATCAAAGTGAAACCATTTTTAAATCACATTTACCCTGAAAAATTAGAAAGATAACAGCTGCATTTCAAAAGTAACCCTTTGGTTGTAAAGCATTTGTGACAATCTGAGGACATGATAAGCTATTGTTTGTATGCAAGTCCTGTTTTTATTTTACTCTGTCTATCTAATGTCTAATAAAAAAATACGTAACACAGTAACTTTCACTATTTGAAACAGAAACAAAACTCTTGCTTTTGTCCCGCTGACATCTGTACAACATCATTGTTCTGAATATTATATTGAAAATATATGGGTATCAGTCTAAAGGTTAACATATATGTAAGGCATTTCAATTTAACAAAAGACAATTAACTTCTCAATGTTTATTGCACAACAGTATTCTAAATACAAAAATAGATGCTATACACAAATATACTCAATTGCACTATATTTTTTGTTAGACGCCGACAAGGTTGCCTACCTGACTGGCCTCAACTCTGCAGATTTGCTAAAGGCTTTATGCTATCCACGAGTAAAGGTTGGCAATGAATTTGTGACCAAAGGTCAGACTGTTCAGCAGGTACAGTTTCCAAGAATTTTAGCAAAATAACACGTGTAAATTTTAAAATATTTAATTTAGGCTGCTGCTTTTGGTTAAACTGTATATTGTATTCTTTCAGGTCTACAACTCAGTTGGTGCCCTTGCCAAATCAGTTTTTGAGAAAATGTTCTTGTGGATGGTTATCCGTATCAATCAGCAATTGGACACAAAACAGGCCAGACAGTTTTTCATTGGTGTGCTGGATATTGCTGGGTTCGAAATTTTTGATGTAAGAATCAGAAACATAAATGTCAACAAAATAAATTACTTAAAATGAACAGCACTAAAAAGGCAATCCAATGATTAAATAACACTTAAATTGCTCTATACTTCAGTACAACAGCTTGGAACAGTTATGTATCAACTTCACGAATGAGAAACTGCAGCAGTTCTTCAACCACCACATGTTCGTTCTGGAACAAGAAGAGTACAAGAAGGAAGGAATTGATTGGGAATTCATTGACTTTGGTATGGATCTGGCTGCTTGCATTGAACTCATTGAAAAGGTAAGTCAGATCATGTATGACATTAATATGAATTGAAATAGATTTATATAGGCATCAATTTATTAATTGCAATGTCTCAATGTCAATAAACATTGTTATTGCCACAGCCCATGGGTATCTTCTCAATCCTGGAAGAGGAGTGCATGTTCCCCAAGGCCTCAGACGTTTCTTTCAAGAATAAACTGTATGACCAGCATCTTGGAAAGTCAAACAACTTCCTTAAACCGAAGCCTGTCAAAGGAAGGCCTGAAGCTCACTTCTCACTGGCTCATTATGCTGGCAATGTGGACTACAACATTACTGGCTGGCTGGATAAGAACAAGGACCCCTTGAATGAAACTGTAATTGGACTGTTCCAGAAATCATCAGTAAAACTTTTGGGTGTTCTCTATGCTGCAAGTGCTGAAGGTAAAACTCTATCACACTCAAATATTAATATTCCTTTTTGTTAACATTGTATTCTTCCCTTTCCTAATCAGTTTAGACCAAACAAATGTGTTGTTTTTTTGTAGCTGAATCCGCTGGCAAGAAAGCTGGCAAAAAGAAGGGTGGTTCCTTCCAGACAGTGTCTGCTCTGTTCAGGGTATGATTTTCTCTTACATGTGGATTTCTCAATCTGTCGTGAACTAAGGTTTAATAAATATCAGTAGGTTAGCAAAACATTGATAGAAGTTCGCCAAATATGATTAATAAATAGATCAGTCTTGTATTATTGTTACAAATACCATGGGAAGGATCTATATTACTTTCTTGTTCACCTCACAGGAAAACTTAGGCAAGCTGATGGCTAACCTGAGAACTACGCATCCACATTTTGTGCGTTGTTTAATCCCCAACGAGACAAAGACACCAGGTAATTATGATTCCTTTTCTATACATTACATTTCTGAGGAAATAAATTAAAAGCACAATCAGTAATGGATGCAGTCCTCTATTTTTAATTTGAAAGGACAGGAAAAAAATCATTTGATGTGTTGTATTTTAATGTTTATGTTGCATCCAACAGGTATTATGGAAAACCACCTTGTTATACACCAGCTGAGGTGCAATGGTGTGCTTGAAGGTATCAGAATCTGCAGAAAGGGATTCCCAAGCAGAATCATCTATGGTGACTTCAAGCAAAGGTAATGAAGCTCAAATTCTACTATGAAATTGTTGAGTATATTCTGTTCTCATGAGAAAAAACAGTAACCTGATTAAATCTTTAATACAACAGATACAGGGTTCTTAATGCAAGTGCCATTCCAGAAGGTCAGTTCATTGATAGCAAGAAGGCTTCAGAGAAGCTATTGGGATCCATTGATGTAGATCACACCCAGTACAAATTTGGACACACTAAGGTAATTATATTTAAAACCTAAGTTTCTCACTGTGAAATAATAGGCTGATGAACCTGTGAATATAGTTTTAAGTGTAACTTGAGAAGCATCAGAATTGCCTTACTGCTTCTGTGTTATGATGGAACTAAATATATCCCACTACACACTGCTCGGTGGAACAACCGAAGTGCACAATGTGCAAATGCCACACAAAGGCTGGAATTTACGAGCGCTGAGAGGATGGGATCGGCGTCAGTTCAGCTTTCAAATTTGAAATGATTGACAGCAGGTCGGGACCCCATTGTCAACCCACCTCAGTGCTGAACAGACCTGACACCAAGTGGCGGGGAGGCAATTTCGGTTATTAAGAGCTTGTTAAGACAAAAACTAATGGAAGCTCACCATTAGATTTTTATAGTTCGCCAATGGCTCACTGCTGCTTGGGGATCATTTCAGATAAGAAGTTCGGGTGCTGTATCACCATGGGATGATTTACTAACTTGACAGCTGCAAATGATCAGTAAAATCTCCCATTTTATATGTGTTCACTTTCCAAGGTTAGAAGCTGTTGCTTACTGTATTTGGAAGACAGATTGAGCTTTATGCAGCTAGCACGTGTTTTGGAGCAAACTCTCTATCTAGTGTCACCTCATTGGAACAACATCTCTTATCATTGACAGATTGCTTCTGTCATCTCAACCTCATCTGCCAGCTATTCTATCAGCATCAGTGTCCTTAAAAAAAATCTCACCTTGGTCCTCAGAATCCCACCACAATCAGTCCCAAAACCAGCAACACCAGGAACACCAGTAGCACCAACAACAACACCAACCTTCTCCGCAATCAAGCAACTAATGTTGCATATGACAGAGGACATCAGCAGCTGACCACATTGTTGATTGGGATGCCAGAGATGGCCTCACTATGGCCAGATTCACTTCAGTTGACGCTGTACAACCTGGCTGCCATATGATGTACCCAGTTGGCACCATCCCACACCAACACCAGAAAGCATCCCTACAATACCCAAGCCATTCCTTTCACACTCATCACCATTGGAGGAGGTACCCTTATGTTTCTCCATTCACTGCAACTCACTAAGCCACTTCCAAAGGTGCACACAAATCTGTCCAAGAACACAAAGTGTTGAAATTAAATATTTCAATGGTTGACAACACATTAACAGAAACTTTACATGAACATTGCATAAAACACCCACGTGTCTATGTTTGTGTGTTGTTAGTTAGTATGATTGGACGAGGATGAACGTGAGTGTGAGGGGTGGCTAGTGAGATGGGGAAGTGATAATGTAGATAGAGAGAGAGTGATGGGTGGAGGTACAAGGTAAGTTGGTGTGAGTAAGGCTGTGGAGGCGTAAGAAGGCAGAAGGATGGGGATGTGATGTGTGGCATACGAGGATGAGTTTGAGTGTGGCTTTGCAGTAATATTTCGTGACCTAATCAGATCATTGAAAGGTTTGCACCACTGCAGTCTGGTCCTCCTGATGACATCCCTGCTTGTGCCCTCCTGTGCAATGTACACCCAGCCTGTGTTAGTGTCCTGGAGCGTTCTCTTCCACCCACTGGAAGGGACGAGAACCTCCCTGCATGCTGTGACTCGCTCCATAAGCATATTGAGGGAATCTGGGGGAGGGGCCTGGGAGCAGCCGCGCACCTTTGTGCAGTGATTGTCGGTGATTGCAGCACCTCAATGCTCTAGAACACTGACAGCACAACTGCCAAAATCAATGTGGGCATGGTCCCTTTAAGGAAACTGGCAGAATACGTGTCATGAAATGATGTCATCAGATCCGCTTCCTTTTAATTGGCCGGGAATCTCGCTGGACAGGCTTAGCATGCCCAATCACCATAAAAATCACTTGTACAGTGCAGGATGGAGCCGGCAGTAGCCTGGGCATATGCTACAGATGTTGACCGCCTTGCTCCCGCCTCGGTAGGTGAAATCGCAGCCAAGGTTTCTGCTATCAATTCAACAGTGCAAAAATAAATTGAGTCATGTTTTTACAATTTATTATATTTTGTGAATTGAACATAAAATGTGAACACTTACTATAATTTATTTAAGGTATTCTTCAAGGCTGGACTCTTGGGTGCACTTGAAGAGATGAGAGATGAAAAGTTGGCACAACTCGTTACCGGCACCCAGGCTCTTTGCCGTGGATATTTAATGAGGGTTGAATTTAAGAGAATGATGGAAAGAAGGTAAATATCATGACATATGAACATCCAAAAATATATTTGCCAGCAAAAGATATTGTATATAATGTATCATTTTACTCTTTCACAAAAGTTATAGAAGAATTGTTATCAACTGTGTTCTCCTGTCTAACTGCATCTTTTAGGGAAGCACTGTTCACTCTACAGTACAACATCCGTTCATTCACAAACGTTAAACACTGGCCATGGATGCAATTATATTTCAAGATCAAACCTCTTCTGAAGAGTGCTGAAACTGAAAAGGAAATGGCAAATATGAAAGATGAGTTTGAGAAAACTAAGGAGGCGCTTATCAAATCTGAAACACGAAGGAAGGAATTAGAAGAGAAAATGGTGACTTTTGTACAGGAAAAGAATGATCTCCTACTCCAAGTCCAATCGGTATCAATGTTTGCTGTATTAATATAGTAAATTCTGTGTACAACTTATAAAAACCATAGTCTGGTACAATTCATTGTCTCACTTTTTGCAGGAAGGTGAAACTCTGGCAGATGCGGAAGAAAGATGTGAGGGACTGATTAAAAATAAAATTCAATTGGAGGCTAAAGTGAAGGAAGCTAATGAAAGATTGGAAGATGAAGAGGAGATAAACGCTGAACTCACAGCTAAGAAGAGAAAACTGGAGGATGAGTGTTCTGAACTGAAGAAGGATATTGATGACTTGGAGCTCACTTTAGCCAAAGTTGAAAAAGAAAAACATGCCACTGAGAACAAGGTACGAATTGGTGATTTTTATGTACAATAAATATGCAATTCATGAAAGGATTTTCATACCTGGTGATTACACTTCATGACATTCATCTATACGTTTTGTTTTTGGTGAACATAGGTTAAAAACCTCACTGAAGAGATGGCTAGTCTCGATGAAAACATCGCTAAAGTAACAAAGGAAAAGAAAGCCCTCCAAGAGGCCCATCAGCAGACTTTGGATGATCTCCAGGCCGAGGAAGACAAAGTCAACACTCTAACCAAAACAAAGACTAAGTTGGAACAACAAGTTGATGATGTTAGTATTCTTAAATACAACAAGGTCAAATGGGTTTGTGAATATGGTAATTTTTGAAGCAAATTGTGATAAAATATTTATTTTCCTTAAAAGCTTGAAGGTTCTCTAGAACAGGAGAAGAAACTTCGCATGGATCTTGAACGCTCCAAGAGGAAGCTTGAAGGTGACCTGAAGCTGTCGCAAGAAGTCACAATGGATTTGGAGAATGATAAGCAGCAATTGGATGAGAAGCTAAAAAAGTCAGTCATCTTATTCTTTATTCACATCCCTTTGCTTGAACTTTTAATCCACCTGTCCTGTTGATTAGCATACAGACCTTGTTATAGTAGACATTGACTCTTCAGTCAGCGGATTTTCCTTAATTTGAGCATGTCATCTTGTAGAACTTCTGTGATTGAACTAATACAAGATCACATCTTTTAGCTAGTAGTAAGGTGTTAACTCAGTAATTAAGGTTCTATTTTAAATATCCTGCAGCTATCAGATAATTTATTGCCTCAGCTTTTCTGTGAAAATAAACACATTTTTATGTAAGTGCATTAATAATACAGAAATTTGGTAATTGAGTAGTTCAACTTAGTTTTTCACTTATTATTAAAGGAAGGAATTTGAAATCAGCCAGCTTCAAAGCAAAGTTGAAGATGAGCAGGCTTTGGCTTCCCAACTACAGAAAAAGATTAAAGAATTACAGGTGATGTATAGATCCAGTGAAATTATCGATACTACCTTTCTAAATGTTACATGCATGATCTAATGTTACCTGTTTTAAGATCATAATCAACACTTTCATTTATTTTAAGGCTCGCATTGAGGAGCTTGAAGAAGAAATTGAAGCTGAACGTGCCTCTCGTGCTAAGACTGAGAAACAGAGAGCTGATCTTGCTCGGGAACTTGAAGAGATCAGTGAGCGACTAGAAGAAGCTGGAGGTGCAACTTCAGCACAGATTGAAATGAACAAAAAACGTGAAGCAGAATTTCAGAAAATGCGCCGCGATCTGGAAGAATCTACCCTGCAGCATGAAGCCACAGCTGCTGCTCTTCGTAAGAAGCAGGCTGATACCGTTGCAGAACTTGGGGAACAAATCGATAACCTGCAACGTGTGAAACAGAAACTTGAGAAGGAAAAGAGTGAGCTGAAGATGGAAATCGATGACCTTGCTAGCAACATGGAGTCTGTGTCTAAAGCTAAGGTGCAGTTCTGAATATTGTTGAACCACAGTCCTTCACATAATTATTTTTAATGAATAATTGTTGTCCATTTGGTTTCACATATTTTGAGAGTTGAGCATTTTGGTTTCAGGCGAACCTTGAGAAGGTGTCGCGGACTTTTGAGGACCAGGTCGGCGAACTGAAAGCCAAACACGATGAGCATCAACGTTTGATCAATGATTTATCAACTCATAAAGCTCGTCTTGGAACAGAAAACGGTATTGCTCAATTCCTGAACTATTTAATGTTCAATGTCCAGAAAATACTACGCAATTTTGTAACCTTTTTGCGCGCAACCTCTTCTGATTTGCAGGTGAACTGAATCGCCAGGTAGAGGAGAAGGAAGCCTTGGTATCTCAGCTGACAAGAGGTAAACAAGGATATACTCAACAGCTTGAGGAGCTCAAGAGGCAGCTGGAGGAAGAAACAAAGGTACCAGAATAATTTAAGTAAATCGTTCCTATTAGTTTTAGAAGAAAATGTTTACAATAATATAAAATCATTTCTATGTGTTTGATAATTTACTTTCTGCAACAATTTAATTTCTTCAAATTACAAAAATGTAAAATATAATATTTTGTCACGTGGGTGTGCAGTAATTAACTTAAGATGCTACCTTTGGAAGTGGGGCTATTTAAATTCATCATGACTATAAGCAAAGTATCACAGTTCAGCAGCGTGATGATAATCATAGAAATATTAACAATTATTTCATCATCCAACTTGGTAATTATTTCAGGCTAAGGGTGCCTTGGCACATGCTCTTCAATCTGCCCGCCATGACTGTGATCTGCTCCGTGAGCAATATGAAGAGGAACAGGAGGCAAAGGCTGAGCTCCAGCGTGGCATGTCCAAGGCCAACAGCGAAGTAGCTCAGTGGAGATCAAAATATGAAACTGACGCAATCCAGCGCACAGAGGAACTGGAGGAGGCCAAGTATGTGATAATAAAATAAGAATTTTGCTTCATACAACATGTTCAGTGAGATGACGTTAGTACAACATCTTTGGTTTTCTCCTTCTCAGGAAAAAACTTGCTCAGCGTTTGCAGGATGCAGAAGAGCACATTGAGGCTGTGAACTCTAAATGTGCTTCATTGGAAAAGACAAAACAGAGATTGCAGGGTGAAGTGGAGGATCTTATGATAGATGTGGAGAGGGCAAATTCAGCAGCAGCAGCTCTTGACAAAAAACAGAGGAACTTTGACAAGGTATGTTGTCTCAATGTTTCCCTTTCTCTGTCATTTTAAAGACAGTTACATTACCACTTTCATTTTGATATTAAATAATTTCAGCTCTGGATAATTAGACCCAATTTTTGAATGTGCTAAAGCCAATTAAGCCCCTGCAGGAACCTATCTAATAACATTTAAGTTTCACAATGAGTGGAGAGTAATTCTCTCTCCCCCTAAAGGTTGTGGATGCTGGGTCAATTGAAATTCTCAATACTGAGATCAGTAGCTTTTTGTTGGGTGAAGTTATGAAGGGATATGGAGAAAAGGCAGATAAATGGAATTGAGCTACAGAATAGCCATGATCTAATAGAATGGCAAAACAAACTCCAGGGGCTGAATAGCCTACTCCCCTTCCTATGTGTGAAAACAAGTTGAAAATGTACTCAGATTGTGCATTGGATAACTGAGGCACTTTAAAATTTAGTACTGAACCTTTTTAGTATAAGAAAGCAAATGCTATCCCCTGCTCTTTCCTAACAAAATATAATCATTGGGAAGCAGACCTTTGTGCATCCAATTAAACATTCTATCATGATAGGCAGAGTATGAGTTGCAGCCCAAAGTGTAATTTCAGTCTTCAAGCTGAAATCTGCAATTCATACTCTCCAGCTATCATCACATGGTATTAAGGCATAACTGCATCCACATACTTCATTTGTAACTTTTGCAATTGTACAATAAAGGTTCTGGCAGATTGGAAGCAGAAATTTGAGGAAAGCCAGACTGAACTGGAAGCAGCTCAGAAGGAATCCCGTGGTCTCAGTACCGAGATCTTCAAAATAAAGAATGCATATGAGGAATCTCTCGATCAACTTGAAACTCTTAAACGAGAGAACAAGAATCTGCAGCGTAAGTCTTAATCCTTTCTTGTCATTTAAATATTTTAAAATGTTGATATTATTAAATTGGTATGTGTTTACTTTGGAGTTAAAACCCATAGTAAAATTCCATTCTTGCCCACTGTGCTTCATACTCTCCAGGAATCAGTCTCACATCAGTAGTATCATTGCACCCTTATATTTCTTTTATAATCTTAGTTTCATCATTACTAAATTTGCAATTTTCTTCATAAAACAGAGGAGATCTCTGATCTGACTGAGCAGCTGGGTGAAAGCAGCAAGGCCCTGCACGAACTAGAAAAGGCAAAGAAGACAGCTGAGCAGGAGAAGGGTGAAATTCAGGCGGCTCTGGAGGAGGCAGAGGTAAAACTAATAATTATTTTAGTAGCACACATTAGAAATCAAAATTTAGATCAATAATATTTGTCAAATAGTGCAACGCATTTGCAACAATAGTCTAGTGCAGTGTTAAAAATTGATTGAAAGGTCTAAAAGGCATCAGTTCCAAAGAAATTCACTAAATGATATCCAGTGAGAGTAATTTATGGATGATCTTTCCTCAGCATAGTTTCCTTACTTTGGAATAGCAAACAAACCCTTGATTTATATATTGTCATTTATGACTGGTTAGCATAGCTTTGAACCAGGTAAATTAATTACTATTTTTGCATTCAAAATGATAAGGTTTTACAACTCAAAAGTTACAACTCTGTTTCTTCCATATTCACATTAGGAGGTCAATATTAGAATGCAGCCCTGAAGTGGCAGAGATAGATGGTTGTGAAGTTTCAAATGTTTTCTGGCTACTAACATTAATAATATTTTCAGAAACACAACAGTGTATTACATTATGAAAATGTCACAAAGTGATTAACACAATGAATTACATTTTAGAGTGCAACAACTTATTATGCAAGCAATTGGCACCAGCAGTGTTGTAAAAACAACAATGGGATGAATGTCCAGGTACTGATTGGATGCTGGTATTTTTGCACAATTACTGACTTTATATCAAGACCTCAAAATAAATGAACTTCCTGGCCTCATCTTTAACATCATATTTCTGTATGATGGCCTAGATGGTCCATGTCTTCTGGGATCCCGCAAAAATTGGGGCGAGGTGGTATTTCTGTCTCCTGGTCCATCACCACTGTGAATCTTTTCCATTTTCCTGGGATGGGGTTAATTATATATTCACAGTGACTTCCCAAGATTTATATCACTCCTCACTGCGAGTGTGCTCTGAGTGGAAGGGAAATCAACTGCTGCAGCATTTCATTCACTGAAACTTCTTAAAGGGGTTGGCTGGAGCAACTGGGCAGCCTCCCGAAGCTGTTGTTTGAACAAATTGTACAGGGCAAAGGCTGGAAGTAGAAGAAGAGCACAGCAGAAAAAAATAATTCCTTGTTTGATGCCCTATTTAGGCCTCTCTGGAACATGAGGAGAGCAAGATCCTCCGTATTCAGCTAGAACTGAACCAAGTAAAATCTGAAGTTGACAGGAAAATTGCTGAGAAAGATGAGGAAATTGATCAGCTGAAGAGGAACCAACAGAGGGTTGTAGATACAATGCAAAGTGCCTTGGAGTCTGAAGTCAGGAGCAGAAATGATGCTTTAAGAATCAAAAAGAAAATGGAGGGCGATCTAAATGAAATGGAGATTCAGTTGGGACATGCTAATCGTCAGGCTTCAGAAGCTCAGAAACATCTCAGGAACCTACAGGGTCAATTAAAGGTCTGTATAATAGTGCATTTGTTTCTGATTTACAGTTAATTTTAAATAAGCTCAAATATTGTGTATCATTTGTTAATTATGTAAATGTACTTTTTTGTGACATATCTGAATAGAAAAGTGCAGGAATTATAATTGGTCAGCAGTTTTAGATTATTCAATCTACTTAAGATTTCACTAAACATTTTATTATTCTAATATAGGCTAATATGATATCGCTATTAGAGTTTACTATAATATTTCCTTAAAAATATTTCTACATTCTAAATAGGATACCCAGTTACAGCTGGATGATGCTTGCAGAAGCCAGGAAGACTTGAAGGAGCAATTGGCCATGGTTGAGCGCAGAAGTGGTCTGCAGCAGGCTGAGATTGAAGAAATGAGAGCAGCACTGGAACAGACAGATAGAGCTCGCAAAATTGCTGAACAAGAGCTTATTGATGTCACGGAGAGAGTACAGCTGCTGCACTCTCAGGTTTGTTCACACACCAATGTCAATTTGGTCCAAACAAATGTGCAGGGTACATCTACAGGGAGGCTGAGAAGATGTGGATAAGGCTGAAGACAACAAAGAACCCCCAATGTTGGGGACACGGAGATTCTGCCGAACTTAATGGAAGAACCTCATTAGCACATCTTCACTCCATTTCCTGCCCAGCAGCCAACAAAATGGATAGCTTGGCTGGCTAGTAGTAAGGGGAGGTCCCCATCAATAGTGGGGAGAGGCCCGGGAAGGAGAGGCCTGTGACCTGGAAGGGGCAGAAGCCTGCAATCGGAAGGGGGGAGAGGGCCCTGATCAGGAAAGGGAAGAGGTTGGCAATCCGGGCCAAGAGCAGTTGACAACATGGCTGGGGGGAGAGGCCACCGGTCAGGAGAGCTGGGGAGAGGCTGGCAATGGGGGCTAAATGGAGTGGGGTAGGGCAGGCCAATTTTAGGTGCGAGGGGCAGCCAAAGGCTTCCTTGAGGGATGGGGGGAAGCACTTCTGCAAATTCTCATTCACAAGGCACAAGACAGGAGCTAGCAGCTCCTGTTCCCCTTTCACTGCTGAGTTTCCGACCTCTGGGACACCCAAGCAGCAACAGTAAATGTTTAATTGGGCTTCCACATGCCACTGTGGAGTTAATATCGAGGCTGCAGTCTTTTTATTTTGGAGTGTACACATTCTACAAAACAACTTCTTGCAAATTGATTCCTGCAGAACACAAGTCTCATTAACACGAAGAAGAAGCTGGATTCTGACCTGAATCATCTCCAATCTGAAATGGAAGAAACAATTCAGGAATCAAGAAATGCTGAAGATAAAGCAAAGAAGGCTATCACAGATGTAAGTCAGAAGTTATTTTAACTATTTATTCAAATTATTACAATTACTGATTGTCTCAGTTCGAGTGCTTTGTTGATATTATTACGAGCTTGAGCTTTAATAATGATTTGTCCAAATACCTCACCGTTATAAGGCTGCCATGATGGCGGAAGAGCTGAAGAAGGAACAGGATACCAGTGCTCACCTTGAACGAATGAAGAAGAACCTCGAGCAGACAGTGAAGGACCTGCAGCATCGTCTGGATGAGGCTGAGCAACTGGCAATGAAAGGAGGAAAGAAACAGCTCCAGAAACTGGAGTCTAGGGTAAGCGTCAAGATTGTGTTATTATATGCTGCATACTGAAGCTTGTGAATATGTTGAGGATTTAGCATCAAAATTAAGAACATAATTTAAAAGACAACATGAAACTTGTGTGGATGTAAAACAATTAATACCAATTGGTGACTGGTTTAGGTGCGTGAGCTGGAAAATGAACTGGAAGCTGAGCAGAAACGAGGTGCTGATGCCGTCAAAGGTGTTCGCAAATATGAAAGAAGAGTCAAGGAACTGTCCTACCAGGTATTGTACAGTTTATAAGCTCATTACCTGGAGTGGCACACCATTGTAGGAACTAATAGCAATCATTTTTACAAAATATCAATATAAATGTTGCCTCTTTTGCATTGTTTACAGTCAGACGAAGACAAAAAAAATGTGCTGAGACTACAGGACTTAGTTGACAAGCTGCAGATGAAGGTTAAGGCCTACAAGAGACAATCTGAGGAGACTGTAAGTAACTGAGGAACTACTTGGTCTAGATGTTTGTGAATGCTTTTAATCTCCCTTATATTTGTCATCTGATTACAAAGCTTATTAACATTATTTAAGACAATTGTGACCAGGAAAGACCGTAGAATATGGTGTTCAGAACCCCAATCATAAGTAACATAGCTCTTCCATTTCTTTTCATCTTCCATTTTCTACTGCCAAGGAAATTTTCAGTCTAACCCTTGAATGTGTTATTTTTCATGGGAATTGGCTGATTTAAAAGACTCACATATGGTTCCTAAAATCCTTTCTAAGAATCAAAATAAAGTATATCCACTGGGTGGACTTTATCCACTACATTTCCAAATAATTCTAGCAACAGGTGGGGTCTGAATATCTCTTGTTTTTCAGCGTAGCACTGGAAGCATCCTGTGTAATGTTACAAGCAGTTTTCCCAGTACTGATGTCAGATTATAATTACCAGATTCGTGTCTCACTCCTTCTTTAAATAGCAGGATTATATTTTGTCTCATCCAAAATCCAAATGCAGTGTTTATGGAACTTGAGAAGATATTTATGAAGTCTCACCTATTTCCTCTCTCATTTCATTAAGGAATATGTTGTCTTCCATCTAGCCTGTAGACAAGTTGGGGTAAAACGGGTGCAGTGTACACTTTGGAGTAGAAATTATACCTGATAAAGCGGATGTAGGGTAGCCCATTTTCAGGGACCAACATACCAATGGACCAAGGATGCCTGAAAATTGCTCCCAAAAGCAGGTATTAGGTCTTTTGTATATGCGAATAAGGGACAATAAGTGTTCCGGCAGCTCAGAAAGTGACGCAAAGCTATCAGGGGCGCCAACTGGCCCCGATCGCACCCCCACGGGACAGAAAGGTGGTCGGAGCCGCGTGGTAAGGGGGTAAGGGTTCGGCACGCCGGGCGGGGCAGGAAAGACGAGGTCGGGGAGAATTGTGGACGCTTCACACCCGCCGCCTGCGCCTGGGTGGAAGGGCAGAAAGGCGGTAACAGGCCTTAAAAAAAGGGGGAATTTTGACCCCAAAATCTTTTGAACAATATGTACTTTTACTATTCTAATGACAGTTTACATTCTCCTGTGGTCAATATTCTAGCCTGCAATCTGATCATTTATTTTACTGTATTCCCTTTAGGAGGAGCAGGCCAATGTTCACCTGTCCAAGTTCAGGAAGGTCCAGCATGAACTGGAGGAAGCTGAGGAACGTGCTGACATTGCAGAGTCTCAAGTCAGCAAACTTAGAACTAAAAGCCGTGACATAAATGTCAAGGTACAGTACATGCAACTGATTTTAAAATTACATCAATAATACAGCTCAAGAAACACTGACAATAACTAAAATTATTGGTAAAGATTTACATTGTTAATCAGAATATAAATAATATTTTAAAAGCAGTCTTTTCATTACTTATACATTTGCATTTTCTTTTTATTAGGCCACCGAAGAGTAGATGACATGGTCCAAAGAAGAAATCCACAAAATGTGTATTTCATTGTAACATAGTTTTACAAATATAGTGCTGACAATAGAAATAAAAGTGCAATTCTGAAAAATGTTTCTTTGTTATCTTATGCTTTTATAATGATAATCATGCTCGGAGAAAAGTGGTAAAAACATAAGAATTAGGAGCAGGAGTAGGCCATTCAGCCCCTTGAGCCTGCTCCGCTAGTCAATGAGCTCATGGCTGATCTTCTGCCTCAACTCCACTTTCCTGCACTATCCCCATAACGCTCGATTCGCTTAGTATCCAAAAATCTATCGATCTTTGTCTTGATTATGTA
Organism: Pristiophorus japonicus; assembly: GCF_044704955.1. Taxonomy (NCBI): domain Eukaryota; kingdom Metazoa; phylum Chordata; class Chondrichthyes; family Pristiophoridae; genus Pristiophorus; species Pristiophorus japonicus. Next base: position 88,101,295 of record NC_091992.1, read on the forward strand.
CGCCTCCACTGCCCTTTGGGGTAGAGAATTCCAAAGATTCACCACTCTCTCAGTGAAAAAGTTTCTCCCCATCTCAGTCCTAAATGGCCGATCCCTTATTCTGATACTGTGGCCCCTGGTTCTAGACTCCTCAGCCAGGGGAAACATCCTCCCTGCATCTACCCTGTACCAAAACTGTACATAATGCTCCAGGTGCGGTCTCACCAAGAATCTAAATAATTGCAGTAAGACTCTTATACTCAAATCCTCTTGTAATAAAGGCCAACATACCATTTGGTTTCTTAACTGCTTGCTGTACCTGCATGTTAACTTTCAGGTGCACCGAAAAACAAAGTTACATTGCGAACAATAGCTTAATGTGACTATAAAAAGGAGAAACTATTACAACGGTGCATATGAAATCTTGTTAATCAAGAATCTGTGGGCCTCAGGCCTTATTAACATTTTATTGTGTGAGTTGCCGCATTTGTGTTGCTTCCACTGGCAGCTTACAGATTTGAAGATGCTGTTGTTGGTCGCTGACCTCGCCAGTAGCAGCCCGAAAGATATTCTCAGGTACGGGGTTGGAGAAGGCAACAGATTACATAAACTTTTGAGTCAGAGCGGCACTCCAGCTCCTCCTGGCTCCAGGGGAAGGTTTTTAAAATCATAATGAAGAAAAAAACTTTTGCGGCGACCGTTGAAGAAGCTTGACCAAGGCAGGTCTAATTCCTTCCTCGCTCATCACTTCCAAAATTTCAGTGAGGGGATCTAAAACATGCATTGTGCCCCTCGTTCATATGTGCAAGAGAGCTAACGCCTACTGCCCCACCGACCTTGCCACCCAGCTTGCCCATGGAGGGTTAATGTTGCTAATCTCTTCCCCGGCCAACTCATCCCTCCAAGCACTGACACTGTGGATGCTGGCAATGGATCTGCCATTACCGATCCTCTCCGCATCTCTTTGCAGAATGTCCGTTTGCTTGCGAACAAGGCCCTTGCCATCCCTGAGCTTATCATGGATGATTGCAAGGACATCATGGCCCTGATGTTCCCCAGGCTGAGGAGTCTAGAACCAGGGGGCACAGGATCAGAATAAATGATCGGCCATTTAGGACTGAGGTGGGGAGAAACTTCTTCACTGAGAGGGTAGTGAATCTTTGGAATTCTCTACCCCAGAGGGCAGTGGAGGTGAGTATAATCAAGACAGAGATCGATAGATAACATCTTGGGGCTGAAATTGCCCTTCCTGAGAGGTCTCTGGCCACCGGAAAGTGGTGGCCATGGGGCAGCGCGGAATGGCCGCCGACTCTCCGTGGAGGGGCCGTCATTTTAGAAATGGCCTTAGCTTAGGAGCGGAGCGGTGTCCGGGATCGCTCTGCCCATTTCCCCGCTGCAGCCTGCTCCTTACCGTCTGGCTGGGACTCGGTTGCGCAATTGCCCTTGCGAAATTGCCCCGTCGCTGGCCAGTGCCCCAACAGCTCTTGCTGTCGGTGAACTCTATGTGAAGGGGAGGGCACACTGCCATAGCCGTTATGTTATTTTTTGTCGGACGACTGCCAGGTCGACCCAAAAATTATGCCCCCGGGTTTGGTCGGGCTGCCAACAGACCACCTGGCACCCTCTCTTGGGTGCTGGCCCGGCTGAACCCCTCCCTGATAGCCCAGTGGATCTAACTAAAATATATGCAGAGTTCGCAGTGGCTCTCACCTCTAACTGAAGGGGAGAGACATAGTGACATGCCAGCGCGATGATGTCATCAGCGCGGCGCTGATTGGTGACAGCTGCAGACATTCTGTCCCGCCCCCACTTCCGCCCCATTAATGACGGCCACTGCGTCCGCTCCCATTTTCGCCCCCATGATGATCCACTTCCGCCCCGCTGGAAAAGAATCCCAGAGGTGCTGAATTTTGCCGGATAGGCCGCCGCATTCATTGTGGGTAACATAAAAGAGAATCCTTAAGTCTTTAATAAACATATAAAGAGTAAAGGGATAGTCAATGAAAAATTGGCACAGATTAAGGACCTAAAAGGAAATCGGTTTGTGGAGGCAAATGTGGCATGGCTGAGGCATTTAATGAGTACTTTGCATTGGTCTTCACTAAAGAAGAGGGCACTGTCAGTGTTACAGTAAAGCAGGAGGTGTTGGAGCAATTGGATAGGATAAAAATAGATAAGGAGGAAACACTAAAATGGTTGGCAGTGTTCAAAGTAGAAACATCACCCCGTCCAGATGGGATTCATCCCAGGAAGCTGAGGGAAGTGATGGTGGAAATAATGAAGGTTATAGCCACATTCTTTCAATCCTACTTTGATATGGAAGTGGTGCCAGAGGACTGGAGTGTTGCAAATGTTACACTACTGTTTAAAAATGGGGATAGAGATAAACCAGGTAACTAGAAGTCAGTCAGCCTAATACCAGTTGTGGTGAAACTTCTAGACATAATTGTCACTTGGAAATACATGGGTTGATAAATAACAGCCAACATGATTTGTTAAAGGCAAATCATGTCTGTCTAACTTGATTGGGTTCTTCAGTGAAATAACATTGGGTTTGAAAAGTCTGGAAATATCCTTTAACAGTTTAAGCAATTTATTATTTAACTTTATTATTCAACTTCAAGCAATTTGCACCGACTTTTAAGCACTTTTATTTAACTTCATTTATGGCATATTAAACTCAAGAACATGCAAAGAAATGTCAAAGCATTGTCTGTAGCCAAGGAGAACTTCATACATCAAACCATCTGCTCTTCCCAATCATCAATACATCCTAATGTTGGCTTCAGGACATGAGAATGTTTGAGAAAAAAGGTGATGAAAGTTTATAATTTTCTACTGCAAAACTATCAGCGGTTTACCTGGCTCAAAACTGAAATGTGTGACCAAGCAGACCATATAATCGACAAATATATCTGTTGTTCTAAAGCAAAACAGATGTAAATGTAATTTTGAACTGATTCTTTTCAGGTCGAACAAATTGAACTAAAAAAAACAACACATGGAACTATTTTTGCAGGCAGGTTAACTCTAATACTTAGATTGCTTATTGACTATGGGCTCAATTTTCCCCAATTATCTGCACCGTTTTTTTAGTGTGCACCATTGTTTTTGGAGTAAATTAAAATCTCCAAGTTTCCCCAATGTTTCTGTGTCAGCGTAATTCAGTTAGGTACGATTTTTTTAGGTTATGATTTTTTTTGCGTCATTGTAACCTGATGTCTGCGGCACTTAAAAAAAAAATGTAAGCAAGTTTGGACAACTTACATTTTTCCTAGGATGGCTTATGTGACTATTCCCAAAAAACCTTCTGGGCACTTAATAAAAAGCAGCGCACATTAAAAAATCGGCACAGAAAGACGCCATTGTTTTTAGACGAAGTTTTGGAGGGAGTCAAGAAGGCAAAGAATATGCATCATAAATCTTAATTGCTTCAAAGTCATAAGGGAGAAAATGGAAATCTAATGCAATTCTTTAATTTTTGATATTTTACGAAGTACTATGCCACCACCGAACGTCTCCTCACCAGGCTCAAGGGTCAGAGCGTCGGCTGGTAGAATCGCTTCCTTGCCCAGACACGGGCTCGGGGCTCGGCTTCAAAAGAAGCCCGGGAGGGTGGGGGTTGGTGGTGTGGAAGCCGAACTGAACTACCAGCCACTTATATAAGGGATGAGAACCCTTAGGCTATATGGCAGCTTCAAAAGAAGCCGGGGAATGGGAGGGGTTGAAGCTGAGCCTGTGTCCGGATGAGGGAGCAATTCTGCCAGCCGATGCTCCGACCCTCGAGCCCGGTGAGGAGACGTTCGGTGGTGAGGTGGTACTTTGAAAAACACCAAAAATTTAAAAATTGCATTAGACTTCGTTGCCTCAAATGTCTTAATTGAATGCCTCTCGCGTCCTGTTCTAAGCAAGCCTATTGTGCATGCGCAGACCAGGATGTGGTCCATACTAGGGCGTGCACCTTGGAGAGAGAGAGAGAGAGAGAGAGAGAGAGAGAGGAAAGAGTGTGAGTACTTTGTCCTGCTATTTTGAGCTTCTTGCAAAGCTGCAATTAAATTATGGGGGCAATATTGACAATGCCATACCTCGTGCTAACCTTCTGCATGATGGTGCTGCAGAGGAGAAGATTGATTAGACAACATCACCTGAGGAACCTCAGAGCATGTAGGATGATGGGCAGGAGGCCTTACCCACATCGGGTATATCGAGACAGGCATTCATACCTGCACTGAGTGATGCAGACTGTGTGAGAAGGCTGCGTTTCCACAAAGAAGTTGTAAACGAGATCTGTGAGTTAGTAAAAGCAGACCTGCACCCTACAAGCATCAGGAGGACTGCTTTGTCAGTTGAAGTAAAAGTTACAGCTGCACTTTCATTTTATGCATCTGGACCACAACTGGGGATGTGTGCGCCATTCTCAACATGTAACACATATCTGCATTCGGCAGGTGACAGTTGCACTATATGCCCAGAGGAATGACTACATAAAGCTCCCCATGACTGCCCAGGCAATGCGTGACAGGGCTGTGGGCTTCTCCAGGATTGCTGGCTTCCCAAAGGTACAGGGCTGCATTGATACCCACATCACTTTGTGAGCATCTGTGGAGGATTCCGAGATGTACAGGAACAGAAAAGACTTCCACTCCATGAATGTGCAGCTTGTCCGTGATGGCATGTATCGCATCATGGCAGTTGATGCGAGATACCCTGGGAGCACCCATGATGTGTTCATCTTACACGAGAGCACTATATCTGCCATGTTTCAGCAGCAGCCAGAAGGGCAGAGCTGGCTGCTGGGTGACAAAGGGTATGGCCCACAGGCGGTGGTGCAGCGTTTCTCAGGTTGGTACCAAGCTTATTCTTTCGAGCATCTTGGGTAATGTGCACTTCTTGAAGGGGGGACATGGCAGGCGGTAATGTGGAAGGCCTGGCTTGGGCCTCTTCAGACATTGGTCTGGGGATTGGAGTGGGAGTGGCAGTTGATTCTGTCAATGGGCATGTTCCCTTATTGCAACAGCTACCTCTGACCTACCTCCCACATGTGCCCTGACAGCGTCTCAACTACCTGCAACATTCCTTCCTTCATATTCACCGACAGTGTATCAGCTACCCGCGACATTCCATCCCTAATGTGCCTGGACAGTGTGAGAGTGTTGTTACTTCTCCTGATACCTCATTATTCACCCCACTGATGGTGTCCAGGAGTGATCGCGTAAGGTCAATGCTCTCCCCACTCATTGCCATCAGCTGAACCACATCTGTTACATCCTGCACCTCAGGAGTGCTTTGTCGAGCTCTCCTTCCCCTCGTCACCCTGAGTGTGGCTCGCTGCATCCCACTGGGACCCGCAGCGTCAGACGGTGGGGTCCTGGGTGTGGCTTACTGCACCCCACTGGAACCCAGCCTCGGACTGTGTGAAACCATGAAATGTCCCAACACTCATACCACTCAGGAAAGGGGCTGGCAGCTTAATGGGTGGCACTCCTCCAGAGTGAGTACAACAGTGGAGGCTTCATCCTCCACTTCCCCCTGCCCCTCGCCCTCACCCCCATGTGAATTTTCTTCTGCATCGGCTTCAGCCTCGTCAGTGTTGGCCTCAAGTTCTGCAACATATAACAGAACAGACAAATGGTTAGCAGCAGAGGAGGGGGCAGGGTGGCATGAGTCGGCTCACACAGCGCGGGCAGCAAGCTCATTTGACGGTCCACGATGAATGATAGAACATTGCATCAACCGAAGCATAGCTGACGGTGACAACCCCATGAATCGAAGCATGGCTAGTACTTAACTTTCAGCAAGCCAGACTCTGAAATTTGCAGGAATTACCCTCTCCCTCGAATGTGGACCCAGCTTGTGCAGGGGTGGTTGCTTTTCTCCAGGCAGGACCCATCAAAGCAGCGACCCTGTCTTCCAAGGGTGTCAGTGGGTGCAGATTTGTCGGGTCTCCTCCTGTTCGAGTTTTTTTCCTTTTGTTATGTGCCACCTTCCTCTGCTAGGATGAAAATAAAAGTTTTTGGAGAGGGTGTTTTTCTGCTGAGTGGGACATACAGGTGGTCACATTTACAATTGCAATTCCAGTGAATAAATAAAAATATTACTTACAGTAACTACTTGACCAAGGACCGGCCACTTCTTTTTGCACTGGCCTCCACCTACGGGGTGGTCACCATTGCACAGTAATCTTGTGAAAGTTGATTCCAGCGTTTCTTCAACATTTCTTTTGGTGAAACTTTTATTTGACATTTACTGGTGTCCAGTTCATGCCATCTGGCCTCAATTACAATAACCAGGGCCGTCACTTTGTCCTGTGAGAAATTCTTGGTCCTTGAGCCGTGTTGCATGTTGCAGCTCTGATTTTTTCCACTCAGAATTAAAGTTTTCACACACCACTCAAAGTTCTCACACACAACTTTTAAAAATGGCTGAATGCAGATGGGGAGATGTACTGGGCATGTGTGCCCATAGCAGTCACGTAAAAAAGTGTTTATTTTCGTGCATGCGCAGAAGTGGGGGCATCCTTTTTTCGGCGCAGACATTAGTCTCCACCCCCCCGAAGCTAAAGAACATGCTGCGCGGCGCCAATTAAAAAAATTAGAACAGGGAAACTTTAACATTTTTTTTGGATTAGTCGGGCCCCAAAAATTGGGCGTAACTCTTGAAATATGCTAAAAAACGGCATTGGGGAAAATTGAGCCCTTTGTATCGACAAAAGTGTTCATTGTTCTAATTTACAATTTTTAATATCTACTCCAAAAATAATTATTAATTTTACCTCCACCAAAGCAGACTGCATTTCACTCTCGTCCCGCTCAGCTGCCTTCTTTAAGACTTGTCACCTACATATAAAGGCTGAGATTAGAGATCTCTGTTTTATCAATGATATCTGCATTGCACAGATATACTGCAGCAATCATTTAGTACCAAATTTTAAAATGACCAGAAATGTTAAAGACACACAAGGCTGATTCTTGTTCTCTATTGATTCAAGTTAATTAAGAAATTCGCTGTAAAATTTTGTTTTCAATATAACAATCTCAAGACTCAGAGTGCAGGCTTCTTTCTGAGTTCCTTCTAGTTTAGCCTGTTTTTCCTTGAATTTCTGCTTCTATGCTGTCAGAACTTTTACTGTCCAATTGCAAATGTATTATAGAAAGAAAGAAAGACTTTCACGACCACCGGACGACCCAAAGCACTTTACAATGAATGAAGTACTTTTTGAAGTGTAATCACTGTTGAATGTAGGAGATGCGGCAGCCAATTTGTGCACAGCAAGCTCCCACAAACAGTAATGATCAATTAACCTGTTTTTGTAAGTGATGTTGATTGAGGGATACCTATAGGCCAGGCACCGAAGATAACTACCCTGCTTTTCTTCAAAATAGCGCCGTGGGATTTTTTACATCCACCTGAGAGAGCAGAGGGGGCCACGGTTTAGCGTCACATCCAAAAGATGGCACCTCGACAGTGCAGCAGTCCCTCAGTACTGCACTGGAGTGTCAGCTAGATTTTTGTGCTCAAGTGTGTAGACTGGGACTATGAACACACAACCTTCTGACTCAGAGTTGAGAGTACTACCCACTCAGGCATGGCTTAAACAAATATTCAACAGTGAACCTCAGCTGAACTTACTTGATCGTCCAGCAATATCCTCAGAGTATGAAGCCAGAAGAGAAAGATGAATTTATATAACACCTTATCATATACCTCAGAAACATCTGAAAGTGCATCACATAATTAATTGATTTAAAATGCAGATTCTGTTATGGAGGCAAATATGGCAGTCAGTTTATTTACAGCAAAATCCCACAGAGGTGACGAGTTAATCTGATTCTGATGGTGAAAACGGAATAAGGAACATTAACAACGAAATCAGAACCATTGGATATTCAGCAAGATTCCTCAGAGTTATTTTTATCTTCAACAACAAGCTTGCTTTTAGTAACATAACTAAGTTATAACACGCAGATGACTTTGATGTTTTGTCTCAAGACCTTGCAAGTTATACAGGATACACCACAGTACTGTGTAGTATCCGATGTCATGTGGCACTACTTCAATGAAGACATTGATAGCATTAAAGGAACCAGCTTCCATCAATGCTATTTATTAAAAGTTCAAGGTGAATGCACTGTTTTAGTGTTCTACCAGTAGCAGAGTTTGGATGGATGCAGATTTGAGTCCCATTCAGATTCTCATCTGAGGTTAATCAAGTTGGGAGCCCAAAGCAAACTTGTTGGGTTTTTCAGGCTTGGACACCCAGCCATAGCAGTGAAAAATCATAAAAAGGGGGAAAAGTTACCTGGAGATCCTTTAAATAACATCACTATTTTCAATATACTGTATTATAAATAAAATTAAACAGCTGTAAATTTAAGATATATGTTATACTCAGGGTTTGGCTGTTAAATATAAGCTGCTATTTGAACCACTTGCTTGAATATTTCACTGAATATTCTCTAGGTAAGCTGTCAGTTTTATTTTTTGTGATTGAGTAGCATTAATTCATTAAGTACAATCCTCGGTATCCATTATTAGACATACTTTGCATGAAAAACATTAAGGATTACTCATTCTTGATTGTCATAATGGTGATAGAAAATAATATAGCAGCTTAAAGCACTGCTTAAGGCATTATATTCAATAACTGCACGATGGAGAGAACATGGCCAAATAAAAAGAAGCAACCATCATACAGGAGGCTTGCGATGCAACATTATTAACAATCTGAACACACATTAATTGCATTAATGACTATCTTGGAAACATTAAGCAAAGTTAGCTTTGGAGAACAAAACATCGTTAAGATAACTTTTTTCACAAAAAGTCAAGATTAGTAAAGATTGTCATAGGTACATTCCCTCCATCTAACATGGCATAGTTAGGATAGATGCAAGGTTGTATCAGAAGGTTTTGTTGCTTCCAGTTTAAACTATTTTCAGTCATTTCTTCATTTTCTATTTTTTTTGCCAGATAATCTGGTGCCCCTGTCATTATCCACTGCCTTTTTATTTGCCGGAGTATGTCCTTTCAAATTGGCAGGTGTTTTAAAGTCAAGACCCTTGCAAGACCCTTTTGGTATTATTAGAAAACAGATGTGTACTATTACTTTCTCAAAATCCCACTGTATTTTTGCCAAGAGTTCTGCTGCAACTGAATTAGACTTGCCCACATCGATCATAAGATCAACCACTTCAACCCATTGTCTCAGTTTTGTCTTTTCGAGTGAAGTGCATTTGGAATTCATAGCCTCAGTGTGCTCTGCTGCATCCTGAGATGCTAAACAAGATTTGTTCCTGCAAAGTGCAGAAGCCAAAGTTGTTGAAATAACTTAAGATATTAGCTCACTCAAAATACAGTACTAAACCAAATTCTTATTTTTATTACAACATACTCGGCATTTTCTTGGTGCTCTGATTTGCATAGTTTCAGCGCCTTCATTAGTTTTCTTGGACATGCCATGCTGCAGTTGGATAATTGATAACGAGAGAAAATAGAATGAGAATAAACTAGAAAGAGACAGAAAAGGAGATTGTAAAAGCTTCTACAGGTATGTAAAAAGGAAGAGAATAGCAAAATTAAATGTGCGTCCCTTATGGGCTGGGACAGGAGAGATGATAATGGGGAATAAGAAAATGGGCGAGGCATTAAATTAATATTTTATACCTGACTTCACGGTAGAAGACACAAAAAAATTCCAGAAATAATGGAGAACCAAGGATCTAGCGAGAATGAAGACATTACAGTAATTAATATTAGTAAAGAAAAATTATTGAAGAAATTAATAGGATTAAAAGCCAACAAATTCCCTGGAACTGATGGCCTATATCCTAAGGTTTTAAAAGACATGGCTACAGAGATAATGGATGGGTTTTGATCTTCCAGAATTCCCTAAATTTTAGAATGATCCACGTGGATTGGAAAGTAGCAAAAGTAACCCCTCTATTCAAGAAAGGAGGGAAAGAGAAAACAGGGAAATATAAGTCAGTTAGCCTGACATCAGTAGTATGCAAAATGTTAGAAGCTATTATTAGGGACACGGTAACAGGGCACTTAGAAAATCATAATATGATTGGACAGAGTCAATACGGATTTATGAAAGGGAAATTGTGTTTGACAAATCTGTTCGAGTTTTCTGAGGTTGTAACTAGTAGGGTAGATAGAGGGGGATCAATGGATGTAGTGTATTTTGGATTTTCCAAAAGCATTCAATAAGGTGCCACACAAGAGGTTATTACACAAAATTAAAGCTCATGAGATTGGAAGTAATATATTATCATGGATTGAGGATTGGTTAACAGACAGAAAACAGAGTAGGAATAAATGGGTCAGTTTCGGATTGGCAGGCTACTGCAAGGTCAATGCTTGGGCCTCAGCTATTTAAAATCTATATCAACATCTTAGATGAGGGGATTGAATGTATTGTATTCAAGTTTGCTGATGATACAAAGCCAAGGGGAAAGTAAGCTGTGAGGAAGGCTGCAATGGGATATATAGACATTTTTACCTGCTGCTTGGAAAGTAGCCTTGTCAGTTGGGGTGAATGGTAAGACATTACTTAAACTAGAGCAATGGGTGTGTGTGTGTGTGTGACAGGGATAGTTTGGTCATTTTAGGATTGCTTTGTGGTTTTAGGAGGTGGGGTGAATTTGCATCTGGGTGTCGTATGGTGCACTGGTGCAACTTAACTAAATCATGCCATTATGAGTCCATCCCAAGCCTCCTGGGCAGCAATGTGCACTGCTGTTGGTGCCATCTCCGCATCAGGTCCTTCCTCCTCCTCCTCCTCATGTTCCACATGCTCCTCCTCCTCCTCCAAAGAGGTTCTGTGCTCTGCCCCTTGCTTCTCTTGCAGCTCCAATCCTTGCTGCTGTGCTATGTTGTGCAGTATACAACGATCATTCTGGAGATCCTGATTGGTGCATACTGAAGGGCTCCTCCAGATCTGTCCAGGCATCTGAAGCACATCTTCAACATCCCAACTGCATGCACTATTACACATTTGGTCATTATGTGGCTCTGAGTATAGAGCTCCTCGATCTCACTGCTTGACCTCCTCAATGGTGTCAACAGCCATGTCTTCAGTTGATAGCCCTTGTTTCCAAGCAACCAGTTGGTTAGTCTGGTGAGAGGTGAGAAAAGCTGAAGGAGGGTGGATTGGCACAGGACAAAAGAGTCATTATAGCTCCCTGGCAACCGGGCATACACATGCAAATGACCTTTTTGTGGTTGCAGACAAGCTGCACATTGAAGGAGTGGAAGCCCTTCCAGTTCACAAATACTCCTGTGTGATCTGAAGGTGCCTTATTGGGCACATGTGTGCAGTCGATGATGCCCTGCACATGTGGGAAGCTAGCCAGAGCCGCAAAGCCGAGCGCTCGTTCAGTCACACTGGTTTCATCAGTGGCAAAATGTACATAAGTGTCTGACTTGTGAAACATGGCATTGGTCACCTGGGTGATGCATCTGTGTGCAGCTGATTGCAAGATCTTGGAAATGGCTGCTGCAGATTCCTGGAAGGAACCTGAAGCAAAAAAGTTGAGGGCATTGGTGACTTTGACAGTTACTGGTAAGGCATGTTCATCAGGTCCAATTGGCAGTAGATTTTTTTCCAGCAAACTACAAATGTCTGCCATGACCTAATGCGATAGCCTGAGCCTCCTGAGGCACTGCTGTTGAGTCATGTTCAGGATGCTCATCCTCTGCCTATATATCCTGTTTTGTGGATAGCACCCCTGGTGAGGTGCATCCCTGTGCTCATCCCCTCTCTCCTGTGGAGCAGCAGGTCGGTGAGGAGAAGGCTACTGCTGCTGGTGTTGTTGCTGCTGGGGCTTATCTTGGTCCGAATCTGAGCTCCAAGGTGAATCAGCATAAGCGGCATCCATGCTGATCTGATAAATGCCAGACAAAGTGGAGATCAGAGGCACAATCCTCCAATGCAGTATGCATAAGTTACAAAGTAGTGAGAGTGGCTTCCGAGGTTGTAGAAATCACCTGCACACTCCTGAAAACAAATTCTCTGGGCAAATGGTGTCAGCAAGAACCTTTCCCTTAAGCAATGAAACAGGTATCAAGTGTAAATATATATGTGATTATTTCAACTGTCAATGTTCAACTCACGCAATGGCACATCAGCTCTCACCTTGCTTTCACAGATGAAGTTCAGGAAACCCATGATGCTTTTTAATGTGATGTTGCAGCCTTTTAATAGTCAGTTAACGAGCTCTTAAACACTTGAATTAGGTCGCCCGCCACTCCTGAGCGGGTCTCTGCATGCTGAGAAACACATCAAGTTAAAGGTGGAAGTCAGCGGGATGAAGGCGGCTTCCCGATGCACTGTTATTTTCAGCGCTTTTAACTACCAACCCGCTCGCAAATCCGCACTCATTTCAAATGGAAAATTCCGATATTGTTCTTTGCCTGAACACTTTGCATTTTATAAAGCTCTCCCAGCCAACTGTCTGCACTCTGAGCTGATATAAAATACTTCATCAATAGAAAGTCTATGAACTTGTGCGTTGACCCCTCAGATCCTGTTTCTAGTTACACAAAATACAAGTTAAAAATTCAACACAGAGTCAGAAGCAGTATCTTTCTTCAAAAATCTATCTAGTCCTTTATCAGGAGCAATTTCACAGAAGATCTATTTACTGAAAAATACCAAGTCCTATGACATCCTTACAGCAAAACCCTCAAAATCAATTAGCATGTGTACAAAAACATTGGATCTAGTGATTATTTTGCTATCACATGTATATACGTGTGCATTTCAAATTTAATAAGTAGAAAAAAATCAGAACTGAAGATGTAGGAAACACAGGACCTGCTTATTTGTGAAAACCATAAGCCTTTAAGGCATGCAGCTTTTCAGATCTATTACTATTATCTGAAAGACACAAGCTAGTATGATGCAGCATCCAGCATGCATAATTAAATATATTATAATTAACAGCAATTCTGGCCATTCACAAAATATGCCAAGACTTATTGATCGGGCTTTTCCACTTCAGCAATCTTAAGCCCAAAATGTTCCTCTTTATTTAATTGAATTGGGTGATTATCAAGGGCAAGTGCAGAAATGGAAAAGCCCAGCTAGTTTTTAAACCTCACTGCTTCAATGGAAAATTACTGAGAAAAACCCCGAAGACAGCCATTTTAGGAAAGAGAAAGTAACTGGAGTTTTGTTTTGAATGAAACATCAAAAACAAGGTAAAGAGTAAATTTAGAAACTTTTTCTGAAAAAGGAACAGTTATGTTGAAGGGGTTGTTTCTGGCAGGCTACATATGTAACAAATGAAAGTTTAAACAATGTCAATGTTCAACATGGAATCTTTATATTTTGCAATGATTCTAAATAGTTATAGCAACTATCTTTCTTTTATTTGTTTACACTGATAACTGGATCAGGGTGCAACTTGACATTGGAAAAAAATGGAGTCAATTCAGGCCTTCACATCAAATTTGCACTCAGTTTAGCGTTGTTGAAAGAAAAACTAGTATTGATATACAGGTTGAATCTCCCTTATCCAGCACCCTCAGGACCTGGCCTATGCTGAATACGGGATTTTTCCGGATGTGAGGAGGTCAATAGCCCAAGGGGGTGGGCGGGGGCGGGGGTGAGGAAGTTGGCACCCCGGGCGGGTCCAACGTTTCGGTGGGCCGTGTGTCAGCGTGGGCCCAGCGGGTGTTGGCACGGCCCCAGCGGGCCAAGTGCCGACGCGGCCCCAAAGTTGGGATGGATGTCAGCCGCGTTCTGTGCATATGCCCCCAGCCGCCAGAATCATGCCGGACTTGGGGTGGTGCCGGATAAGGGAGTCCCGGATAAAGGAGGTCCAACCTGTAGCACCTTTCATGATCTCAGGTTGTCTCATAGTATTTTACAGCTAATTAAGTACTTTTGAAGAGTAGTCACTATAAAAAATGCGGCAGCCAATTTGCACACAGCAAGCTTCCACAAACAGTAATGTGGTAATGATCAGATAATCTGTTATTTTTAGTGATGTTGGTTGAGGGATAAATATTGGCCATTGGAAAACTCCCCTACTCTTCTTCAAAATAATGCCATGGAATCCTTTACATCCACCATGAGGGCAGACGTAGCCTCAGTTTAACATTTCATTAGAAAAATGGCACCTCCGATAGGGCAGCACTTCATCAGTATTACACTGGATTGCCAGCCTAGATTTTGGGCTCAAGTATCTGAGGGAAGAAATTGGGTAACTCGCAAAATCAGGCGAGGGGATCAATTAATTAAGCCCATTGCGTTGCAGATAGCATGTTATATTGGTGCTGCATGCTCTTTTAAATGATTGCTGCATGCAGCTAGTGCTCCCTGGCTGATTATTGGCTGCACGCATCAGCAGGGGTCCCAATATCGTGAGTTACTTAAAGGCAGCCTGTACCTCTTAAAGGGGAGGTGCATTCTGGCTGCAAGAAGTGGTGGGAGTTTCATCAAAAGTCAGTCTGGGCTGTGATACTTTGAGCAAGTTGAACATGCGAGAAAGCAAGCACCAAGGTTTTCAGATAATGTACTTCAGGTCTTGGTAGAAAAGGTGGAAAGAGAGACGTCGTGTATCGACAGATGGGGCCAAAAACCCTCCAGACACATGCTCAGTAGCTAGTGCTAACAAGTAATGACAGAGGTCAATGGAATAAGTGTTGCTCCAAGAACATGGCCCTGATTTTGTGGGCAGCAGTGGCACTTGCCGTTTACTATTTGACAGCTGCTCATAGAGTTTTTGTGGGCATTAGAGCAGAGATTTGCTGTCATCGGGTATCTGATCCAGTGAGGTGCCCTCTACAGGGAATCTGTGGAAAATGTGAGCAGGAATTGCAGCAGTGAGGCTCTCCAATCAATCAGATTGAAGAATCCTCAGTGAGACATGCAGGGCTCAATTTTTCATGGTGGCAGCGGGCGTGATCGGTGGCACATTTGGTGGAAACGTTAGTTTTTGACAGAGCATCGGGAAGTCGGTGTCAATTCGCTCCCACGTGCCTTTCCCACAGGCACATCTGTCAGCATAGAGCCGCCCCGACCTGCAGTGGAGGGGGACCCAATTGAAATCATTATGAGATACTTTACAGGCACTTAAGAGCCTTTCCCCCCCTACCTTTTAAATTTCCCTGCATGGCCATGGGATTCACGCAGCATGGGAACCACATCTGTCAACCTGAGGCGTGAGTTCCGTAGCCATTGCGCCATCTGATTACTTGACAGCATGGAAAACAAACCAAATAAAAACACATTGATTACATCAGCTAACAGATTAATGGAGATTCTGTACTACTTGAAAAGCTACTGATAAATGTTAACTTTTCATCGGCCATTCTCACTGTTGCCTTCCAACTCAACAGTAATTGCAGTGAATTGATCTGCACTATAAAAAATGTCCATTGTTAACTTCAGCAGAAGAGCTGCATAAATCCCAGAAACACATTGTAAGCACCCCTTACACTGTTAGTCAGGGATTCCGCAGCTCTTCCGCTGAACTTATATAAGATTGTAAATCCACCAATTACAATTACATTTAAATTATGATTACTTTTATGTATTATCTATACACATACATCTTTTATTTGTAACAATTACTGATATAAAAGTCTATGGACTAGAACCTTCAATTTTTTTGCATGCTAAATGTCCACTTAACTCCCATATTACCGCAAAAATAACATATAACGCCCAGATAACGCCCATTTAGCCACAAAATGGAAACTTATTACCGAGCGTTACTTTCCCCATGTGCTTAACGGCAGGAAAAAATAATACCGCCCGCCCACTTTTTTTGGGCGGAATCATTAGAATGGGCAAAATCAACGCCCATAATATCGCTTAGCGTTAATTTCCGCACTGATTTAACGCCGAGATTCAATAATACCGCCTGCCCAGTTTTTTTTTGTCGTAAAGAGCATATTTACCGATTCTAGTGGCCATGAAATCGTCCAGCGTCACTTTCACCACTTCGCACACATATCGGCCACAATATCGCTTGCCTGAAAAAACGCCCAGAAAAAGTGAAACTAACCGGAACTAATCACGGCGTTATGTGCTCCATGTTCTACATCACGTCGCATCCTTTAAAAGGTTGCTGTGCTTCAACCTCGGGGGAGTTCGGAAGTACTCTGGAGGTCGTTGGAGTTGATGTGAACATCTGTACAAACATCTTGACCATACTGTGACCGATTGGAATTGAATAGGTGTCTTTGTCAGAACATTCATTGTTTGTGACTAATCGGTGGAAAACAGAGAGCTACTGCAATGGGGCCTGTCCTTTCTCACCCTCTCTTGATGACTAATTACAGGCAGCAGTCTGGAGATCACCAAAAGTAGGCTCTACAGCATTATGTGCCCAATGTAAGATGTGCCAAACTGATGAGGAGAACCAGACGTTACACCCCCCCCGCAAGTACAGGGAGAAGCAGTCTTACCTCGACTTGCCCAACACCACCTGCCTTCGGAGACTGCGCTTCCACAAAGAGGTTATCACTGAGGTATGCCAACTGATAAGGGGAGATCTGCAGCCTGCCAGCACCATCAGTACTGCATTGTCTGTCGAGGTCAAAATCACCGCGGCACTGTAATTCTTTGCCTCGGGTTCTTTTCAGGACTGGCGACATTTGCGGACTTTCTCAGCATGCCACATATTGCTGCATTAGACAGGTCACTGAAACCCTGTACGCACACAGGAGGAACTTGCTCAGCTTCCCTATGACCAGGGAGGCACAGAATGAGAGGGCTCTAGGATTCTCCAGAATTGCAAACTTCCCCAAGGTGCAGGGTGCAATAAACTGCATGCACATCGCGATGCGGGCACCTTTTCAGGATGCAGAGTTTTCAGGAACCACAAGGGATTCCACTCCCTGAATGTCGAACTGGTTTTCGACCACCAGCAAATTATCCTGGCAGTGAATGTTCAATTTCTGGGCAGCATCCATGATGCTCACATCCTGCGTGAGAGCACTGTATCTGACTTGTTTAACAATCAGCCACAAGGTCAATGCTGGATGCTTGGTGACAAAGGATATACCCTCACCATTTGGTCGATGACCCCCTTGCGTGACACCACACTAAAACCGAGAGGTGATACAATGAGAGCCACAGAGCCACTTGCAATATCGTGGAGAAAACCATTGGAGTGCTTAAGCAGCGTGGACCACTCAGGAGGCGAGCTCCAATACCACCCTGATCAGCTAGCTCAATTCGTGGTTGTGTGCTCCATGCTGCACAACTTGGCTATCAGGAGGGGACAAGAATTGCCTGATGAGTCTGACAGTCCACCTCACCAGAGAGAGGAAGAGGAGGACGAGGAGGCGGATGCTGACATCGGCCCAGACAATCAGGCTGACGCTGAAGCCAGGCCCCCTTTTTTACCGCTCACGCTGGAAATAACGCCCATTTTTGGGCGATAAGCACAAAAGTGGAAAATCTAGCCATGGTTTGTGACTTACACACCAATAACTTCATAATTAATGTACTTTTAAAATTATGTTCTTGATCGCATTTGTCGATGAAGTCATATTACTTAATGATAATTTTATTTCAATATTTAATTGTCACTCATATATAACTTTTATGAAATTATTCTACAGTAAAGATTCAACACACACTATGTTAGATTGAACTTAAAATTTATAAAGATTCCAGCTTAAAACATGTCATGATTCTAAAACATGTAGATTCCAACAATCTATCGACTCTGGATCAGTTCCTATGGACTGGAGGGTAGCTAATGTAACACCACTTTTTAAAAAAGGAGGGAGAGAAAGTGGGTAATTATAGATCGGTTAGCCTGACATCAGTAGTGGGCAAAATGTTGGAATCAATCATTAAGGATGAAGTAGCAGCCCATTTGGAAAGCAGTGACAGGATCGGACCGAGTCAGCATGGATTTATGAAAGGGAAATCATGCTTGACGAATCTTCTGGAATTTTTTGAGGATGTAACTAGTAGAGTGGACAAGGGAGAACCAGTGGATGTGGTGTATTTGGACTTTCAAAAGGCTTTTGACAAGATCCCGCACAAGAGATTGGTGTACAAAATCAAAGCGCATGGTATTGGGGGTAATGTACTGATATGGATAGAGAACTGGTTGGCAGACAGCAAGCAGAGAGTCGGGATAAGCTGGTCCTTTTCAGAATGGCAGGCAGTTACTAGTGGGGTGCCGCAGGGCTCAGTGCTGGGACCCCAGCTCTTTACAATATACATTAACGATTTGGATGAAGGAAGAGAGTGTAATATCTCCAAGTTTGCAGATGACACTAAACTGGGTGGCGGTGTGAGCTGTGAGGAGGCCGCTAAGAGGCTGCAGGGTGCCTTGGACAGATTAGGTGAGTGGGCAAATACATGGCAGATGCAGTATAATGTGGATAAATGTGAGGTTATCCATTTTGGTGGCAAAAACACGAAGGCAGAATATTATCTGAATGGCGGCAGACTAGAAAAAGGGGAGGTGCAACAAGACCTGGGTGTCATGGTTCATCAGTCCCTGAAAGTGGGCACGCAGGTACAGCAGGCGGTAAAGAAGGCAAATGGTATGTTGGCCTTCATAGCTAGGGGATTTGAATATAGGAGCAGGGAGGTCTTACTGCAGTTGTACAGGGTACCTTAGTGAGGCCTCACCTGGAATAGTGTGTTCAGTTTTGGTCTCCTAATCTGAGGAAGGACGTTCTTGCTATTGAGGGAGTGCAGCGAAGGTTCACCAGACTGATTCCAGGGATGGCTGGGCTGTCATATGAGGAGAGACTGGATCAACTGGGCCTTTATTCACTGGTGTTTAGAAGGATGAGAGGAGATCTCATAGAAACATATAAGATTCTGACGGGACTGGATCGGTTAGATGCGGGAAGAAGGTTCTCGATGTTGGGGAAGTCCAGAGCCAGGGGACATAGTCTTAGGATAAGGGGTAGGCCATTTAGGACTGATATGAGGAGAAACTTCTTCAATCAGAGAGTTGTTGACCTGTGGAATTCCCTGCCGCAGAGAGTTGTTGATGCCAGTTCATTGGATATATTCAAGAGGGAGTTAAATATGGCCCTTACGGTTAAGGGGATCAAGGGGTATGGAGAGAAAGCAGGAAAGGGGTATTGAAGGAATGATCAGCCATGATCTTATTGAATGGCGGTGCAGGCTCGAAGGGCCGAATGGCCTACTCCTGCACCTATTTTCTATGTTTCTATGAATTATGTCACCAGACCCGCTCCAGCTAATTGGGCTGGGTAACACGCTGGGTGTGTGTGGGCAAAAAAATGATGCAAAGCAGCAATGGGAAATATTTAAAACAGAGTTCAACAGAGTGCAGGAACAATATATTCCACTAAAAGGAAAGAACAAACTAAACACTAATGAGACTCCATGGATGAATAAAGCCATAAGAGGACAAGTAGCAGAATGGATAGCTAGCTGGCTTGAATTCAGAAAGTAGAAATGGGGTAAAATGTAACTATTCACAGTAGTAGAAGGTGGGTACTGGTATTCCACAAGGATCAGTGCTGGGACCACTGTTCACAATTTATATTAACGAATCAAAAACACAATTTCTAAATTTGTGGATGACACCAAATTGGGGGCAAGAGTCAATACTGAGGAGGATTGCAACAAATTACAGGAGGACATTATTAAACTTGCAGAAAGGGCATATAATTGGCAAAGAAAGTTCAACACCGATAAATAGCTATTACATTTTGATAAAAAGAATAAAAAAGGTCACTTATTACTTGGAGGGTGCGAGTTTAGGTGGGGTAGAGAAACAAAGGAATCTCGGATTACAAATACACAAATCGCTAAAGGTTACAAGTTAGCGACACAAGTTAGCAAGGCCATTAAAAAAAGCAAACCAAGCACTAGGGTTTATTTCTAAAGGTATAGAATTGAAAAGTAGGGAAGTTATGCTAAACCTGCATCGAATTTTGCATCTTCAGAGAAGATTTACAAGGATGATACCAGAAATGCGAGGGTATACATATCAGGAAAGGATAAACAGGCTGGGGCTCTTTCCTCTTGAATAAAGGTGGTTGAGGGGTGACCTAACATGTCTTTAAAATTATGAAAGGTTTTGATAGAGCGGATACAGAGAGAATATTTCCACTTGTGGGGAAGAGCATAACAAAAGGCCATCAATATAAGATAGTCACCAAGAATTCCAAAAGGGAATACAGAAGAAAATTATTTACCTGAAGAGTGTGGAGAATGTGGAACTCGCTACCACAGGGAGTGGTTGAAGCGAATAGTATAGATGCGTTAAGGGGAGGCTAGACAAGCATAAGAGGGAGAAGGGATGAGGAAAGACGGGAGGAGGCTCGAGTGGAGCTTAAACACCGGCATGAACTGGTTGGGCTGAATGTCCCATTTCTGTACTTTTTATCCTATGTAGTGTATTCCCGGATGCTCTTCCTCCACTTTGGCCAGGGACTCCCAGGGGTCGGTGGGGATGTTGCATTTTATCAAGGAGGCTTTGAGTAGTCCTTGAAATGTTTCCTCTGCCCACCTGGGGCTCACTTGCTGTGTAGGAGTTTCAATTCACACATTTAGCACTGTTGTGAGCCTTACACAATTCACAGTTTCCACACACTGGCAGCTATTCAACCATGACAACCACATCACCCAAACACATTGCAGAACACTCACTGATGCACTTCCCTCTTTCTTGCAGGAGAAAGTGGCGCATAACAGCAGGCAGCAGGAAAGAACTGGAGGAGGAAGAGCACGCCTGCATGTTTTAACCCCCATGGAGGAGACATTGCTGGTCATCATGGGAAGAGGCATCATTTCGGCTGTGGCCAATGGCGGGGCTGCAGGGATTGATGATGAGGGTATCTGCATACCTAATCCTCCTTCTCTCATTCCACTTTTTCCTCATTCCACAATCTCTTCTGATTCACAAGCTGTAGATGGTGTAAGCACGCAATTCTTACTTTCTCCACTCCCCTCACCACACCCCAAACCTTGTCCCTTTTTCAATTAATATGCCAAGAACTGGATCCTTATTGTTGTGTATGAAGAAAGAGTCAGACTGAGCATGTGAGCTCAAAGTAAAGTGTGACCTTTGTCTTTTATTGCAAGTCTCCAGAGTGCCTCTCCAACCGGTGAAGCCTTCATAAACACTTGTGCTCCCAAGGGATTATGGAATCCCTTGGGACTCCGGGGAATGAGTCCTCTGGTGGCTGTACAGAGTAAATACAAGCCCACATATATAACAACATTCCCCACCAAAGTCAATAGTGTAACTATTTACAATGTGAGTCGATCTGGAGCCCTTCTTGCCCTGGTTGATCGTCTCGGTGTGAAAGCTGGTGTTGTTGAATCATTTGTGGGCCCCTCGCTGGGCTGCAATGCAGCTGGCTTTGCTGGGCTGCCTGATGTGTTGGGCCCTGCAGGACTGCTGTGGATGATGGGTTCTGCTTCATGGTCAACCGTGGTGTCGGTTGCCACTGGTGTGTGTGTTGGGGGATCAAAAAAGGTAGGGTCCAAGGTGGATTGCTCAGGATAGTCCATGAATCTGAGTTTGATTTGGTCCAAGTGTTTCCATGAATGAGTCCATTTGAAAGTTTGACCCGAAACACCTTGCTCCCCTCTTTAGTCACGACAGTGCCAGGAAGCCACTTGGGACCGTGTCCATAATTTAATACAAATACAGGATCATTGACTTCAATCTCGCATGATACATTTGCGCTATCATGGCAGGCACTTTGTTGATGCCGGCTGCTCTCTACCTGTTCATGTAGATTAGGGTGAACTAACGAGAGCCTTGTCTTAAGTGCTCTTTTCATGAGCAGTTCAGCAGGTGGGATCCCAGTGAGTGAGTGTGGTCTCATGCGGTAGCTAAGCAGGACTTGGGATAGGCGAGTCTGCAGTGAGCCTTGAGTTACCCTCTTTAAGCCTTGCTTGATGATTTGCACTGCTCTCTCTGCCTGACCATTGGATGCTGGTTTAAATGGGGCAGATGTGACATGTCTGATCCCGTTACGGGACATGAATTCTTTGAACTCAGCACTGGTAAAACATGGCCCATTGTCGCTCACCAGGACATTGGGTAAGCCGTGTGTGGCATGGCCCGCAGGCTTTCAGGGGTGGCAGCGAATGTGCTAGCCGACATTATCTCACATTCAATGCACTTGGAGTACTCGTCTACAACCACAAGGAACATTTTGCCCAAGAACGGCCTGCATAGTTGACATGTATCCTAGACCACGGTTTGGAGGGGCAAGACCATAAACTTAGAGGAGCTTAACTGCGAGCATGTATTACATCTGTGAATGCAAGACTCTAAGTCCGCATCGATACCGGGCCACCACACGTGGGATCTGGCTATCGCTTTAATCATTACGATGCCTGGGTGTGTACTGTGGAGGTCATTGTCTTTCTTGAGGACCACTACTCGATTGCCCCATAGAAGGCAGTCTGCCTGTATAGACATTTCATCTTTGCGCCGCTGGAATGGCTTAATCTCATCCTGTATTTCCACTGGGACATTGGACCAGCTCCCGCGAAGCACATAGCTTTTGACTAGAGATAATAAGGGATCCTGGATTGTCCAGATTTTGATCTACCGGGCAGTGACGGGTGATTGTTCACTCGCAAATGCTTCCATAACCATGGCTAGATCTGCGGGCTGTGCCATTTCCACCCCCGTGGTGGGCAATGACAGCCTACTGAAGGCATCGGTGCAGTTTTCTGTGCCTGGCCTGTGGCGGATGGCGTAGTTGTATGAGGACAACGTGAGTGCCCATCTCTGGATGCGGGCCAATACGTTGGTATTTATCCCTTTACTCTCGGAAAACAGGGATATAAGTGCCTTATGGTCAGTTTCCAATTCGAATTTTAGCCCAAACAGGTATTGATGCATTTTCTTTACCCCATATACACACGCTAACACTTCTTTTTCAATCATGCTGTAGACTTTTTCAGCCTTAGTCAGACTCCTGGATGCATAAGCAACCGGTTGCAGTTTCCCGAAAGCATTAGCTTGTTGCAATACCCACCCGAAGCCATATGACAATGCAGCACATGCTAGTACCAAACGCTTACATAGATCATACAACATAAGCAATTTGTTTGAGCATAACAATTTTCTCGCTTTTACAAAGGCATTTTCTTGGCTTTTGCCCCAAACCCATTCGCCCCTTTTGCGCAGTAAGACATGTAGTGGCTCTAGCAGGGTGCTGAGACCCGGTGTGAAGTTACCAAAGTAGTTCAAGAGTCCCAGAAACAACCACAGCTCCGTCACGTTCTGTGGCTTCGGTGCATTCTCGATTGCCTCCGTCTTCGCATTGGTGGGCCTGATGCCATCCGTCGCAATCCTCCTTCCCAGGAACTCCACTTCAGGTGCCAGGAAAACGCACTTCGAGCGTTTTAACCTGAGCCCCACGCGGTTGAATTGACTAAGAACCTCCTCCAGGTTCTTCAGGTGCTTGACTGTGTTCCGACCTGTGACCAAGATGTCGTCCTGGAAGACCACGGTGTGCGGGACCGACTTCAGTAAACTTTCCATGTTTCTCTGGAATATCGCTGCCGCTGATTGGATTCCAAATGGGCATCTGTTATAAACAAAAAGACATTTGTGCGTGTCGATGCAGGTGAGGTTCTTCGCTGATTCCTCCAGTTCTTGCGTCATGTAGGTTGAAGTCAGATCCAGCTTCGTGAATGTCTTCTCCCGCCAGCGTTGCAAAGAGGTCGTCGGCTTTTGGTAGTGGGTATTGGTCCTGCAGGGAGAAACGATTGATAGTTACTTTGTAATCGCCACAGATTCTGACGGTGCCATCTCCCTTGAGGACTGGGCCAATAGGACTGGCCCACTCGCTGAACTCGATCGGTAAAATGATGCCCTCTCGTTGCAGCCGGTCTAGCTCGATCTCTACCTATTCTCTCATTATGTACGGTACTGCTCTCGCCTTGTGATGGATGGGTTGCGCACCCGGAATTAGCTGGATCTGCACTTTTTCCCCTTGGAATTTCCCGATGCCTGGTTTGAACAGCATAGGGAATTCGTTTAAGACCTGGGCACACGAAGTGTCGTCAGTGGGCGATAGTGCTCGGACGTCATCCCAGTTCCAGCGTATATTTCCCAGCCAACTCCTGCCAAGCGGCATGGGACCATCGCCCGATACCATCCAGAGTGGTAGCTTGTGCACCGCTCCATCATAGGAGACCTTTACGATAGCACTGCCGATTACAGGAATCAGTTCTTTAGTGTAAGTTCTTAGTCTCGTGCGAACTGGAGTTAAGACTGGCCTTGAGGCCTTGTTGTACCACAACCTTTCGAAAGTCTTTTTGTCCATGATGGACTGGCTCGCGTCCGTATCCAGCTCCATTTCGTTAAACATTCAGCATTATCGGGGGACAATTTGAGGTGAATGTGTACACCCAATGTACCTCTGCCTCCTCTATCTGAGGCTCTGGTTCATAGTGATTCTCTGTGGATCTGTCCTCCTCTGCAACGTGGTGGTTTGCAGGTTTAACAGGCTTCGCAGCTCGCCTGCACACTCGTTGGAGGTGTCCCATTGTTCCACAGCCCTTGCAAATGTATCCTTTGAATCGGCATGAATGGAAATGATGATCACTCCCACAGTGCCAATAAGGTGTTAATGGCCTTGCATTCATTACCCTTGATGTTGGACTCTGAGAAATCTGCGGATGTGTAGCTGCAGGTATGTGTGACCTGCCCTGTACGTTATGATTCGAAAACAACATCACTTTGTTCACAGTACTTGTAGCAGTACTTGTGTGCTGAGAGATTTGCTTAGTATTGTCACTGGTGGCATGAACACCTGGGCTATTGCTATGGCCTTACTCAAGGTTGGGGTCTCTACAGTCAAAAGCTTGTGAAGTATGGTTTAGTGGCCAATGCCAAGTACGAAAAGATCTCTGAGCATGTGCTCCAAATGTCCTTCAAATTCGCAATGTCCTGCAAGGCGTCTCAGCTCGGCGACATAACTCGACACTTCCTGGCCTTCAGACCTTTTGTAGGTGTAGAACTGGTACCTCGCCATCAGAGCGCTTTCCTTTGGGTTCAAATGCTCTCGGACCAGTGTGCACAAATTGGCATACGATTTCTCCGTGGGTTTCGCTGGAGTGAGTAGATTCTTCATGAGGTCATATATTGATGCTCCACAGACGGTGAGGAGGATCACTCTACATTTGGCAGCGCTCTCTTTCCCATCTAGCTCATTGGCCACAAAATATTGGTCGAGTTGCTCCACAAAAGTTTCCCAATCATCTCCCTCTGAAAATTTCTTCAGGATGCCCACTGTTCTCTGCATCTTTGGGTTCGCTATCTGTATCTCGTTGCCAGTTGTGTATGGAGAAAGAGTCAGACTGAACACTGTGAGCTCAAAGTAAAGTGTGACCTTAGTCTTTTATTGCAGGTCTCCAGAGTGCCTCTCCAAACTGTGAAGCCTTCTTAAATACCTGTACTCCCAAGGGACTCCAGGGAATGAGCCCTCTGGTGGCTGTATAGAGTAAATACAAGTCCACATATATAGCACTTATCAGTCATAAGAACATACGAACGTAAGAAATAGAAACAGGAGGAGCCAATCGGCCACTCGAGCCTGCTCCGCCATTCAATATCATGGCTGATCCGATCATGGACTCAGCTCCACTTCCCCGCCTGCTCCCCATAACCCCTTAACCCCTTTTCGTTTAAGAAACTGTCTATTTCTGTCTTAACTTTATTCAATGTCCCAGCTCCCCACAGTTCTCTGTGGCAGTGAATTCCACAGATTTACAACCCTCAGAGAAGAAATTTCTCCTCATCTCTGTTTTAAATGGGCAGACCCTTTTCTAAGATCATGCTCTCTAGTTCTAGTCTCCCCCATTAGTGGAAACATCCTCTCTGCATCCACCTTGTCAAGCCCTCTCATAATCTTATATGTTTCGATAACATCACCTCTCATTCTTCTGAATTCCAATGAATAGAGGCCCAACCTACTCAAACTTTTCTCATTAGTCAACCCACTCATTCCCAGAATCAACCTAGTGAACCTTCTCTGAACTACCTCCAAAGCAAGTATATCCTTTCGTAAATATGGAAACCAAAACTGCATGCAGTATTCCAGATGTGGCCTCACCAATACTGCTGCAGCAAGACTTCCCTGCTTTTAAAATCCATCCCCTTTGCAATAAAGGCCAAGATACCATTGGCCTTCCTGACCACTTGCTGTACCTGCATACTATCCTTTTGTGTTTCATGCACAAGTACCCCCAGGTCTCGCTGTACTGCGGCACTTTGCAATCTTTCTCCATTTAAACAATAACTTGCTCTTTGATTTTTTTCTGCCAAAGTGCATGACCTCACACTTTCCAGCATTATACACCATCTGCAAAATTTTTGCCCACTCACTTAGCCTATGTCCTTTTGCAGATTTTTTGTGTCCTCCTCACACGTTGCTTTTCCTCCCATCTTTGTATCATCAGCAAACTTGGCTATGTTACACTCAGTCCCTTCTTCGTATAGATTGTAAATAGTTGGGGTCCCAGCACTGATCCCTATGGCACCTCACTAGTTACTGGTTGCGAACCAGAGAATGAACCATTTATCACGACTCTCTGTTCTCTGTTAGTTAGCCAATCCTCTATCCATGCTAATATATTACCCTCAACCCCGTGAAATTTTATCTTGTGCAGTAACCTTTTATGTGGCACCTTGTCAAATGCCTTCTGGAAGTCCAAATACACCACATCCACTGGTTCCCCTTTATCCACCCTGCTCGTTACATCCTCAAAGAACTCCAGCAAATTTGTCAAACATGACTTCCCCTTCATAAATCCATGCTGACTCTGCCTGACCGAATTTTGCTTTTCCAAATGTCCTGCTACTGCTTCTTTAATAATGGACTCCAACATTTTCCCAACCACAGATGTTAGGCTAACTGGTCTATAGTTTCCTGCTTTTTGTCTGCCTCCTTTTATAAATAGGGGTGTTACATTTGCAGTTTTTCAATCTGCTGAGACCTCCCCAGAATCCAGGGAATTTTGGTAAATTACAACCAAAGCATCCACAATCCCTGCCGTTACTTCTCTTAAGACCCTAGGATGCAAGCCATCAGGTCCAGGGCATTTATCTGCCTTTAGTCCCATTATCTTACTGAGTACTACCTCCTTAGGTGATTGTGATTGTGTCCAGTTCCTCCCCCCGCACCCGCCCCCCCCCACCCCCCCCCCCCAATAGCTCCTAGACTATCCACTGTCGGAATATTGTTAGTGTCCTCTACCGTAAAGACTGATACAAAATATTTGTTCAGAGTTTCTGCCATCTCCATGTTCCCCATTACTAATTCCCCGGTCTCGTCCTCTAAGGGACCAACATTTACTTTAGCCACCCTTTTCCTTTTTATATACCTATAGAAACTCTTGCTATCTGTTTTTATATTTTGCGCTAGTTTACTTTCATAGTCTATCTTCCCTTTCTTAATCATTTTTTTAGTCGTTCGTTGCTGGCTTCTAAAAGCTTCTCAGTCTTCTGTCCTCCCATGAATTTTGGTTACTTTGTATGCCCTTGTGTTTAATTGGATACCATCCTTTATTTCTTCAGTTAGCCACGGGTGGCTATCTTTTCTCTTACACCCTTTTCTCCTCCATGGAATATATTTTTCTTGAGAGTTGTGAAATATCTCCTTACATGTACACCATTGTTCATCAACCATCCTACACTTTAATCTATTTTCCCAGTCCACTTTACCCAACTCTGCCCTCATACCTTCATTTAAGCTTAATCCGCTGGTTAGAGATCCAACTTTCTCACCCTCCATCTGAATTTGAAATTCAATCATGCTATGATCACTCATTCCGAGGGGATCCTTTACTAGGAGATTGTTTATTAATCCTGTCTCATTACACAGGACCAGATGTAAGATAGCCTGCCCCCTGGTTGGTTCCGTTATGTACTGCTCAAGGAACCCATCCCTTACACACTCTATGAACTCCTCCTCAAGGCTACCCTGACCAATTTGATTTGTCCAATCAATATGGAGGTTAAAATCACCCATGATTATTGCTGTTCCTTTTTACAAGCCCCCACTATTTCCTGGTTTATACTCCGAGCAACAGAGTTGCTACTGTTAGGGGGCCTATAAACTACGGCCACCAGTGACTTTTTCCCCTTATTTTTCCTTATCTCCACCCAAACTGTTTGAACACCCTTATCATTTGAGTCCATATCGTTTCTTACTATTGCAGTGATTCCATCCTTTATCAATAGAGCTACCCCACCTCCTGTTCCTTTCTGTCTGTCCTTCCAGATTGTCAAGTACCCCTGAATATTTAATTCCCAGTCCTGGTCACCGTGCAATCACATCTCTAATGGCTATCTGATCATATCCATTTGTCTCAATTTGTGACATCAACTCATCTATGTTGTTACAAATGCTACGTGCATTTAGACAAAATGCCTTTAAGTTTTTTTTTCCCTTTTTTCCTGCTTGTTTCCTCTCTCCTTCAAATTCACTTTCTTTATTTTTGTTTTCTATTTCCAGCTTTATTCCCCTTCCTACTGAATCTAGTTTCAGGTTCCCATCCCCCTGCCAAGCTAGTTTAAACCATCCCCAACAGCACTAGCAAGCCCCCCCGTGAAGATATTGGTCCGGGCTCTGTTGAGGTGCAATCCGTCTGGCTTGTTCAGGTCCCACCTCCCCCAGAAGTGGTTCCAATGCCTCAGGAAACTAAAGCCCTCCCGCCTGCGCCATCTCTCCAGCCACGTATTCATCTGCTCTATCCTCCTATTTTTGTACTCATTAGCTTGTGGCACTGGGAGTAATCCAGAGATTACTACCTTTGAGGTCCTGCTTTTTAATCTCTCTCCTAGCTCCCTAAACTTTGCCTGCAGGACCTCATCCCTCTAGCCTAACTAGGTCATTGGTGCCGATGTGGACATGACCTCTGGCTGTTCACCCTCTCCCCCCAGAATGCCCTTGACATTGAGTACAGGCCTTCTGGCATGCTTTCCAGAACACCTGTCAGTGGAGGAAGATGAAGATGACAGTGAAGATGAAGAGACACCATCGCTCAATCTTACACTCGTAGCTAGCAGCTCAGAGACTGATATTACAAATATTTCAGAGGCTAAGATAGAGGAGGGATCGGCACGTGGTGAGACACCAGGCACAAGTGTAAAGGTGCCAGCCCATCAGGGGGCAATTTTGCACACTAGTTCTGCTGCAGAGGAGTCAGATGAGGACTTTGATGGGCCAGGCTACAGACAAAGGCTGATGGGCGTACATAACCAAATACTTGGTGTTCTGGAAAGTATGCCAGAAAGCCTGTACTCAATGTCAAGGAGCATGGGGTTGCCCAGTACCAACTTGGCACGGGGCTTTGCACAGAAGTTAGAGCCCAACTGGAATGAGTGGTCACCTCTATCAGCACACCTGTGGAACGTACCATAATGCAGCATCTGATGGCCGATGTCACAGCTTCCACTGCAGCGCAAACAGCTTCCATTAAAGGTCTGAGTGCTGTAGTGGGAGTAGTCCATCAATGTGTTCTCCAACAGATCAGTGGGATGGCTGAGGCGTTGCCCTGGGAGAGTGGCAGTAGCTCCATGGACCACGAACCTCCTGTCCTCTCTCAGGATGATTGTATTCCCACTCTCACCCCACTACTCTGCCAGTGCACTTGCTGTTGCCTGTCAGCCAACCAGCCCAGATTGCTGCAGCCCATGCTAAGATGGTGCAGACTGAAGCTGGGCCTTCTAGGCCCAGAGCTGCTTGATGTCGCCCTCCAAGGCCATCTGCAATTTTCTCAATTGAAGGTCAGCAGCCTTCCATCAACCATGCTACAGCCACTGGGGAAGCACCTCGTAGGAGCACTAGGATAGGCAAAGGCACATTGAAGGCACAAGGGAATGCACAAGGGTGATTAGTTTATTGAGTAAGCATTATGTCATGATTGAATTTCTAAAATTGGATTGGATTAGAATTTGCACTTTGATGTTTTTTATTTTTGTGTGTCAGAACTCGGATGATATAATGGTCAGTGATAGCGGAAAGGTAAGGAGGGTGGAATTGTTGGTGAATGGGGAGGTGTGGTTGAGGTTACTTGTATCACTCATGCATTATTTGATCACATACAGCCCGGGCAGAAAGGGGCTGTCTACATTCTGGCCTCCCTTCCATTTCATGTTCCTCCACTTCCTGGCCACTGCCAGAATAACGAGAATTCACCTAAGCTGCCTGTAGTCACACACCAGATGCACACTGAGGGAGTGGAATTCCTTTCGGTTAAGGAAAATTTTCACATAAGATTTTCCGAGTGCAGTGAAAAATTAGCAAATATTATTTCTAATAGACAAAAGTAATACATATTGGGCCAGATTTTGCTGTAGAAATAACAGTGAAGTTAACAGCGCACACTATTATTAAACTGTAAATTGGACAACACTTCCGGTGCTTGCACGGGCGAAATTAAACACAGAACTCCAGAAATTGCTGTCTGAGTTGCCCTGCTCCTCCAGAAGCTACACGATTATGGTAACTTGCCGAGGGACTCGGCATTGATATAGATGCAATGGCATGAAGTTGCTGTACTTACCTGATATATACCCATTAAAGTTGCCAGAAAAACTTAGGGCTTGTCTGTTACAGTGTAAGTTTTCACATGTGCTGGCCAAAATGGAGATAATTCCCCAGTCAATTACGCCTGGTGACCGC
Organism: Pristiophorus japonicus; assembly: GCF_044704955.1. Lineage (NCBI taxonomy): Eukaryota > Metazoa > Chordata > Chondrichthyes > Pristiophoridae > Pristiophorus > Pristiophorus japonicus. The sequence continues at coordinate 88,131,910 of NC_091992.1, forward strand.
ACTCCTATAAGTGGGTGGGATTGATTTTACACACATAATTTGTATTGTTCGTCTATCCTCCACTCATTGCATTTTGCTCGAGAGATATCTTTTATTGGAAAATTTTGCTGTAGGTTGGGTCATAAGTTCAGTTTGCTGTAGTTAATAGAGATTTTGTTGAAATAGATGATTGTAGTGTACACTTTAACTAGATTCAGTTTGCTGTTTGCTGAGTAAATAGACTGCTGTAAATACTGCCATAAGTCCTACCCCGCCTCCAACTCATTGGCGGACTCAGTGGTGTCACAAAGGAATTCTGCACTCTTATTAAAGGGTAAAAGCAGAAAAAACTAAATAAATTTGTGTATTGCTTCAACTCTCATACATGGAATATGGGTCTGCAATAATCAGTTCCATTATTTATTTTTAAGAGTTGAACATCTACTCATATTTTTGAACATTTTTGATACTCATACTCGATGCATAAACATGATAGGTTCCATAACCATCAACTGAGCATTTACCATGTGTAGATAGGCAGTCAATAGAGTCCACACTTATTAATAATTCTAAGCACCTTGGGCCTGATTTTGTTGCAGAAATAACAGTGAGGCTAACTGCGCTCATTGTATTTTATGTGGAAATCAGACAACAAATTCCTGTGACCGCACATACACAGTTGAATGTGGAAAATCAAAAGGTTGATGTATGAGATGTCCTGTTCCTCCAAAAGCTTCAAATATATTGAATGGCTTGAGGTTGTTGTACTTATCTCATAGCTTTGAACTAAACTTGCAAGTAAATATGAGGGGTTGTCCATTTCAGGATATGTCGTAGCGACGTAGTAAGTCTTAAATACTGCCAAACAGCCTCTCTCGTACTAAAAATTTACATTTTTAAGTGTGGAGTCTTTCATTCATATTTTAATTACTGTTGCAGATAAATTTAAATAAATAACTTTTTCATTCTGTCTCTTTTATCTCCCTCTCTTAATCCAATTGTTCTTTCCTTCTCTTTATTTTGACTTCTCTACCTGATTTGACATTGAATTCAATATTCCAATTTACACTTCTGGTTCAGATTCTTTGCTACTCGTTAATGATTCTTGAAGCTGATTGGTTAAGGAGATATACAGTTGCTTGCCCTTTTGAACACAGGTACCAGAAGGCCGATATCGGGTGTTATGCTTTTTGGCTCTCTGCAGTAAGTTCCAGTGCAAAACTCTATTTGTTCGCCATTGGGAACATAATTAGGCCTATTAAATAAACATTGCTCAGTCTATGAATTTATCAATTCATGTTAAAAAAGATTTATAATAAATAAAATTAGTGGCAACTTAGATTACTAGAGACTCTTTTCAGCACAGTGTCCTCTATAGGGTTACAGCGGCATGTGTGAGCAGCGCAAGCAATAGCGTGTCTCTTCAACCAATCAGAGAGAAGAATCCTCACTGAAACATGCAGAATCTAAACCAGAAAGTATAAATTAGAATACTTAATTCAATGTAAAATCATGTACACAAAGCAAAATATAGTGAGGGAAAGAAAGATGTTATTAAGAGAGAGAGAGATAAAAGAGACAGACAGAAAAAGTAAAAATAACATTATTTTAATTAAAAAGAAAATCTCCAACAATAATTAAATTCTGAAGGAATGAGACTCCACACTTGTGAAATTACATTTTCAGTGCCAGAGAGGTTGTCTGGCAGTATTTAAGATTTATTGCGCCATTAAAAATTCTCTTATACCGGAATGCACCAGCTCTAACTTTTGGTGAGGGGGGAGGTGGTGGGTGGGGGGCAGTTATTGACACTGTATATAATGTTCATATATTGATAACATTCATCATTTATGTAATTGGGCCAGATTTTATGTTCAGCATTGAATGAATGGAACTTGTCTGAACAGGGAAAGCAACTATGTAACTCGTTAACCAATCAGATTGAAGAATCGTTAATAAGCAGCACAGATTCTGAACCAGGAAGTGTCAGTTAGAATATTTAATTCATTGTCAAATCTGGTACAGAAAACAAAATAAAGATTGGATTAAGAGAGATAGATACAAGAGACAGAAAGAAAAAGTAAAAATAGTTCTTATTTAAAAGTCTTTTTTTAATCTTCAACAATAATAAAAATTTGAAGGAATAAGACTCTACACTTCTTAGTTAATTTTCAATGCCAGAAAGGTTTTTTTTGACAGTAATTAAAACACATCATGCTGTTTAAAGGTACTTACATTGGACTGTATATGTCCTCACTTTTTCTAGCAAGTTTAGTTTGTATATATCAGATAAGTACAGCAACTTGATGCCATTTCATGTATTTCAATGGTGAGATACCATTATAGTGTAGTTTTTGGAGAGGCAGGGCATCTCGAACAGCAACTTCCGAATATATGCACTTAATATGCATGTGTGGCTGCTGGAAGTTGCAGGCCGATTTATATTTCTATAATAATGAGCACTGTTAGCCTCACTATTATTTTGGCAACAAAATCCTGTCACATAATTCTTTGGCTTATATGTCTTATTTTGGAATAAGTTACTGATTATGATTGATTAATCATGTGTATATTTAAGAATGCACAAGTTCTACCAATAAAACATACAAATTATGATAGTCAATTTCAATTTCAATTTCTCAACATGGTAAATACTATTGGTCGTAATCATCAAGGCTAATTAATTGATAATCATTGGAGTTAGTAGTGCACCGTATCGGAATAAAAAAAATATTTACTCTAAAGATTTGTGACTATGAATGAAAAATAGTGCACCACTCATTTTACAGTTAACTTTCATTTCTAGCCACATCAAATTCAGAATGAATTAATATTAGTCTGGCAGTCTCGATTTCAATATTCCATGTAAAACACAATGTTCAGGAGATACATTCATAATGATCAATTTGAACACTGTAGCCAAAAGGATCTGCTGTTTGTTCTTTGTTGTGATACCATAAATACATGCATAAAAATTGCATTACCATTCTGAAAAATTAGCAAAAGAAAGAAGGAAAATATGAGGATATTTTTTAAATTCTAACAGCTAACACTAGAAGGAACACTATTTGCAGGAAAATCGAAATTATAAAACATTTAAGATTTCACTGCAGACTACAGGGAAACAGGACTGTATTGTTATGGTACAGTTATACAAACACTTTCAAGTCCCTTGTCCCATATTTGAGATTTTACTCTACATATTTTCTCAGGTTCACCATTACTGGCCAGTCCTGTAAAATTCCTTACATCCCATACAATCAGGAGTGCCCATTTTTCTGCCTAATAATAGTTAAATAATAGCGAGACTCAATGATCATAACAAAGAACCCTTACGCAGTACTATGGCTCCTGGAATGTATCATGTGCCACCCCATGATTCTCCGCTCCTTCAAAGACCGACTGGGTGCACTTTTATCAAATTGAGACACGGATTTTGAACTCATTTTTTCCCTAGACATAGACTATCAACAAAGATTAACTTACTGCAATGTGAATCTAATGTCCCACCTTTGCTTTGTACTGAAAAAACACGCAGATCTGTAGCTTTTGGCTCTGAGACTGAAAACTGATGGCAGGCTGACAACTAGCCCCTAATAATATTCTGCAAGAAAAATTCCCAGACTACTGAGCTATCAATCATCAAGGATTCCACGCAATCAATGACCCTGTCTACTCCTCAAAGATTTAAGAAACAGATGTCTATTAAAGCCACTACATTAAGTTGGAGCCTACACGTCAATCCTTCTCCAGGGTAGCATGGACCACCAACACAGCTATCACAAAATAGAATGCCTTATCTAACAAACCAACATTAAATTAAATAGCCATTCATCAATATTGAATGTAGGTAATCTTTGACAATGGCAAAGATGTTTGCCCCGGTTTGATTACCCAATGAACACTTCAGACAACCACTGTATGGGCCACAAAAATACTTGTGCCTTATGGAGTTCTATCCAGGCAACTCATCTGTTTGGAACTGATAGCTTTACTGTTGAAAAGATGTGTACCGGAATGTTACCGGTGCTGAGAGGGCGAGTTTGGAGGCGGGTCAGCTGTCAAAATGGAAATGATTGACAGCGGGTTGGGAGCCCGCTGTCGACCCGCCTCCACATTAGTTTCCCAGGGGCCGGGCCCAATCTTAGGAGCTGGAGCCTTAAGGATTTTGAATACACTTCTGAGCTTTATGCAGGTTGGAAGTATTTGGGGTAAACTCTCTATGCCCTGTCACCTCCTTGTCAGGTCACTTCTGTCATCTTGACTTCAGCTGCCATATATTCCATCAGCATTGTGCCCTTGAAAAAGTCTCACCTTGGTGCTCACAATCCCATCACGATCAGCCCCAACACCAACATCACCAGGCACACCAACATCACCAGGCACACCAGCAGCACCAACAACAACACCAACCTTCTCCACAATCATCTGATGCTGCACAGGACACAGGACATCAGCACCTGACCACTGTGCTGCCCAGGAGGCCAGGGATGGCATCACCATGGACAAATTTACTTCAGTTGATGCTGTATACCCTGGCTGCCACATGATACGTCAGGTTAGCACCACCCCACACCAGCACCAAAATGCATCCCTGCAATGCCCAAACCATTCCTTTCACAATCTTCATTGCGGGGATACCCTTATGTCTCCCCATTCACTACAACTCACTAAGCCATTTCTAGAAGTGCACACAGATCTGTCTAGGAAGTCAAAGTGGTGAAAATAAAGATTTCAATGTTTGACAACACATTAACAGAAACTTTACATGAATATTGGCTAAAAGACCAAAGTCCCTACCCTTGTGTGTTGTTTGTTGGTATGATTGGACTAGGATGAGGGTGAGTGTGAGGAGTGACTAGTGAAATGGGGAAGTGACAATGTAGATAGAGAGAAAGGGTTGGTGGAGTTGCAAGGTAAGTTGGTGTGAGTAAGCATGTGCAGGAGTAGGGTAAGGAAGGCAGAGTAATGGGAATGTGATGAGTGGCACAGCAGGATGAGTTTGAGTGTGGCTTTGCAGTACCATTTCGTAGTCTACTGAGATCGTTAAAAGGTTTGTGTCACTCCAGACTGGTCCTCCTGACCACATCCCTGCGTGTGTCCTCCTGTGTAATGTGAAACCAGGCTGCGATGGTCTCTTCCGCCCATTAAGGGAAGAGAACTTCTTGCATGCTGTGACTCCCTTGATTAAGCATCTGAAGGGAGTCATGGGAGAGCCTGGGTGTAGCCACGCACCACTATGCCGTGTTTGTCAGTTTTTAAGGAATCCAGCTAATGACGCGCCATCAAATGATGTCATCAGATCTGCTTCCTTTTAATTGGCCGGTAACCTCGCTGGGCAGGCTTAACAAGCCCCATATCGTAAAATTGCTTGAAGAGAGCGGGCTACAGCCAACAGCGGGCAGGAACCTCGCTAAAGACCTCAGCCGTCCCGGACTTGCCACGGTTGGCGAAATCGCGGCTGTTTTGTGTGACATTTGGTGTCAATTTCTTACATCTAGCAACACAAGTTCATTTTTTTCACATTCAGATAGAACAATTTCATGTGTCATTGATAAATAACTCTGGAGCCACCTCAGTTGTAAATCTTAGCATCCAATTGTTGGTTCTAACATTCTAGTCTCACCTTATTAGACTTCCAGAAATGCTACAGCTGTCCCAAACTCTACCACTTCTGAAACCCTATGGCTTTGGTTTAGAATCATAGAAATTTCAGTACAAAGATTCATTCAGCTCAAATAGTGCCAATGCTAGTGTCAGCTCTGCACTGGGAGCTATCTTCTGTAATTCAATTTCCTCACTCTTTGCTTTAGCATCCTTTAGTTTTTTTCTCATCAAGTGTTTATCTAATTCCATCTTAAATGTTCTGATTGACCTGCTATAATGTGTTCTATATGTTTTTAAATTGTGGAAAAAATATTTTTCTAACCTCTCCCTTTATACTGTTAGTATTCATTCAAAATGTATGCCTCCTTATTACTCAATCACAGACCAGTGGAAATAATTTTTCACTATTAGCTTCTCAAACCCTGTCAAACCCTCAAAGACTTTCATTAGATCCCTCTTAACCTTTTCTGTTCGAATGAGTACCTGTCCCAGATTTTTATATTTCTCCTCATAATTATATCTCTAATCCCTGCAATCATTCTAGTAAATTATGTTGCATATTTCCCAGGGCTCTAATATTCAATACTGCAAATAATTGGGGCCTAATCAATGGCCCATAGAGATTTGTCATTTCATTATTACAATGCTCCATATACAAAACCAAACTACCCATTTGTTCATTTTATGGTTTCTCTTTCGACAACCCAGCTTTTAAAGATCTATAACTCCATTCAGAATTTTAATCCTTAGGTTATAATTCCATTATCTGTCTCCCTCACCTCCCTAATATGTACTACTGTACTTCACTTTTGTCTATATTGGTAGTGTATTTGTGACATATCTGTTAATTATTTTAACATGTCCCTGTTCCTCTGCGGTCTTCTGCATTCTCCCTCACCATTTGTCAGGATCCACTCATTTATAGTCTTCATCATTGTTAATCCCTCCATAATTATGCCAACATTATTTATGTGTTTGGAAAATCCCTACATAAAAGCCTAGTGCGCATCACTTAACATCTTGCCAATCTGTTAAACATGTTTACTCTTACCATCTGTTCTTTAATGCTTTATCAGTCCCACTGCCCATGCTGCCAAATATCTTTAATGCTGTGGGCCTTAATCATCACAGATAACTTGTGTACTACTTTATAAAATACTTTTAGAACTTTCAAATATACAGCACATCCACTGTGTTCCCTTTGTCTATACTCCTGATTTTTATAAAGCGGTGCAGCTTTACTCGCCCCCATTCTTTTCTATTAACTAATTAACTACAAAGTGGAACATGATTTTAAATTTGGAAAATCCATACAATTGTGTACTGTATAATAGTTTGCTTTAATAATGTTGCAAACGCAACAAAAAACGCGGTGGGGCGGAGAATATCGTGTTAACACTAACTTTCAATGTAATCATTCCTTGACTAACGTATTTAAATATTGATGTAATTTTAAGACTTTTCGGAACAGGGAAGTGATTCGTGCGTCCATTACACTGCAACTTCTGCATCAATGTAAATGTAGGAAAACCTCGAGCAGCTGGATACATAACTGTGTCGTGATCAGATGTCACTGAAATTGATATATGATACTGTGGGTTTTTTTGTGTTTTTTTTTAGGGCACTGTGAGGCAAATTATACAAGTGCACCTGACTGGGGGACACTAAAACTGGCAATAAAAAACAAATTAAACTTTAAAACATGTAAAATCAAATTAAAATTTGGTTGCCGGGGGTGGTGATGCACTCCAGCCGCTCCGGTGCCCAACTCGCACGGAAGGCCGCGAGCGTACCGGTGGACACCGCGTGCTCCATCTCCAGGGACACCCTGGCTCGGATGTAAGCGCGGAAGAGAAGCAGGCAGTCGGGCTGAATGACCCCCTTAACCCCCCACTGCCTGGACCGGCTGATGGCACCCTTCGCCGTGCCCAGGAGCAGTCCTACGAGGAGGCCTTCGGACCTACCCGCTCCCTTCCGCACAGGGTGCCCAAAGATCAAGAGTGTGGGACTGAAGTGCAACCAGAATTTGAGTAGAAGCCCCTTTAAATAGTGGAATAGGGGTTGCAACCTCGCACATTCCATAAAAACATGGAACACAGACTCCTCCAGACCGCAGAAATTGCAGGCGGCCTGGGAGCCCGTGTACCGGCTTAAAAATTTATTGCACGGGATTGCTCCGTGCACCACCCTCCAGGCCAAGTCCCCGATAAATAGTGGGAGGACTTCCGCGTAGAGTGCACTCCATCAGGGACCCCCGCCTCCTCCGGATGGCAAGATGGTGCACCATGACGTGTCCGGACGGCAGACGAGGATGGCAAGGTGGAGACTATGCAAGAGCAGCCCATACAGGAAACCCCTCCACGCAGAACTGAAAGGCACGGAAGGGATTTCCCCGAGGCGGCTCAAGTTGTGAGGCGCCGGCTCCCAAGGGAGGTTTCGGCACATCGTTTCTGAACCAGCTGCTTGTGGTAAGATCTTGGATGATAACCAGTGTGCCAGTCAATAATGACTAATTAACATGCAGTTGAGCTTTACTTCTTATGTTAAATAGTTAGCATTTTCGATCAAATTTAATTTTAAGGTGATCTATTAAAGTTTGTTTTCTCTTTAAGCAATGTAGTTTAGGATCGGCTGAATTAGCATCCCTTACCTTGATTGATTCTGCCCAACGAAAAAGATGTGTACAGCAACTGTAACAAAAGAAAAAAAGATAGGTGAACTTTCCGTATATCATTACTGAGAGTGAAAGGCGGTCTTTAGAAATACCGTATACAAAATCATTTCATTTTATGCAAGTCAGTCTCAAAACAATAATGGTTTGTTACATTCCAGTCTATAATTACAAATATAAAACAATAACGTTCCAACATGTTAAAGACGGTGGGATGTCTGAATAACTAATCCACAATATCATAAATATAATTCAGAGAGTTACTATACTATCATTAATACCCTAATTACCGTGAAGAAAATCAATAACGAAGAGACTCGATGGTTGGACGCTAGAAAGCGTCCGAGGGGCTGTGGGACAACCTATATACACGGAATTTTTGCCCGCGTAGCAGGTCCAGTCCCTATTTGGTATTTCAAAAGCCTGACGAGCAGATTTGCTTATTGCGTTAACTCTCGTGTTCTCACATCAGGATAAAATTAGAGAAGCAATGTCAGTAGTTTTGAGTGGAATTATTAAGCCGATAATCCAGTCCTCATCAAATGTCTCCATTACTGACCACGTAAGGCTAACGTGGCAATTTTTATCAAGCGCAAATTCTTTGACGGATTGAATCTGTAATTTAGGCTGGTGGCTAAGATGGTCAGCACAGACCGCAAATAAATGTCAGTATATTCGCTCCTCCAAAAAATAGTTTACAGTATAGAAGTTCAGTAATGTTTTAATTGCTACCCTAGATTTGAAAGCAAAAGCAGGGCCTTTACATTGATTTACATCAATATCTGGCATTTATCTGGGGTTTATTGTATAAATGAAAATACAAAAAATGTTTTCCCGCCGCCTGAAATTTCGCATAGACCAAGTGCAGAAAGCGTGGTATTTATTGCGTTCCGGCAAAACCTGTTAATTATGGCAGGAATTAAACGATTTTTGCATTTTGTTTTACAAAATTGTTAGAAAAATGTAAGCAAATTAAATGGCAAAGCAGTTTGTTGGGAAATGGAACTTTCGTTTGCTTTGACATTGAGTTTATATTGTAAATCCAACTGTCTCGTGAAAATACTTGAATGGAAGGTTCTGGGGATCAATTATTAAGATATTTATGATTATGCAGACGCATTCTTATCACATCGTCTTATCATCTCCATTCATAAATTAGTGATATTTGTGAAATACAGTATTCATAGCTGTTTCTGTGGGTTTATGCGAGGCGGCAAAGGGGAAAGTGGGTGGAGGCTACATAAGGCAATGTACAAAAGCAACAAACTATGGAGGCTGGAATCTGAAATAAAAACAGAAAATGCTGGGAATCTCAGCGGGTCAGGCAGCATCTGTGGAGAGAAACAGAGTTAATGTTTCGGGTCTGTGACCCTTCATCAGAAGAGGAAACGTCCGAAATTAACAGATTCTTAAGGAGCACTGAAAGGGGGAGGGGAGGAAAGAATATAAGGGAAGGTCTGTGATAGGGTGGAAGACAGGGCAGATTTGAGAGGCAAAAGGGATGATGGGCCAACTTGAGATGGTAATGGCAGAAGTTAGAAAAAGATGAGTCTAGATAGGGTGTGAATGGCGAAATAATTACCAACTGCCATGGGAAGCAGAGAGTTTTTTTGCACCGAAGTGTCAGCCTAGATATTTGTACTCAAGTCTCTGGAGTGGGACTTGAACCCACATCCTTCTGACTCAGAGGTGAGAGTGCCACAGCTGACACCGTGGATCTAAAAATGAGAGAAAATGCTTTGATTCTCCACTGATCAATTTCTATTAAGAGAAAGTTGTATATTTTAACCCAATCTCTGTTGGCACCTTTGGTTATTCATATAAATGGGCACTGCTTCAGTTATATGTTGTAGCGACCTGATATGGTAGAAATAGCTCTGCCAGTACCTTCCTTAACATCAAATTCCAATCTATATTCATAGCATAAATTTGGCATGTCCAGATGGGGTTGAGTGGAATTCTGCTGTCTTCTGCTGTGGTTAAATATCCCTACAATTGTGGCACTAAACTACAGTTATAAGACCCTGACCTGAAGATCACATAACTAGTAGACCCATAATGTTCCCACAGACAACCTTATCTTTGCAAATAATCTCTCATCACTATATAAATGTTAATGCTAGGAGAGAACACGTAGTAGTATGGACTCTCTTCTATCATTAATGTCAGATTTCTTGTTCCTCCATTCATCTTGCATTGCTTGGTTTTTGTTTGCTTGAGATTCAGAGTATTGAACTGACTCCTGAGTTAGACTGCCACTTCATTATCAATATGCTTCCAAAATCACTTTGAATTGGTAAGAAAATGGTATGGTAACAATACAGTGACAGTGATTGCTGATGCCCACATAAGAAGAATGGTTACTGTAAGGTGCAAGGAGGCTATTGGTGTTCATGGAATTGCACTCTAGTATGAATCGATATCTTCTGGGAAAAGTTAGAAGTAAAATTGTGGAATAAAAAAGTAATTTTACACAAGCTACAAGACTCCATTCAGTGTGTCCATCCTAATATATACCTGGTTACAAGAATTTTTAAAAAAACATTCATTTTGAAAAATTGAATATAAAGACAATAATAACTCTTGAACTTAGACATTTGCCTTCAAAAAACTGAATGACAGAAATTATTTACCACTGAACAACATACTGGGTAACAGGAAAATAAAACCGAGTACTGTGAGTCAATTTATGTGTTCCTGTGAGTGTGCTAACAATAACAGGAAAAAAATCATTCTGATTTAACAGCTTATACATATTAATAACAATTTAAATGTCCAGTTTGTTGAAACATAAATATTAATAAAAATTAACCCTATGCAGGAAATTATGGTTAGTTATCTATCTCTGTCCATAGTTGTACTGGACTGTTCCATTTATGGCCTAAGTGGGTAAAGGTTGTCTGGACAACATTTTTACAGGAAAATGCAACACTATTCTTGATGCTGCTGCTCGGAGATGCACTAAATCTGGTGTATTAATTATAGCATGATGGTACAGCAGGGAACAGAAATTCATCTGATGGGCAATCATATGTTTAAATTGGCAATGTATAATTGTATTGCACAATGTCTTGTGGAAGAGACATAAGTATTTTGCACATGTTATTCAAATTTATATATTATGTTACATAGTTACTGGATAGCTTTAGCTCAAAGGCGTGTTGTATTTCAGTCTGAAATGTAAATACAAGCTGCTAATGTTAATGGCAGCAATAATATTTGCACCATCCACATTTTGGAATGCTATATATCATAATCCTTCAAGGAATATTTGTAGATGTTGAAACATTGGCTATGAATGAAGCAAAATTTGTTAATCCATTTTAAATTATATTATTTAAATCTCTGTTCAAGGCATTTTTAATATAGCCATCAATCATCTTTTTCCTTCATTATTTAAATAAAATATTTAATTATTACATCTCCCTTCACCATGTGCAGTCTGTAATCAAAAGGATAATTACATATAAGAAAAGTTGATCAGTTTTATGGCTGAGGTTGTAGTGAGCAGTCTAATTTCTGGATAGAAGTGCATAACAATTTTTAAATTAGGCATTAGAACTGCTGTCAATAGTCAATATGAGTATATTACATTGTAGGAGAGTAATTATTACTTAAACTTACTTAGGGAATTAACGTACTCTTTGCGCACTAATGGTGCATTAAATTAAATTTCCATTTCAATACACTTATAGGAGCACACAGCTTTACGTATTGTGCATTCTTAGTGCTAGGAAGTGCTACCTTAATGTGAAACTGAGCATCCTATCAGGAAAACCTACAATAGTGGCATTGTATCACCCAATAACTCACTTAAAAGGCATGTAAGTGTTGAACATAATGTTCAGCACATTAATTGAAGAGGATGCAATCATCCCAAAAAGCCCTCTTCCCAGATGATCATTGTAAATGGCCCTAGGTATTGTGTATGCAAGCACTCTCTTATTGACTCCACGAGGCAGGGGTATGGCACTTGAACTGTACAGACTGTAGTCCTTTATTGTAGCACCTAGAGTGAGGACACCAAGGGGTGAGCTCCCTTTTATACTTGGTTACCTGCAGTGTACAGGTGACCCTTAGGTCTCCAGCAGCAGCACCCTCTGGTGTACAGGTATGGTATATACAGGGTGAAGGTACATTCAGGTTTAGTGTTACAGTACAACAGCCTTTCCCAAGTCCTTATTGCCATGAGATGAGGAGGTGATCAGTAGTGGGCTGTGGGAGGTTGTGGTGAGGGTTGTGTGGGTGCCAGGTGTGATCCCTGTGCTCGTGGCTGCACTCATCCATTCCCCCCCGTACAAAGACCCTCTGGGTGTCACTGTTGGAGGATTCCATACTGGTGAAGCTAGTGCAATGGGTAGGTGGTGGCGTTTGGTGGTGGGTAGGGCCACAGGGCGGTGTGGGCTCCTTGTCCTCCATTGGTGGTGGAAGTCTGGTCATCACAGGTTCCATCAAGAAAGCTGGAGGGTACTGGCCCTGGTGGCCAGGGGGGGGTAGGGCCGATCTGGGGCAGGTTGCCAGTGATGGTGGCTGTGCTGCCTATTGACCGCTGTCCCTGCAGTGGGTCTGCTCCCACTGGGTGTGTGTGAGCCCTTCCTGGGGCATCACATTGGTCCCGAAAGCACAGGCTGCATGATCAGGTAGCCCGCTGGACCTGGGTGTCTCCCACTATTCAAAAGGTACAAACTTGTTACTTACATCACTTTTAGAAGCATTCGTTCCATTTTTCCCATTAGCTTTTCTGGCATCACCATTTAACATTACATTTGTATACCTGCATTCATTTACTGCACTTTTATCTTTAATATCACTGGCATCGCTGTGCCTAGAGTGGAACTGTCCCTTTAATTGTCTTGGGTTGCTGGTCGCCTTTAAGAGGGCCTTGCAATCTTTATCCCAATCCGGTTTGCCGCTCGGTAACACGTGTTGCTCCCGCAACACTGCCCTTTGTGGTCTGATCATGGCCATCTTGATTCCAGATTCTTCACCTCGTTGTGCGGGCGCCATCGTCTCTCCCTCCGCGAGGTAGGCTGCGGTGATGTTTTTCTCCTTAGGTTCTGCCACGGACACCAGGAATCTACCTTCTGTGCCGATCTTCTCCCCTTGGAGTCCTGCCACAGCCCGGTAGGTGAGGTCTGGTCGTTCAGGTTGGATCATCTCACTGCGGTGTTGTGCAGTCTGTGTCATCGCCACACAGTCAAGCTGAACGTTAGGATTTCTAGGTGCTGTGATGGATTCAAGTTTGGGCCGCGTAGGATGTCGATCGCCGGGGCCCGGAGGCCATCGTCGCTCTGACCGATTTGGACTTGCTTCATCCATCTTCTTCCCAGCAGCGTTGGACCATCACCGGTAACGATCCACAAGGGGAGCTCATACATCGCACTGCCATGGAACACCTGGACGTCCACGCTGCCAACGACTGGGATGGTGCCTTTTGTATAGGTGAGCAGCTTTGCCTGGATTGGGGACATTTTTGGTTGTTCGGCGGGATTGTTCCAGAGTTTCTCAAAGGCCATCTGATTCATCAACGACTGGCTCACCCCTGTGTCGATCTCCATCGAGACTGGAATCCTATTGATTTCCACTTCCATTTTCTACGGGGAACTCTCGGCGGAGCAGGTATATATTCCGTACTCTTCTTCCAGGGACTGAGCAGCTTCATCTTCATCGGTGTCGGAGCCCAGGTGATCGGCCAACTCTTCAGCGACTCGGTGAGTAAAACTTTTTCTACACATTCGCTGAAGGTGACCTTGCGCATTGCAGCCTTTGCAGGTATAATCTTTGTATCGGCACTGGTGAGCCCTGTGGTTTCCGCCACAGCACCAGCACGGGGCTAGCTGGTTGGCCCCATGTAGCAGACGCAGGGTTGCGGGACTCGGGGCAGCATTCTTGCCTCTGAAAGTCACCATTCTGTTCACTTTGCTCGTCGGATTAGAGTCATGGGTGTAGATCATCATTCGTTTGGAGTTGCAGACCGAAATCATGAAAGCCTGGCTCACTTTGATTGCTTTCTGCAGCGTGACCGTAATGTCCGCAGAGAGCAGTTTATGGAGGAGGCCCTCGTTGCCGATTCCAATAACGAAGATGTCTCTTAGTGCTTCGGTGAGGTGGTCGCCAAAATCACACGGTACAGCAACCTTCTTAGATCTGCAGCATATTTAGCAATTTCTTGGCCTTTGGACCGGCGGTGAGTGTAAAACTGGTGCCTGGCTGTGAGGATGCTCTCTTTGGGTTTAAGTTGTTCTTGTATTAAAGTTACAAGCTCCTCATAGCTCTTGGTTGTCGTCTTCGCTGGAGCTAGCCCATCCCTCATGAGGGCATGGATAGTGGGCCCACAACAGCTACATAGAAACATAGAAAATAGGTGCAGGAGTAGGCCATTCGGCCCCTCGAGCCTGCACCATCATTCAATATGATCATGGCTGATCATTCACCTCAGTACCCCTTTCCTGCTTTCTCTCCATACATCTTGATCCCTTTAGCCGTAAGGGCCATATCTAACTCCCTCTTGAATATATCCAATGAACTGGCATCAACAACTCTCTGCGGTAGGGAATTCCACAGGTTAACAACTCTGAGTGAAGTTTCTCCTCATCTCAGTTCTAAATGGCTTACCCCTTATCCTTAGACTATGTCCCCTGGTTCTGGACTTCCCCAACATCGGGAACATTGTTCCTGCATCTAACCTGTCCAGTCCCATCAGAATTGTATATGTTTCTATGAGATCCCCTCTCATCCCTCTAAACTCCAGTGAATACAGGCCCAGTCGATCCAGTCTCTGCTCATATGTCAGTCCTGCCATCCCGGGAATCAGCCTGGTGAACCTTCGCTGCACTCCCTCAATAGCAAGAACGTCCCTCCTCAGATTAGGAGACCAAAACTGAACACAATATTCCAGGTGAAGCCTTACTAAGGCCCTGTACAACTGCTGAGCAGGATGGCCCTGCACTCGTTCGCCAGTGAGATTGGTGAGTCCCCAGCCAGGTTGTTCGCGATGAAAAAGTGTCCTAGTCTTTCCACAAAGGCATCCCAATCTTCCCTATCAGCGAATTGTTGGAAGTTGCTTAGATTAGACATGTTGTGCGTGGAAATTTGTAACCTCGTCACCAGTTATTGTGTATGCAAGCACTCCATGAGGCAGGGGTATGGCACTTGAACTGTACAGACTGTAGTCCTTCATTGCAGCTCCTAGAGTGAGGACACCAAGTGGTGAGCTCCCTTTTATGCTCAGTTACCTGCAGTGTACAGGTGACCCTTAGGTCTCCAACAGCAGCTGCTGTACAGGTATGGTATATAAAGGATGAAGGTACATTCAGGTCTAGTGTTACAGTACAACATTAACCTGCATACATAACACTAGGGATTGTCAAACTGCCATTTTTGAGTTGGAGAGATCTCTTTGCCTGCCCTGCTTGTTGGACCCTGCAAACAAAAATGCCAAGGTGAGCAATAGGAATGACTGTCAACTATGTTATGCTGATAAATAGGGCATGACTGTAAATTGCTTTGCACAGCTACATTTTGCCATTGTCTCGTGTTAGTAGAAATAGGTGCCTAAGGAGATTACAGGTATCAGCTAGGTCTGGCTGAATAGTTGCATTGAAAAGTGTTGACTTAAATTTAGATAATGTGTGAAATGGAATACAAAAGGGAGTTAATGAGGATATTTTAGATGTATCAGAATTGACAGAAAATGCAGATATGGCCAGTGGCAGCTGGAAAAATGAACATTAACTATCCTATGCACAGATTCAATTATCAAAATTGAATCTCAAATGATACATAATGTTCTTTCCTTTAATGAAAAAATGTCATTGAATAGGTGCCACCAGGCCAAAATGGGAGGAGTTTGCCGCAAATAATGGCCACTTCTAGGCTGCAGTCACAATACATTAATTTTAAGGTGATTTTCTGCATCACCCTTATGTAAGAGCAATGATAAACCACAAGCATGGCTCCTCAGGGACCAAGACTGCTCTCTTCAAACATGTCCAGTGACCCCTCTTTGCTAGCCTTTGACAGAAGCTGAACACAGATACAAGGCGCATGTGGTTAGCAGAATCATCACATAGTTCAGAATAATGGAGCTACAAACAGCTCTGCAGGAGCCTCAGCAGATCCAATCCCATATCCTGTCCATCAAAAAAGACTGCGTACTTCCACCTCTGTGACATAACCCATCTCCAACTCTGCCTCAGCCCATCTGCCACTGAGACCTTCATACATACCTTTGTCAGCTCCACACTTAATTATGTGCAACTAAGGCAGAGTAGCAATTGCAGCCCAACAGTAGATTTAGAGCTGGAACCCGCCGCAGTATCCTGGGTCAGGGTATTTTAATAAAGTCGATAGATGCCTGCACCAGTACAGGCAAATCTTGGGTGCTGTCTAGAATGGGGAGGGTTGTAAAATGTGACACTTGTCAGCTGCTTGGGGGAAAAGCAAGCTCAACCAGCTGAATGCAAAATGATACACCAGCCCCTTTTGGAAGAGGGCAGTTATCATTGTGTCTGTTTGAAGTCATATTGCAAACTCCTCCTGAATGATATGAATATCTGAGCAGACCAGGTGTTTACAGAATAGCTTATAGGTGTCATGAACAGCAATTGCTGCGAATACCCGCAGTTCAAAAAGAGCCAACCTTGCAAAAACTCTTTGAAGAAGCCAGCAAGGCTGAATGATGCAGGTTGTAGGAATCATCAGTACTGTCCTGATAATGCAAATTTACGTGTATGGCACGTTTGTTAACCATTTACATTTTTAGTGAGCTGTAGACCATCCTGTTCATGTAGAGTGGCCCACGGTGTCCAGATGCTTGAAGTGCTGCATCTGTGCAGTCTGGAAAGCCTTATACTCTAGGGCATCAATGTTGCCAGTAGAAATGTTTCTGCCTCTCCAGCTGCTGCTCCACTTCAAAGTTGATGCGGGAATTCTTATGCTGCAATAGAGCATCTTTCATCTGTTTGATGCAGTAGTGCTTGCAGTTTGTCTTTGCCTTTACATAAGAATGACGTAGAAAATTACCTTAGAATGAATGCATTGTGACTGCTGCCTGGAAGTGTCCATTATTTGCTGCAAACTACTCCCATTCTGGTCTGGTGGCACCTATTCAATGACAGGTTTCTTCATTAAAGAAAAGATCATTATGTATCATTCGAAATTCAATTTTGATCATTTAATTTGTGCATGGGATAGTTAGGTTCATTTTTTTTCCAGCTGCCACTGGCCATATCTAGATTTTCTGTCAATTCTGATACTTCCAAAATATTCTCATTACCTCCCTTTTGTGTTCCATTTCATAGAAATTATCTAAATTTAAGTCAACATTTTTCAATGCAACTATTCAGCCAGATCTAGCTGACACCCATTTCTACTAACTCAAGAAAATTGTAAAATGTAGCCGTGCAAAGCAATTTACAGTCATACCCTATTTATTAGCATAACATAGTTGACAGTCATTCCTATTGCTCACCTTGACATTTTTGTTTTCCTGCCCTGCTTGTTGGACTCTGCAAAAAGCTCTCTCCAACACAAAGAAGGCAGTTTGACAATCACTAGGGCCATTTACAATGATCATCTGGGAAGAGGGTTTTTTGGGAAGAACTTGTCCTCTTCATTTGGCATTCATTGAACTCCACAACTCAATTAATGTGCTGAACATTATGTACAGCACTTATGTGCCTTTTAAATGGGTTACTGGGTGATACAATGCCATTATTGTAGGTTTTCCTGATTGGACACTCAGTTTCACATTAACTGTAGGACATCCTAGCACCAAAAATGCACAATACATAAAGCTGTATGCTCCTGTGAGTATATTGAAATGGGAAGGAAAACACACTAATTTAATGCACCATTAGTGTGCAAAGAGTACTATCCAGTGGTATAGAAATGTATGGTTGTTGCATCTATCATTGCCACATGTAGTGCAGTCCAAATGATTGACAGTAGAACTGATCTAATAGGTTTTCATTTCTCACCCATGAACTTAATGAACTTAAATCTCCTTAAATAGGGCTCCTTTGTGAGGTCAAGGTAGTTCATTCTGTCACTGTGAATCTGGCCTGGGGTACAGATCTTCCTCCATCAAAGTGGCATTAGATATTCCTGTGGGCAGTGATTATGTGTTCCCATAATGTTGTTGGTGTTCCTGTGTGCCTCATTCTTACTGAGGAATGGATTCAGAGGACTGGCAGCAACACTGAAACAACTGCAACTGCGCAAGATTTACCCATTATGTAATCATTCATCAATCACAAAGGTGACTTTAAATTAATGGTGCATGCCTGAACTTGTGCAATAAAGTCACATTCATCACTTCCTGATCCTGCTCTTCAACCTTTCCTGACATGAAGTAACTTGAAAATATCTCACATCCAGGTAAAATGGGAGCCCGCCACACTATTCAGCTTTGGCAATGACAGACATTAACCTTTGCTGCTGGCACAACTTAACTTCCAGAGACATGTGCCTCGACAATAATCCAGCCCCCACACCTCCCCCCTCCCCCCCGCCCATGACGGGTGCGAGAGGGTAAAAAGTGAATTACAAGGAACACAACCCCAACCCACCATGCATGTGCCCACCACCTTTGTGTAAGGCAGCAGATAGTATCATAGGAATAGGAGTAGGCTGTTTAGTTCTCTCGAGCCTGTTCCACCATTCAATTGAATCATGGGTGCTTTGTGACCTAACTCCATATACCTCAGCTTTGCCCCATATCCTTTGATATCTTTGCTTAACAGAAATCTATCAATCCAATTAAAATGAACAACTGACCCAGCATCAATTGCCCTTTGCGGAAGAGATTTCAAAACTTCTACCACCTTTGCATGTAGAAGTATTTCTTAACTTCACTCCTGAAAAGCCTGGCTCAAATTTTTAGGCTATATCCCCTAGTCCTAGATTCCCCAACCAGCGGAAATAGATTCTCTTAACTACCATATCAGTTCCCCTTAATATCTTGAAAACCTTCATCAAATTACCTATTATTCTTCTAAATTCCAGGGAATACAACCCCAATCTGTGTAATTGCTCCTCATAATTTAAACCTTGGAATCCAGGTATCATTATGGTAAATCTACGCTGCACTCCCTCCAAGGCCAATAGATCCTTCCTAAGGTGAAGTGCGAGAATTGAATACAGTACTTCTAGGTGTAGTCTAACCAGTGCTTTTTGTAGCTGTAACATGACACCTAACGGCTTGTATGCTAGTCCTCTAGATATAAAGGCCATTAACCATTTTGGTTATTTTTTGAACTTGTCCATGACTTTTAATGATCTATGTACATGGACTCCAAAGTCTCTTTGGACCTCCACTGCTTTTAGCGTTTCACCATTTAGAAATTGGGGCATTTGAGTATCCTAACTTGGAGAGGCTGGGCAGTAATTAACATATGCAAATCAAGCTCCTATAATGCAATTGGGAGCCCAGTTTGAAATTAATGTTTCTGCACGAGTTTCCGAAGGGTCACAGTATAGCAGCAAAGACCAGAGGTCCAGGAGGATCAAGCCCCTCAGGTGCTCCCCATCCAATGAGGATTCCAATGCGAGAAGGTGGAAGATGGGCACCCAACGCCAGACTAGCCGATCATATTGTTATTCGAGATGCCAAGGATGCCCAAATAGCTTGATGGTTCAGTTAGTCACTGAAATTGGACCAAAGTAATTATAATATCCTCCCGCCCCATTCCCATTACACAAGCAGTCCAGTAACCATCCATCCACTTGTTCCACATCCACCAATTGAGGTCAGCCAATTCATGTCTCCACATTCAGCAGGAAACAAATGAAAAGCAGAGTTGGCACTTGCCATTGAAGAACGGGGAATTGAGAAACTGGTGCAAAGGTGTTTCTGGCTGGCCCCGAAGCAAGCTTTGCACAAAGATCTTGCAATCTCTGGTGAGAATGTCGGGCTTTCCAATATGTAATTGAAATCAACGGAAGTTGATGGGGAATCCCAGCGAAGAGCTGCTGTGACGCCAACAAGTTGTCTAAGCAGCCAGTCAAAACGCAGAATTCTCAGACAGCGAACCAGGAAGTGGTTAACTCTAATTTTTTTTTTAATTGGGGCTCTCACATGGGGAAAATGCAACCATGAAATAAAGATGAACAAACTTCAAAAAAATGAACAGATTTTTCTTTAAAATGTAACTTTTTATTAAAATGGATAAATGTGTCACTCCACAAAATTAAAATTAATTTTTCAGGGCCATAACTTTTGTTTTGCAGTCAAAATGCTGTTAAAATCCCAGTTACACCTAATCCAAAAGGCTTTAACTTTTAATGGGATATTTAACAGTGTAATTAGTGTGGAACTGCCAAAGTTTTTGTCAGTTTCCCTGATATCACAGATTACACTGATTTCTGCCTCTGTGGAGAAGCGGGGAGCGGGGAGCGGGGAGGGCTCAGCATAATCTGTGGAGGAGCAGTGAATGACAGACCGCAACTTTAGAATTTTTACATTAGGCTGCACACATGCTAAATCCTGAAATTGCGGTCAGTTTCAAAAGTGAAATGACAGCAAATGCTGCCAGTTCATCGTCATCAGGACTGCAAATCCCGGGCCAATGCGACGTAACAAATTAACGGTATTGAGAAATATCCAAAGACACCATGGGCCCAAGTTTCCACATGATTTGCGCCTGATTTTTAGGAGCAACTGGTGGAGAACGGACTATCTTAGAAATCGCAATTCTCCACACTTTTTTTTGTGCAGTTCTAGTCAGGTAGAACAGTTCTATTTTGGAACAGAATTTTTTCTTCAAAAGGGGGCGTGTCCGACCACTGACGCCTGATTTCAAAGTTTCCACAGTGAAAACGTACTCCAAACTAAAGTAGAATGGAGCAAGTGAAGATTTTTGTAGAACTGAAAAAACCTGTTCTACACATTAAAAAATCAGGCGCAGGTTACAAATTAGGCGTCCAGAACGAGGTGGGGGGGGAAGGGAAGTCATTAAATTCTACAATCAATCCTTATTTATACTTATACAAATATTATACAAATAAATCCAACCTGAATAAACATTTATAAGCAAAGGAAAGATTAAATAAACCATCTTCCTACCTGTGTGAAAGTGCTTCAGCCATCGTTCGTTGCCGCGGGGGCTGGGGAAGGAAACCGCCGTTTGCTGCCGCGGAGGGGAGGGAGGGGAAGGAAACCGCCATTTGCCGCCGCGGAGGGGAGGGAGGGGAAGGAGACAGCGGTTTGTTGCCGCGGAGGGGAGGGAGGGGAAGGAAACCGCCGTTTGTTGCGTGGAGGGTGGGGAGGGGAAGGAGACAGTGAGAAGGCTGCAAGAAGCCTCTGTGCTGATGGCAATGTGCTTTTATTAAAAAATGTTCAAAAATTAAACAGCCACAAAGAACTACAAAAATGGCTGAGTGACAATGTTTTTTTCACACTGAGCATGCGCAAACGCTCCAACGCGCACGCGCAGCGTTGCCGGCAGGAAAAAAACTAATTTAAATAGTACCCGCCCCCTCCCACTTACAAAATCGGCGCGAGTGTAGGCTCCGCCCCCCTGGGCGCCGCGCCAAACAGACAAGGAGCTGCAAAGCGCTCGAGAATAGCGCGTTTTTTTTCTGGCGCCGTTTTAGGCACGAAAAACGGGCGCCCAGCTCGGAGGGGCGCCTGTTTTTTATCCTGTGGAAACTTGGGCCCATAATGCTCACCTTTGGTGAACTATACAGACTTTCTCTTCCTATCCATACCATTTCTACATGGCGCTATCCCTGTAGATTCAACACAGATAGTGGCAGTCTTCTCTGATCCTTGCCCTGACTTCTCAGCAACATTACCTATAAGATGCACAGTTGTGTACCTCTCTGCTGGTCCCATGCAGCCGTGGACTTGCTTTTTCAATGTAAAGTTTATGCGCGAGAAAGTGAATGGGCTATGAAGCCCCTTAAAGGGGCCGCACACAAAAAGAAATAATCGAGAACATTGTTTCTGAAGTCCTCACGGCTGACAAACTCTGGATGTTGGAGCCTGTAAGGGCCCTGCTAATCTGCACCTGTGCAGGGGAGACTGGGCCAGCGGGAGAGGAGACAGCATGTCGGGTACTGGTTCGGGTGGGGGTGGCAGTGTGGGCGGGTGTGACATTCAAATTCTGAGTTTACACTTTCAACACCCTCATCACCATCCTCCCTCTCTTGGCCAGTAGAATATCAGTGGCATTCTGTACAAGAGCAGCTTGGAGGAGATCAGTGATGCCGTGGAAGCTCTGTCTAATCTATCTGCCAGGGTTTGCTCACATGCAGTGTAGATGTGAAACCCAGAAGTAAAATAATAATGAGGAACCCCCATTGAAATTAGACCTTCCCATGCATCCCACGATGTTACATGTCTGTCACCCGCTATTGCTCCCTCATCCCCCATGCTCTGTTCCCGTCTCCACATTCATAGCGGGGCCCTGGAATGCAACCAGCTTGCAAGGTTACACTCTGGCATTAAAACCATGTTGTTTATGTTATATTGGTTTCCCTTGAGGCAGGCCTAGCTCAGGAGGAGTACTAATACATAAATTGACACTTCACATGTTATTAAAAAGGATAAAACAACAATATACTTTCGACTTGTTTTTCACCATTCCTGTAAAACTTTCTTTAACATTTCAAGTCAGAGGCAATTAATCATCATTAGTAGAGAAGCCAGAATGATACCAGATATATTTCCCTGTAACTTAATATGTTTACAGATTGAAGAGATAACTGTCTTGTTATGCTACATAAATTATAAAGTTATTATATGATTAT
This sequence comes from Pristiophorus japonicus, assembly GCF_044704955.1. Classification (NCBI taxonomy): domain Eukaryota; kingdom Metazoa; phylum Chordata; class Chondrichthyes; family Pristiophoridae; genus Pristiophorus; species Pristiophorus japonicus. The sequence continues at coordinate 88,154,921 of NC_091992.1, forward strand.
TAATGGGCTATTTTGAATACAGAAGTTAGATTCATACTGGTGATTGTATTATCTTTATCAAATTTTAGAAGTTTAATCTCATAATCTTATGCCAATGTTATTCACATTTGGAACTATGTCCAATTAATTCTGAAAGTTGGATCTTACCATTAGACTCATGATTCGATTTCATGGGCCTCGATTTTAATCCCCTCAGAACAGGAAAGAGTCAGGGATGGGTTAAAATATCCTAAGTGCACAACCCAAGCCCAGGCAGCCGCATACGTGACTGCTGCCATTTAAACGGACCCCGAATTAAATGTAACCAGTGGAACACGGGTTTCCTGAGGGTCGGCAAAGTTGCAAGGAAAAGGGAATAGAGATCAGTCACCACTTTATCAGGGTGTTAAATGTAAGGAGGCCCAAGGGGAATAAAGCTTCAGTACTCACAAGTCCTTCCACCTTTCATTGTGGTCTACAGTTTGCTGGTAGGACTTGATGTGGGATAGTGATTTGGAGACTTTACAGTTGTTGAGAGAGAAATTCATGATGGATGGTACCACAGCTGCTCGTGATTGGATTGAAGAGGAGGAAAATGAGGATCACCAGCACCAAGGGTGTGTTGTGGAGGGAGCTCAGGTGGCCAGCAGAGAATGAAGCAACAGAGGGGTGAGCTCGCAGAAATCCCTACCCACCTAACAGTATCTACAAACAGTGGCTGAGCTTCCTTGATCTGTCAAAGGAGCAGTGCATCTGATGATTCAGAATGTCATGTCAACGGTTGCAGATCTCTGCAATCTCCTAGAGGAAGACCTGCTTCCTGCATCACAGACACAACAATACATCTGTCATTTACATGCATTCATAATCACCGCTCCTTCTCTTCCAGGAAAAATAGCACATAATAGGCGGCAGCAGGATCTGAACGGGGAGATCAAACACATCTGCATGACATCACTCCCCTTGAGGAGATAGTGCTGGTCGTGATCGGGAGGTGAGTGGGAGACACCGTGGCCAGAGGCAGAGCAGGGGGCATCTCTCCTAGTGGTATGTGGACATCGCAGCTTCCTTAGAGATGTACAACTATTCCTGATCCCTAATTAGCCAAATTTATCCTCCCAAACTACATATAGTCTCATCACACATATCCTCATATATAGTGTCCACCCTCTACCCCTTCCAGCTTTATTATTGCAGGCTCCCAGGAGCAAGATCCATCTTGCCCCGTGGAGCAAGTTCAAGATGTGCAACAGCCACCTTGCAACTTCCTCCTCCCCGGAGGAAAAGGAGAAGGAGAGCAAGGAAGAAGGCACTGCATCAATGGTTACCACTGTCACAAGCTCCATCGGCAGGCATAATTTAGAAGAGGGATCCTCACAGTGGGAGGAACACAGCATTAGCAGGTAGCAGCCAGGCAGGATGGAAGGTACGCCACAGATGCCACTTTTCCGGGTGGCAAGTTTGCATGCTAGTTCTGCTGCAGAGGAGTCAGATGATGATATCAGAGGGTCAAGCTTCAGAAGGCGGCTGAAATAATAACAGAAAATTCTGGAAATACTCAGGCAGCATCTGGGAAGGAAGAAACAGAGGCAACGTTTCAGGTCGATCGACCTGGAAAAAGTTAGAGATGTAACAGATCTTAAGCAAGTACAGAGGCTGGGAAAGAGGGGAGGGGAAAAAAGAACAAATGGGAATGTCTGTGATAGGTTGGAAGGCAGGAGGGATAAAATGACAAAAAGGATGATGGTGCAAGGCAAAAAGGTTAGGGTGCAGCACGTGTGGCCACTCCTCCCTCTGCTGGTGGTGGCTAAGTGGCTCTCATTATATGAGTGCTCAGCTGGTGTCTGGGAGCTCCTCAGGGGAGTCATGAGCTAGAGGATATCCTTTATCACCAATAGCCAGTCATGCATATTGCATTGGGGCTCAAAGATCTGTGGGACAGATGACTGTCTAATTATAAATTCATTGTGGCAGCTCCCTGGATACCAGGCATTCACCTGCATGATGCACTGCTGGTGGTTGCAAACAAGCTGTACATTGAGGGAATGGAATCCCTTTCCTGTTCCTGAACACCTTTGAATTTAAATGAGGGAATTGCATGGTCACATGTGTACAGTCCATGACTCCCTGGATGATGGGGAATCCAACAATCCTGGCAATAGGGAATGATATACTGTGTAGCCATTCCTCAGTGCGTATAAGCTGCAGAGACCTCCCTTATCCAGAAGTGCACATAGGATTATGAGATGTGACTTATATCAACTGTGACAGCCTGGAAGGTTCCAGTAGCATAGAAATTAAATGCTACTATGACGTTGATTGTCACAGGCAATGCAGTCCTGGCTCTGTTGTAATATCTAAGACTTTGCTCCATGAAGCCTCTGTGATAGCCTCCTTGGTATAGCATAGCCTCCTCATACACGAGTCTTGGGTCATGTGAATATAGCAGTACTGCTCTCTGAAGACCCTGGGTTGATAGGGCCTCCTCTGGGAGCCATCGTCACTCTACTGTCCTTCATGTCCCTCTCTCCTGCAGCAGTTGGTGCTGCTCTGCCTGCCCTCATCTCCTCCTCTAATTCCTCATGCAGAGCAAAGAGGGACCCCAAGCAAGATGCCCGTGACCAAAGAAATGGCAGACCAATTGAACAAGTACTTTGGTTCGGTATTCACTAAGGAGGACACAAACAACCTTCCGGATATAAAAGGGGTCAGAGGGTCTAGTAAGGAGGGGGAACTGAGGGAAATCTTTATTAGTCGGGAAATTGTGTTGGGGAAATTGATGGGATTGAAGGCCGATAAATCCCCAGGGCCTGATGGACTGCATCCCAGAGTACTTAAGGAGGTGGCCTTGGAAATAGCGGATGCATTGACAGTCATTTTACAACATTCCATTGACTCTGGATCAGTTCCTATGGAGTGGAGGGTAGCCAATGTAACCCCACTTTTTAAAAAAGGAGGGAGAGAGAAAACAGGGAATTATAGACCGGTCAGCCTGACCTCAGTAGTGGGTAAAATGATGGAATCAATTATTAAGGATGTCATAGCAGTGCATCTGGAAAATGGTGACATGATATGTCCAAGTCAGCATGGATTTGTGAAAGGGAAATCATGCTTGACAAATCTTCTGGAATTTTTTGAGGATGTTTCCAGTAAAGTGGACAAAGGAGAACCAGTTGATGTGGTATATTTGGACTTTCAGAAGGCTTTCGACAAGGTCCCACACAAGAGATTAATGTGCAAAGTTAAAGCACATGGGATTGAGAGTAGTGTGCTGACGTGGATTGAGAACTGGTTGTCAGACAGGAAGCAAAGAGTAGGAGTAAATGGGTACTTTTCAGAATGGCAGGCAGTGGGGTGCCACAAGGTTCTGTGCTGGGGCCCCAGCTGTTTACATTGTATATTAATGATTTAGACGAGGGGATTAAATGCAGTATCTCCAAATTTGCGGATGACACTAAGTTGGGTGGCAGTGTGAGCTTCGAGGAGGATGCTATTAGGCTGCAGAGTGACTTGGATAGGTTAGGTGAGTGGGCAAATGCATGGCAGATGAAGTATAATGTGGATAAATGTGAGGTTATCCACTTTGGTGGTAAAAACAGAGAGACAGACTATTATCTGAATGGTGACAGATTAGGAAAAGGGAAGGTGCAACGAGACCTGGGTGTCATGGTACATCAGTCATTGAAGGTTAACATGCAGGTACAGCAGGCGGTTAAGAAAGCAAATGGCATGTTGGCCTTCATAGCGAGGGGATTTGAATACAGGGGCAGGGAGGTGTTGCTACAGTTGTACAGGGCCTTGGTGAGGCCACACCTGGAGTATTGTGTACAGTTTTGGTCTCCTAACTTGAGGAAGGACATTCTTGCTATTGAAGGAGTGCAGCGAAGATTCACCAGACTGATTCCCGGGATGGCGGGACTGACCTATCAAGAAAGACTGGATCAACTGGGCTTGTATTCACTGGAGTTCAGAAGAATGAGAGGGGACCTCATTGAAACGTTTAAAATTCTGACTGGTTTAGACAGGTTAGATGCAGGAAGAATGTTCCCAATATTGGGGAAGTCCAGAACCAGGGGTCACAGTCTAAGGATAAGGGGTAAGCCATTTAGGACCGAGATGAGGAGAAACTTTTTCACCCAGAGAGTGGTGAACCTGTGGAATTCTCTACCACAGAAAGTAGTTGAGGCCAATTCACTAAATATATTCAAAAGGGAGTTAGATGAAGTCCTTACTACTCGGGGGATCAAGGGTTATGGCGAGAAAGCAGGAAGGGGGTACTGAAGTTTCATGTTCAGCCGTGAACTCATTGAATGGCGGTGCAGGCTAGTAGGGCTGAATGGCCTGCTCCTGCACCTATTTTCTATGTTTCTATGACCAAGCAATTCCTTTCTCCTGGTGATTCCTATAAGATGTCCAATAAAATAGAATAGCACTCTTTTTAGGTGAAGTCCTGAGAGACTATCCGAAAAAAATGATAGAATGCTGGTGAAGTCTTGACAACCTGTCCCAGAAAGTCTTCCAATGTGTTTCAAAAGTTCTCTTCATATCACCCTCAGCAAGCGAACAGTGAAAGCTGAGTATGCCTCTAAGTAGCACTTAAAATACTCAGCAATGACTTGTTTACTCCTGTTCAGCTGGTCGCTGTTAGGAGAGGTCATTAAATGACGCATTATCCACCAAAATGACGTGCAGTCTCTTTAATGAGCACTAGCAGGCAATTTAATTGTCAATCCACCCTTAACGATCCTCCGGGCGGCTAGAGTGGCTTTAACGCCTTTACCAAGATGCCATCTTGCACTAAACACAGGCAAAACCAGCATTGCAGTTTAAGACCCCATCTGGGCCACCTCTTTAGTGCGTGAAGTATTCGACCAAAATTGCCCCCGTAAATTTACTCACCCCAAAATACTTCACAGTATAGAAGTTCAGCAATTCCTTACTTGCTATTCTAGATTTGAAAGCAAAGTCAGGACGCCTTGCACATATTTACATCAATACGTGGAGTTTATTATTTTAATTTAAATATAAAAATTGTTTCCCCACCCCCTGAAGCTTCACATAAACTGTGTTCAGAAAGCATCGCGTTTCTTGCACTCCAGCAAAAATTGAGTGTCGTGGCAGGATTCCAACGATTTTTGAATCTTGTTTCATCGGATTAATGGAAAATTGTATGCAAATACGAATAAATGGCAAAAGCTGTGTGTTGGGAACTTTCGTTTACTTTGACATATAGTTTATTTTGGCAAATTCAACTGTCTCATGAAAATATATAAAAGGAAAGTTCTGCAGATCAATTAATATGAGACTTATGATTATACAAACATGAGGAAATTTTACCATGGGTGCCAGTGGGGGGCTAAATTCAGCAAACATCCGAGCACGTCGGGAAGCCAGCTCCAATCCATCAACTTCTGCATTTCACTGCAGTGCATGAGACTGTATGCTCGAAATGCAACCCCCTCGGGAGAGGCAGTTTGGCAATTGAGATATGTTAATCGCTCAATTAGAGCACTCTTATCATGGGCTTTGCACTTTAATTTTGGGTCCATGAATTTCCCGGGCTTCCTGGAACTCACCAGTGAAAGCAAGGCGAGAACACAACTCTTTTGAGTAAACAAAACACTCATTAGATCAAGTGAAGGCGAGAACACAGCAGCATTTGAGAAGGCTAAAGCTGTGACAGGGAAATATGCTAATAAGTACTCAGTACTCACATCTGCTTTCCTATCTGTTTGTATGAAAGGATTTGTAGTCACTAAAAACAGCTCTGGGCCAATGACTCCGTTAGGGGTATCGAGGAGGCTCAAGCAGGTGGGGAGATCCCGTCCGAACTGACCCCCGTCCGGACGGAATTCCTCATTGGCGCCAAACCCCGGAACCTCTCTCTGGAGCCGGCGCCTCACAACTTGAGCCGCCTCGGGGAAATCCCCTCCGTGCCTTTCAGTTCCGCGCGGAGGGGTTTCCTGTACGGGCTGCTTCTGCACACTCTCAACTTTGCCATCCTCGCCTGCCATCCGGACACGCCGTGGCGTACCATCTTGCCGTCCGGAGGAGGCAGGGGTCCCCGATGGAGGGCACTCTACGCGGGAGTCCTCCCACTATTTATCAGGGACTTGGCCTGGAGGGTGGTGCACGGAGCAGTCCCGTGCAACAAATTTTTAAGCCAGTTCACGGGCTCCCAGGCCGCCTGCAATTTCTGTGGTCTGGAAGAGTCCGTGTTCCATGTTTTTATTGAATGCACGAGGTTGCAGCCCCTGTTCCAATATTTAAAGGGGCTGCTCCTGAAATTCTGGCTGTACTTCAGTCCCACACTCCTGATCTTTGGGCACCCTGTGCGGAGGGGAGCGGGTAGGTCTGAAGGCCTCCTCGTAGGACTGCTCCTGGGCACGGCCAAGGGTGCCATCAGCTGGTCCAGGCAGCGGGCGGTCGAGGGGGTCGTTCAGCCTGACTGCCTGCCTCTCTTCCGCGCCTACATCCGGGCCAGGGTGTCCTTGGAGATGGAGCACGCGGTGTCCACCGGTACGCTCGCGGCCTTCCGCGAGAGGTGGGCACCGGAGGGACTGGAGTGCATTATAACCCCCGGCAACCAAATTTTAATTTGATTTTATTTATTTTACAGTTTAATTTGTTTTAATTGCCGGTTTTAGTGTCCCCCTCCCCTTTTATAGGGGGCACTTGTAAATTATATGATTTTAATGCCCAAAAAAAAATCACAAAAGGAAAAAAAAAACACAAAAAAAACAAACAAAAAAAAGGGGGCAGGTATAAGTGTCTGGAATGTCCCCCAGATCGGGGGGCACTCGATCTAATGTTTAATTTGTCTCCCCCAAAAAGAGTTGAAAGGATTTGTTTTTATTGGGGGCACTTGTAAAATATATGGTTTTAATGCCCCCCCCAAAAAATCACAAAAAACCCCCCACAAACCCCCCCCCAAAAAAGCAAAAAAAAGGCCTTTGGAAATGTTTGGAGTGTCCCCCAGATCGGGGGGCACGTGATTTAATGTTTATGTTTGCCCAAAAGGAGTTGAAAGGATTTGTTTTTATAGGGGATACTTGTAAAATATGTGGTTTTAATGCCCCCCCAAAAAAATCACAAAAAAACCCCACAAAAAAACAAAAATACAAAAAAAAACATTTATTAAAAAAAGGGGCAGTTAAGTGTCTGGAGTGTCCCCCAGATCGGGGGGCACTTTATCTAACGTTATTTTGTCCCCCCCCCAAAAAGAGTTGAAAGGATTTGTTCACAGTACTTGAGCTGAGAGGTTACTTTACATGTTATTTTACACATTTTGGAGGTGTCATCTACACTTTGGAGGCTTGGCGGTCTAATCTGCATTTTGGCGCTCTGATCTATCAGATCAGCATGGATGCCGCTTATGCTGTGTTATTTTGGACCTCAGATGAGGACCAGGATGAACAGTACCAGCAGCAGCAGTGGCACCAAGTGCAACAACAACAGCCTGTTGCTCACAGACCTGCAGCTCCACAGGAGACAGGGGATCAGCAGAGAGGTGCGGCTCACAGGAGGCCATACCCGACACACAGGATCTACAGGTAGAGGATAAGCTTCCGTGCCATGTCAAAACATCAGGGTATCGTGTCAGGTGGTGTCAGACATTTGCCAACTGTATCTGTTGGACACGCTTTACCAGCAGCTGTCAAAGAAGCAGCTCGGGTTTGCGGCTCTGGCTGGCTTCCCATAGGTTCAGGGCATCATCAACTGCACACATGTGGTAATTAAGGCACCCATAGATTATGCAGGAGTGTTCATCAACAACAAGGGCTTTCACTCCATCAAATGTGCAGCTGTTGTTCAACCAGAAAAAGATCTTTACGCAGGTGTGCACAAGAGCCCTCGCCAGCTGCCATGATGCTTTCGTTCTGCAGCAGTCCACCCTCCGTGATCTCTTCACACTTCGAAGCAGAGTTGCGCTCTACATGAGGCAGTGGATCAGCAGAGAGGTGCTTCTCACAGGAGACCATATCCGGCACACAGGGACTACAACTCTTTTTTTTGATTGGAGAAAAAAATAAACATTAGTTCAAGTGTTCCCCAGATACTTTTCAACTGCCCTTTAAAAAAATAGTTTTTGTTTTTTTTGTGTTTTTTTTGTGATTTTTTTGGGGGCTTTAAAATCATAAATTTTACAAATGCCCCCTATCACAGGGACTACAACTCTTTTGGGGGGGAGATAAATAAACATTAAATCAAGTGCCACCTAATCTGGGGAACACTCCAGCCACTTTTCAACTGCCCTTTTTTTAAAACTTTTTTTTGTGATTTTTTTTGGGGCAATAAAATCATAAAGTTTACAAGTGCCCCCTATAAAAGGGGAGGGGGACACTAAAAATCCGGCAATTAAAACAAATTAAACTTTAAAACATATAAAATCAAATTAGAATTTGGTTGCCGGGGGTGACAATGCACTCCAGTCCCTCTGGCGCCCACCTCTCGCGGAAGGCCGCGAGCGTACCGGTGGACACCGCATGCTCCATCTCTTGGGACACCTTGGCCCGGATGTAAGCACGGAAGAGAGGCAGGCAGTCAGGCTGAACGACCCCCTCGACTTTGCCCATTGCCTGGACCGGCTGATGGCACCCTTGGCCGTGCCCAGGAGCAGTCCTACGAGGAGGCCCTCGGACCTACCTGCTTCCCTCCGTACAGGGTGCCCAAAGATCAGGAGTGTGGGACTGAAGTGCAGCCAGAAATTGAGGAGCAGCCCCTTTAAATAATGGAACAGGGGCTGCAACCTTGTGCATTCAATAAAAACGTGGAACATGGACTCTTCAGACCGCAGAAATTGCAGGCGGCCTGGGAGCCCGTGAACCGGCTTAAAAATTTATTGCACGGGACTGCTCCGTGCACCACCCTCCAGGCCAAGTCCCCGATAAATAGTGGGAGGACTCCCTAAAATTCAGCTTTTACCAAGATTTGAACACGGATCAGTAGATTCAGAGTCCAGAATCCGCACCATTACACCAATAAAAATAATGGTTCCGCCTGGGCTCAAACCAGGGACCTTTCGCATGTGAGGCAAACGTGATAACCACTACACTACGGAAACACTGTGTTAAATGCTTGAGATGCGACTGTAAGAACTGCTTGCAACGAGAGGATCATTTCATCCTCAAGTAGAAAGTAAGTAACGTGATGACTGGGAATCAAACCCAGGTCAACTGTTTGGAAGGTAACCATGCTCACCACTGCACCACCATCACACAACTTCACAGGGACTACAGGCTGGCTGCTTGGAAACAAGTGGTACCCACTTAAAACGTGACTAATGACACCTCTCAGAAACCCAAGGACTGAAGCCGAAGACCGACACAATGAATGCCATATGACCACCAGATGTGCCATCAAACAAGTCATCTGCATGCTGAAGATATGCTTCAGGTGCCTGGACAGATCTGGAGGCATCCTTCAGTATGCACCAGCCAAGGTCTCCAGGTGGTCGTGGCATGCTGCACTCTGCAGAACAATGCGCAGCAGCGAGGTTTGCATTGCTTGGCATCAATTCATGTCTTCCCATTAGTCATCATACAACTGAAAACACTATTTGGAGCCTGACAACAAGGTTTTAATGAACTAAATTAGGTCGCCCGCCTCTGCTGTTCAGGTCTGTGCCGGGCTGGCAAATGCGCCCGAGTTACAGGCGCAAGAGGCAAGATGACTGCGGGTTCCCGACACGCTCCCTTTTTCTCTGACTTTTATTATTGACCTGCCTCGTTAATCTTCTCTGTACCGGCTCTATTGCAATCACATCTTTCCTATAATGCGGTGACCAGAATTGTATGCAGTACTATAGCTGTGGCCTAACTAGTGTTTTATACACTTCAAGCATAACCTCCCTACTCTTATATTCTATGCACCTTATCTACCTGTGATGTATCCTGTCTGCACACTCCTCGATTAAATTTGAAATGTGATGTTGCCAAGGCTGCTTTAAATATCCCCACTGGAAATGAGTCTTCAATAACGTCATCAGACCGCGCCATTTAAGAGGGCCGGGAAATGCACAGACCTGCCTTAATAAGTGCCATTAACTTAAAGTTGCTCTGAGGAGCAAGATAAGAACCATGCAGTTCCGACCCACCATGTGACCCGCACACACCCGACCTGCCTAGGTAAGGAAAATTCTGGCCCAAGTTTTCGTCAGTTTCACTGTTTTCTCTGATTGCTGGCTATGGGGGAACGGGGGTGGGAGTGTGTGTCGGAGGGGGCAGGGGGCGGTTGTCTGGGGTCCACAGTGCAGCCAGAGCCAACACAATGAATGATTGATTGCAACTTCAAGATTTTAGCGTTTAGATATACATGCGCTAAATCCTGAAGTTGCAGTCAGTTTCAGAGGATGGCGACACTGGTAGTTCGCCGTCATTGTCCACCGCAAATTCTGGTCATTATCTTCAAGAGAGGACAGTATGAGAAAAATCAGAGCTAAAATTGTAGAAGAAAAAGCTAATTTTACACAAGCTAACAGACTCCATCCATTTTGTCTATCCTAATATATACCCAGTTACAAAATGTTTTTAAAATCATTCTTTAAAATGGTATATGAAATCAACAATAACTCTTGAAGCTAGATTTCTGCATTTAGCATCAAAATACTGAATGGCAGAAAAAAATAATTCTAATTAACAAATTATCAGTGCTAAGAACAAAGTAAATCTCCAATTTACCCAAACAGATATTTTTATAAAAACTAACCTATGCAGGAAACTACAAAATTATATATTTTGCTTTCTTTCTCCGTCCATAATTGTCCCAGACTGTTCAATTTATGGCATATGTGGGTGGTAGGTGTTCTGAGCAACCTGTTTACAGGAACTGCAAAACTTATCTTGATTCTGCTGCTAAGAGATGCACTAAATCTGGTTGGATTAATTATGGCATGATGGGATAGTTGGGAACAGAAATTCCCGATGGGCAAGCATATGCTTAAATTGAATATCCATCTTTCAACATCTTGCGGAAGAAACATAAATACTTTGCATGTGTTATTCAAATTTAAATATTATGTTACATAGTTACTGGATACCTTTAGCTCAAAGGAGTGTTATATTTCAGTCTGAAATGTAAACACGAGCTGCTACTGTTAACAGCACTAAAATTTACACCTTCCACATTTTGGAGTTCTATCTCTCAAGGAATAGTTATAGATGTTGAAGTGTTGGTTATTCTGAAGCAAAATTTGTTAGCACTTCCATAAAACTAGATCCATTTAATATAATTTTAATTAAATCCCTGTTCAAGTCATTTTGTAATCTAGCCATCAATCATCTTTTAACTTAATTGTTTCAATAAAATATCTTTAATTCTTACATCTACTTTTACTGTGGACCAGTCCGTAGTCAAGAGGATAATTACACGTAAAGAAAAGTTGATCAACTTTATGACTGAGGTTGTAGTGAGCAGTCTAATTTTAGGCTAGAAGCTTCCCTTGTATAACAATTCTTTAATTAAGAATTAGAACCACTTTCATTAGTCAATATGAATATATAAAAGCATTGGTAGGTGTTTACTTATTGATATTTAACTTAGGGAATTAATGTACTGTTGGTGCACTAACGGTACATTACATTAGTTTGGTTCTCACTCTCATTTCAATACACTTATCGCATTCTTACTGCCAGGAAATTGCTAGAGTTAATGTGAAACTGAGCACTCAATCAGAAAATAGCATTCAATAATGGCATTGAATCACCTATTAACCCACTTAAAAGACACATAAGTGCTGTACATAAACTTCAACACATCGAATTGTAGAGTGCAATATATGCCAAATGAATAGGAGAAATTCTTCCCAAAAAGCCCTCTTTCCAGATGATAATCATAAGTGGCCTCAGGGATTATTAAACTTCCCTTTTTGAGCTGGGGAGACCCTTTTTGAGCTGGGGAGAGCTCTCTGCTGGGTCCAAGGTGAGTAAAAGTAATGACTGTCAACTGTTATACTGATAATTATGGGTATGGCTGTCAATTGCTTTGCACAGCTACATTTGCCAATCGCGTTGTTTTAGTGGAAATGGTTGTCTGAGGAGATTACAGATGTCAGCCAGGTTTAGCTGAATAGTTGCATTGAAAAGTGTTGACTTAAATTTAGTTAATTTGCATGAAATGGAACACGAAAGGGAGGTAATAAGCATATTTTTGAAGTATCAGAATTGGCAGAAAATGCAGATATAGCTAGTAACAGCTGGAAAAATATTGATCATCAACTATCCCTGGGTAAACACCATCTGGATCAGCAGCTTTTCCAGATTTGGTTGTCGACGGGGCTGATTTTAGTTCGTCCAAGGTGAATGGATCAGATGCAATGGCATCCACTGTGATGGTCATCCTATGTTTATAGGCGGGGTTTGCCCTGCCAAGTTGATGGAGCAGGGCCCGTGCTTTCCTGCTGGAGTGAGTGAAATTAGTCCTCTCCACAAGGCTCCTCTACCTTTCATGACTCGCCGAGTTCAAGGATCACAGCATTGAGGTGGCTGTGGCTGGGTTCTTGTTCAGTGAATAATCCTAGTAGAGAGCCTCGCTTTCTTCTATCCAACAAAGAATATATGTCTTTCTAAATCCCACAGGTATACTGCGTTTTGTGGCAGCTTTAATAATTCCTATAAATCTGTTGAAGGCATTGGTGGTTGATGGAATCCACCTGATGTTGGTGTCAACTGATCTTTGGAAGGTTTCCCAGTCTGCTTTTTTGAAGTTCCATCATGCTTCCAGTTTATGAATTCTTAAAAGTACTGGGACCCAAAGCGAAGAGATGATTGGCCTCTTTCTTCTCTGAGGTACTGGCAACTGGTAAAATTCCACCTATTTGAAGGTAAATAATTGCCCTCCTGAAGCAGGGGAAGAAGGCTTGTAAACCTTCAGCTCCCGCCCGATCTCCTTACTTTTCACTTCTTATAAAGGGCTGGAGTTGCTGCTACACCACAGACTAGCCCCATTATCGAGCCGACGGAGCAAGCGGGCTTCCAGAGCGGCCGTAACAGCTGCGAACAAGTGGTAGCTGTAACAATGCACATTGAAGCAGGCTTCCATGTATACTCTGGCTCCCAGAAGAGCAGATATAGGACATTGAACAACGCATTCCCACACGGTTCTATTCTGGCACCCACATTATTCAACGTTTACACCAGTGACCTACCCAAAACAGAGTCCCGAAAGTTTGTATATGCTGATGACATTGCCTTGGCCACGCAAAACATCAACCTGTCCATCACCGAGGAGACCCTGACCAGTAATTTACAGAGGATGGAGGCCTACTTCTGCCAATGGCGACTTCGACCAATCCCGCAAAAGACCGTAATTTTGACATTCCACCTCAACACCCACCAAGTAACCCAAGCTTTGAAAGTCTCCTTTTGTGGTACAGAGATAAACCATGCCAAAAAACCCTCCTATTTAGGAGTCACGCTTGATCGCACTCTCTCATATAGACAACATCTCCAAAACCTTAGGAAGAAACTAAAGAATAGGATCAATTGATCCAGAACCTCACCAGATCCAAATGGGGAGCAGATGCTCAAACCCTCTGTATGGCAGCACTTGCTCTGGTGTACTCTACAGCGGAGTACTGCTCTTCGGCATGGCTATTGAGTCCGCATGTCAATCCATTGATGTCCAGCTGAATTCTACTATGAGAATTATCACCGGAATATTTTTATCAACACCAACACCTTGGCTGCCCATGCTGGCAAACACCACACCTACGCCACAAATATGCAGTCTCCAGCAAAGACATTCCAATCCAGGATGACTTGAACAACCTACCACCAACCCATCTCAAATCTAGAAGGTCATTTTGGACCATCACTCAAGCCTTTCAGCAATCTCTCCTCAACCTTGATGACTGATGGTGAAATGCTTGGAAGAACTATGACATTCAGAATGGATTCCTTATAGAGGACCCCACATTACAACATGAAGGATCAAACCTTTCTCGCAAATAGTGGACAACCATCAACTGCTTTAGAACCAGGCAGATGCTGCCAACTTCTCCATAGATGAAAGATTAAACATCCCCATCATGCAACTGTGGAGCTGCTAACCAGACCCTGGAGCATATCATTGAGCACTGCCCTCAGAAGAAATTTGCAAGCAGCCTACAAGATATCCATGCTGTTACACCGGAAGCTTTGGCCTGGATATCTGACTTAGATATTGACATTTGATTTGCTTTGCTACTACCATACGAAAGTGAGACTAACTATCCCTTGCACAGACTAAATGAGCTGACTAATCAATGTACTCACTTTACTTTTCAAACTTCAGCCACGAAAGTACTTGACATTTCATTCTACCGTATCTAACAATATGCATACTATTATGCAATCCTTGTTTCACTCTGCAAAACTGAATCTCAAATGATACATAATGATGTTTTCTTTAATGAAAAAACATGCCCGGATTAATAATCTGGAGACATAAGTTCAAATCCCATCACTGCAGCTGCGGAATTTAAATTCTGTTAATTAAATAAAGCTGGAATAAAAGGCTAGTATCAATAATGGTGACCATGAAACTACCAGATTGTCATACAAACCCATCTGGCTTAACAATGTCCTTTAAGTAAGGCAATTTGCTATTCTTACATGGTCTGGCCTTTATGTGATTCCAGACACACAGCAATGCGGTTGACTCTTAACTGCCCAATGAAATGGTCTAGAAAGCCATTCAGTTGTACCAAATCGCTACAGAAAACAATAAAAAGAATAAAGCCAGACGGACCACCAGGCATCGACCTCAGCACCAGTTTCGGACACGACAAAGGCACACCAAGCCCAGTGAACCCTACAAAGTCCTGCTGATTAACATCTGGCAACAGCCTGACCATACCCTTCAGCCAATGTCCCAGACTCCTCCATCACTATCCTTAGCTAAGTCCTATCCCACTGGCAGGACAGACCCACCAGAGAAGGCAATACAGTCAGGAGGGAGTGGCCCTGGGAGTTCTCAACGTTGACTCCAAACCTGATGAAGTCTCATGGCTTCAGGTCATGCACGGGCAAGGAAACTTCCTACTGATTACCACCTACTGCCCTTCCTCAGCTGATGAATCAGTACTCCTCTATGTTGAACACCACTTGGAAGAAGCACTGAGGGGAGCAAGGGCACAGAATGTACTCTGGGTCGGGTACTTCAATGTCCATCACCAAGTGTGGCTCTGTAGCGCCAGTACTGACCATGCTGGCTGAGTCCTGAAGGACATAGCTACCAGACTGGGCTGTGGCAGGTGGTAAAGAGAACCAATATGAGGGGAAAACCTACTTGACTTCGTCTTCACAAAGCTATCTGTTGCAGATGCTTCTTTCCAAGACAGCATTGGTAGCAGTGACCACCGCACAGTATTTGTGGAGTTGAAGTCCCGTTTTCACACTGAGGACACCCTCCATCATGTTGTGTGGCACTACCACCTTGCTAAATGGGATAGATTCAGAACAGATTTAGCAGCTCAAAACTGGCCATCCACAAGGCGCTGTGGGCCGTCAGCAGCAGCAGAATCGTATTCCACCACAATCTGTAATCTCATGGCCCAGCATATCCCTCACTCTATCATTACCATCAAGCCAGGTGAACAACCCTGGTTCAATGAGAAGTGCATGCCAGGAGCAGCACCAGGCATACTTAAAGTTGAAGTGCCAACCTGGGGATGCTGCAACACAGGACTACATGCATGCTAAACAGTGGAAGCAGGATGCTATAGACAGAGCTAAGCAATTCCATAACCAACGGATTAAATCAAAGTTCTGTAGTCCAGCCACATCCAGTCGTGAATGGTGGTGGATAATTAAATAACTAATGGGGGGAGGAGGAGGATCCACAAACATCCCCATCCTCAATGATGGAGGAGCACAGCAAGCGAGTGCAAAAGACAAGGCTGAAACATGATCCATTTCGGCCTCCTTCTGAGATCCCTACCTTCACAGAAGCCAGTTTTCAGCTAATTCGATTCACTCCACAAGATATTAAGAAATGGCTTAACGCACTGGAAGTAGCAAAGGCTGTGGCCCCGACAACATCATGCTGTTGTACTGAAGACTTGTGCTTCAGAACTAGCCGCACCTCTAGCCAAGCTGTTCCAGAACAGCTACTATACGGGCATCTACCCGACAATGTGGAAAACTGCCCAGGTATGTCCTGTCCACAAAAAGCAGGACAAATCCAATCTGGCTAATTACCAGCCCATCAGTCTACTCTCAATCATCAGCAAAGTGATGGAAGGTGTCCGTCGACACTGCTCTCAAGCTGGACTTATTCACCAATAACCTGCTCTTCGATGCTCAGTTTGGATTATGCCAGGACCACTCGGCTCCAGACCTCATTACAGCCTTGGTCTAGACATGGACAAGAGCTAAATTCTAGAGGTGACACAAGAGTGACTGCGCTTGGCATCAAGGCAGCCTTTGATCAAATGTGGCATCAAGGAGCCCTAATAAAATTGAAGTCAATGGGAATCAGGGGCAAAACTCTCCACTGGCTGGAGTCATACCTAGCACAAAGGAAGGTGGTTGTTGGAGGCCAATCATCCCAGCTCCAGGACATCGCCGCAGGAGTTCCTCAGGGCAGTGTCCTACACACAAGCATCTTCTGCTGCTTCATCAATGACCTTCCCTCCATCATAAGGTGAGACGTGGGGATGTTCGCTGATGATTGTCCATTGTTCAGTTCCATTCGCAACTCCTCAGATAATGAAGTAGCCCATGCCTGCATGCAGCAAGACCTGGACAACATTCAGGCTTGGGCTGATAAGTGATAAGTAACATTCGCACCACACAAGTGCTAGGCAATGACTATCTCCAACAAAAGAGAGTCTAACTGCCACCCCTTGACATTCAACAGCATTACCATCGCTGAATCCCCCACCATCAACATCCTGGGGGTCACCATTGACTAGACACTTAACTGGACCTGCCACATCAATACTGTGGCTACAAGAGCAGGTCAGAGGCTGGGTATTCTGCAGTGAGTGTCTCACCTGATGATTCCCCAAAGCCTTTTCATCATCTACAAGACACAAGTCTGAAGTGTGATGGGATACTCTCCACTTGCCTGGATGAGTGCAACTCCAACAACACTCAAGAAGCTTGTCACCATCCAGGACAAAGCAGCCCACTTGATTGGCATCCCATCCACCACCTTAAACATTCACTCCCTCCACCACCGGCGCACCATAGCTGCAGTGTGTACCATCTACAAGGCTTCTTCGACAGCACCTCCCAAACCCGCAACCTCTACCGCCTAGAAGGACAAGGGCAGCAGGCGCATGGGAACAACATCAGCTGCAAGTTCCCTTCCAAGTTACACACCATCTGGACTTGGAAATATATTGCTGTTCCTTCATCGTCGCTGGGCCAAAATCTTGGAACTTCCTCTCTGACAGCACTATGGGAGTACCTTCACCACAGGCACTGCAGTGGTTCAAGAAAGCGGTTCACCACCTCTCAAGGGCAATTAGGATCAATGCTGGCATTGCCAGTGATGCCCACATCCCAGGAAAAACTAAAAAACTTAATTTAATAGATGGCACCAGGTTAGAATGGGGGTAGTTTGCAGCAAATAATGGCCACTTCTAGGCAGCAGTCACAATGCAATCATTCTAAGGTGATTTTCTGCATCACTCTTATGTAAAGGCAAAGGCAGACTGCAAGCATGGTTCCTCAGGGACCAAGAATGTTCTCTTCAAACATGTCTAGCGACCCCTCTTTGCCAGCATTTGACAGAAGCTGAGCACAGATACAAGGTGCATGCGATTAGTAGAATCATCGAAGAGCACACAAGATGGAGCTACAAACAGCAGTTCAAGTGCCTCAGCAGATGTAAGCCCATATCCAGTCCATCAAAAAGAGTGCCTACTTCCAGCTCTGTGAGATAATGAATTTCAAGCTCCACCTCAGCCCATCTGCCATTGAGATCTTCTTACGTACCTTTGCCAGCTCCACACTTGATTACTTGCAGTGTAGTGTAGGAATTGCGATGCAACAGCAGATTTAGAGCTGAACCCGCTGTAGTATCCATGGTCAGGGTATTATAATAAAGCAGATGGGTGCTACCTAGAAAGGGGAGGGTTCAAAAATGTGATACTTGACAGCTGCTTGGGGGAAAAGCCAACTCAACCAGCTGAATGCAAACTGATACAATCAGCCCCATTTCGAAGAGTGATATGAATATCTGAGCAGACCAGAGGGGCAAAATTTGCTAGCGCCGCATTTGGGGTACTACAGTTTCTGACTGACCATTTAGCACCCAGCGAGATGGGCTGCCAAATTGTGGAAAATTGGGCACTTTTCCCTGAAAAATGCAGCAAAGTGGTATCTGAGGCACTAATGGCCTCAATGGGGCACTGCAGGGGCACTATTACCGGGGCTGTACCCAATTTCAGCTGACTTTCATTCACTGATAATGAGGCTGCTGTTCATTCCAGTTCTTAAAGGGGATGTCGTTTCAGGCAGCACCTGGTCATTCTCATCATTTGTTGAGTTGACTGAGCTGCAAGGAAGGTATGCAATGGCTGCTCCAAGAGTTCATGCAAGGGCCACTCGGTTCAGTGACCTGGCGTTGGAGACATTGGTGGGGACAATGCAGAGAAGGAGGGAGGTACTGTTCCCTCCATCAGGGAGAAAGTCAACTACACAGGTTTTTAGGGCCATGTGGGCAGAGATGGTTGTGGATAGAACCCCTATACAGTGTTACATACAATTCAAAGACCTCATTTGGGTGGTCAAAGTGAGTACATGTTTCCACAACTCTTACATACCAGCCTCTGAGCTCTGTGCACAACTCTGCAAACCAGCACTTAACCCAGCAGGCAACCACCAACCATCTGTGCCTACTCACAGTCACAGCCTCATTTCACGCCTTGCCTACATTCACAGCTATTTAACCACGGCAAGCATATCTTCCACATACATAACTGGAATCGTACTCACAGTTTCCTTTCTTTTGCAGGCCAAGATGAAGCAGGATGGAGCAGCAGCAGACTGGAAGGGGAGAAGCTGAACTGCGGCAGCTTTCCGACCTGGAGGAGCGAGTACTGCGACTCATTGGCATGCAGGTAGTGGACCCCATGGCCACCAGAGATGTCGAGGCCGCTGGTGGCAACATCATCATCATAGGCAGTCTTGCAGAGACATCGTTGGTGGTATTTCTCCAGTGACTTGAGGTGTCTACAGTACATGGTACATGTCTCTGAGCATTACAGAAGGGAGAGTATTACTACAGCCCTGTAGACCATGAGTCGGGTGGCAGATTTGAGGGCCTGGTCTTCAAACTCTCTTTTCCTCAGACGCCCGAAGGCTGCACTGGTGCACTGGAGGTGGTGTTGAATCTCACCGTCAATGTCTGTTCTTGTTGAGAGGCTCCCGAGTTATTGGAAATGGTCCACATTGTCCAGGGCTGCGCCGTGGATCTTGATGACTGGGGGGCAGTGCTGTGCGGCGAGGACAGGCTGGTGGAGGACCTTTATCTTACGGATGTTTAGCATAAGGTCCATGCTTTTGTACGCCTCAGTAAATACGTCGACTATGTCCTGGAGTTCAGCCTCTGCATGTGAGCAGACGCAGGCGTTGTCCGCGTACTGTAACTTGACAACAGAGGTTGGGGTGGTCTTGGACCTGGTCTGGCGACGGCGAAGGTTGAACAGGTTCCCACTGGTTCTGTAGTTGAGTTCCACTCCAGCAGGGAGCTTGTTAGCTGTGAGGTGTAGCATGGCAGCGAGGAAGATTGAGAAGAAGTTTGGGGTGATGACGCAGCACTGTTTGACCCTGGTCCAGACGTGGATTGGGTCTGTAATGGATACATTGGTAAGGATGTTGATGAACTTTTGGGAGCATCCAAAACGGAGGAAGACGCTCTAGAGACCCTCACGGTTTACAGTGTCAAAGGCCTTTGTAAGGTCGAAAAAGGCCATGTATAAGGGCTGACGCTGTTCCCTGCAGAACAGGGGCAGAAATTACATGTTTGATCCCATTGCGGGTCATGAACTCTTTGAACTCGGCACTGGTGAAGCACGGCCCATTGTCACTCACGAGGACATCAGGCAGGCTGTGCATGGTAAACATAGCCCGCAGGCTTTCAATGGTGGCAGCGGATGTGCTTGCCGACATTATCTCACATTCAATCCATTTGGAGTACAACCACAAGGAACATTTTTCCCAAGAATGGGCCTGCATAGTCGACATGGACCCTGGACCATGGTTTGGAGGGCCAGGACCATAAACTTAATGGCGCCTCCCGAGGTGCATTGCTTAACTGAGAACATGTGTTACATTTGTGCACGCAGGACTCTTAAGTCTGCATCGATACCATGCTACCATACGTGGGATCTGGCTATCGCTTTCATCATTACAATGCCTGGGTGGGTACTGTGGAAGTCACTAATGAAAGTGTCCCTGCCCTTTTTTGGCACCACTACCCGATTACCCCATAGGAGGCAGTCTGCCTGTATGGACATTTCATCTTTGTGCCGCTGGTACGGCTTTATTTCTTCCTGTATCTCTAATGGGACACTAGACCAACTCCCGTGGAGCACACAGTTTTTTACTAAGGACAGTAAGGGGTCCTGGCTCGTCCAGGTTCTAATCTGTCGGGCGGTAACAGGTGATTTCTCACTCTCGAATACTTCCATTACCATAACTAAATCTGCAGGCTGTGCCATCTCCAGCCCTGTGGTGGGCAATGGCAGCCTACTGAGAGCATCGGCACAGTTTTCTGTGCCTGGCCTGTGGCAGTTGGCATAGTTGTATGCGGACAACATGAGCGCCCATCTCTGGATGTGGGCCGATGCATTCGTATTTATCCCCTTACTTTCAGAAAAGAGGGATATCAGTGGCTTATGGTCGGTTTCCAATTCAAATTTGAGCCTAAACAGATATTGATGCATTTTCTTTACCCCATAAAAACATGCTAACTCTTCTTTTTCGATCATGCTGTAGGCCCTCTCGGCCTTAGACAGACTTCTGGATGCGTAAGCAACCGGTTGCAATTTCCAAGATTCATTAGCTTGTTGCAATACACACCTGACCCCGTATGATGACGCACCACATGCTAGTACCAAACGCTTACATGGATCATACAACACCAGCAATTTGGTTGAGCATAACAGTTTTCTAGCTTTCTCAAAGGCATTTTCTTGGCTTTTACCCCATACCCATTCATCTCCTTTATGCAGTAAAGAGTGCAGTGGTTCTAACAGTGTGCTAAGATCCGGTAAGAAGTTACCAAAGTAGTTCAGGAGTCATCCTAGAAACGACCGCAGCTCCGTCATGTTCTGTGGTCTCGGTGCGTTCTTAATTGCCTCCGTCTTCGAATCGGTGAGCCTGATGCCGTCCACCGCGATTCTTCTTCACTTCAGGCGTCAGGAAACCTGAGCCCCACACGATTAAACCGACTAAGGACCTCCTCCAGGTTCTGCAGGTGCTCGACGGTGTCGCGACCTGTAACCAAGATGTCGTCCTGGAAGACCACGGTGCGCGGGACCAACTTCAGTAAGCTTTCAATGTTCCTCTGGATATAGCCGCGGCTGATCGAATCCCAAATAGGCATCTGTTGTAAATGAAGAGACCTTTGTGCGTGTTGATGCAGGTGAGGCCCTTCGATGATTCCTTCAGCTCCTGCGTCATGTAGGCCGAGGTCAAGTCCAGCTTCATGAACGTTTTTCCTTCTGCCAGCGTCGCAAATTGGTCATCTGTCTTTGGTAGCAGGTATTGATCTTGCAGGAAGAAACGATTGATAGTTACTTTGTAATCACCACAGATTCTGACGGTGCTGTCTTCCTTGAGGACTGGAACAATCGGACTGGCCCACTCGTTGAATTTGATTGGCGAAATGATGCCCTCTCATTGCAGCCGGTCCAACTCAATCTCCATCCTCTCTCTCATCATGTATGGTACCGCTCTTGCCTTGTGATGGATGGGTCGCGCCCCCGGAATCAAATGGATCTGCACTTTTGCTCCTTGGAACTTCTCGATGCCTGGTTCGAACAGCGAGGGGAACCTGTTTAAGACCTGGGCACATGAAGTGTCGTCGACGGACGAGAGCGCTCGGACATCGTCCCAGTTCCAGTGTATCTTTCTCAGCCAGCTCCTGCCGAACAGCACGGGATCATCACCTGGTACCACCCAGAATGGTCATTTGTGCACCACTCCATTGTAGGAGACCTTTACGGTAGCACTGCCGATTACGGGAATCAGTTCCTTTGTGTACGTTCAGTTTAGTCCGAATGGGAGTCAGGACTGGCCTTGAGGCTTTGCTGCACCACAATTTATTGAAAGTCTTTTTGCTCATTATGGACTGGCTTGCGCCTGTGTCCAGCTGCATTGACACCGGGAGTCCATTTAATTCAACCTTCAGCATTATCGGGGGAACACTTTGTGGTAAATGTATGTACCCCATTTACCTCTGCCTCCTCAGTCTGAGACTCTGGTTCGTCATGATCCATCGTGGATCTGTCCTCCTCTGCAACATGGTGGTTTGCAGGATTAGCAGGGTTTGCAGCTCGCTTGCAGGTGTCCCATTGTTCCACAGCCCTTGAAAACGTATCCTTTGAAGCAGCATGAATGGAAGCGATGATCACCTCCACAGCGCAACAAGGTGTTAATGGCCTTGCATTCACCATCCTTGATGGTGGACTCTGAGACGTCTGCCGATGTGCAGCTGCAGGCATGTGAGTCCTGCCCTGTACGTTACGATTCGAAAACAACATTACTTTGTTCACAGTACTAGCCATGACACTCGTGTGTCGAGAGATTTGTTTGGTATTGTCACTGGTGGCGATGAACGCCTGGGCTATTGCTATGGTTTTACTCAAGGTTGGGGTCTCTACAGTCAAATGTTTGCGAAGTATTACTTCATGGCCAATGCCAAGTTCAAAGAAGTCCCTGAGCATGTTCTCCAAGTGTCCTTCAAATTCACAATGTCCTGCACGGCGACGTAGCTGGCCACTTCCTGGCCTTCAGACCTCTTGTACATGTCGAACCGGTACCTCGCCATCAGACGCTTTCGGGTTTAGATGCTCCAGGACCAGTGTGCACAAATCATCGTATGACTTCTCTGTGGGTTTCACTGGAGCAAGCAGATTTTTCATGAGGCCATACATTGGTGCCCCGCAAATGGTGAGGAGGATCGCCCTTCATTTGGCAATGTTCGCTTCTCCTTCCAGCTCGTTGGTCAAGTCGGTCCACAAAGTTTTCCCAATCATCTCCCTCCGAAAATTTCTCCAGGATGCCCACGGTTCGCTACATTGTTGAAGTGGGATTCATTATCTGTATCTCATCGCCAGTTGTTGTATCTTGCATAAAGAATCTGACCAGATACTGTAAGTTCAAAGTAAAGTGTGACCATAGTACTTTATTATAAGTCTCCAGAGTGCCTCTCGCCTGTGAGGCCTCCTTATGTACAGGTGCTCCCAAGGCATTGTGGGATCCCTTGAGACTCCAGGGGATGAGCCTTCTGTTAGTTAAACATGGTATTTACAGGTTTACATATGTAACAAAATCGCGCTCCTATAATGCGATTGGGAGCCCGATTTGAAATTAACGGCTGCTGTGCGGGAAACACGGCAGTGAAATGGGGGTGAGATTATCGGGGTTTTTAAATGTCAGGCGGTTCAATCTCAATAAACATTCAGTGTTCACAACTGCTTTCTCAGTTGCCTCTGGGAAATGGTTTGGTGAAAGTACCTGGTGTGCAAGAGTTTTGAGTTGTTCAGATAGAGAAGGTCATGATGGTTGGCACCATGGTTGTTTTTGATTGGACTTCAAACGAGAAGGCGAATGAGGAGCAACAGCAGCATGGCCATGCTGCAGATGGCCCAGTATAGAAGGGTGCAATAGAGCAGTCGCGCTCGCAGTAGACACTACCCACCTAACAGGATCTAAAGACAGAGGCTCTGTCTCCTCGACCTGTTGGAGGAGCAGTATTTCTGAGAGTGACACTTTAGGTAGACATACACATCTGTAGCCTCCTGGATGATGACCTGCTGGACCTGGTGGCCATGCATTACTAGTGCCTGTGAAAGTCACCACCGTCTTCAATTTCTCTGCCTCCAGCTCCTTCCTTACTGCGGCAGTCTTACATCCCTGACATGTTCAGATTTGGAACTGGCCTTAAAGGGTGGCTGCTGGGCGACAAAGGATACACCCTTCAAACCTGGCTGATGACACCTCTGAGGAACCTCAAGTGCCTAAACATGCCTAGAGAAACCCTTCAGTACTCACCAGCGAGGGTCTCGTGGTGTGCTGTGTTCTGTGAGGACCAGAGGAGCAGGAAAAATGAGTCACTCAACATTTCTTATCTGATGAGGATTACACTGGTAAGGAGGAAGATGGGGCACAGAACGGCAGACAAGTAGATCATATTGCTGCTGAAAATGCCTGGGATGCACAAATAGCGCGAAGGTACACTTAGTCACTCATACTGGACCAAAGTAACTGTATCATCCCCCACCCCCCTCCTTCCACTTACATAACCAGTACTGCAACGAGCCAACCACTCATTCTGCACTGAGGCACAGACCGTATCCACAGATCATAGTGTGAACAGAGTGCATTGTAAGTAGAGTGGGAAGTTGAGAAATTGGTAACGATGAGAATTCAGTAATAGTGAGAATTCGGTACAGAAGTTGAATGATCTGCTCCTTTTTGCCTTTAATACTTGCAGTGGTTTGTGTAAGCTTGAGGCACTAAGTATTTAAAACTAGGAACCGATAACTAATGCTTCACTAAATTAATAATTTGAAGTAGTTTACAGTAATTAGTTTAATAAAAACTAAAAATAAACCAAGTGAAGTCATTACATACAACTTTAATTAATTAAATATATAAATCCAGGTTGGATAGAGATGGCAGTGCAGGAAGTGTGCCTCTTCTGCAGCATATGGGAGTTTGTGGAGAGCAACATGATCCCAGACAACCACATCTGCATTGAGTGTCTGCAATTCGAGGAACTTTGACTCAGAGTTGTTGAGCTGGAGTTTAAGGTGCAGATATTACGATGCATCAGGGAAGGGGAGAGTTACCTAGACATTTTGAACCAGGAGTCAGTCACACCCCTTAGGTTAGGTAATGGTTTAGATTTGGTTAGTGGTCAGGGACAGGAGGATGTGACTGCAACTCAGGCAGGTAAGGGAACCACAGATGCAGCAGTGAAGGGGCCTCAGCCTTTCCCAATAGGTACGAGGTACTTGGTACCAGTGTGGAAGAGAACAAAGGCTGTAGGGAGGACGGGCAAATTGGCTGTGGTACAAGAGGCTATTCAAGTGGGGGAAGCAAAAAGGAATATAGTATTGGTCGGGGATAGTATAGTCAGGGAGATACTATTCACTGCCGTGATCAGAAGCTTCAAAAGCTGTGTTACCTGTCAGGGTTAAGGACTTCTTCTCAGGGCTGGAGAATAACTTGGAGTAGGAGGGGGCGATCCAATGTTGTGCTTCACGGAGGAACCAATGACATAGTTAGAACTAGGAATGAAGTTCTGCTGAGGGAGGATGAGGAGCTAGGGTACAAATTAAAAAGCAGAACTTCAAAAGTAATAACCTCTGGATTACTACCTGAGCCATGTGCAAATTGACATAGGGATGAACAGATTAGAGTTTAAATATGTGGCTGAAAGAGTGTTATGGGAGGCAAAGATTTCAATTCATGGGGCACTGGCACCAGTACAGGGGAAAGAAGGAGCTGTTCCATTTACATGGGGCCAGTGTCCTGGTGAATCAAATAACTAGGGCAGTAGATAGGGCTTTTAAATAATAAGGGAGAGGGAAGGTTCAGATAAGGGTAAATTTATAAGTCTGATGAGAAAAGTGAAGGCTGTAAAGTAGAGTAGCGATTTGGGGTAAAATCAAGCAGATTGTGTCAGGAAGGGACAGGGCGTTTAATAACAGTAATAGCTCATTAGCGACTAAAGCCACATCAGGTAAAAATGGTAAAGAGTTAAAATTAAAGGTGCTATATCTGAATGCACGAAGCATTCATAACAAGCTAGATAAATTAATGGCAGAAATAGAGATAAATGAGTTTGATCTAGTAGCCATTACTGAGATGTGGGTGGGGGGTGGGGGGGACGGAATTTTTCAGGGGATCAGCAGGCGTGTTTGGTGGTAGGTTGTGTGGGAAAATGTTTTTGTTTGACAGCAGGATCCTGCTCTCAACCCGCCACCATGCGTCTTTCCCGAATGTCAGGTCTGTCAGTGCTGAACAGACCCAACACGCAGCAGTGGGGAAGGCAATTGGGCCAATTATTGGCTTGTTTAGAAAACCTTAACAGTGATATTTTACTCACTTTTTAACGTTACCATGCCGTCTACGGATTTCACGCTGCTCCTGGACCCCATCAGTTTATCTGAGGCAGAGGTTGAGTGGCCATTGAAACAGATAAATGATGACAGCATTAAAATTTGTATAAAACCTCACAATTTACACCTGCACACTTTCCAAACACAAATGCTCTTTTGTTTCTCCCCTTGGAAGTCAGATTGTGCTTTATGCAAACTGCAAGTCTTTGTTGCAAACCCTCCAGCCAGGCTCACCTCATTGCAGCAACTTCTCTTACTTCTGACAGAGTGCTTCTGTCATCTCACCTTCAACTGGTATCTACTCCATCAGGATGGGAACCATTTACACTCTGTCACCTGGGCCTTCAGTATCTGACCACGATTAACCCCAACAACAGCATCACCAGGCACACCAGCAGTACCAACAATAACACCAAGCTAGGAGTTAAATTAAAAAGTAGGACCTCAAAGGTAGTAATCTCAGGATTGCTACCACTGCCACATGCTAGTCAGAGTTGGAATCACAGGATAGCTCAGATGAATATGTGGCTTGAGGATTGGTGCAGAAGGGAGGGATTCAAATTCTTGGGACATTGGAACCAGTTGTGGGGGAGGTGGGACCAGTACAAACTGGACGGGCTGCACCTGGGCAGGACCGAAACCTATGTCCTAGTGGGAGTGTTAGCTAGTGCTGTTGGGGAGGGGTTAAACTAATATGACAGGGGAATGGGAACCTATGCAGGGAGACAGAGGGAAGTAGAATGGGGGCTGAAGCAAAAGATAGAAAGAAGAAAAGTAAAAGTGGAGGGCAGAGAAACCCAAGGCAAAAATCAAAAAGGGCCACATTACAGCAAAATTGCAAAAGGGCAAAGTGTGTTAAAAAGACAAGCCTGAAGGCTCTGTGCTTCAATGTGAGGAGTATCCGTAATAAAGTGGACGAATAAACGGCACAGGCAGCAATGAATGAATATGATATAATTGGCATCACGGAGACATGGCTCCAGGGTGACCAAGGCTGGGAACGCAACATCCGGGGTATTCAACATTCAGGAAGGATAGACAGAAAGGAAAAGAAGATGGGGTAGCGTTGCTGGTTAAAGAGGAAGTTAACGCAATAGTAGGGAAGGACATTAGCTTGGATGATGTGGAATCTGCATGGGTGGAGCTGCGGAATACCAAGGGGCAGAAAACGCTAGTGGGAGTTGTGTACAGACCACCAAACAGTAGTAGTGATGTTGGGGACAGCATCAAACAAACAATTAAGGACGCATGCAATAAAGGTACAGCAGTTATCATAGGCGACTTTAATCTACATATAGATTGGGCTAACCAAACTGTAGCAATACGGTGGAGGAGGATTTCCTGGATTGTATTAGGGATGGTTTTCTCGACCAATATGTCGAGGAACCAACTAGAGGGCTGGCCATCCTAGACTGGGTGATGTGTAATGAGAAAGGACTAATTAGCAATCAGTTGTGTGAGGCCCCTTGGGGAAGAGTGACCATAATATGGTAGAATTCTTTATTAAGATGGAGAGTGACACAGTTAATTCAGAAACTAGGGTCCTGAACTTAAGGAAAGGTAACTTCGATGAATTGGCTAGAATAGACTGGCAAATGATACTTAAAGAGTTGACGGTGGATAGGCAATGGCAAACATTTAAAGATCACATGGATGAACTTCAACAATTGTACATCCCTGTCTGGAGTAAAAATAAAATGGGGAAGGTTGCTCAACCGTGGCTAACAAGGGAAATTAAGGATAGTGTTAAATCCAAGGAAGAGGCATACAAATTGGCCAGAAAAAGCAGCAAACCTGAGGACTGGGAGAAATTTAGAATTCAGCAGAGGAGGACGAATGGTTTAATTAGGAGGGGAAAATAGAGTATGAGAGGAAGCTTGCAGGGAACATAAAAACTGACTGCAAAAGCTTCTATAGATATGTGAAGAGAAAAAGAATAGTGAAGACACACGTACGTTTCTTGCAGTCAGATTCAGGTGAATTTATAATGGGGAACAAAGAAATGGCAGACCAGTTGAACAAATACTTTGGTTCTGTCTTTACAAAGGAAGACACAAATAACCTTCCGGAATAACTAGGGGACCGAGGGTCTAGTGAGAAGGAGGAACTGAAGGATATCCTTATTAGGCGAGAAATGGTGTTAGGGAAATTGATGGGATTGAAGGCCGATAAATCCCCGGGGCCCGATAGTCTGCATCTCAGAGTACTTAAGGAAGTGGCCCTAGAAATAGTGGATGCATTGGTGATCATTTTCCAACAGTCTATCGACTCTGGATCAGTTCCTATGGACTGGAGGGTAGCTAATGTAACACCACTTTTTAAAAAAGGAGGGAGAGAGAAAGCGGGTAATTGTAGCTGGTTAGCCTGACATCAGTAGTGGGGAAAATGTTGGAATCAATTATTAAAGATGAAATAGCAGCGCATTTGGAAAGCAGTGACAGGATCAGTCCAAGTCAGCATGGATTTATGAAAGGGAAATCATGCTTGATAAATCTTCTGGAATTTTTTGAGGATGTAACTAGTCAAGTGGACAAGGGAGAACCAGTGAATGTGGTGTATTTGGACTTTCGAAAAGCTTTTGACAAGGTCCCACACAAGAGATTGGTGTGCAAAATCAAGGCACATAGTATTGGGGGTAATGTACTGACGTGGCTAAAGAACTGGTTGGCAGACAGGAAACAGAGAGTCAGGATAAACGGGTCCTTTTCGGAATGGCAGGCAATGACTAGTGGGATGCCGCAGGGCTCAGTGCTTGGACCCCAGCTCTTTACAATTTACATTAATGATTCAGATGAAGGAAT
Organism: Pristiophorus japonicus; assembly: GCF_044704955.1. Lineage (NCBI taxonomy): Eukaryota > Metazoa > Chordata > Chondrichthyes > Pristiophoridae > Pristiophorus > Pristiophorus japonicus. Next base: position 88,183,988 of record NC_091992.1, read on the forward strand.
TGTGTGTAATATCTCCAAGTTTGCAGATGACACTAAGCTGGGTGGCGGTGTGAGCTGTGAGGAGGACACTAAGAGGCTGCAGGGTGGCTTGGACAGGTTAGGTGAGTGGGAAAATGCATGGCAGATGCAGTGTAATGTGGATAAATGTGAGGTTATCCACTTTGGGGTCAAAAACACAAAGGCAGAATATTATCTGAATGGCGGCAGATTAGGAAAAGGGGAGGTGCAACGAGACATGGTTCATCAGTCATTGAAAGTTGGCATGCAGGTACAACAGGTGGTGAAGAAGGCAAATGGTATGTTGGCCTTCATAGCTAGGGGATTTGAGTATAGGAGCAGGGAGGTCTTATAGGGCCTTGCTGAGGCTTTCAGCTGGAATATTGTGTTCAGTTTTAGTCTCCTAATCTGAGAAGGACGTTCTTGCTATTGAAGGAGTGCAGCGAAGGTTCACCAGACTGATTCCCGGGATGGCTGGACTGACATATGTGGAGAGACTGGATCAACTGGGCCTTTATACACTGGAGTTCAGAAGGATGAGACGGGATCTCATAGAAACATATAAGATTCTGACAGGACTGGACAGGTTAAATGAGGAAAGAATGTTCCCGATGTTGGGGCAGTCCAGAACCAGGGGACACAGTCTTAGGATAAGGGGTAGGCCATTTAGGACTGAGATGAAGAGAAACTTCTTCACTTAGAGAGTTGTTAACCTGTGGAATTCCCTACCGCAGAGAGTTGTTGATCCCAGTTCATTGGGTATATTCAAGCGGGAGTTAGATATGGCTCTTACGGCTAAAGGGACCAAGGGGTATGGAGAGAAAGCAGGAAAGGGGTACTGAGGGAATGATCAGCCATGACCCTATTGAATGGTGGTGCAGGCTCGAAGGGCCGAATGGCCTACTCCTGCACCTATTTTCTATGTTTCTATGTTTCTATGTTTCAACCTTCTCCACAATCAACTGATACTGCACATAACACAGGTATCAGCACCCGAACACATTGCTGCCGGGAAGCCAGGGTTGGCCTCACCATGGCCAAATTTGCTTCACTTGACGCTGTACATCCAGGCTGCCACATGATGTGCCAGGTTGGCACCACCTCACACCAACACCATAAAGCATCCCTACAATGCCCAAGCTATTCCTTTCACACGCATCATCATTGCAGGGGGTACCGTTATGTCTCACCATTCACTTCAATTCACTAAGGCACTTCCAAAGGTGCACACAAATCTGTCCAAGAGCGCAAAGTGTTTAAAATAAAGGTTTCAATGTTTGACACCATATTAGCAGAAACTTTACATAAACATTACATCAAACATCCAAGTGCCTAACCTTTTGTGTTGTTAGTTGTTATGATTGCACTAGGATGAGGGTGATTGTGAGAGGTGGCTAGTGAGATGGGGGAGTGATAACGTAGATAGAGAGGGATGGGTGGAGGTGCAAGGTATGTTTGTGGGGGGTAAGGATGTGCAGGAGTAGGGTAGGGAAAGACGAGTGCTGGGGAGATGATGAGTGGCACAGCAGGATGAGGTTAAATCTGGCTTTGCAGTAACGTTTCATGATCTACTGAGGTAATTGAAAGGTTTGAGCCACTGCAGCCAGGTCCTCCTTTCGACATCTCTGCTTGTGCCCTCATGTGCAATGTGTAACCAGGCTGCATGGTCTCCTGAGGAGGTATCTTCCGCCAATGGGAAGGGAAGAGAATCTCCTTGTGCCTGGGACTCCCACCATTTGCATATGGAGGGAATCATGGGAGAAGCTGGGTGCAGCCATTTACCTCTATGCACCTCTGTCAGTGTTTGCAGCACCTCAATGCTGTGGAACACTGAAAGCACAAATGTCAAACTAAATTTGCGCACGGTCCCTTTAAGGAAAACGGCTTTTAAAAAATTTGTTCATGGGATGTGGGCGCCGCTGGTAATGGCAGTATTTATTAACCATCCCAAATTGCCCCTGAGAAGATGGTGGTGAGCTACCTTCTTGAGCCGTTGCAGTCCAGGTGGTGAAGGTACTCTCACAGTGCTGTTAGGGATGGAATTCCAGGATTTTCAACCAGCGATGATGAAAGAATGGAAAAATACTTCCAAGTCAGGATGGTGTATGACTCGGGGAGAAACGTGGAGCTGGTGGTGTTCCCACGCACCTGCTGGCCTTGTCCTTCTAGGTGGTAGAGGTCACAGGTTTGGGAGGTGCTGCCGAAGAAGCCTTGGCGAGTTGCTGCTGTGCATCTTGTAGATAGTACACACTGCAGCTACGCTGCGCCGGTGGTGGAGGGAATAAATGTTTAACGTGGTGGATAGGGTGCCAATCAAGTGGGATGCTTTGTCCTGGATGTCTTGAGTATTTTGGGAGCTGCAGGCAAGTGAGAGTATTCCATCACACTCCTGATTTGTGACTTGTAGATGGTTGAAAGGCTTTGGGGAGTCAGGAGGTGAGACACTCGCCACAGAATACCCAGCATCTGACTTGCTCTTGTTGCCATAGCATTTATGTGGCTGGTCCAGTTCAGTTTCTGGTAAATAGTGACCCTCAGGATATTGATGGTGGGGCATTCAGCAATGGTAATGCTGTTGAATGCCAAGGGGCAGTGGTTGGACTTTGCTTGTTGGATATAGTCCTTGCCTGGCACTTGTGTGGCATGAATGTTACTTGCCACTTATCAGCCCAAGCCTGAATGTCGTCCAGGTCTTGCTGCATGTGGGCACTGACTGCTCCATTATCTGCAGAGTTGTGAATGGCACTGAAGAGTGTGCCGTCATCGGCAAACATCTCCACTTCTGCCCTGATGATGGAGGGAAGGTTATTGATGAAGCAGCTGAAGATGATTGGGTCTAGGACACTGCCCCGAGGAACTCCTGCAGCGATGTCCTGGGGCTGTGATGATTGACCTCCAACCGCCATAACCATCTTCCTTTGTGCTAGGTATGACTCCAGCCAGTGGAGAGTTTTTCTCCTGATTCCCATTGACTTCAGTTTTTCTAGGCTCCTTGATGCCACACTTGGTCAAATGCTGCCTTGATGTCAAGGGCAGTCACTCTCACCTCACCTCTGGAATTCAGCTCTCTTGTCCATGTTTGGGCCAAGGCTGTAATGAGATCTGGAGCCGAGTGCTCCTGGCGGATCCAAAACTGGACGTCGGTGAGCAGGTTAGTGGTGAGTGAGTGTCACTTGATAGCATTGTCAACAACGCTTTCCATCACTTTGCTGATGATTGAGAGTAGACTGATGGGGCGGTAATTGACTGGATTGGATTTGTTATGTTTTTTGTGGACAGGACATACCTGGGCAGATTTCTACATTGTCGGATAGATGCCAGTGTGGAACAGCTTGGCTAAAGGCCTGGCCATTTCTGGAGCACCAGTCTTCAGCAAAACAGCATGATGTTGTCGGGGCCCACAGCCTTTGCTACTTCCAGTGCGCTAAGCCATTTCTTGATATCACCTGGTATGAATCGAATTGGCTGAAGACTGACTTCTGTGATGGCGGGGACCTCAGGAGGAGGCCAATTTAGATCATCCACTCGGTACTTCTGGCTGAAGATGGTTGCAAACGCTTCAGCTTTGACATTTGCACTCACAAACTGGGCTCCGCCATCATTGAGGATGGGGATATTCAAGGAACCTCTTTCTCCCATTAGTTGTTTACTGGTCCACCGCCATTCACAACTGGATGTGGCAGGACTGCAGAGCTTTGATCTGATCCGTTAATTGGGGAAATGCTTAGCCCTGTCTAAGGCACGCTGCTTCTGCCTTTGGCATGCATGTAGTGCTGTGCTGCAGCTTCCTCAGGTTGGCACCTTTTTTTTAGGGATGCCTGGTGCTGCTCCTGGCATGCTCTTCTAGACTCCTCATTGTAACAGGATTGGTCCCCTGGCTTGATGGTGATGGTAGAGTAAGGGATATGCTGGGCCATGAGTTAACAGATTGTGGCGGAATACAATTCTGCTGCCGTTGATGGTCCACAGCACTTCATGGGTGCCCAGTTCTGAGCTGTTAGATCCATTCTGAATCTATCCCATTTAGCACGGTGGTAGTGCCACTCAACACGATATCTGTCAACAATTTTTTTTTGATTGCTTCATTTTTCATCCCACAAACAAAGCGGTCACGCAATGCTCGGCCCAAAATGACAGTAAATGGATAGCTTTTTTAATGCTATAATATACTCACTGATACTCTTGTCAGTTACTTGATTTCGTATTCCAAAACAATACCATTCAGCCATTTACAAGGGCTCAGGACTGTAGTGCTGGTTAGAATCTCCATCAGTGGCGTGTCCTTTGGCTTGATGGGAACAAGCACATTTTTCAGTGTTTCATACACCTTGGGGCCTGCTTCAGTCAAGAAAATAGCTCATTTTCTTTCTAAAACTACCGGTCAGGGTTTTCATCATTGGGGATTTTGATGATACTATTTGTGGTGAAAAACATTTCTAGCCGCTCCACAAATGCTCCGAAAGTCTCTTGGCCACAATGGAACTCACCCAAGCGCTCTAGTATTCCCATAGGCATGGTCATCTGGACTCTGACTGTTCAGCTAAGTGTGCTTGTAATTTATCTTGGATTGTTAGCTGTGCTGCAAAATAAAGAATCTCTCAAAGTCACTCTGTTGGTTGGCTGGATCATTCACCAACAAAAATTTCAGCTAGGGTATGCAGAAATCCTGTCCTACATTGCCAATGTGATATATTCTTTACAACATCACTAACAGACATATTCTACAAGATGGCTCCAATACATCATGTAACTTTTATTGTATTTACAGCAATAGTTGCATTACCACAGTAGTGCACTAGGTGGAGCAGTAGTCTACTAGGTGGAACTCTATATTACAGAGTTCAATGTGGAGGAGTACTAATTCATCAGCAGAGGTAGGGCGGTAGATGGTAATCAGCAGGAGGTTTCCTTGCCCATGCTTGACCTGAAGCCATAAGACGTCATGGGGTCTGGAATCAATGTTGAGGACTCCTAGGGCCAATCATTCCCAACTGTATACCACTGTGCCGCCACCCTTGGTGGGTCTGTCCTTTTTGTGGGACAGGACATACCCAGGGATGCTGATGGAGCAGTCTGGGATATTGGCTGAAAGGTATGATTCTATGAGTATAATTACGTCTGGCTGTTTCTTTACGAGTCTGTGGGACAGCTCTCCCAATTTTGACACAATTCCCCAGATGTTGGTGGGGAAGACTTTGCAGGCTTGACTGGGCTGGGTGTGTCATTGTCGTGTCTGTAGCTGGTGCCGAGATCAATGCTGGGTAGTTCGTCCGGTTTTAGTCTTATTCTTTCTCGTAACTGTTTTGTTACAACTGAGTGGCTTGCTAGGCCATTTCAGAGGCCAGTTAAGAGTCACCCACATTGCTGTGCATCTGGAATCACATATAGGCCAGACCTTGTAAGGATGGCAATGCGGTGGAGGAGGATTTCCTGGAGTATATTAGGGATGGCTTTCTAGACCAATATGTCGAGGAACCAACTAGAGAGCTGGCCATCCTAGACTGAGTGTTGTGTAATGAGAGAGGACTAATTAGCAATTTTGTTGTGCGAGGCCCCCTGGGGAAGAGTGACCATAATATGTAAGAATTCTTTATTAAGATGGAGAGTGACAGTGTTAATTCAGAGACTAGGGTCCTGAACTTAAGGAAAGGTAACTTTGATGGTATGAGACATGAATTGGCTAGGATAGACTGGCAAATGATACTTAAAGGGCTGACAGTGGACAGGCAATGGCAGGCATTTATAGATTACATGGATGAACTTCAACAATTGTACATCCCTGTCTGGAGTAAAAATAAAAAGGGGAAGGTAGCTCAACCGTAGCTAACAAGGGAAATTAGGGATAGTGTTAAATCCAAGGAAGAGGCATATATATTGGCGAGAAAAAGCAAGAAACTTGAGGACTGGGAGACATTTAGAATTCAGCAGAGGAGGACAAAGGGTCTAATTAGGAGGGGGAAAATAAAGTATGAGAGTAAGCTTGCAGGGAACATAAAAACTGACTGCAAAAGCTTCTATAGATATGTGAAGAGAAAAAGATTAGAGAAGACCAACGTAGGTCCTTTGCAGACAGAATCAGGTGAATTTATAATGGGGAACAAAAAAATGACAGACCAATTAAACAAATACTTTGAATCTGTCTTCACTAAGGAAGAGACAAATAACCTTCCGGAAATACTAGGGTTCGAGGGTCTAGTGAAAAGGAAGAACTGAAGGAAATCCTTATTAGTCAGGAAATTGTGTTAGGAAAATTGATGGGATTGAAGCGGATAAATCCCCAGGGCCTGATAGGCTGCATCCCAGAGTATTAAGGAAGTGGCCCGAGAAATAGTGGATGCATTGGTGATCATTTTCCAACATTCTATTGAATCTGGATCAGTTCCTATGGACTGGAAGGTAGCTAATGTAACACCACTTTTTAAAAAAGGAGGGAAAGAGAAAACGGGGAATTATAGACCAGTTAACGTGACATCGGTGGTGGGAAAAATGTTGGATTCAATTATTAAAGATGAAATAGCAGCGCATTTGGAAAGCAGTGACAGGATCAGTCCAAGTCAGCATGGATTTATGAAAAGGAAATCATGCTTGACAAATCTAGACATTTTTGAGGATGTAACTAGTAGAGTGGACAAAGGAGAACCTGTGGATGTGGTGTATTTGGACTTTCAAAAGGTTTTTGACAAGGTCCCACATAAGAGATTGGTGTGCAAAATTAAAGCACATGGTATTGGGGGTAATGTACTGACGTGGATAGAGAACTGGTTGGCAGACAGGAAGCAGAGAGTCAGGATAAATGGGTTCCTTTTCAGAATGGCAGGCAGTGACTAGTGTGATGCCGCAGGGCTCAGTGCTGGGACCCCAGCTCTTTACAATATACATCAATGATTTAGATGAGGGAATTGAATGTAATATCTCAAAGTTTTCAGATGACACTAAGCTGGGTGGTGGTGTGAGCTGTGAGGAGGATGCTAAGAGATTGCAGGGTGACTCGGACTGGTTAGATGAGTGGGCGAATGCATGGCAGATGCAGTATAATGTGGATAATTGTGAGGTTATCCACTTTGGTGGCAAAAACGAAGACAGAATATTATCTGAATGGTGACAGATTAGGAAAAGGGGAGGTGCAATGAGACCTGGGTGTCATGGTACATCAGTCATTGAAGTTTGGCATGCAGGTACAGCAGGCGGTGAAGAAGGCAAATGGCATGTTGGTCTTCATAGCTAGCGGATTTGAATATAGGAGAAGGGAGGTCTTCCTGCAGTTGTACAGAGCCTTGATGAGGCCGCACCTGAAATATTGTGTTCAGTTTTGGTCTCCTAATCTGAGGAAGAACGTTCTTGCTATTGAGGGAGTACAGTGAAGGTTCACCAGATTGATTCCTGGGATGACAGGACTGACATATGAGGAGAGACTGGATCAACTGGGCTTGTATCCACTGGAATTTAGGAGAAATATAAAATTCTGACGGGATTGGACAGGTTAGAGGCAGGACGAATGTTCTCGTTGCTGGGAGTTCCAGAACCAGGGGTCACAGTCTAAGAATAAGGGGTGAGCCATTTAGGATCGAGGTGAGGAGAAACTTCTTCACTCAGAGAGTGGTTAACCTGTGGAATTCTCTACCGCAGAAAATTGTTGAGGCCAGTTCGTTAGATATATTCAAAAGGGAGTTAGATATTGCCCTTATGGCCAAAGGGATCAAGGGGTATGGAGAGAAAGCAGGAAAGGGTTACTGAGGTGAATGATCAACCATGATCATATTGAATGGCGGTGCAGGCTCGAAGGGCCAAATGGCCTGTTCCTGCACCTAATTTCTATGTTTCTATGTTTCTAAAGGACATTACTGAACCAGATGCGTTTTGACGACAATCCGAGGGGCTGAAATTGCCCCTTTCTATAAGAGGCGGCCACGGGACGGTAAGGACTCACCGCTCGGTCGGCGTGGAAGGGCTGCCAATTTGTAAATTGCACAACTTTATTTTTGGAACGGTGTACGGGACTGCCCTGCCCATTTTCCCGCTACGTCGGGCACATGCCGACCCCTTACCGACCAGCGGTGACCCGCTTCCCGACCCCCACGGGAAATTGCTCCATGGGGAATTGTCTCACGGGAGAGGCGCCACCACCGGCCGGTGCCACTGACAGCTTTCGCCAGCGGGGAGCTGTCTGTGGCTGGGCGGCGCATCCATCCTTAAAGGGGAGGTTGCGCTGCCGGCGACTCCATTTTAATTTTTCCTGTTGGCCGGCTGCCAGGTTAGTCCGACAATTATGCCCATGGGTTCGGTCGGGCCACCAACAGGGAGCCTGGCACCCCCTCTTGGGTGCCAGGCTATTAGCTCAGCCGAAACCCTCCCTGGTGGTGCAATGCTTGCCACTAAAGTAGTGTAGGGTTCTCAGCTGCCCTCCCTGTGGCGCTGATGACTTGGAGCGATGGCCGTTCTGACCCACCCCTACTTCTGTCCCGCTGATGAAGGCCGCTCCGATCTGCCCACACTTCTACCCCTCTCCCGATATAACACCGCTCCGACCGGAAACAAGAAACAAAGTGCTGAAAATTGCCAGATTGTCCACCCTATGCATTGGGGCAATCGGAACACTTAAAATTCCCGTTTCGGGCAGAGGGCAATTTTGGCTCCTGATAGTTTCATGGTCACCATGACGCATCGAATGACTTCAGACCCGCTTCCTTCAATTGACTGGGAAACGCGCTGGGTGGGCTGAACAAGTCCAATCAGGGAAAAATTATTTTGGACAGCGGGCTGGAGCCAGCAGTGATGTCGGGACCTGCCACGGACCCGCCGAAGTAAGGGAATTTGTGGCCGTGGTTGCAGGTGGACCAAGGTTGGAAACTAAATATTCCAGGGTACTTTAGAAAAAAATAGGTTAAATTGAAAAGGAGATGGAGTTATCCTGATAATAAAGAATGAGATAAAGGCAATAGGGAGAAAGGATCTTAGCCCAGAAAATCACAATGTAGAATCAGTGTAGGCGGAGCTAACAAAAAACAAAGGGCAGAAAAAAATTGAGGGCGCCAAGAATTTATAGGCGCCCTAACAGTGTTGGACAGAGTATAAATCAGGAAATGAGAGTAGCATGTAACAAGGGAAATGCAATAACCGTGGGGGACTTTAATCTTAATATAGACAAATTGGCAAAAGTGGCTTGGAGGATGTGTTCATGGAATGCATTCAACACAGTTTACTAGTGCAATATATCAAGGAACCAACTGGGAAAAAGGCTATTTTAGATCTAATATTATGCAATGAGACAACCTTAATTAGTAATCTTATAGGAAAGTATCCTCTGGGAAAGAGTGACAATAATATGATCGAATTCCATATTAAGTTTGAGAGTAATGTGGTTAAGTCTGGAACTGGAGTCCTAAATATAAACAAAGCCCATTATTGAGGTCTGAGGTAGTTGTTTGAGATAAATTGGGAAATTAGATTAAAAGAAATGATGGTAGATAAGCAATGGCAAACATTTAAAGAAGTAATTCATAATTCTCAATGAATATACATTCGCTTAAGGAATAAAACCTTCACTGGAAAAGTGGTACAGCCATGACTAACTAGAAAAGTTAAGAATAGTATTAAATTAAAAGAATAAGGCTTACAATGTTGCTAAAAAGTAGTAAGCCTCAGGATTGAGAGGATTTTAAAAATCAGCAAAGGATGCCAAAAAAATTGATAAAGAGGGAGAAAATAGAATACGAGAGTAAACTAGCAAGAAATATATCAACAGATTGTAAGAGCTTTTACAAGTATGTAAAAAAGAAGAGATTAGCGAATGTCAGCATGGGTCCCTTAGAGGCAGAGACAGGGCAAACTATAATGGGGAATAAGGAAATGGTAGAGACATTAAACAAATATTTTTTCAGTCTTCACAGTAGAAGACACAAAGAACATACCAGAAATTGTGGGGAACCAAGGGTCTAATGAGAGTGAGGAATAAAGTAATTAGTATTAATAAAGAAAAAGTAATAGAGAAATTAATGAAACTAAAAGCTGATGAACTACACCCAAGGGTTTTAAAAGAGATGGCTGCAGAGATAGTGGATGCATTGATTTTGATCTTCCAGAATTCCCTAGATTCTAGAACGGATGCTGTGAATTGGAAGATAGCAAATGTAACACCGCTGTTCAAGAAAGGAGGGAGAGAGAAAACAGGGAATTATAGGCCAGTGAACCTGACATCAATAGTAGGGAAATACATTAAACGATTATTAAGGATGTGGTAACAGGGCACTTGGAAAATCACAATATGATTAGGTAGAGTCAACACAATTTCATGAAAGGGAAATCATGTTTGACAAATCTATTAGGGTTTTTTGAGGGTGTAACTAGTAGAGTAGATAGGGGGAAACCAGAGAATATAATGTATTTGAATTTTCAGAAGGCATTCGATAAGGTGCCAATCAAGAGGTCATTACAGAAGATTCATCATCATCCTAGGCAGTCCCTCGAAGCGAGGATGACTTGCTTCCACACCAAAAAGGGATGAATTCACAGGTGTTTCAATGAAGAACCTAATATTCAAGATGCCTGTGCTTGGATTTTTTTTTTAACATGTGGTGGCCGTTGCACACCAGCCACTACATGGGCTTGACAGAGCTAGGTCTTGGTCCAGAGGCAAGGATTACCCAAGACTAACTGGAGACCAGCTCTGCTGCACAGACCAAGCGCGCACACATATCGCAGTGTGGGCTCGCCCGTGCCGTCCCAGGGCACATGCCTCTTCTGGGCCCTAGATTCATGCCTCTCCTGGGCCCCGGTCACTTCCCTCAACAGAAGATTAGGGCTCATAGGATTGGGGATAATATATTAGCATGGATTGAGGATCGGTTAACGGACAGAAAACAGAGAATAGGAATAAACGGGTCATTTTCAGGATGGCAGAGTGTAACTAGTGGAGTGTCGCAAGGATCAGTGCTTAGGCCTCAGTTAGTTACAACTTATATCAATGACTTAGATGAGAGGACTGAATGTAATATGTCCAAGTTTTCTGACAAAGCTAGTTGGGAAAGTAAGCTGTGAGGAGGATATAAAGGGGCTGCAAAAGGATATAGATCAGTTAAGTGATTGGTGATAACTTGGCAGATGGAGTATAGTGTGGGGAATAGTGAAATTTTCCATTCTGGTAGGTAGAATGGAAAAGCAGAATACTTTTTAAAAGGTGGGAGGCTAGTAAATGTTGATATTCAGAGGGATTTATGGGTCCTTGTACACGAATCACAGAAAGTTAATATAAAGGTACAGCAAGCAATTAGGAAGGGAATGGTATGTTAGTCTTAATTGTAAGGACGTTGGAGTATAAGAGTAAGGAAGTCCTGTTGCAATTATATAGCGCTATGATGAGATCACACCTAGAGTAATGTGTACAGTTTTAGTCTCCTTACCTAACGAAGCATATACTTTCTTAGAGGGTATGCAACGAAGGTTCACTAGATTGATTCCTGGGATGAAAGGGCTGTCCTATTATGTTTTCGGGACGACCTCACAACCACACAAGTTTTAAGATGGCTGATAACTTCAGGAACCAGTCAGGTGACTTGTTCCTTTTTTATTGTTGTAAACAGCAATGGCTGCAATGCCACAGTAGTCCATTGCATTGAACTATGTATATTACACTTCTCCCTCCTTAATGAAGAAGTAATTACAACAAACAATCATCATATATAACTTGCATGGTTATACATAACAAAAGATATGGGGCAAGAACCTCCACTTATTTTGCATGCTTAACGCCCACTTAACACCCATTTTACCGCTGAAATGACGTATAACGCCCATATAGCGCCCATTTTGGCACAAAATGGAAACTGATGGGCATTTTTAGGAAGCTTATCGACGAACGTTACATTCCCCATGTGGTTAACACTGGGAAAAAATATTATAGTCCGCCCACTTTTTTTGGGTGGAATCATCAGAATGGGCGAAATCAACGCCCATAATATCGCCCAGCATTACTTTCCGCACAGAATTAACGCCGAGATTCAATAATATCGACCATCCATCAATTTTTGTCGTAAAGAGCACATTTGGCGAAATTAACGCTCAGGAGATCGCCCACCGTCACTTTCACCACCTCGAACACATATCGCCCTCAATATCACTCGCCCCAAAAAACGGCCACAAAAAGTGGACCTGTTGTGAACGAACGGCAGCGGTGTGGCTGGCAGTTTTAAAATCACACTCTTACGTGAGGAGCTGATATCTGAACGATTTGCTTGAAAGAGCGTTGATGTGAGTGACAACGCTGACACACTGCTGTGTCTGTGCAGCTCAGACATCAATGGTGCCCATCACCTTGGTGCCAATTAAAGTTTATGTTGATTGATGTTAAGTTGTACTTAACACTTTCATGTTAAGAAATCATGAGTGTGTAACGGTCCAGCTATCTGAGACAATGCGCAACAAGGATATGTTCAATAACAAAAGTTTTATGCCAACATTGGTCTGAAATCATAAATATCACAGGCAATAGCACCCAACCCCCACTCACACCCCACTTTTTCCACCATTAACATAAATCACATGGTCAACATGTCTAACAACATAGAATACAAAGGCAAAGAAGGAGCGTGGTCCTCAACCCCTATACATTAGAACAAATTGCATACATCCAGATGGAGATATAACACAGCCATCACCTGTGGACATGCACCTCACTTTCCTTCCCCGTCCCCTTCTTCTCCCCACCTCTTCCCCTTCCCCTCCTCGCTCCACGGCGCCTGGCCAAGGAGCTCCTCAGGCGGTGCCTCATTGGGGGGGATGAAGGCAGATACGATGGTTGCACGGGTATGGGAGCAGAGGGTGCCAAGGGGGCAACATTCTCTGTTGTAGAAGCAGGATTTTGGTCCTTGCTCTCATCTGTCGTTTGCAGTGGTGGTGCGGAATCTAGGGATGGAGTGCCATGCTCGGGGACCACTGGGAGACCTGTGCCAGCAGTGTTCCTGGCTATCGCATCCAGGGCCTCCGCCATCCGTGGAATGTATTCGGTCATGGTGGCCTGGTGTCAGGATATGCCCCCCAATGCTTCGATGAGCTGGTCACCAATGTCTACAGTCCTCCTGGACAACTGTACCATCTCTCCGCTGTCATGTGGCGCTCGTGGAACAGACCTGCTGCGTCCACAAGGCCCACGGGGTCGATGCCATCCTGGGGACAAATGGGGTGCCCTGTAGCGAGGTGATTGGGGCCGGTACTTCCAGAGTGGAGGCGGGAATGATCAAAGGACCACTAGATGGCCTTGGGGTGGAATGGCTTCTGAAGCGTGGTGATGCAGGTTCCTCGAATTCCGTGTTCTCATCCATGGAGAACAGACCCAGTGGATTGACGGGCGAGAATTGGAGCTCCTCAGCACCAGATGTTGGATCGTCAGGAGCGCCCCCACCTTCTGGCCTCTGTGGTCTTGCCTTGGAAAGCACAGCTGGCTGAGCTACAAAACACAAATGAGGTTAATAGAGGAGAAGGGGGTGCTAGGGTCACAAGGTGAGCCCAGTGCTACACACAGCATATGCACGACAAAAGCACCACCGCTCTCAAAATCATCGCAGACATCACATTTCAGGATCATTGATTTTCATTAGGCCATCATTATTTCTGACAATTTTAGAAATCATCTATCATATCTGATTGTTCGGATATGAGTGGGTGTGGCATCTATTGACTTCACATCACACAATGGTGTAAGCTTTACTCACGTGGCATCACTTCAGGGTCTGCAGATGCTTGGGTGGCTGTTCGGGTGTGCTCCCCCACGAGTGCGAGCACTCGCTCCTCCATCTCAGTGATGTCGCTGGGGACTGGTGGTCCTCCACCCGTTCGCCTTTGCACGGATCTCATCATTGATAGCTTCTTCTGTAAAAGGTGACAAGACAACATGGCATGAGATCATTGCGTGATATCATTGCTAGGTACTGTCACAGAGACTGATACAACAAATAACCGAGAGATGTAATCATGATTATTATGAAACTTATCATTCTTTACCTAAAGATGTACAACTTGACCGCTTTAGTAAAACATTCCCGGTAAAAGTGAAAGATCTCACATCTGATGATAGTCACTCATGACTGTTACAAATCAAATTATATAAATACGTAAGTACATGTAACTCAATGTAATACTTACTCTTGCGGGTCCCACAAGGTTGTTCCATCGCTTGCGGCATTGGTTGCCCTCATGAACCTCTTTGGTCGCTAACGAGACCAACTTCGCTATCTCGGTCCATATCCTCTGGTATGCCTTTGGGGTGGGCTTCCCACGCCCTCCCTGTGTCAAATCACTCCAGCGTGACTCAACCTCCTGCAGGAGGGAGGCATTTGCCTCGTCCGCGAACCTCCTGGCTCTTTTGCGCCCTCCAATGTGTTCCTCTCCCACCTCAGTGCTCTCTCCAGCATCAGTCTCCACAGCGTGCTGTGATGCCTCCTCCTCTCTCTCCATTATAGGCCAAATTCGGGCAAATATGTGGCTGTTAAGAGCTACTTTTTGTTTGCCTACTTGCTGTGAAGCTCTAAAGTCTCCTTCCTTCCTCCCAAAGCAGCCACACCACACCCAGACACGTCTTCAGTCCCTCTCAGCACCCTCTCTCTCTGTCACCTCTTCTGCGCATGTCATGATGTCCCTTGACTTCCTGAATCGCGAGAATCGAGCGTTGCCATGCCATTACTAAGGACGGCCACACTTTACGACAGAAGATCAAAAAAATTAAATGCTACCGCCCATTTTATACTGCTCGCGGTAATTCCCATTTTCAAAAATGGAGACTAGGTGCTTTGAGAATGGGCGAGAAGCCGGCAATCTGAAAACCCTTTTTTACCGCCCACACCAGAAATAACCACAAAAGTGGAGGTTCTAGCGCATGGACTTATTTTGCCTTGTTTCAAATCAGTGGTATTCTACCCTTAAGCTCAACATGTAGGTTGTGTTTTTTTCCCATTTTTTTCCTCTTCCCAATCCCCCCTTTTATTTTCTCATTTTTTATAAAGTTATTTATACCCACTTGGTTTTCTGTTTCAAAGAGGATACCTTTGCTCTTGAACAAAATCTTCCAAACATGGTGTCGAACTTAGACTCATTCTAGGCTGATCCTGAGGAAAGTTTTCCTCCAAGATATGCCCTTGATTTACATTTGAACTCTACAACTTCAGACTGTCTGCCTGATTCGGACTCAGACTTAAATTCTGACTTTCTCTTGGACTTGTTTCCAGTACATTTGATGTAGGATATACTTCTGCTAGTTTACTTGTATCAAAACTACCTGATGAGTCAGAAATAATCGAATCATTCCAACCTTCAATGCCTTCCACGTCTGTAGGTAAAATATGATCAATGTGAACAAACCTAACCTGTCCATGATCAAACATCTTGACCAAATATGTGCGAGGACCACATATCTTGACCACTCTTCCTGGTAATCACTTTTACCATTTATGGTGATGGTAATTGGAAAATTAGCCAAATTATGGTCCAGTGACTACTGTCGTTTCTTTGGATTTGGATCCAACATCTGTTTAATGAGGACACGTTTTACAATTTGTACTGTGCGCTCTGTGGCACCATTTGAAGCAGGCTGGTATGGTGGAACCTTGGTATGTTTCACACCATTTTTGTTCGTGAACTGTGCAAATTCTTCTGAACAAAATTGTTGTCCATTATCAGAAATAATTTCTTCTGGGTGGCCAAATGAAGAAAATAATCTTCGCAAAATGTCTAATGTTTTACTTGTTGTTATTTTCCGCATTAGAAACACCTCGACCCACTTCGAATGGCTATCAATCACAATGAACAATTGTTGTCCTTCTAGCTCAGCAAAAGTGATATGTAGCGTTTGCCACACCCTGGGAGGCCATGTCCATGGCTGTAATGGTACTGATGGTGGTTTCTTGCTTGCCGATTGACATGTCATACACTGACTGACGATGTACTCTATGGGCTAGATTTTCGGCTTCATTGTCGGCGCTTTTCTTGGCGGTACAGCTGTTTTTCCGCCCGGCGAAAATTTCCACTTAAGTTTCTTCATGGTATCACCCACATCTGAAGACGCCCGCCGCGACCAAACCGCCACGTGTAATGCCAAGAACAACCGCTAGGGCATAAGTTTGGCCTCAATCGCCAACGTCCAGATCGCCGCGAGAATCGACCTGTAAAAGTTGCTTAAACAGGGCGGTAGGTGAGTACCGTGCAAAGAAAGGTACGTTAAAGATTCTTTTTAAAAAAAAATTTAAATGGCGATTAGGTTTAAAACTGTCTTGGGAATGCTTTGTACATTTTTATTTTTTTTAATTGAAATTTTTTTTTACATTTTCCCCCTCCCTAGGCTCAACTGCAGCCTCGGACTAAATTTTAGTACTTACCGTCCGTTCCGGTAATGACCGCCCATGTTGCTAACTTTCCACTTACCCGCTGAGAAAACCGCCGATAATGTGTGCAACGCCCATTTTCTCACCGGGTTATTAGTTTCATTGACTTTAAACATAAAAATGCAAATTCTCGCCAGCGTTACTCACCGAACGTTATCGGTGCTTCTCAGCAGGCAATCGGGCGGTGAGGGGCTTTAGGGACAGTCTAGCCCGATATCTTTATCTAGACCTGGCCACGATAAGTAACTGCATGCAAAACTCTTGGTCAAGCACATTCCCAGGTGCTGGTCATGAAGGTCTCATAAAAATTTGGGCCTGAATTTATTTGGTATAACCACTCTTGTACCCCACATGATACAATCTTTATCGACTGATAATTCATTCCTACGAATGAGGAATAGATGAATATCTTTGTCTGTTATCTGGTTTGGCCAGCCATTTGCGATGTAATCATATACTTTTCACATAACTGGGTCACGTTTGGCTGCTCTACCAATCTCTTCAGCTGTGACTGGCAGTTCATCAATGTATGAAAAATAGAACACTTCTTCACTATTGGGTGTAACTTGTGATGGGGAAGGCAATCTAAACATAGCATCAGCATTACTGTGATCAGCTGATCGTCTGTATTCAATATCATATGTATATGCTGACAAAATCAAAGCCCATCTCTGCATTCGGGCTGCAGCTAAGGTTGGAACTGGGGACTTTGGATGGAGGACTGCTGTCAGGGGCTTATGGTCTGTAATTATGGTAAACTTATGACCTACAAGTATTTGTAGAACTTCTTGACCTCCAAATTACTGCCAAAGCTTCCCTTTCAATTTGCACATAATTACGCTCACTGGCACTGAGTGTGCATGAAGCAAAAGCAATTGGTCTCTCATAGTACATGAGAGATCACTGCTCCAACTCCATACGGAGAGGTGTCACATGCTAGCTTGATATCCTTACATATGTCATAGTGAACTAACATGGTGCTCTCTACCAATTGGCTTTTACACTCCTTGAATGCTGTGTCTCATTCTTCTGACCACTTCCAATGGACCTGTTTATTCAATAGTTCATTCAGTGGATGTAACACTGTAACTAAATTTGGTCGGAACTTCCCATAATAGTTCAAAAGACGCAAAAATGATCGAAGTTCAGTGATATTCTTGGGAGTGGGAGCATTTCTGATTGCATCCAGCTTTCCCTTGGTTGGATGTAAACCATCTTTATCTACTCTGTGCCCTAAGTATTCCACTGAGTTTTGAAATAACTCACACTTGTGAGCAGTCATTCGTACTCTGTGCTTCTCTAGCTGTTTGAGGACTTCATTCAAAATGTTATTATGAATTTGTCTGTTTGGTGCTGAAATTAGTATGTCATCTAAATAACATACTACCCCTTCAATACCTTGCAAAATCTGGTTCATCACCCCTTGGAATATGGTGGGGGCGGAAGACGCTCCAAATGGTAACCTATTAAATTTATATAGACCTAGATGAATATTTATAGTCAAACATGACTTGGACTCCTCATCTAGTTCAAGTTGTGAGTAGGCATTCGTAAGATCCAACTTTGAAAAGATCTGACCACTTGTCAGTGTTGTGAATAAATCTTCTACATTTGGCAATGTATTGATGAGATTACCTTCTAGAACCTGGTTTACAGTTACTTTCTCATCACCATACAACCTTTCATTACTATCAGACTTTGGTACACCTAGGTACAACAACAATGGTGCAGCCCAATTACATAGATCTATCTTAGAGATAATGTTCTCAGTCTCTAGTCTTTTGAGTTCTTGCTCAACTTTCACCTTGAGTGCATATGATACAGGATGTGGCTTGCAGTAAACTGGTCTAGCATCCTTCTGTACCCTGACACTCGCCTTGAAGCCTTGGATCGGACTGCCCGTTTTGCAGAACACCTTTGGATACTTCTTGATGACATCATCCTTTGATGCAAATCTCATTTCAACACGAAAAATCTCACTCTAATCCAGCTTCAGTGATCCTAACCAATTTCTTCCTAGGAAGGCAGGCTTGTCTCCTGCCACTACTAATAGAGGCAAGCTCTGAAATTGATCCTTGTATTTCATCGGTACGGTGATACAATCTACCACAGGAATGTTCTCTCCCGAGTAGCCTCGCAGCTCTATCTTGGATTTCTCCAATGGGAAATCACGCAATTTGTCGAGGTATAGCAATTCCGGTAATACACTCATAGATGCACCAGTGTCGATTTCCATGGGTATCTTGGTTCCTGCAACATCTATGTGGATGATGATACTTTTCGAATCGCTGTTAGTTACCCTCGTGCTCCTGGTGATGTGTATTTCTAAAACCTCCCTGGCCTGTTGTTCTTCTTCCATGCTGTGTAGTCTCTGGGGATTTCTAATTATAGCTTTGAAAGTTGGTTTACTCTTCAATCGGCATGCCTTTGCAAGATGCCCAGTTTTCTTGCAGAAGAAACACTCTGCCTTCACATATGGACAACTTTGAGCAATGTGTTGTCCTAGGCACCGATAGCATGACTTCAATGTTCTGTTACCATTGCCAGTTGCTGAGACCTTGGGGGCCAATTGCCTTTAACTTTGAACCTGCAGGCGATTCACCTCAGTTGTCTGATGACTGGAAATGATACGAAATTCTCAGGAACATTGGTCGGCCATGTCCATTGACATAGCTATCTGACAAGCTAAGTCAAAAGTCAAGTTAGGAGTTGTTAATAACTTTTTTCTGATCACATCATTTTTCATCCCACAAACAAAAAAGTCAAGCAATGCTCTGTCCTGAAAGTTTCTGAAATTACAGTGAATAGATAATTTTTTAATGCTACACTGTACTCACTGATACTTTCGTCGGTTAACTGATCTCATATTCCGAAATGATAACTTTCAGCAATTTCCAGGGGCTCAGGATTGTAGTGCTGAGAATCTGCTTAAGTGATGTGTCCTTTGGCTTGACAGGCACAAGCAAATTTTTCAGGGTTTCATACACCTTGGGCCCTGCTTCAGTTAAGAAAATAGCCCGTTTTCTTTCCAACACCACCCGATTGTGGTTTTCATCATCAGGAACTTTGATGATACTATTTGCGGTGAAAAACATTTCTAGCTGCTCCACATATGCTCCAAAACTTTCACGGTCGCGTTGAAACTGCCCCACGCACCCTATTATTCCCATAGGCGCAGCCACCTGGACTCTGGCAGTTCAGCCAAGTGTGCTTGTAATTTACCTTGGATTTTTAGTTGTTAATCAAAATAGAGAAGCTCACAAAGTCTCTCTGTCAGATGGCTGAATCATCCACCAACAAAAATTTCAGTTAGGTTATCCGATTATCCTATCCTTCATCGTCAATGTTATGTTTTCGGTACAACCTCACAAACACACAGGCGTTAAGATGGCTGAAAGCTCAGGAAACAGTCAGATGACTTGTTCCTTTTTTATTGTTGTAAACAGCAATGGCTGCAATGCCACAGTAGTCCACTGGATGGAGCTATATATATTACACCTATGAGAAGAAATTAAGTGGAATGGGCCTATTCTCTGGAGATTAGAAGAATGAGAGTTGATCTCATTAAAATGTATCAAATTCTTTGAGGGCTTGACAGGGTAGATACTGAGAGGCAGTTTCCCTTGGCTGAAAAGTCTAGAACTAGGTTTCATGGTCTCAGAAAGAAAGAAGAAAGAAAGAAAGACTTGGATTTATACAATGCCTTTGACGATCCCTAGGCATCTCAAAGCGTTTTACAGACAATGAAGTACTTTTGGAGTGTAGTCACTGTTGTAATGTGAAAATAGAGTCAGCCATTTAGGACTGAGATGAGGAGAAATTTCTTTATGAAAAGAGTTGTGAATCTTTGGAATTCTTTACCCCAAAGGGCTGTGGATGCTCAGTCATTGAGTATATTCAAGATTGTGATCAATAGATTTTTGGACACTAAGGGAATCAAGGGATATGACAATAGGGCGGGAAAGTGGAGCTGATGTAAAAGTTCAGCCAGGATCTTATTGAATGGCGGAGTAGGCTCGAGGGGTCGTATGGCCCACTCCTTATCCTATTTCTTATCTTTATTCCACATCCACAAATTGGTGTCAGTGAATTGATGTCTCCACATTCAGCACAAAACAAATGAAAACCAGAATTGGCACCCACCATTCAATAGAGAACACGGGAAAGTGGTGCAAAGCAATAAATTTGATGCGATGTAACAAATTAACTGTATCAACAAATATCGAAAAACAACCATGCTTGGTGAATTATAACACTTCTTTTTCTGTCTCTGGCACTTCTATGTGGTGCTATCACTGTGGATTTAGCAGAGATAATGACAGGCTGTTCTGCTCTACCTGCAATGGTGCAGGTGCAGACTGGGCCAGCGGGAGAGAAGCTAGCATGTTGGATTCTAGTTGCGGGGAGGGGGGTGTGGGAGGTGGGGCGGCAATGGGCGAGACATGCAGATGATCTGAGAAAGCTGTGCACTTGCCTCTCCTCTTTTGCCATCCTCTCTCCCACTGGGCCAGCAGCACTTCACTCCTGTCTTTCTGTGGGAGAGCAGCTTGGAGGAGATCAGTGAAAACCAATGTTTGGTCTATCTGCTAGCTAGTCAAAGCTGGTAGAAGTATTGGTTGCCAGAGAATACAAATTCACCGTCTGTGCCTGAAAGGACTCATTTGTACGCCCTGATACAACATCTGTAGAGGCAACCAAATGCTCAATGGAACATTGCATCATGGAAAATCCCAGCAATAACTACTCACAATTGTCAAGGTGGACTTCTCCATCCTCTGTGCCATTGTATGCCTGGCAGGAATACCGGTACCTTGCACAGTTGCTGCTGAGCCACCAGCATTCTCCTTTTCATTAATGGCACCCAGGTTCTGCATCTCTGTGCTGCTGAGCAGAGCTTCAAGAGGATGGCACCCTCTGAACTGAAGTCTTCTCCGATGCCCCTGACACCACTCTCTGCTCGTGCTCACTTGTACTGTGACAATCACCAGGTGACAGCCCATCAAACTCTGTAACAGGCTCTGCTAATAAGCTAGTATCTGCACTGGTGCCTGCCATACATGTCTCCTGTGATGGTATACCCTCCTCTGATGGGTCTTTGTCCTCACCGGGCAGGGGCTTCTTTAGGGAAGGAAACCTGCTGTCCTTTTCTGGTCTGCCCTTAACTGCCCTCTGAAATGGCCTCAAATCACTACAAAAATTTACAATAAGAACAAAACCAGACAGATCACTCGCATCAGCCTACGCATTGGATTTGGACATGGTAAAGGCACAGCCAGCCCAGTTGACCCTTCCTCTCACATCTGGGGACTTGTGCCAAAATTGGGAGCCCTGTCCCACAGAAGAGTCCAGTAACAGCCTGATGTAGTCACATTCACAGAATCATACCTATCAGCCAAGATCTCAGACTCCTCCATCACCATCCTGGATTAATTATTCAGAAACATGATTTCAAATCCCACCATGGCAGTTTGTGAATTTGAAATCAGTTAATTAAATAACTCTGGAATAAAAAGCTAGTAATGGTGACCATGAAGCTATTGGAGTGTCTTAAAAACTCAACTGGTTCGCTGATGTCCAATATGTCCTGTCCCAACGACAGGACAGAACCACTAGAGGTGATGGCACAGTGGTATACAGTCGGGAGGTAGTGGCCCTGAGAGTCCTCAATATTGATTATGGACCCCATGAAGTCTCATGGCATCAGGTCAAACATGGGAAAGGAAACCTCCTACTAATTAGCACCTACTGTCCCACCTCAGCTGATGAATCAGTACTCCTCCATGTTGAACATCACTGAGGCAAGCAAGGGCACAGAATGTGCTCTGCATGGGGGACTTTAATATCCATCACCAAGGGTGGCTCAGTAGCACAACTACTAACCCAGCTGGCTGATTCCTGAAGGACATAGCTGCCGGACTGGACCTGCAGCATATAACATTCCCTGTAATTGTTACTGGGGCTGCGCGGCCCATTCAAAATAACATGCATGCACAATTTTTGCATTGAAAAGCCGTCAGGCCAGCTGCATGAGATTGCTAGAGAGCTGCACGACTGCTCAGCTTGAAAGGAACGTTGGTGCAGGTGGGGAGAGAACTAACATGAGGGAAAAACCTATTTATCTCATCCTCACCAATCGACTTGTCACAGATGTATCTGTCCATGACAATATGGGTAGGAGTGACTTCTGCACAATCCCTGTGGAGACGAAGTTCCGTTGTCACACTGAGGACACAATCTATCATGTTGTATGGCACTATCAACGTATTAAATGGGGTAGATTCGGAACAGATCTAGCAGCTCAAAAACTAGGCATCCGTCAGCCATCAGCAGCAGAAGAATTGTATTCCATCCCAATCTGTAACCCCATTGCTCGGCACATCCCTTACTCTACCATTGCCATCAAGCCAGGTGACTAACCCTGCTTAAAAGAGGAGTGTAGAAGAGCATCCAAGGAGTAGCACCAGGCCTACCTAAAAATGATTGCCAACCCTTGGAAGTACTTGACTGAGTGTGGCACCAAAAAGCCCAAAAGAAATTGAAGTCAATGGGAATCAGGGGGAAAATTGTCCACTGGCTGGAGTCATACTTAGCACAAAGAAAGATGGTTGTGGTTTTTGGAGGCCAATCATCTCAGCCCCAGGATATCAGTACAGGAATTCCTCAGGGCAATGTCCTAGGTCCAACAATCTTCAGCTGCTTCATCAATGACCTTCTCTCTATCATCAGACCAGGCGTGAGGATGTTCACTGATGATTGCACAGTGTTCAGATCCATTCACAACTCCTCAGATAATGAAGCAGTCCATGCCTGCATGCAACAAGACCTGGATGACATCCAAGTTTGGGCTGAAAAGTGGCAAGTAACAATCGCATCACCCAAGTGCCAGGCACTGACCATCTCTAATCATCTCCCCTTCACATTCAATGGCATTACCATCATCGAAACCTTCACCATCAACATCCTGTGGGTTACCATTGACTAGAAACCTAACTGGCCCAGCCACATGAATACTTTGGCTACAAGAGCAGGTCAGGGCTAGGTATTCAGTGGCAAGTGGCTCACCTCCTGACTCCCCAAAGCCTATCCACCACCTCCAAGTTCCTCTCAAAGTCACACACCATCCTGGCTTGTAAATATATGCTTCATCATCACTGGGTCAAAATCCTGGAATTCCCTACCTAACAGCACTGTGGGAGCACCTTCTGCACGACTGCAGCGCTTGAAGAAAGCGGCTCCCCACCACCTCTTCAAGGGTAATTAAGATGGGCAATAAATGCTGGACTTGCCATTAACGCCTACATCACATGAATTAATAAAAAATGAAAAATCATGTACAGAAAGCAAAATAAAAAGACAGAAAAAGATAGGATTAAGAGAGAGAGATTCATGAGACATAAAGATAAAGTAAAAAAGTTTTCTCTAAATTTGTTTATTTTTTAAAAATCTCCAACAATAATTAACATCTGAAGCAATTAGACTCCACACTTGTATAATTAATTTTCAGTGCCAGAGAGGTTATTTGGCAGTAATTAAGATTTATCATGCCATTACAAATGTAATTACACTGGAATGGACAAGCCCTCACTTTTTCTGGTGAGTTTAGTGTGTATATATCAGGTAAATACAGCAGCTTCACGCTGTTCCATCTATTTCAATGGCGAGTCTCTCAGCGAGATACCATTCTCGGGAAGCTTTTGGAGGAGCAGGTCATCTCGGACAGTAACTTCCTGATTTAAACATTTAACTGCGCATGTACAGCCACTGGACGTTGCTGTCCGAGTTGCATGTTAATAATGGTGAGCGCTGTTAGCCTCACTCATATTTCCAATGCAAATTCTGGACCAATGATTCACTTTTGGAATCATGGGCTCAATTTTCCCCATTGACCAGAAACCTAACTGGACCAGCCACATGAATACTTTGGCTACAAGAGCAGGTCAGGGCTTGATATTCATTGTCAAAGAAAAATCTTCCAAGTTTCCACATTTGACTTATTCCAGCCTGTCCTTTAGTTTTGGGAGTGGAGCCTTGACCCGCGCCAAAAAGATTGGGTTACCATGGTAACCAGGGACACAATGCGGGCTGAGGCTGGAAAGTGAAACATACAGCCAGCTCGCAACATGCACAAGCACATCAAAATACATTGCAGCAACTTACCAAGCACAAGCACAATACAGCAACTTACCTCCATCAAATTATTAAAGTTTTCCCCCGCACCCCTACCCCCTCCTGATGCCGGTCTCTGCTCCGATCCCAGGCCGAATGGCCTCCTCTCTCCCGATCCCCGCACCTGTCCCAGACCAAATGGCCTCCCGGTCCCGGTGCCTGCACCTATCCCAGGCCAAATGACCTGCCGGTCCTGGTCCCCGCATCTATCCCTGGCTGAATGACCTCCTTCCCCCCCCCTCCCCCCCACCTATCTCTGACCAAATGGCCTCCTCCCTCCTGGTCCCCGCACCTATCCCAGGCCAAATGGCCTCCTCCCGCCCAGTCCCACACCTAACTATACCCAAAAGGCTTTCCCTCCCGCTCTCCCATTCTTTCTTGCCTCTCCTTTGCTGCTGTCCGGGCATCTGTTGCGCTGATTTACTTACCGCCGATTTCCTTTAGTCACCAGAAGGTTTTTCTACAGAGGCCACATACGCTGGCCTAAGAAGAACTGGAGTAACTCTGAGCTGGCCAAATTAGCCTAACTGGCCAGAATTGGCGTGGGTGGCAGGTTATGCCCCCTTTGACTGAAAAAAATCAAACGTAAAAAAGTCATAACTAACTGAGTTACGCTGGTGCAAATTGATTGGCGAAACTTGTAGTTTTTAATTTAGGCCAAAAAAAGCGACCTGCGCCAAAAAAACACCGTAAATCACTGGGGAAAATTGAGCCCCATGTTCTTTGCTTGCATACAATTTTTCAACAATTTGATTGAAGATACAAAAATCTTTGAAATCTTGCTTCATAACAGCAACTTGCAATTGTATAGCACCTTTAATACAGAAAAACATCCCACATCACTTCACAGAAACACATTCAAACAAGAATTAGCACAAAGTTAAATAAGGAGATATGAGGAGAAGTGAATAAAAATTTTGGTCAAAGAGGTAGGTTTTATGGCAGATTTTAAAGAAGAATAGAGATGGAGAGGCATAAAGATTTAGGGAGGGAAATCCAGAGTTTAGGGTCTTGACGGCTGATGGCACAGCTGTCAATGTTGGGGTGAAGGGAATGGGTATTAACAAGAGGCTAGGTGTTTGAGGCGTTGGGGGATTGGGAACTAATGTAGGTCAGCGAGCACAGCAGTGGTGAATGAGGGGGACATATTGCGGTTTAGGATATGAGCAATAGAGTTTTGGATGGGCTGAAGTTTATGGGAGCTGGAGAATGGACAGCCAGCCAGAAGAGAATTGGAATAGTTTGCTGCAGATGATGTAGCCTTGGATGAGGATTGCGGTAGCAGATTAGCCGAGGCAGAGATAGAGATGGGTAAAGTTACAGAGGTAGAAGTATGCGATATTTGTGATGAAGATGATGAGGTGTAGGAAGCTCAGTTCAGGGAAAATAGGACATTGAGATTGCCAACAGTAAAATTCAACCTAAAACAGTGGCTGGGAAATGAGATAGAATTGATTGTGATGGCTCGGAGTTTGTGTAAGTGGCTGAAGACAATGGCTTCAGTCTTCTCAATGTTTAACTGAGGAAAATGCTGCTCATCCGTCATTCAAGCAAGCCGATTATCATCATAGGCAGTCCCTCGGAATTGAGGAAGACTTGCTTCCACTCTTAGCATGAGTTCTTAGGTGGCTGTACAGTCCAATACGAGAACCACAGTCTCTGTCACAGGTGGGACAAATAGTCGTTGAGGGAAGGGGTGGGTTGCCGCACGCTCTTTCCGATGCCTGCGCTTGACTTATGCATGCTTTCAACGACGAGACTTGAGGTGCTCAGCGCCCTCCCAGATGCACTTCTTCCACTTAGGGCGGTCTTTGGCCAGGGACTCCCAAGTGTCAGTGGGGATGTTGCACTTTATCAGGGAGGCTTTGACCTTGTAACGTTTCCACTGCCCTCTTTTGGCTCGTTTGCCGTGAAGGAATTCCGAGTAGAGCGCTTGCTTTGGGAGTCTCGCGTCTAGCATTAGAACTATGTGGCCTGCCCAGTGGAGCTGATCAAGTGTGGTCAGTGCTTCAATGCTGGGGATGCTGGCCTGGACGAGGATGCTAACATTGGTGCGTCTGTCCTCCCAGGGGATTGGTAGGATCTTGCGGAGAAATCGTTAGTGGTATTTCACCAACGACTTGAGGTGTCTACTCTACATGGTCCATGTTTCTGAGCCATAAAGGAAGGCGGGTATTACTACA
This sequence comes from Pristiophorus japonicus, assembly GCF_044704955.1. Taxonomy (NCBI): domain Eukaryota; kingdom Metazoa; phylum Chordata; class Chondrichthyes; family Pristiophoridae; genus Pristiophorus; species Pristiophorus japonicus. The sequence goes on from NC_091992.1 coordinate 88,210,698, forward strand.
GCCCTGTAGACCATGAGCTTGGTGGCAGTTTTGAGGGCCTGGTCTTTAAACGCTCTTTTCCTCAGGCGGCCAAAGGCTGCACTGGCGCACTGGAGGTGGTGTTGGATCTCGTCGTCAATGCCTGCTCTTGTTGATAGGAGGCTCCCGAGATAAGGGAAGTGTTTCACGTTGCCCAAGGCCGCGCCATGGATCTTGTAAGGGGTAATCTCGGGGGTCAGGTTCACCTCTGATCTTCTGAGCGGTTCGAATCGCTTCCACTCCTTGGGTTCTAGACTCTGTATTTATTTGGGGGATGTGGTATCGTGCAAGAGACAACTGGTTTGGTGCAAAAGAACTTTGATTTTATTAAAGACAAGAACATGCAATGTCAAACTTATAACTACTCTAATAAAGAACAGTACATGACACATTCAAAGGGGTTACAGTGAATAATACACCTCCCACCTCCCAATACCTAACACTGACTAGATTAGACTCCAGGGCAAACAGGGACTATGCTTACCAATCCTTTATGGTCAGTTGGCGGTAGTTCGCGATTTCGGAGTTCGCTGGATTCTGTAGGTTCTGCTTGCTGTACCCCAAACGTTGGAGAAGACTTCCTACTGCTCAATCCTCAGTTGGGTAGTGTATTCTGATGCGGTAGGGCACGTTTTGGACTTATGGGGTAAGTACCCGTTTTCTTTCGTTAGAAATAGGTTTAAAGTCTCTTTCGGTAATGTTTTCACCTGTTGGTAGTCAGGACTTAGATTGTAGAGTGGAAACTTTCGATTCTTCGGTTTCTTCCTTGTGGAATTTTGTTTCGAATTTGGTCGATCATGGTGGTTTTGGTGGTATCACGTTGGCTGTGGCCGGTTGCTGCCGCGATGGTGATGTTCTTCCTTCCTTTTCCGATTTCAGGACGTCAAGGCTGGAGAAGTTAGTTACAACTGCTGCGGTGGTCACTCTCCCTTCTTGATGCTAAGCGTCCGTAGCAATGTCTTCTGAGGCAGTAGCAACTGCATAGCATACCCTGTGTTAAAACAGGGCCCAGTTATGCTCTTAGAGCTGTTCTAATCTTTGCACCAAATCAGCCCGGATTCTTTGTTTAATTTTTGGCGGGCTTGGTATTTCTTTGTCATATTTTGGTGGGCTCATCAAAATGTTAACTTGTCTCGCGTGTGTCGATCTTCTAAATCTGTTTCTTGATGAAGATATTAGCTTGGTATTTGCAATGTCTGTTTGTGCTTGGAATTTTTCATGTGGGCTGGATGGGTCTTTGTTTGTTATGCATATACTGAAATGGCTTTCCAGATTCAGGTTGATGGTTAGCTATCTCTGGGTTAATTGTTGCTATGTTAATGTCTCCTGTGGAGAAGGGTTTTCGAATATCCACAATTCTCCAGACAATTTACTTTAGTTTCAATACCCAGACAGCTTCGATACTCAAACTTGTTTCTTTGTAGGATAGTCATCCTTTAGTTCTCTAGCCCTGCCCACACAGACGAAATTTGTCTCGTAAAATCCCAAATTTGATTAAAGTTCATAGTTTTTTCCTTGTGTACTTTAGGATTTCAAACTTTCTGGTAGATAGTTCCAAATTAAATTTCCTTTCCAATGAGTCCAAACACTGGGCGGTGGGGGGGGGGTTCCCACGAATTTTGCCCCCTTCAATCTTGATGACTGAGGGGCAGTGCTGTGCGACGAGGACAGGCTGGTGGAGGATCTTTGTCTGACTGATGTTTAGCGTAAGGCCCATGCTTTCGTACGCATCAGTAAATACGTCAACTATCTCCTGGAGTTCAGCCTCTGTATGTGCACAAGTATACAGAGACAGTGGAGGAGTCAAGTGAAACTGTGGACAGGCAGAGCTGGGTGCCATCAGCATATATGTAGAACTTAATGCCATGAATGGATGGTAGGGTAGGTGTGCAAAATGTACAAGCATTCTTGACCCATCAAGTATAGAATTAGCTGGCCCGTCCATTATGATCAGAAACAGTGGAACTGCTTTCATAGAAACATAGGAATTGCTAGACGAAATATCGCCTTCTAACATCCTGCTAGTCACATGATAATCGAGTCGTTGACTAATCATAGCAATCCATCTCTATCAATTAGTGTACAGTAGACACAAAAATGACATGAGGAAATCCTCTATGGTGAAGGGCTTTGGGAACAATAATTTAAAGTCTCCTTTTTCCTCCCAAGCATGCTACACTTGCCTTGTCATATCTCAAATTATTCATATGCCATAATCCCAAAATTATTTTCAGAACAAAAGCTATCCAATTTGAATTTCTGAGAGTTGAAGCAGTTTGCATTCTGGAAATTATTACCTTCCAACATTAACAGGAGGTTGGATGATAACACTGACACAAATTACTGCCAAGACAGGTAAAAAGTTTTAAAACTCAATATAAACAATTCACTATCTGTTGGAGTGAGACTCCACAGCTTCATTGTTCCCTAACTGGGTCTCCAATGTTGAGTGTTATGTCAGGATCACAAATTACGTTATTAACAGCATCCTTACAACATGAATAACCAGTCATAAATGGCTGCTGTAAGATAAATTTGCATTAACAGCATAAATCCACCAATCTCATGACACCCAATGATATAAACTTACATAGAATTTATAGCACAGAAACAGCTAATGCAGCCCAGCTGGCTTTATTAGTGACGATCTTATATTTATGGCCCCTAGTTTTGGAATCCCCTACCAGCAATTAATTTCAATGCGAGGCTCACAACAAGTTTTTGGGGGTTTTGTCGAGGCTAATGGTAAAAAGCATCCAGCAATTTGTGGAGAACCAGAATTTCATTACCTATATTTCCTTTGCCTCAAAATTACTGGATTTTATATAAACTATGGTGAGCGCAGTTAATCCGTCATTATTTTTCCAGCAATTTCTAGGCCAATATGTGCAAGAGTTTGTAATAAAGATGCCATTTTCTGCTGTATGATATATTAGAAAAAATTAGTATCTCAACAGTTTTGCATTTTAATTTAAAAATAAACCCCGGCTAAATGTTATGTATTTGAGGTGTCGTGGCAGTACTTCCAAAATCTATATTAGCACCAAAAGAATGAATGGATTTATAAACAGCAAAGGTATTTTTTGGCAAGCGGATTTCTAAATTATAAATGCAGTGTGTGCTTACCAAGAAAGTGCCACCTGTTGAGCACAAGCCTCTTTTAGAGGTTCAGTTGATGAAAATTTTATAAACTGGACTTGTCATATGTCAGCTTTAAATGTTCATCTTATATGGATACACATGATGACAACTGGATTAATGCTAAAGAATTCAAAACCAAATTACTGACGTTGCTTCTCTAATTATATCTTGATATTAGAATACCAGTTAATGCAATCATCAGGCTTTTGTACACTAATTATAGGAACTGGACCTGCTGTGCCCACAAAATAGAGCTCATATATAAGTTGTCCAGAGAACACAGAAAGCTGCTGGTGTCCCACCATCAGGGTAAGTTTCTCACTAACTTTCTTTATCTTAATTAGAGTATTGATATTTTTTCTCAGTGAAGCAGAGGGAGAGAGGAGCTCAACTAGTTATGCAAAATATTAAATTATATACCAGAAGAAAGCAATCCAGAAAATTATCTCAAAATAAGGGCCAAAGGGCATAAATGTAATTGGGATACATTTAAATCCGATCCAAAGAACTAAAACGAATTTATCGATTTTGTCTTTTCTTTTGCTAGAATTGCTGTGGAGGATTTTCTCTTACCTGGGACTGATAAAGGTAACTGATGTTAAGTCAAGCAAATGTAAATTACATTTCTTAAATAGAAAACTAATCAGAAAAGTTTAATACCATTGTTTAAAATTGAGTTTGATCGTAAATGTTGGTTATCTTTCAGTCATAGGATGTCAAGTTCAATTACATGTTAATTAGATTTTAATGGCGCCCCACCGGTTGTTATCCAATACCGCACTACAGGCACTAGAGCCCACACTGCGATATGTGGCCCACACTAGGTCCGTGCAGCACAGCAGGTTTCCAGTGACCCTTGTCACTGGATAAAGGCCTAGCTCTGTCAAGCCGATGTGCAACGGTCACCACACGTTAAAAAAAATCCACACGCAGGCATCTTCCACCCCTTCAATTGGAGTTCAGGACTGGAACATCAGGTCCTTCATTGAAACATCTGTGAACTCATGTGGAAGCAAGTTATCCTCGTTCTCAAGGGACTGCCTATGATAATTATGATAGGCAGCTGGTTCAGCATCGATAATAAAAGACCACCGGATGTCTCAAAGCACTTGTCATCCAATGAAGTACTTTTGGAGTGTCGTCACTGTTGTAATGTAGGAAACTCAGTACCCAATGTGCGCACAAGCAAGCTCGCTCTCACAAACAGCAATGTGCTAATGACCAGATAATCTGTTTTTGTTATGTTGATTGAGGGATAAATATTGGCCAGGACACCAGGGATAACGCCCCTGTTCTTCTTCGAAATAGTGCCATGGGATCTTTTATGTCCACTTAAGAGAGCAGATGGGGCCTCGGTTTAACAGCTTATCTGAAAGACAGCACCTCCAACAGTGCAGCACTGCCTCAGCACTGCATTGGAGTGTCAACCTAGATTTTGTACTCAAGTTCCTGGAGTGGGACTTGAACCCACAACCTTCTGACTGGAGTGCTACACATGGAGCATGAGCTGGCAATAGTATATAAACATGGCATATAAATACCCCACACATTCATTACAACAGTGGCGGGGCGATCATCATTTCCTACAATTATAAAACACGTAATCCAGAAGTATTTAGTGCAATTGAAACGTAATGTGCCTTGTATTATTTATATTCCATGCTTGAATCACATCGGTATTCTAAACATGCCAGACAAATAAACATTACATTAACAAGATGTGATTCGAACTATTGTCTCGTTTGCAGCACTAAACTGAGCGGTACAATTGCTCTGGTTTTGAGCATTTAAAGTCACAGTCCGCCTTTTTGCAGTAATATGAGAGCGGTAGACCAAAGATGCGATTTGTTAAGATTTTTAACGAACAATTATGCTTTATATGAGAAGCTACACTGAATGTGATGCTGATATTCAGTTCATTAATGTTCTTTGAACAGTCTTACAGTCTTGATATATAAACTATATTTTGCATTCTGGTGTCAAGTAAATCACAAAAATACACCAATTATTTGAAAGAATTAAAAAAAACTTGCGCTAAATAATAAAGCATATATTTAGTGGATCGTTTAAATTTAAACCTGTTAATAACATGTTATAAATTCATTCTACTCCATGATTTACTGCGACACGAAACAAAATCAAGTAAAAGAACAAGTGATCATCACAATTCAGAAATAAAATGATAGGAATTAATTGACCTTTTCCGAAAAGCAATAGCTAATTAAACTAAGTTCAAATATGAGCTATCTTGCGTTCTGATAAACAAAGGAATTATTTATTCGTGTCAAGAAGTAATGTCCTATATGCTGGATTTGTTCGGGATCACTTTATGGATGTACATATTTCAGCAATAAACCGACGCCATGGGGGATGCGGAAATGGCAGTGTTTGGAAAGGCGGCGCAGTTTTTGCGTAAGACTGATAAGGAAAGAGTGGAAGCTCAGAATCGACCATTCGATGCAAAAACTGCCTGCTTTGCCCCCGACGATAAAGAATTGTACGTTAAAGGTATCGTCAAGAGCAAGGAGGGTGGCAAAGCCACGGTGGAAACCGAGGACAAGAGGGTCAGTTGAAAATTTAAAAACAAATAAATCATTCTGAAAAGTTTTGTTGCCTTCATGAAAGTCACATTTCGTTAAATAACATGTTAGGTCTGTCGATTATTTTTCAGACTGTAACTGTTAAAGAAGACCTAGTCCTCCCAATGAACCCTCCAAAATTCGATAAAGTCGAGGACATGGTCATGATGACCCACCTGAATGAAGCCACTGTGTTGTACAACCTCAAAGAGCGTTACGCAGCCTGGATGATCTACGTAAGTACAATAGCTTCAGATTGCAAAATGAAAACGATAATTGAATAATTAATAGACCTGAATTCCTTTCTCCGACTTTAGACCTACTCTGGGCTGTTCTGTGTCACTGTAAACCCCTACAAGTGGTTGCCAGTGTATGATCCCGAGGTCGTGTCTGGTTACAGAGGCAAGAAGCGTCAAGAGGCTCCTCCCCACATCTTCTCCATCTCTGACAATGCTTATCAGGCCATGTCAACCGGTAAGTATGTAGGTTGTGATTATAGATTTTTTTGCTGTCCAGACTCAATGGGCTAGACTTTCCACTTCACATCACCCATCTATGGCCCATCTATCGCCCAAAACGGACCTCTATCGTCCATTTTGAGCAAAAAGTGGAAACTAGGCCAGAAATATCGCCGGAAAAACAGGTGCCTAAGTTTCCACTTTGATCACCCAAATGATCGCCCAAATGATCGCCCACATAAGGCCCATCCCAAGTTTCGGCACCTAGCATGCACTTCGCTGGGCCGATGCAAGGCCCAAAATAGTGCTGAGAAATAGTTGCTTTTACTGGGCTTAAGAGAAGGAATGGCACTACGGACACCATTTTGAAGATCAGAGGAAGGGTGGAGGCATAGTTGTGAGTTATTGAGAGAGTTAATTTAAAGATAATTGTACTCAGAATATTGGAACAGGGAATATAAAGAGGTATTATCAAGTTATTTTGTAAATAGGCTATATGTAGTGAAATTATTTTGGGAATAGATTTTACATAGTGAAATAATTTACTGATATTATTGGGGCCTATCAAACTGACTGGTATACAGCGGAGAGTACAGAGATTGCAGAGTACAGTGATTAGAGAGTATAGAGTAGAGAGATTATATTAAATTAGTGAAAGTAATTATTGATAGTGATATGGGGCCTATGCTTTCTCTGCCTTTAATTGCAACTGCTCACACTGCTACTGAAAGGATCAATCGAAGAGGTGGCACAGTAATGCGTAGACGGAGATGAAGACAGAGGAGGAGACTGAATAGCCAACGAAGGTACTTGGAAAAACAATCTTACCTGAACTTGTCTGAAAATGCTTGTCTTCGGAGGCTGCGATTTCGGAAGGAGGTCATTGATGAGATATGTCAACTCGTCAAGGGTGATCTGCAGTCTTCCAGCACCATCAGAACCGCACTGTCCATTGAGGTGAAGGTTACTGCTGCCCTAACCTTCTACGCATCGGGATCTTTTCAAGCTTCATCTGGTGACATCTGCCATATCTCTCAGCACGCTACACACTACTGCATGCGACAGGTGACTGAAGCTCTTTACGCTCACAGGATGGACTTCATAAGCTTCCCAGTGACCAGGGAGGCACTGACCGAAAAGGCTTTGGGTTTCTCGAGAATAGCAGACTTACCCCAGGTGCAGGGAGCAATAGACTGCACTCACATTGCCCTGAAAGCACCCTTAAAGAACACGGAGGTTTTTCATAACAGAAAGGGGTTCCACTCATTAAATGTGCAGCTTGTTGTCGATCACAATCAAACAATTCTGACAGTAAGTGCTACATATCCTGGCAGCATCCATGATGCGCACATTCTACGTGAATTTGCTATCCCTGACCTGTTTGTCAATCAGCCGGAAGGTCACGGTTGGATGCTGGGGGATAAACGATATGGCCTTGCCAGTTGGCTGATGACCCCTCTGCGTAATCCCGTCACTGAAGCACAGAAACGTTATAATGAAAGTCACATAGCGACTCGCAACATCATTGAAAAGACAATTGGAGTCCTAAAGCAGTGCTTCAGAAGCCTGGATCATTCTGGAGGCAGCCTACACTACCACCCTGACCAGGTCGCAGAGTTTATTGTGGTGTGTGGCATGCTGCAAAACCTAGCTATAAGAAGAGGACAAGTAATGCCAGATAGGCTGTAGGTCCACCTCCAGAAGGAGGGGAGACAGAAGAATCAGCCGGCGAGGATGAAGAGGAGGAAGAGGCGGAAGAGGACGCAGGCAAGGACATAGGGGAGCGCAATCAGCCTGGCGATCTAGCACCGGGATGACCACCTGCCCCCCGAAGACCAGTAGCCAGGGGCAGTTATACGGCCACTAAGCTGTTGTGTCAGCAGCTAATTAATGAACGCTTTGCATGAACTATCATTGTAGATTTTCAAATGTTCATTTACAGTTATGGTTAATCAAAAGTTTCATTTGCATGGGGTTCTCATTGTTGTCTTGCCTGTACTGGCCTATCATCGGCATTAGTGGTTACTTTAAGTAAAGTTTAAGGAAAGTACTGCTACAGTAAGAGAATAAACAAATAAGGATGAACAACTGTAAATTTGTTAACTAATCAAAGCTAAAAGGCACAAAAACATTTGTTGAATTAAAAGTTTTTATTAACAAAGAAGAAAACTATTTTTAAAAAAAATAACACCCTCCCTCTACCAACTCCTCCACCCCCCAAACCCACCCTTTCCTTCAAATCCCAACGAATTAAACACAACGATAACGATAACGATAACAATTAACATTAAGACAACCATAACAATAACAATTAACAATAACAATTCAAAAATTAAACAAGTAAACAATGCTAAACAAACCCTCCCATCCTACCTGTGGCCACGTTTCCCTCCAGGTCCTTTCCCGCCCCGTGTTCTTACCCCACCCACCCGTTTTGGTCTACGCAGACCGATGCCAAGACGTTGTGCAGTGTGGGACGACAAGACTTCCTGCCGTGGTGGCGGTGAAGGAGAGGAAGTTGAAGCCTGATGCTCGACTTCTGAGTCCGGAGGAATGGTGTCCTCCATAGTTGCTTGCGTGCTGTGAGCTGACACGACACCTTGGGGTGCAGCACCGTGTGCAGCCAACAACACATGCCGAAGGGCATTGGTTGCGGCGATCGGCTCATTAATTGCCTCCAACGTCTCCCGTGCTGTCTGTGATTGCACGGAAGACCAGTTGGAGAAGTTTGTGCTGAACTCGCTCCAGGTTGTCGGAAACTGGCTCCAGTTCTCGGAGAACTTGCTCCAGCTTGCGAAGAATTGGTTCCAGATGGCGGAGAAACCTGCGAAACCCTGGATAAGGTCGCGACCGATTGTGACCATCTCCCTCCACAGGGATATTAAGCTCTATGTCTGGCCCTCCATGGCAGACGATTGCCCACCACACTGACCTGACCTCCATGGGGTTGGTGTTGGCAAAATTTCAAACCTTGGCGTCACCACCTGTACACCGTTTGTTCCCGGTGCCTCTTTCATCTCAATTGAGATGGCCGCAGATTGTTCCCCCCCGCCACCCCCCACAAAAACAAGGTCATCTTCCCCCTTCTCCTCCAATACATATGACTAATTTTCAATACCCTATATGCACAAAGGCTGACAAAACCTCATTCGTGAATCATGAATACCTCAAAAGTCATAAAGCATTACCATAAAGCATTATCATTGAAGGACATTACAAGAGATATTTTAAAGATGTATTTGATCATGTTTGATACATTGCACAGTTCCCATTACTCATGAGACTCGAGGGTGGGTTCGGCTACACCACGTGTTGTGACCGAACGGCTGTCAGGCCTCACTAGGGTGACCGCAAGCTCCTCGTATTCACTTAATATTTGGATCTGAGCCGAGCCACCGCCTGTCCTCCTTTTCACGGCTCTATTTAGTGAAATCTTTTTCTGTAAATGATAAGATAACTTTGCATGGCATAAGATAATTGACTTGGTAATAAACATTTCAGATTGACATAATTAAATGTTCGATTAGAACCTTGCATTGAATATGAACAATAGGAACAATATTCCACAATATAAAATTCAACTTAGTCTTAGGATGCATAAATTATTTCATAAATTAATTAATTAATACTATAACAAAATGACATTGAATATTCCAATTTAAACTTCCAAACATCATTTAAATATAAAATATGTATAATTTTAAATATAAAATGCAACTTACTCTGGCTGCAAACAGCAGGCTGTTCCATCTTTTGCGGCACTGGTCCGGTGTCCGCACTTCATTGGACATTGATGTCACCACGTTGGCAATCTCTGCCCATATTCGACGGTATGCACAGGGTGGTGGTTTCCCCTGCCCACCCCGGGTTAAGTCCGCCCACCTGCTGCTCACGATGCTCACTAGAGCCTCATTTGCCTCCTCGCTAAAGGGCTTATTTTTGATTCTCGATGAAACCAGAATCACCGAACAAATTTATGTAACATTCGCTCTGTTGTCTGAACTCAGCGTTGATCTTGTAATTATCTTATTTACAGATCGTGAAAACCAGTCCATCTTGATCACGTAAGTGTTGGTGGTTTAATATACCCTCCTAGAAGTTGGTTGTTATCTGATTCAATTGTAATCCACTCTGACCACATTTCCACTCCATCACCAAAACTGCTGACATGAACCTCTATAACATCGCCAGTCTCCAACCCTGCCTCAGCTTATTTGCTCCTGAAAACCTCTATCCATGCTTTTGTTACCTCTCGGCCTGACTATCCCAATGCTTTCATGACCGGCCTTCCATTTTTCACCCTCCATACACTTGAGCTCATCCAAATGTTTGCTGCCAAAGCCTAACTCGTACCAGGGTTCACTAGGGTTCACCGATTACAACTGTGCTCGCTCCCCTCCAACAATGCCTTATTTTAAAATTCTCATTTATGTTTTGAAATCCCTCCATGGTTTTGCCTCTCCTCATATCTGTAACGACCTCCAGCAGTACAACCCTCTGAGATTTCTGCACTCCTCCAATTCTGGCCTCTTGTGCATCCCCAATTTTAAATTGCTCCACCCTTGCTGGTTGCGGCTTTAGCTGCTGAGGCCCGAAGCTCTGGAATTCCCTCCTTAAACCTCCTTTAAGGCATTCCTTAACACCTAACTCTTTGACCAAGTTAACTGATAGAATTGTAATTAACTCCAGTATTATGCTTCATTCTTCTTCTCTTCGGCAGTCCCTCGGAGTCGAGGGTGACTTGCTTCCACACTAAAAATGAGTTCTCAGGTGGGGATGTTGCACTTTTTCAAGGAGGCTTTGAGAATGTCCTTGAATCGTTTCCTCTGCTCACCCAGGGTTCGCTTGCCATGTCGGAGATCCGAGTTTTGGGAGTCTCGTGTCAGGCATGCGGACGATGTGCCCCTCCAGCGGAGTTGATTGAGTGTGGTCAATGCTTCAATGCTGGGGATGTTGGCTTGAGTGAGAACACTAACGTGCACGGATCCTGTCAATGGAGTTGCAGGATGGTACGGAGGCAACGTTGGTGGTGCTTCCCCAGTGTTTTGAGGTGCCTGCTGTACATAGTCCATGTCTCTGAGCCATATAGGAGGGCGGGTATCACGACTGCTCTGTAGACCATGAGCTTGGTGCCAGGATTGAGGTCCTGGTAATTGCTTCATTAGGGCAGTAATTGTTGACTTCTTCATTTTCTACTCCCACCTCTTGCAGCGGAGAATCTGGTGCTGGAAAGACTGTGAACACGAAACGTGTCATCCAGTACTTTGCATCAGTTGCATGCACTTCTGACAAGAAGAAGGAGGATCAACCAGCTGGGAAGATACAGGTGAGACAAAACTGATACAAGGTACAATAAAACATGGTAACTTCTTGTTTAGCTGTAATTCATTTCTTCGCGTGGTAAATGCTCCAACTCATAGTAATCAAAAGTATTTCTGCAGGGGTCCCTGGAGGATCAAATCATCCAGGCTAACCCATTGCTGGAAGCCTTTGGTAATGCCAAAACAGTGAGAAATGACAACTCGTCTCGCTTCGTAAGTTTCTTGAATATGTCCTACAGTTGCATCTATTGCACCCTATAATGTGCACGATATTGATTAACAATCCAGTGTAACAATCAAGATTTTTCAATAACGCAATGATATTGTGCGCGTGTTGTGAAATCGTGTTTCAAATCTCTGACTTGAATAATCTTTACATTTCAAGGGTAAATTCATCAGAATTCATTTTGGCGCCACCGGGAAACTGGCTTCTGCTGATATTGAAACCTGTAAGTACCGTTGAACTTGATTTGCAAATATCAGCCGTAAATCAAGTTGTTGATATGTAGACTGGTTCTTCAGTAAATCCACATTTGTATTTCCACATGTCTCTCCAGATCTACTGGAAAAATCCAGAGTAACATTCCAGCTAAAAGCTGAAAGGAGTTACCACATTTTCTACCAGATGATGACAAACCATAAACCAGAAATTGTTGGTAAGGACGGAAGTTTTGGAATGTCGTAGCCCTGAATTATTTTTCTTGTTTGCTAAAATGGTGACTGTTAGTTATAACGGATTGTGATATGTTAATGTTTACAATATACCTTTATCTTACTCACAAGTCTTCTTAAAAAACATTTTGTTTTCCTCAGAATCTTGTCTCATTACCACCAACCCCTATGATTATCAATTCATCAGTCAGGGTGAAATTACTGTCAAGAGTATTGACGATACGGAAGAACTGGTAGCGACTGATGTGAGTATCAGTTGCATCTGTACCTTTATTTTTTATCGCCATTTATGCTTCATAAGGAATGTGCATATATGACCAACCATTACCAATTATCCATTTTGGTACAAACATGCATGTCTAGAACTTACGTGATATGGAATAAATAGGGATTATCAAAAAAGATCATCTACACTGTTAGTAAAAAAAAAAGTTACATTTTTAAAAATATTGGGGTACAAAATCTGGCATAAAACCGTTTTAAAGTAAATTTTTTAAATTTTTGCACAACTAAGTATATTAGTGTTTCTGTTGGATTCTAACTTTATCGTTTGGATTTAAAGACCGCTATCGATATTCTGGGCTTCGTTATTGATGAGAAATGGGGCATTTACAAATTCACTGGTGCAGTAATGCACTTTGGTAACATGAAATTCAAGCAAAAACAGCGTGAAGAGCAGGCTGAGCCCGATGGCACAGAAGGTAACAGTTTCATACGTCTCACTTCACTACAGCATTTACTAACATTTATATATTCAAATTAAAAAATGTTTACAGTGCTATATTTTGGAATTACATTATTCATGGAAACAGAATAATTTGTAGATTGTCTATATCCCCAATATCTGTATGATTAATGTCCTGCGTCTGAATGTGAGTTCTCGTGTGGGTCCTTACTCCATCCGTGGCACCTCCCAAACCTGATCTCAGCTCACTCGTTCGTTCGATGGTGATTGTTCAGTTATTTTTCCTGGTTTAAAATTGTAACTTTATCACCAGGAAAGGCCAACATCTTTGGATGGGTATTTAGCGTTTTTTATTCTTGCCCGTGCTAAAATCTACCTCTGGCACACCAACAGCAGCAGATAACATATGCACTGCGATTGAGATGCGGAGGTTGCTGTCGGTGGGTACCCTGCTCCACCACAGGGTGCGCTGTTGCAGTCTTCGTAGATGAAATCAACACAAAATCAGAAAATTCCGGGCCATTGTTTTTGCTGCCATTGTGAAGGGGGAACCATTTTGCAGCAAAGCTGTGGATGGTATGTAAATGGATCCTTAGAGTGTCTTAATTGCAGAATTAGAGACCACTGTTTCCTGAACCATTTATCCTACCAGGACACATTGAGCACTGCTTATCAAAAGATCAGAAGTTTCTGCAAGCTGAGGGCTACTGGGACTTCCTGTTGGTGATTTCGAGGCTGCTATTCCAAAGCAGCATATTCTGTGTTCACCACAAGCAATGCAACAGAAGATACTCTGGTTTGATACTCTGGTCATCCCCCTGCAAAACAGATACACCGCTTTGAGTTCTGTTGAGGGTGATGATTCATCAGGGGAGGGCAGCAGCAGCCAAGTTCATGGCACCATGGCTAGCTCTGCTGCACATGAGGGCAGAAAAAAGAGTGGGAGAGCGACAGTGATAGGGGATTCAATTGTAAGGGAAATAGATAGGCGTTTCTGCGGCCGCAACCGAGACTCCAGGATGGTATGTTGCCTCCCTGGTGCAAGGGTCAAGGATGTCTCGGAGCGGGTGCATGACATTCTGAAAAGGGAGGGTGAACAGCCAGTTGTCTTGGTGCACATTGGTACCAACGATATAGGTAAAAAAAAGTTCCTACGAGACGAATTTAAGGAGCTAGGAGCTAAATTAAAATGTAGGACCTCAAAAGTAGTAATCTCGGGATTGCTACCAGTGCCACGTGCTAGTCAAAATAGGAATTGCAGGATAGCTCAGATGAATACGTGGCTTGAGCAGTGGTGCAGCAGGGAGGGATTCAAATTCCTGGGGCATTGGAACCGGTTCTGGGGGAGGTGGGACCAGTACAAACCAAACGGTCTGCACCTGGGCAGGACCGAAACCAATGTCTGAGGGAGAGTGTTTGCGAGTGCTGTTGGGGAGGAGTTAAACTAATATGGCAGGGGGATGGGAACCAATACAAGGAGACAGAGGGAAACAAAATGGAGACAAAAGCAAAAGACAGAAAGGAGATGAGTAAAAGTGGAGGGCAGAGAAACCCAAGGCAAAAAACAAAAAGGGCCACTGTACAGCAAAATTCTAAAGGGTCAAAGTGTAATAAAAAGGCAAGCATGAAAGCTCGGTGCCTCAATGCAAGGAGTATTCGGAACCCAGGAGAGGGCTCTGAGCTAGTTAGAGTGGGTGAGAGCTCAGATGAACAGGAACCCAAGAAAGAATGCAAAAGGCAGGAGGCAACAGAGCAGAGTAGCACTGGGGTAAGTGTAAACCACAAGATGATAGGAAGGGACAATATGTATGAATATAAAGGGGCTGCAGGAGGGGTCAAAACTAAAACTCATGGTTTAAAAACTAGTTTAAAAACACTCTACCTAAACGCACGCAGCATTCGAAATAAAGTAAATGAGTTGACGGCACAAATTATTGCAAATGGGTATGATTTGGTGGCCATTACAGAAACGTGGTTGCAGGGTGGCCAAAACTGGGAATTAAACATACAGGGGTATCTGACAATTTGGAAAGATAGACAAGAAGGGAAAGGAGGTGTGGTAGCTCTGTTAATAAAGGATGATATCAGGGCAGTTGTGAGAGACGATATTGGCTCTAATGAACAAAATATTGAATCATTATGGGTGGAAATTAGAGATAGTAAGGGGAAAAAGTCACTGGTGGGAGTAGTTTATAGGCCCCCAAATAATAACTTCATGATGGGGCGGGCAATAATCAAAGGAATAATGGAGGCATGTGAAAAAGGAACGGCAGTAGTCATGGGGGATTTTAACCTACATATCGATTGGTCAAATCAAAATCGCACGTGGTAGCCTTGAGGAGGAATTCATAAGATGCATACGGGATTGTTTCTCAGAACAGTATGTTACAGAACCTACAAGGGAGCAAGCTATCTTAGATCTGGTCCTGTGTAATGAGACAGGAATAAAAAACGATCTCCTAGTAAAAGATACTCTCGGAATGAGGATCACAGTACGGTTGCATTTGTAATATAGATTGAGGGTGTGGAAGTAGTGTCTCAAACGAGCGTACTATGATTAAACAAAGGGGACTAGAGTGGAATGAGGGCAGAGTTGGCTAAAGTAGACTGGAAACACAGACTAAATGGTGGCACAATTGAGGAACAGTGGAGGACTTTTAAGGAGCTCTTTCATAGTGCTCAACAAAAATATATTCCAGTGAAAAAGAAGGGCGGTAAGAGAAGGGATAACCAGCCGTGGATAACCAAGGAAATAAAGGAGAGTATCAAATTAAAAACCAATGTATATAAGGTGGCCAAGCTTAGTGGGAAAGTAGAAGATTGGGAAAATTTTAAACGACAGCAAAGAATAACTAAGAAAGCAATAAAGAAAGGAAAGATAGATTACGAAAGTAAACTTGCGCAAAACATAAAAACGGATAGTAAAAGCTTTTGCCGATATATAAAATGGAAAAGAGCGACTAAAGTAAATGTTGGTCCCTTAGAAGATGAGAAGTGGGATTTAATAATGGGGAATGATGAAATGGCTGAGACCTTAAACAATTATTTTGCTTCAGTCTTCACAGTGGAAGACACAAAAACCATGCCAAAAATTGCTGGTCACGGGAATGTGGGAAGGGAGGACCTTGAGATAATCACTATCACTAGCGGGGTAGTGCTGGACAGGCTAATGGGACTCAAGGTGGACAAGTCCCCTGGTCCTGATGAAATGCATCCCAGGGTATTAAAAGAGATGGCGGAAGTTATAGCAGATGCATTCATTATAATCTACCAAAATTCTCTGGACTCTGGGGAGGTACCAGCGGATTGGAAAGCAACTAATGTAATACCTCTGTTTAAAAAAGGGGGCAGACAAAAGGCAGGTAACTATAGGCCGGTTAGTTTAACATCTGTAGTGGGGAAAATGCTTCAAGCTATCATTAAGGAAGAAATAGCGGGACATCTAGATAGGGATAGTGCAATCAAGCAGACGCAACATGGATTCATGAAGGGGAAATCATGTTTAACTAATTTACTGGAATTCTTTGAGGATATAACGAGCATGGTGGATAGAGGTGTACCGATGAATGTGGTGTATTTAGATTTCCAAAAGGCATTCGATAAGGTGCCACACAAAAGGTTACTGCAGAAGATAAAGATATGCGGAGTCAGAGGAAATGTATTAGCATGGATCGAGAATTGGCTGGCTAACAGAAAGCAGAGAGTCAGGATAAATGGGTCCTTTTCGGATTGGAAATTGGTGGTTAGTGGTGTGCCACAGGGATCGGTGCTGGGACCACAACTGTTTACAATATACATAGATAACCTGGAAGAGGGGACAGAGTGTAGTGTAATAAAATTTGCAGATGACACAAAGATTAGTGGGAAAGCGGGTTGTGTAGAGGACACAGAGAGGCTGCAAAGAGATTTAGATAGGTTAAGCGAATGGGCTAAGGTTTGGCAGATGGAATACAATGTCGGAAAAGGTCATCCACCTTGGAAAAAAAACAGTAAAAGGGAATATTATTTGAATGGGGAGAAATTACAACATGCTGCAATGCAGAGGGACATGGGGGTCCTTGTGCATGAATCCCAAAAAGTTAGTTTGCAGGTGCAGCAGGTAATCAGGAAGGCGAATGGAATGTTGGCCTTCATTGCGAGAGGGATGGAGTACAAAAGCAGGGAGGTCCAGGTGCAACTGTATAGGGTATTGGTGAGGCCGCACCTGGAGTACTGAATGCAGTTTTGGTCACCTAACTTAAGGAAGGATATACTAGCTTTGGAGGGGGTACAGAGACGATTCACTAGGCTGATTCCGGAGATGAGGGGGTTACCTAATGATGATAGATTCAGTAGACTGGATCTTTACTCGTTGGAGTTCAGAAAGATGACGAGTGATCTTATAGAAACATTTAAAATAATGAAAGGGAGAGACAAGATAGAGTCAGAGAGGTTGTTTCCACTGGTCGGGGAGACTAGAACTAGGGGGCACAGCCTCAAAATACGGGGGATCCAATTTAAAACCGAGTTGAGAAGGAATTTCTTCTCCCAGAGGGTTGTGAATCTGTGGAATTCTCTGCTCAAGGAAGCAGTTTAGGCTAGCTCATTGAATGTATTCAAATCACAGATAGATAGATTTTTAATCAATAAGGGAATTAAGGGTTACAGGGAGCGGGCGGGTAAGTGGAGCTGAGTCCACGGCCAGATCAGCCATGATCTTGTTGAATGGCGGAGCAGGCTCGAGGGGCTAGATGGCCTATTCCTGTTCCTAATTCTTATGTTCTTATGATATAGAATCATAGAATGGTTACAGCACAGAAAGATATCATTCGGCCCGTCGAGCCGGAGCCAGCTCTCTGCAAGAGCACTTCAGCTAGTACTACTCCCCCATCCTTTCCCCTGCAACTTTTTATCCTTCAGGTACTTATCCAATTCCATTTTGAAAGCCACGATTGAATCTGCCTCCAACCACTCTCTCAGGCAGTACATTCCAGATCGTAACCACTTGCTGCGTAAGCAAATTTTTCCTCATATCGCCTTTAGTTCTTCTGCCATTCACCTTAAATCTGTGTCCTTTGGTTCTTGACCCTTCCACTAGTTTCTCTCTTTCTACTCTGTCTACACCTTAATGATTTTGAACACCTCCATCAAATCTCCTCTCAACATTCTGTTCTGAGGAGAACAATCCCAGCTTCTCCAGTCTATGCACGTAACTGTCGTCCCTCATCCCTGAAACCATTCTTGTAAATATTTTCCGTGCCCTCTCTGAGGCCTTCACATCCTTCCTAAAGTGTGGTGCCCAGAATTGAACACAATACTCCAGTTGAGGTCGGACCAGTGTTTTATAAAGGTTTAGCATCACTTCTTTGCTTTTGTATTCTATGCCTCTGTTTATGAAGCCCAGGATTCCGTCGACTTTTTAACAGCTTTCTCAACCTGCCCTGCCACCTTCAACAATTTGTGCACATATATTGCCAGGTCTCTCTGTTCATGCATCCCAACTTTAGAATTGTACACTTTAGTATATATTGCTTCTCCTCGGTCTTCTTACCAAAATGTATCACTTTTCACTTTTCTGTGTTAAATTTAATCTGCCACGTGTCCACCCATTCCACCAGCCTGTCCATGTACTCTTGAAGTCTATGTAATCCTTCTCACTGTTCACTATACTTCTAAATTTTGTGTCATCTGTAACTTTTGGAATTGTGCCCTGTACACCCAAGTCCAAGTCATTAATATATATCAAGAAAAGCAGTGGTCCTAGCACTGACCCCTGGGGATCACCAATGTGTACCTTACTCCAGTCCAAAAACAACCGTTCACCATTAGTCTGTTTCCTGTCACTTAGCCAATTTCGTATCCATGCTGCCACTGTCCCTTTTATTCAATGGGCTTCAACTTTGCTGGCAAGCCTATTGGGCCCAAATTTCCACAAGAAAAAAAACGGGCGCCCCTCCGAGCTGGGCGCCCGTTTCTCGCGCCTAAAACGGCGCCTAAAAAAATCCTCGGCATTCTCCACCTACTTACAGGTCCCCTGGCCCGAGGCGCATTCCGCACGAGCTGTGGGGGGGCGGAGCCAGGTCCCGGCGCTGAAAACAGTGCCGGGACCTCTGCACATGCGCGCTACAGTCGGCACGCAAGTGCAGTAGCTCCAGGCGCCGAACTGTGTGGGAGGGGCCCGAAGCACGCAGCCTCTAGCCCTGGCTGAATGGCCTCACTGGGGCTGCGTCAATGAGGCTCCTCCCACGGCCAGCTCCTGCTCCCCACCCCGACCAGACCCGACACTCGCTCCCCCGCCCGCCGACCAGACCCGACCCGACACCCACGCACCCCCCCGCCCCGAGACCCGACACCCGCTCCCCCCTCCCCCCCGCCAACCAGACACCCGCTCCCCCCCCCGCCCCGACCCGAGACCCGACACCCGCTCCCCCCTCCCCCCCGCCAACCTAAGACCCGACACCCGCTCCCCCCCCGCCCCGACCCGACACCCGCTCCCCCCCCGCTGACTGACCCGACCCGCGCTCCTCTTCTCCAACCCTCCCCCCCCTCTCTCTCTCTCTCCCCCCCTCTTTCTCCCCCTCTCTCTCTCCCCCCCCCGCTCTCTCTATCTCTCTTCCCCCCCTCTCTCTCTCTCCTCCCCCTCTCTCTCTCCCTCCTCTCTCTCTCTCTCTCTCTCCCTCCCCCCCCCTCTCTCTCTCCCCCCCCCTCTCTCTCTCTCTCTCTCCCTCCCGCTCCCGCTCAGCGGCACGAACGGCTGCAGAATTCTCCCTGGCTGGAGCACTTTCACACAGGTAGGAAGATGGTTTATTTAATCTTTTCTTGGCTTATAAATGTTTATTCAGGTTGGATTTATTTGTATAATATTTGTAGAAATATAAATAAGGATCTATTGTCGAATTTGATGAGTTCCCTTCCCCCCCCCTCCCCCCCACCTCGTTCTGGACGCCTAATTTGTAACCTGCGCCTGATTTTTTAATGTGTAGAACAGGTTTTTTCAGTTCTACAAAAATCTTCACTGGCTCCATTCTACTTTAGTTTGGAGTACATTTTCACTGTGGAAACTTTCAAATCAGGCGTCAGTGGCCGGACACACCCCCTTTTGAAGAAAAAATTCTGTTCTAAACTAGAACTGTTCTATCTGACTAGAACTGCAGAAAAAAAAATGTGGAGAATTGCGATTTCTAAAATAGTCTGTTCTCCACCAGTTGCTCCTAAAAATCAGGCGCGAATCATGTGGAAACTTGGGCCCATTATGTGCTACTTTATCAAATGCCTTTTGGAAGTCCATATACACCACATCAATCACAATTCCCTCATCAACCCTCTCTGTTGCCTTATCAAAAAACTTGATCAAGTTAGTTAAACACAATTTGCCTGTAACAAATCCATGCTGGCTTTTCTTAATTAATCCACACTTAATGTTGTCCCAGATTAGCGCTTCTAAAAGCTATGTTCGACTTATCTTTCTCTCAATAGTTTCATTGGTAGTGTGAGTTATCAGTGTACTAAAAACTGCATGTGTTATGCGTGATGTGAATGGGATATCACATCACCCCACGAACAATTAGCCCTTAATTAAAGTATAACAAGAATCTTACCTCACTTTTCTATTTAACTCCAAAATGCAATAAATACCATACTGTCAGGCTGTTATGTTCAGTCTATAGCTAAATCAGATTTACAAGTAAGATGCACATGAGCAGAAAATACAGCAAAATAGTGTTGGAAAAAATATTTATAAAACAAGAAAAATAAAGCCAGTCCACAAAGGCTTAAATTATCTTCTGTAGAATGTATTTCTTGTAGAGACTGTTAATGTGCAAGATTTTTGGGAGGCAACAATCTTTCATAAATATTGTTCTTTCACCCTTAATACCTAAAGTCATATAAAAAGAATCTACTTTTGCCATCTGTATGGTATTATTTATCTGAAACTCAAAAAGTGTTTGATGTTCAACTAACACTCCATTTTATTAACTGACAGAAAACTGTATTTAATGTTTGTTTCCCCATGCATCAATTCATACATAGTTCATAAATATAATCCATTTCCCTTTATGTTTTGTTAGAAGCCGACAAGGTTGCTTACCTGACTGGCCTTAACTCTGCAGATTTGCTAAAGGCTTTATGCTATCCACGAGTAAAGGTTGGCAATGAATTTGTGACCAAAGGTCAGACTGTTCAGCAGGTACAGTTTCCAAGAATTATAGTAAAATAACATGTCTAAATGTTTAAAATATTTAATTTAGGCTGCTGCTTTCAACTAAACTGTATATTGTATTCTTTCAGGTATACAACTCAGTTGGTGCCCTTGCCAAATCAGTTTTTGAGAAAATGTTCTTGTGGATGGTTGTCCGTATCAATCAGCAATTGGACACTAAACAGGCCAGACAGTTTTTCATTGGTGTGCTGGATATTGCTGGATTTGAAATTTTTGATGTAAGAATCATAAATATCAACAAAATAAATTACTTAAAATTAACAGTATTAAAAAGGCAATCCAATGATTAAATAACACCTTAAATTGCTCTATATATTCAGTACAATAGCTTGGAACAGTTATGTATCAACTTCACTAATGAGAAACTGCAGCAGTTCTTCAACCATCACATGTTTGTTCTGGAACAAGAAGAGTACAAGAAGGAAGGAATTGATTGGGAATTCATTGACTTTGGTATGGATCTGGCTGCCTGCATTGAACTCATTGAAAAGGTAGGTGATACAGTGCACTTTGTTAATATATATCACTTTATCAATTGCAAGAATGTCTTGATATTAATATATGTGTGGTAACCACAGCCCATGGGTATCTTCTCAATCCTGGAAGAGGAGTGCATGTTCCCCAAGGCCTCAGACACTTCTTTCAAGAATAAACTGTATGACCAGCATCTCGGTAAGTCAAACAACTTCCTTAAACCGAAGCCTGTCAAAGGAAGGCCTGACGCTCACTTCTCACTGGCCCATTATGCTGGCAATGTGGACTACAACATTACTGGCTGGCTGGATAAGAACAAGGACCCTCTGAATGAAAGTGTAATTGGACTGTTCCAGAAATCATCAGCAAAACTTTTGGGCGTTCTCTATGCTGCACCTGCTGAAGGTAAAACCCTATTACGTTCAAATATTAATATTCCTTTTTGTTAACATTGTATTCTTTCCTTTTCCTAATCAGTTTAGACCTGTTGTTTTTTTGCAGCTGAATCCGCTGGCAAGAAAGCTGGCAAAAAGAAGGGTGGTTCCTTCCAGACAGTGTCTGCTCTGTTCAGGGTATGATTTTCTCTTACATGTGGATTTATCAATCTGTCGTGAACTAAGGTTTAATAAATATCAGTGGGTTAGCAAAACATTGATAGAAGTGTGCCAAATATGAGTAATACATAAAACAGTGTCATATTATTGTTACAAATACCATGGGAAGGATCTATAGTACTTTCTTGTTCACCTCACAGGAAAACTTAGGCAAGCTGATGGCTAACCTGAGAACTACGCATCCACATTTTGTGCGTTGTTTAATCCCCAACGAGACAAAGACACCAGGTAAGGGCGATTCCTTTTCTATACATTACAATTTTGAGGAAATAAATCACAAGTGAAATCAGTAATGGATGCAATCCTCTGTTTTTAACTTAATAGGACAGGAAAAAAATCATTTGATGTGTTGTATTTTAATGTTTATGTTGTATCCAACAGGTATTATGGAAAACCATCTTGTTATACACCAGCTGAGGTGTAATGGTGTGCTTGAAGGCATCAGAATCTGCAGAAAGGGATTCCCAAGCAGAATCATCTATGGTGACTTCAAGCAAAGGTAATGAAGCTCAAACTCTACATTTCATTTTTTTATCCTGTGAAAATTTTGAATATATTCCGTTCTAATGAGAAAAAACAATAACCTGATTAAACCTCTAATACAACAGATACAGGGTTCTTAATGCAAGTGCCATTCCAGAAGGTCAGTTCATTGATAGCAAGAAGGCTTCTGAGAAGCTATTGGGATCCATTGATGTAGATCACACCCAGTACAAATTTGGACACACTAAGGTAATTATATTTAAAACCTAAATTTTTACTGTAAAATAATAGGCTGGATGAACCTGTAAATATAATTTAAGTTTAACTTGAGAAGCATCAGAATTGTCAATCTGCTTCTGTGTTATTACGTAACTAGATATATGGAGCAATTCCAGTCCCGCTAGATTGCTCCATTCGGGTGGGGACAACCAAATCGCGCACAGTGCAAATAATACACAACAGCCGCAATTTCGCCAACCGTGGCGAGTCCGGGGCGGCTGAGGTAGGTGGCAGGTTGCGACCCCGCTCCTGGCTCCATCCCGCACTGTGAAAAGAATTTGATGGGGCTTGTTAAGCACGTTGTGCGAGGTTTCCGGCCAATTAAAAGGAAGCAGGTCCAATGTTCTGCAGCATTGAGGTGCTGCAAACATTGACAAGCACTGCACAAAAGTGCAAGGCTGCTCCCAGACTTTCCATCATTCCTCTATATGCAAATTTGGACACACCAAGTTAATTTTTAACCGATGTTTCTCACTGAAATAATAGGCTGATGTACCTAGGAATATTGCTTTCAGTTTAATTGAGAAGTATCAGAATTGTCTTACGTCTTATGTTAATATTGAACTAGATTCCAGACCCCCTACACACTGCTCCAGTAGCATGGGAACAACTCAACTGCAAAAGTGCAAATGCCACACAAACTTTCTAGTATCAATTCAACAATGCAAAAACAAATTGTGTCATGTATTTACAATTGATATTTGCTGCATTGATCATAAAAGTTAACGCTTACTATAATTTATTAAAGGTGTTCTTCAAGGCTGGTCTCTTGGGTGCACTTGAAGAGATGAGAGATGAAAAGTTGGCACAACTCGTTACCGGCACCCAGGCTCTTTGCCGTGGATACCTAATGAGGGTTGAATTTAAGAGAATGAATGAAAGGAGGTAAATATCCTAAAATATTTTTGCCAGCAAAAAATATTGTATCATTTTACTCATAAAAAAGCTATAGAAGGATTGTTATGACCTGTGTTCCCCTGTCTAACTGTATCCTTTAGGGAAGCACTGTATACTCTACAGTACAACATCCGTTCATTCACGAATGTCAAACATTGGCCATGGATGCAATTGTATTTCAAGATCAAACCTCTTCTGAAAAGTGCTGAAACTGAAAAGGAAATGGCGAATATGAAAGATGAGTTTGAGAAAACTAAGGAGGCACTTGCCAAATCTGAAGCACGAAGGAAAGAATTAGAAGAGAAAATGGTGGCTTTTGTACAGGAAAAAAATGATCTCCTACTCCAAGTTCAATCGGTATAAACATTTGCTGCATTAACATAGCAAAAATTGTGTACAACTTATAAAAACCATAGTCTGGTATAATTCATTGTATAATTTTTTTACAGGAAGGTGAAACTCTGGCAGATGCGGAAGAAAGATGTGAGGGACTGATTAAAAATAAAATTCAATTGGAGGCTAAAGTGAAGGAAGCTAATGAAAGATTGGAAGATGAAGAGGAGATAAATGCTGAACTCACAGCTAAGAAGAGAAAATTGGAGGATGAATGTTCTGAACTGAAGAAGGATATTGATGACTTGGAGCTCACTTTAGCCAAAGTTGAGAAAGAAAAACATGCCACTGAGAACAAGGTATGAATAGGTGATTTTTATGTACAATAATATACAACTCATGGAAAGATTTTCATACCTGTTGATTACACTTCATGACATTTGTCTCTATGTTTTGTTTTTGGTGAACATAGGTTAAAAACCTAACTGAAGAGATGGCTAGTCTCGATGAAAACATCGCTAAAGTAACAAAGGAAAAGAAAGCCCTCCAAGAGGCCCATCAGCAGACTTTGGATGATCTCCAGGCCGAGGAAGACAAAGTCAACACTCTAACCAAAACAAAGACGAAGTTGGAACAACAAGTTGATGATGTTAGTATTCTTAAACACAACTAGGTCAAATGGGTTTGAGAATACGGTCATTGTTTGCAGCAAGTTCTGATAAAGTCATTTGTTTTCCTTAAAAGCTCGAAGGTTCTCTAGAGCAGGAGAAGAAACTTCGCATGGATCTTGAACGCGCTAAGAGGAAGCTTGAAGGTGACTTGAAGCTGGCGCAAGAAACCACAATGGATTTGGAGAATGATAAGCAGCAACTGGATGAGAAGCTAAAAAAGTCGGTCATCTTATTCTTTGTTCACATCCTTTTGCTTGAATTTTTAATCCACCTGTCCTGTTGATTAGCATACAGAACTTGGTATTACCAACATTGATTCTTCAGTCAGCGGATTTTCATTAAGTTGAGCATGTGATCTTGTGGAACTTTTGTGATTGAACTAGTACAAGAGCACTCCTCATAGAGAGTAATATGGTGTTAGCTTGGGAATTAAGTTTTGATTTTAAATATCCCCTAGCTGTGACATAATTTATTGAAAACCAAAATACTGCACATACTGGAAATCTGAAAGAAAAACAGAAATTGCTGAACATACTCAGCCGGTCAGGCAGTATTTGCAGAAAGAGAAACAAAGTTAACATTTAAGGTCGATGACCTTTCATTAGAACTGCATTTTCTGTTTTTATAACATAATTTATTGTATCAGCAAGTCAGTGAAAATAAATAGATTTCTTGTGTGCATTCATTAATCATATAGCAGTTCATTAATTGAGTGGTTTAAATGCTTATTAAAGGAAGGAATTCGAAATCAGCCAGCTTCAAAGCAAAGTTGAAGATGAGCAGGCTTTGGCTGCTCAACTGCAGAAAAAGATTAAAGAATTACAGGTGATTTACATGTCCAGTGAAATTATCAATGCTATCTTTGTAAATGTTACGTGCATGAACTGATGTTACTTGTTCTAAGATTATAATCAACACAAATTTATTTTAAGGCTCGTATTGAAGAGCTTGAAGAAGAAATTGAAGCTGAGCGTGCCTCTCGTGCTAAGACTGAGAAACAGAGAGCTGATCTTGCTCGGGAACTTGAAGAGATCAGTGAGCGACTAGAAGAAGCTGGAGGTGCAACTGCAGCACAGATTGAAATGAACAAAAAACGTGAAGCAGAATTTCAGAAAATGCGCCGCGATCTGGAAGAATCTACCCTGCAGCATGAAGCCACAGCCGCTGCTCTTCGTAAGAAGCAGGCTGATAGTGTTGCAGAACTTGGGGAACAAATCGATAACCTGCAACGTGTGAAACAGAAACTTGAGAAGGAAAAGAGTGAGTTGAAGATGGAAATTGATGACCTTGCTAGCAACATGGAATCTGTATCTAAAGCCAAGGTACTTTTCTGAATTGCTAAACTCTACTCGTTTATATATTAGGTATAAAATTCTGATGTCCCCGGGCCCGTACGAAGTTTCTACGGACCCGGGAACACATCAGAAAAGCCGATTTTCAGCACACATTGCGCATGTGCTGAAAACTGGCTTTTCTGATCTGTCAAGTTTCTGGCTTGACAGATCTCGCGCATATCGGGAGCGAGGATATTTATACATGCAAATTTGTGATATTTACGCATACAAATGTCCTCAAAAATTTTGCGCATGAAAAAGCATGCGCACACCCTACTTTTACAGGCACAAGTTTTTTAAAACACACAAAAACATAAAAAAATAAAGTTAGGAAAACATATTTTATTGTTAAAACCCTCCCCACAACAGTAAGTTTATTTTAAGGCATAATTAAAAAAACTTTTTTAAAAATCGGGGAAATATTTTTTTTATAAGACATTAATAACTTTAATTTAAATTAATCTTAAATATGTAGTGTATATTTTCTGTTTTATATTGTGTTTTGGATGTTTGGGGAGGGGGTTCATTCATAGTAATAGGTGTTTCGGACTTACAAAACTCCTATTACTATAAATGAGAATATATTATACCAGATTGGCTGCCCAGAGCCATTTGACTCCAGTTCCAGGCCTGCGCACGTCCCGACGTGCATGTGCTGCGATGCGCAGCAAGAGAAGGCCCGTGCATCGGAAAGTCGAGCAGGGGCAGCAGCTTCAGGTAAGTGCGTATTTTTTCTCTAAAATCTAGTCGTGCGCCCGCGGGAAGAAGAAAGCGGAATTTCTGGGTCATTATCTTTAGTTAATAATCGTTGTCCATTTGGTTTCACATATTTTGAGAATTGGACATTTTGGTTTCAGGCGAACCTTGAGAAGGTGTCCCGGTCTTTTGAGGACCAGGTCGGCGAACTGAAAACCAAACACGATGAGCATCAACGTTTGATCAATGATTTATCAACTCATAAAGCACGTCTTGGAACGGAAAATGGTATTTATCAATTCTATAACTATTTATTGTTCAATGTCTAGAAAATACTATGTTATTTTGTAACCTTTTTGCTTGCAACCTCTTCTAATTTGCAGGTGAACTGAATCGCCAGGTAGAGGAGAAGGAAGCCTTGGTATCTCAGCTGACAAGAGGTAAACAAGGATATACTCAACAGCTTGAGGAGCTCAAGAGGCAGCTGGAGGAAGAAACAAAGGTACCAGAATAATTTAAGTAAATCGTCCCGATTAGTTTTAGAACTAAACAGTTACAATAATGTAAAATGATTTCCATGTGTCTGAGAATTTATTTTCTGCAACAGTTTAATTTCTTCAAATTGCAACATTATTAAATATTACATTTTGCAATGTGATTGCCTCATAATTAACTTAAGATGTTACTTTTGGAAGTGGAGCTATTTCCATTCATTGTGACCATAAGCAAAGTATCACATTTCAGTAATATGCTAATAATAATCACAGATACATTAACAATTATTTCATCATCCAACTTGGTAATTATTTCAGGCTAAAGGTGCCTTGGCACATGCTCTGCAATCCGCCCGCCATGACTGTGATCTGCTCCGTGAGCAATTTGAAGAGGAACAGGAGGCAAAGGCTGAGCTCCAGCGTGGCATGTCCAAGGCCAACAGCGAAGTTGCTCAGTGGAGAACAAAATATGAAACTGATGCAATCCAGCGCACAGAGGAACTGGAGGAGGCCAAGTATGTGATAATAAAATGAGAATTTTGCTTCATACAACATGTTCAGTGGGATGATGTTATTACAACGTCTTTGGTTTTGTACTTTTCAGGAAAAAACTTGCTCAGCGTTTGCAGGATGCAGAAGAGCACATTGAGGCTGTGAATTCTAAATGTGCTTCATTGGAAAAGACAAAACAGAGATTGCAGGGTGAAGTGGAGGATCTTATGATAGATGTGGAGAGGGCAAATTCAGCAGCAGCAGCTCTTGACAAAAAACAGAGGAATTTTGACAAGGTAAAAGTATGCTTCCCCATTGTCTCCCTTTCTCTGTTATTCTAAAGACAATTACAATACCAATTTCATATTGATATTAAGTAATTTCAGCTGTGGATGGATGCAAGAATTGCAGTATAACTCTGTTAGGATTAGAACTAATTCTTGAATGGGCTAAAACCAAGTGGATGATGCCCCTCCAGGACCCTTTCTAATCACATTTAAGTTTCACATTGGGTGGAATGAAATAGCCTCTCCCACAGAAGGGTGTGGAATTTTCAACACTGAGATCAATAGAACTTTGTTTGGTAAAGTTATCAAGGGATATGGAGAAAAGGTGGGTAAATGGAGTTGAAGTACAGATCGTTAAAAAAATCCACGTTCAGGCATCTTCCACACCTTCAAGATTTAGTTCGGGACCTGGAATTTTAGGTCCTTCATTGAAACACCTGTGAACTTTGTGACATGGAAGCAAATCATCCTCGATTCGACGGACTGCCTATGATGATGACAGATCAGCCATGATCTAATAGAATGGCAGAACAAGCTCAATGGTCTGAATAATCTGCTCTTCTTCTATGCATGAAAACAAGTTTAAACTATATTCAGACTGGGCATTGGATCTCCTAGGCACTTTAAAATTCAGTACTTAATCTTTTTAATATAAGAAAGCAAATGCTGTCCCTATTCTGTCCAAATAAAACATAGGCCCTGAAATTCCGATGTCCGGGTCCGTACGAAGTTTCTACGGACCCGGGAAGGCATCGGGAAAGCCGGTTTTCAGCACGCAATGCGCATGCACTGATAAACCGGCTTTTCCGATCTGTCAAGTTTCTGGCTTGACAGATCCTCTGTATCGCGGGAGCGAGGACACTTGCAGGACAAGATTTCTGATATTTACGAATATCTTGCCCTGCAAATCTCCTTTAAAATCTTGTGCCTGAAAAAGCAGGTGTATAGTCTATTTTTACAGGCGCAAGTGTTTAAAAATACACAAAAACATTTTAAAATAAAGTTATACAAACACATTTTATTGTTAAAAACCCTCCCCACTATGGTAAGTTTATTTTAAGGCTCAATTAAAAAAACTTTTTAAAAAGTCGCGAATATTTTTTTTTATAACAACTTTAATATAAATGAATGTTATATGTCATTTATTTTCTATTTTCTATTGTGTTTTGGGTGTTTGTGGGGGGGTTTCTCATTCATAGTAATAGGAGTTCCTATTACTATGAATGAGAATCTATACTACACCCGATTGGCTGCTGTCTCCAGCTCCCGGCCTGCGCACGTCCCCACGTGCATGCGCTGCGACGCGCTGTCATGAGAGGCCTCGGGCTCGGAAGGTTCAACCGGCACAGCAGCAACAGGTAAGTGCGCATCTTTTTTCTCTTTTTCTGTCGTTTGCCCGAGGGAAGAGCTCGACCGGAAGTTAAGATCCATTGTCATTCGGAAACAGACCTTTGTGCATCCAATTAAATACGCATGCATGACATTCTGTCATGACAGGCAGAGTATGAGTTGCAGCCCAAAGTGTAATTCCAGACTTGAAGTTGAAGTCTGTACTCCATACTCTCCAGCTATCATCTCACGTTGATATTGAGGTATAACTACATCCTCATATTTTATTTGTAACTGTTGCAATTGTACAATAAAGGTTCTGGCAGACTGGAAACAGAAATTTGAGGAAAGCCAGACTGAACTGGAAGCAGCTCAGAAGGAATCCCGCAGTCTCAGTACTGAGATCTTCAAAATGAAGAATGCATATGAGGAGTCTCTGGAGCAACTTGAAACTCTTAAACGAGAGAATAAGAATCTGCAGCGTAAGTCCTAATCCTTTCTTGTCATTTAAATATGTTGATATTATTACATTGATGAATATTTACTTGGGAGTTAAAAGAAAAATTCCATTCTTGCCTACTGTACTTCATACTCTCCAGGAATCAGTCTCACAACAGTAATATAATTAATTGCATTATACACATTTCTTTTATAATTTTAGTTTCATCACTACTAAAATAGGTATCATTTGCAATTTTGTTTCATAAAACAGAGGAGATCTCTGATCTGACTGAGCAGCTGGGTGAAAGCAGCAAGGCCCTCCATGAGCTAGAAAAGGCAAAGAAGACAGCTGAGCAGGAGAAGAGTGAAATTCAGACAGCTCTGGAGGAAGCAGAGGTAAAACGAATAATTATTTTAGCAGTACATGTTAGAAATCAAAATTTAGATCAATAGTATTTGTCAAATGGTGTAACAGAGTTGCAACAATAGTCGAATGCATTGGATCGCTTTAAAATTGCCGATCGGCCGGCAAAATACTGCCCCAGGTTCAGCCGGGTCACCAACGGGAAGCCTGGCACCCCCTCTTGGGTGTCAGGCTGCTGGCCTGGCTGAACCCCTCCCTGGTGGTCCAGTAGCCAAAGATAAAAAATGATAGAATCTCTCCCCTTTAACGGAGGGGAGGGAGCATGGTGACGCACATGCGCTGTGATGTCACCATGACTCCACCGCTGATTGACAGTGGCGGAGCCCCGTCTGACCCATTTTCAGCCAGTCAGCCTGGCTTTCAGTCTAAGGTCTGCCCCCATTATGAGTCACTTTCTGTGGAACTTTGAAAAAGTTTCAAAGTCCTGAAAATGGCTCTACCTACCATACCCAGGATTTCAGCGGTAAGTACCACTCTAAAAATCATAGGTGGGCCAGCTTTCTGGCGCACCTGAATTTCGACCCCTGTGTGTGTGGAGGCGATATGAGCATCTGATTTTAAGGTGAGATTGAAATGAGAATTTATGGCCAGATCTCTGCCAGAAAAAAACACAGTTGTGATACAGATCGTCTTCAGAGTGATATGCAATTACTGCAGACAAACTGGCACATTTATGAATTATAAATACAACATTTCTCCACACATTCGAGAATAACAAATATTTGAAGGGAACAGATGCAACACTTCTCCCATTGGGCTTTCTTCTATGGGGACTAAAGCTATGGGGTGTAGTGAAGGCCGGAAAGGAGACAAAAGTTTTCATACTGCAGGTTAAACAAATAGATTTTAAAAAAAATTTAGTGTGTGTTGTGATAGTGTGGTTGTGATTAATGCTGTGTACTGACATGCCTGTTCCTGTTCCAGTTCCTGTTGTCAGGATTATTACTGATTATGTTAAGTCCCCGCATCCATCCGGTTTCATGAAACCAATCACAGCCAATTTAAAAGCAGCATTGTCAGATGCTCGGACTTGACCTGTCTGTTGTCTCAGGGGAAGAAATGGTGTGAAACACTGTGGCTGAAAAACAGATATATTAAGAAAGTACCTTTTTTGTGAGGCATATTATTCCTACTGGGAAGGTTTAAACTGCAGAGCCCCAAGCAGAAAATATGGGATTTAATTAATACATTCATCGTCCAGTTTCTATCAAGTAACATTCAAATAAAGGTAGCTTTCACACCCTTCATGATAACATAAGCCACAGAATTAAGAAGTCAAGGATAACATCCATTAGAAGAGATTTTTAGATTAACAATCTCCCCACGCAGGGCAGGAGTTTCACCAGATCCTGCATTACATACAGGGCAGGGCTGCAAAGCTTTTCAGAAAAACAAGCCATTACCACCATCTATTTTAGTGAGGGAAATCACCAGCATCATTAGCATCGTATGCAAGGTGGCAATTGTCATGTATTCAACTGTCATTGCAACACATGTATAAGCTGACCTAAGTTGTACACCTTGAGAACACTGACCACAGGGGGCGCACTTGTGGGAGACACTCTTAACCTGGACTTTTCGGTATAAAAGGGGAAGCTCCACCCATCGTCTGTCTCTTGAGGTCTTGGTAATAAAGGTAACTGGTCACTGAGTGATCTTCTCTCAATTATGGGTCTCGTGTGCATTTATACTGTATAGTAAGGACATATTATTGGCGATGAGAAACTGGGATTTCAACCATGCGAGCAGGGCTACTAGCAGCACAGAAGAGAGGTACTGTGTTGGTGATGATTGGGACGGCTTTATTGAGAGACTATAGCAAAGTTTTGTCACTAAGGAATGGTTGGGACAGGATTTGGCCGACAAACGCAGGGCTCATCTCCTGAAGATTTGTGGATCCAGAACGTAATCCCTGATGAAGGACCTTCTAGTGTCAGAGAAGCCGGCGGACAAGACGTTCGAAGAGCTCAGTAAGTTGATCGGGGAACACCTTAAACCGGCGAGCAGCATGCACATGGTGAGACACCGGTTTTACACACACCGGTGGCGAGAAGGGCAAAGCATTCCAGACTTCATGGCAGATCTCCGGCGACTGGCAAGCCTATGTAAGTTCCCAGATGCATGCAGAGCGGATATACTGCGAGACTTTTTTATTGAGGGCATCGGGCACGCTGGGGTTTTCAGGAAACTGATTGAGACCAAAGACTTGACCTTGGAAGCGGTGGCTCTGATAGCCCAGACAATTATCTCAGGAGAGGAAGAGACCAGAATGATTTATGGCAAAAATCTTGGCTCAAATGCGGAAAACGACCAGGGAGTCAACATTGTTAACGCGGCACACAATTCCCTAGGCAGACAAGGGCAATCGGACATGCCCCAGCATGTAGTCGAACCCAAAGGGGGAATTCAACAGAGACAATGGCTAGCTGAATGGCGATTCATGCCATCGCAATGGACAATGCGGCCAGTAATGGGGCCATCAACACCTGTTAATGGTGCGCTTAAGGACAGTTACAGAGACAGTCAGAGACGATCGACTGGTAATGCACCTTTTGTTTCCAACAATGGGGCCTCTAGCTCATGTTGGAGGTGTGGAGGCAAACACCCAGCCAGAGCTTGCAGGTATCAGCAATATACCTGCAGAAACTGCAACGTCAGTGGTCACTTGGTGTGTATGTGCAGGAAGCCTGAGCCAGGTTGATGTACGAGGAGGATGGGCCCGATGTAAGACCTATGAGGCCAAATGAATACTGGGGGAAATCGCTGGAAGCTGAAGTTCAGCGAGTTCATGTGGAGCATATATACAGTTCATATACCAGGACGCCACCGATGATGATGGAAGTGCTCCTCAATGACATCCCAATATTAATGGAGCTAGACACGAGGGCCAGCCAGTCCATGATGAGTATCAAACAGTTTGAAAGGTTGTAGGTGTCCAAGGCCAGGAAGCCAAAATTATTGCCGATTGACGCACAGCTACGGACATATACAAAGGAGATCATTCCGGTGCTAGGCAGCGCCACGGTAGTTGTGACCCACAAAGATTCGGAGAACAGGTTGCCACTCTGGATTGTCCCAGGGGACGGTCCCGCACTACTGGGGAGGAGTTGGCTTGCTGTCATGAACTGGAAATGGGACGATGTCAATGCAATTTCTTCTGTGGAGCTCACAGGTCCTGGAAAAATTTGACTCATTATTTCAACCCGGCATTAGCACTTTCATGGGGACCAAGGTAGTGATTCACATAAACCCGAACGCCAGGCCAGTACACCACAAGGCCAGAGTGGTGCCGTACGTGATGCGGGAAAAGATAGAAGGCGAATTGGACTGCCTGCTGAGGGAAGGCATCATCTCGCCAGTCGAATTCAGTGACTGGGCGAGCCCGATCATGCCGGTGCTCAAGGTGGATGGGTCGGTCAGGATATGTGGCGACTACAAGGCCACCATCAATCGGGTGTCACTCCAAGACCAGTACCCACTACCGAGAGCGGAGGACCTCTTTGCGACGCTATCTGGTGGCAAACTTTTTTCAAAATTGGACCTGACCTCAGCTTACATGACCCAGGAGCTGGCGAGTGAGTCGAAGAAGCTGACCACCATCACTACACACAAGGGGTTGTTTGAGTATAACAGATGTCCGTTCAGGATTCATTCGGCCGCCGCGATCTTTCAGTGAAATATGGAAAGCCTCCTCAAGTCGATTTCAAGGACGGTGGTTTTTCAAGATGACATCCTCATCACGGGTCGTGATACTGAAGAGCACCTCCACAACCTGGAGGAGGTGCTACACAGACTCGACCGGGTAGGGCTGCGACTGAAAAAGGCGAAGTGCGTCTTCCTAGCTCCAGAGGTAGAATTCCTGGGGAGGAGGGTAGCAGCAGACGGGATCAGACCTACTGCGTCCAAAACGGAAGCGATCCAGAGAGCACCCAGACCCCGTAACACGACGGAGCTGCGTTCGTTCCTGGGGCTCCTGAACTATTTTGGTAACTTTCTTCCCAAATTGAGCACGCTGTTAGAGCTGCTACACATGCTCCTACGCAAAGGTTGCGATTGGGTCTGGGGGGACAGCCAGGAAAGGGCTTTTGATAGAGCACGCAATTTGTTATGCTCCAACAAACTGTTAACGTTATATGACCCGTGTAAGAAACTGGTTTTAACATGCGATGCATCGTCCTATGGGGTCGGGTGTGTGTTGCAGCATGTGACTGCCAATGGTCAGTTACAGCTGATAGCTTATGCCTCCAGAAGTCTATCCCAGGCAGAAAGGGGCTAGGGGATGGTAGAAAAGGAAGCGCCAGCATGTGTATATGCAGTAAAAAAAATTCACCAGTACCTGTTTGGCAGGAATTTTGAGCTGGAGACAGATCACAAACCCCTAACGTCCCTTTTGGCCGACAACAAGGCCATAAATGCGAATGCATTGGCCTGCATACAGAGGTGGGAACTTACATTAGCCGCCTATGACTACACAATTCGGCACAGACCGGGCACTGAAAACTGCGCCGATGCACTCAGCAGGCTACCACTAGCCACCACTGAGGGGGCAGCTGAACTTGATGCTGAGATGGTCATGGCTGTTGAAGCTTTCGAAAGTGAAGGCTCACCTGTGACAGCCCGTCAGATTAAAGTCTGGACAAATAAAGACCCGCTACTGTCTTTAGTTAAGAAATGTGTCCTGAATGGTGACTGGGCAGCCGCGTACGGGGCATGCCCTGAGGAGTTTAAACCGTTTCATTGACGCAAGGATGAACGCTCGATTCGGGCTGATTGTTTTTGGTTGTAGTAGATGCCTACTCCAAATGGATTGAGTGTGCCATTTTAAATTCAGGCATATCCTCTGTCATGGTAGAAAGTCTACGGGCAATGTTCGCCACCCATGGTCTACCGGACGTCTTGGTCAGCGACAATGGCCCGTGCTTCACAAGCACTGAATTCCAGGACTTCATGGCAGGCAATGGAATCAACCATGTCAGAACGGCCCCGTTCAAGCCATCCTCTAACGGCCAGGTGGAACGAGCAGTGCAGATAATCAAACATAGGATGCTCAGAATCCAAGGGGGTTCCCTACAAAGCCGCTTATCACGCCTCCTGTTGGCCAATAGATCCCGACCACACTTGCTCACAGGAGTTCCACCCGCTGGGCTGCTAATGAAAAGGATGCTCAAAATCAGGTTATCCCTTATACACCCTACTATGAAAGAAATTGTTGAGAGCAGGCGTCAGTCACAATGTGA
The DNA here is from genome assembly GCF_044704955.1 of Pristiophorus japonicus. Taxonomy (NCBI): domain Eukaryota; kingdom Metazoa; phylum Chordata; class Chondrichthyes; family Pristiophoridae; genus Pristiophorus; species Pristiophorus japonicus. The sequence continues at coordinate 88,246,257 of NC_091992.1, forward strand.
CTACCAAGACAGGAATGTAAAGGCGCGATGTATTGATGTCAATGACCCTGTTTTTTCCTTAATTATGCTGCAGAGCCCAAATGGCTTGCAGGCACTGTGATTGCCAAAGAGGGGAATAGGGTTTTGGTAGTTAAACTTACCAATGGACAAATCTGCCACAAACACGTGGATCAACCTAAAAGGAGGTTCAGCAACCCCATAGAAGAAGCAGAGGAAGAACACGACATAGAGTTTACTCCACCACAGGTGAACGAACACCGGAACCAAGTGGAGGAGAGCCCAGTCACTGTGGGCAGTCCTGACAGGCCTGAGGCACCGCAAACAGCAGACACTCAGGCCAGCGCCCAACAACCGGAGCCCCAACTCAGGCGCTCTACAAGGGAGCGTAAACCCAGAGAGACTTAACCTGTGATCCCAATTAGACTTTGGAGGGGGTGGGGAGGTTATGTCATGTATTCAACTGTCATTGTAACCCATGTATAAGCTGACCTAAGTTGTACACCTTGAGAACACTGACCATAGCGGACGAACTTATGGGAGACATTCTAACCTGGACTTTCCGGTATAAAAGGGGAAGCTCCACCCACCGTCTGTCTCTTGTGGTCTTGGTCATAAAGGTAACTGGTCACTGAGTGACCTTCTAGCAAGTATGGGCCTCATGTGCATTTATACTGTATAGTAAGGACATATTAGCAATCATGGTAAGAAACCATGCAGCAATGTTTAGTGCCCAAATTTGGATCAACTCTTGCTGTTCCCTCATTAAAGTGGCCTCCTCCTCCTCCCTCTCACTCTCCTCTTGCGCTGCGATGGTGGCAGTTCCCGTTGGTGGGTGGCTGGGTGGAGCCGACGGCAGCCATGCTGCAGAGCTGCTGAAATCTGGCCACTTGGTTGGGATCATGCAGGTAGTCGACCAGCCGCCGCCAACTACTGGCTTTCAACCCCCACTTTAGGTGCTGCTTTTCAGTCCTCCAGTGGGCACTCAGTCAAATGAAGCTTCAAACATTTTCTCGCTAATGACAATAATAATATTTTCAGAAATACAACAGCTTATTACATTATGAACGTGTCTCAAAGTGATTAACACAATGAATTACATTTTGGAGTGCAACAACTTATTATTTAAGCAAATGTGGCAGCCATTCTGCACCAGCAATGTTTTAAAAATAACAATGGGACGAATGACCAGGTACTGATCGAAGCAATCTGGCATTTTTACACAAGTACTGACTTTATATCCGGACCTCAAAAGAAAATTAACTGCCTGACCTCATCTTTAACTTCATAATCCTGTATGATGGCCCAGATTGTCTTTATCATCGGGGTTCTCGCCAGAATTGGTGCAATATGGAATTTCTGACACCTGGTCCAACACCACTTTGAAATTGTTTTATTTTTCTGGGATGTGGGTAATTATCTATTCAAGGTGATCTCCCAAGACTTATATCGATCCGCACTGGGCATCTGTTTGGGCCGAATGGTCTCTCTCTCTCTCTATAGATATATATATATCGATATAGACTTAAGGATTCAGAGGAGAGCTATTCATTCTCCTTTCCTCTACTATCTGCCCTGGTTCTGTCCATTTCTGGTTGGTATTAAAGAGGATAATCACTGCTACCATTGTGAGCAGAATATAAGAATTTTTGTAGTTGTTACTTAGGTGGTTGCTCAATAAGTAATGTCATAATGTAATAGTCTAGAAAGATGGATGAAATCAATGCACACCAATATCAAAGAGTGCAAGCAACTATTGTGTGAAATGTTCACAAAATTGTGTGCTGCCTTTTGTAGGCATCTCTGGAACATGAAGAGAGCAAGATGCTCCGTATTCAGCTAGAACTGAACCAAGTAAAATCTGAAGTTGACAGGAAAATTGCTGAGAAAGATGAGGAGATTGATCAGCAGAAGAGGAATCAACAGAGGGTTGTAGACACAATGCAAAGTGCCTTGGAATCTGAAGTCAGGAGCAGAAATGATGCTTTAAGAATCAAAAAGAAAATGGAGAGCGATCTAAATGAAATGGAGATTCAGTTGGGCCATGCTAACCGTCAGGCTTCAGAAGCTCAGAAACATCTCAGGAACCTGCAGGGTCAATTAAAGGTCTGTATAATAGTGTATTTATTTCTGATTTACAGCTAATTTTAAAGTAGCTCTAAATATTATGCAATCATCTGTCAATTATGTACGTGAAATGGCATTTCTGGAACATGAAGTTCTATGATGGTATAATTTCTGATTTACAGTTAATTTTAAACTAGCTCTAAATATTGTGCTATCATCTGTCAATTATGTATGTGAAATGGCATTTTCCTGTGACCTAACTTAATAGAAAAGTGCAGGAATTATAATTTGTCAGCACTTTTATATTATTCAATCTACTTAAGATTTCACTAAAAAGTTTATTTTTCCAATATAGTCTAATATGATATGGCTATTAGAATTTACTATGATGTCTAATTACAAAATATTTCTACATTCTAAATAGGATACCCAATTACAGCTGGATGATGCTTGCAGAAGCCAGGAAGACTTGAAGGAGCAATTGGCCATGGTTGAGCGCAGAAGTGGCCTGCAGCAGGCTGAGATTGAAGAAATGAGAGCAGCACTGGAACAGACAGATAGAACTCGCAAAATTGCTGAACAAGAGCTTACCGATGTCACGGAGAGGGTACAGCTGCTGCACTCTCAGGTTTGTCTACACATCAATGTTAATTTGCACCAAATATACATGGCTCCTCTACGGGGAGGCTGAGAGGGTGCGAGTGAGGCTGAAATTGACCGAAAAACCTCAAAGCCAGGGAGGCAGAGGTCATGCTGAACTTAATAGCTAGACCTCAAAAACATTTATTAGCTAAATTTCCTGCCGAGCAGCCTGCCAAATGGACAGCCTTGCAAGTTGGCGGGAGGGATCACCAGTGACAGGACCACTGGGGTCCAATGGTGGGAAGAAGCCCGTGACCAGGAAGGAGGAGATGCCCGTGACCTGGAGTGGGGAGAGGTCGGCAGTCTAGGCCGGTGGAAGACTGCAATCCGGTCTCGGGTAGGGGGGAAAGGAAGGCTGACAATTAGGGCTGGCGGAGACCGAAATCTTCCTTGAGGGATGGGGCGAGCACTCCTGCTCTTTCTGGCCCACAAGGTGTGCTGAAAAAGGCACTTGTGGAGCCGACAGCTCCTGCCTCCCTTTCACTACCGAGTTTTTGACCTCTGGGAAGCCCACGCAGCAACAGTAAATTTTAAATTGGGCTCCCAATTGCCCATCGTGGTGTTTAATATCAAGGCTGTAGTCTTTTTTGCAGTTTATACATCTTGCAAATTGATTCCTGCAGAACACAAGTCTCATCAACACGAAGAAGAAGCTGGATTCTGACCTGAATCATCTCCAGTCAGAAATGGAAGAAACAATTCAGGAATCAAGAAATGCTGAAGATAAAGCAAAGAAGGCTATCACAGATGTAAGTCAGAAGATATGTTAATTATTTATTCATATTATTACAAATACTGATTGTCTCAGTTCGTGTACTTTTTTGATATTATTTCAAGCTTGAGCTTGAATAATGATTTGCCCAATTACCTCACCGTTATAAGGCTGCCATGATGGCGGAAGAGCTGAAGAAGGAACAGGATACCAGTGCTCACCTTGAACGAATGAAGAAGAATCTCGAGCAGACAGTGAAGGACCTGCAGCATCGTCTGGATGAGGCTGAGCAACTGGCAATGAAAGGAGGAAAGAAACAGCTCCAGAAACTGGAGTCTAGGGTAAGCGTCAAGATTGTGTTATTATATGCTGCATGCTGAAGCTTGTGAATATGTTGAAGCTTTAACAACAAAGTAAGAAACATAATAATTTAAAAGGCAACATGAAACTTGCATGGATGTAAAACAATTAATACCAATTGGTGACTGGTTTAGGTACATGAGCTGGAAAATGAACTGGAAGCTGAGCAGAAACGAGGTGCTGATGCCATCAAAGGTGTTCGCAAATATGAAAGAAGAGTCAAGGAACTGTCCTACCAGGTATTGTACAGTTTATAAGCTCATTATTTGGAGTGGCACACCATTGTAGGAACTAGTAGTAATCATTTTTACAAAATATCAAATAAATATTGCCTCTTTTGCATTGTTTACAGTCAGACGAAGACAGAAAAAACATGCTGAGACTGCAGGACTTGGTTGACAAGCTGCAGTTGAAGGTTAAGGCCTACAAGAGACAATCTGAGGAGACTGTAAGTAACTGAGGACACTATCTACATTAATAGAAAGTCAGGAACATCATCAATTTGTTTACACGGAAAGCATAGAAGTTAATTTAGTCTATCAGGCCATCTGCTATCACCTATGGTCTAGAAATTCGGGTTGTTTGCACCTCTTGATAGCACCCCCGAGGGGGGCAGTAACGGGGTGCAATGCCGCTAACGACTCCCGCTAAATTCAAAAGGGGTTTAGCGGCGGCGGTAACCTGTAGCGCCCCACCCCGCTGTGCCGGTGATGACAATGTCGTTACCGTGCACAGTGCCCCGTTTTTGCTCCGGACCCTAAATAAGGTATCCTCCCTGAAGTCAAGCCGGACGATGCCAGTGACAGCTTTAGAGGATGCAATCCAGATAGCTCGTGGGGTGCTACTTAAAGGGGAGGTGTCAGCTATTACAAAAAAATTGTCCGATTTTGTCCAACACGGGGTCCGTGCCACTATCTGTCAGCCCGGCAATCTCCTTGAGTACTGGACTGTTGGCACAGCACCCCGCTCCATGGTGGTCCAGGTAGGACCCTGCAGAGTTTGCAGCTTAGGCCCTTACCTTTAATTAAGGGAAGAGCCCCTCGTATGTGGCAGCGCTATGTGGCTCAGTGTGTAACGCTGCGCCCTTCTCCCTCCGCTTCCGCCTCGTTAGCGCTCCGGAACGGAAGTGAAGTGTGTTATTTTGCGCTCCACTTTCTTTCGGGGGCGGTAACCCCAACTTGGAGAGCGGGGCAGGATTTCCACGACAGGCGCAAAGTGTTACCGACCCCAGTTGGGGCGCAACAACATTTTTCCCCATATGTATCCTATCCTATTCAATAAGAATATATTCAGCTTTGTAAGCTTCTACGCATAACATATGCTCAGAACCCAGAACTACGGTATAGAATCATTATTTTCGCTCTTAACTAAACTCTCAAATGGATCGATAATCTTTAGAAATAAGACCAAAATTTGCACATGGCATTATAATTATGGGATCATCATCTATGTAATATTACAATAACTTTGTTACACTCAAGTGTTTTGTGACAAGTCTTAGAATTCCCTTAGTTCTTTTTTAATATTAAATTGAGCAGAAGATCAGTTACAACAACTTGCATTTATATAACTCCTTTAACATAGTAGAAGGTCCCAAGGCATAGTGCAGGAGTAATTATCAGACAAAAATTTCCACCAAGCCACAAAAGGAGATATCAGGACAAAGGTAAGCTTTAAGGAGTGTCTTAAAGTAAGAGAGTGAGAGAGGATGAGAGGTCTATGAAGGGAATTCCAGAGTTTAGGCTTAGGCAGTTAAAGGCATGGCCACCATTGGATTGGAAGAGCGCAGAGATTTCGAAGGCTTGCAGAACTAGAGGAGACGACAGAGATTGGGAGGGCACGGTCCAAGAATGGATTTGAAAACAAGGATGAGAATTTTAAAATTGAGGCGGTGCTGGACCAGGAGTCAATGTAGGTCAGCGAGTACAGGGGTGATGGGTTAACAGGACTTGATGCAAGTTAGGATAAGGTCATCAGAGTTTTGAAAGTGCTCAAGTTTATATCGGGTGGAAGATGCGAAGCCGGCCAGGAGAGCATTGGAATAGTCAAGTATCAAAGGTATGGAAAGCAGATGAGCTGAGGCAGGAGCGATGTTATCGAGGTGGAAGTAGGCGGTCTTCGTGATGGAGCGGATATGTAGTCGGAAGCTCAACTTGGTGTCAAATACAACAACAAGGTTGCGAGCAGTCTGGTTCAGCCTCACACAGTTGTCAGGGAGAGGGATGGAATAGGTGGCTAGGGAACAGAGTTTGTGGTGGGAACTGAATAGAATGACTTTGGTCATCCAAATATTTAGTTGGAGGAAATTTCGGCTCATCCAGTACTGGATGTTGGACAAGTAGTCAGACATATCAGAGACAGTGGAAGAGTTGAGAAAGGTAGTGGCGAGGTAGAGCTGGGTGTTGCCAGCTTACATGTGGAATCTGATATATTTACGGATGGTGTCACCAAGGGGCAGCATGAATTTTAATCACATCAAAATTCTTCACCTTTCAGGTTAACTCTTTTTACATTAAATTCCATGTGCCATTCCATATCGCAACTAATTGGCCGAGCTCTTTGTGAATGCTTTTAATCTCCCTTATATTTGTCATCTGATTACAAAGCTTATTATCATTATTTGACTATTATGACCAGAAGGAACCCTAGAATATGGCGTTCAGAACTATAATCATAAGTAACAGAGTTCTTCCATTTATTTTCATCTTCTGACTTTTCCAACTGCCAAGGACATTTTCAGACGAACAAGTGAATTTATTATTTTCAATGGAATTGGCTGTTTTAAAAGACACACACACTCTGAAAATCAAAATAAATTATATCCACTGAGTAGTCTTCATCCACTACATTTCAAAGAATTCTAGCAACTAGTGGGGTCTGACCTGTTGTTCTTCAGGGCAGCACTGGTAACATCCTGTGTGATGTTCTCAAGCACTTTTCCCAGTATAGATGTTAATTATAATTTCCAGATTCATGCTTCACTCCTTTGAATATCAGGATTGTATTTTCTATCATCCAACTCCAAATGCAGCTTTTATGGAACTTGTGAAGCTATTTATGAAGTCTCACCTATTTCCTCTTTCATTTCATGAAGAAATATATGTTGTCTCTCATCTAGCCTGTAGACATTTTGGGGTAGAAATTACACCTCATAAAACGGGTGCAGAATAGCCCATTTTCAGTGACCAATGTACTGAGCCCCAAGGATGCCTGTAAAATGTTGGTGCCAAAAACAGACAACAGGTTATTTACCTTGGCTAATAAGGGCCTCAACAAGCAATAAGGTTTCAGGCAGCTCAGAAAGTGAATATGCTCTTCTTGTCCAACTGCATGTAAACTGAAGCCCCAAATATAAAGGATAATATTTAAATGGAATGCACCCCAAAATGTCCAATCAATGACAGAGACCTTCATACAATCTAGGCTGGATTCAAACCCAGGTGTCAAACTCAAAAGGACAACGTGCTAAACTAGTCCACCATCCAATCTTCTCTCACAAAGAAAAAAAAGCTGATTAACAGTTGGACTGTAAACCTCAAAATGTGTGGATCACAGTATTACAATTGTTAGTCAACCCTCCAAACACATAATGGCTTTTGGCTAAAGTCCAAACCTTTGTGAACAATTCAGACTTTTACTATCCTAGTAACAATTTACATTTTCCTATGGTCAACATGCTTGCCTACAATCTGATCATTTCTTTTACTATATTCCCTTTAGGAGGAGCAGGCCAATGTTCACCTGTCCAAGTTCAGAAAGGTGCAGCATGAACTGGAGGAAGCTGAGGAACGCGCTGACATTGCAGAGTCTCAAGTCAACAAACTTAGAACTAAAAGCCGTGACATAAATGTCAAGGTACAGTACATGCAACTGATTTTAAAATTGAATAAATAATACAGCTCAAGAAACACTGACAATAACTAAAATTATTGGAGAAGATTTCCATTGTCAATCAGAATATAAATAATATTTTAAAAGCAGTAATTTCATTATATTGATTTAACCATTTGCATTTTCTTCTATTAGACCGCCGAAGAGTAGATGACAATTTGAAATGGTCGAAGAAGAAATCCACATAATGTGTGTTTCTTTGCAACATTGTTTTATAAATGTAGTGTTGTCCACAGAAATAAAAGTGCAATTCTGAAAAATGTCCCTTTGTCATCTTATTGCATTGTGAACAAAAATGTTGGTGTGATTATAATAAGGAGAAACTATGAGAACGGTGCATATAGAACCCTTGTCAATCAAGAATCTGCCATATCTTTATTATAGCATTGAAATTATGGGGTGCAAATTTGTCTGGGTCTACAGGCAGCACACACCCTAACTGTAGGGTAACCATACATCACCATTTTCCAAGGACAGTGCTTGGATGAGGGATTGTGTCCTCGGGCAGATAATGTCCCCTGAAGTGGTAACGTAGAAAACATAGCAGCCAATTTAAAACAGTAAGGCCCCACAAATAGTAATATGATAATGACCAGATAATCTATTTTTTAATGATGTTGGTTATGGGATAAATATTGCCCACTGGAAAACTCCCCTGCTTCTTTTTAAAATAGTGCCATGGGATATTTTATGTCCATCTAAGATCGCAGACAGGGCCTGGGTTTAATGTCTCATCTGAACAACAGCACTTTCAACAGTGCAATACTCCCTCAGTACTACACTGGAGTGCCAGCCTAGAGTTTGTGCTCAAGTATATGGAGTGGGACTTCAACCCACACCCTTCTGACTCAGAGGTGATCATCGTTAGAGGCAGTCCCTTGAAACATAAGAACATAAGAACATAAGAATTAGGAAGAGAAGTAGGCATCTAGCCCCTCGAGCCTGCTCCGCCATTCAACAAGATCATGGCTGATCTGGCCGTGGACTCAGCTCCACTTACTCGCCCGCTCCCTATAACCCTTAATTCTCTTATTGGTTAAAAATCGATCTATCTGTGATTTGAATACATTCAATGAGCTAGCCTCAACTGTTTCCCTGGGCAGAGAATTCCACAGATTCACAACCCTCTGGGAGAAGAAATTCCTTCTCAACTCGGTTTTAAATTGGCTCCCCCGTATTTTGAGGCTGTGCCCCCTAGTTCTAGTCTCCCCGACCAGTGAAAACAACCTCTCTGCCTCTATCTTGTCTATCCTTTTCATTATTTTAAATGTTTCCACAAGATTACATCTCATCCTTCTGAACTCCAACGAGTAAAGACCCAGTCTACTCAATCTATCATAAGGTAACCCCCTCATCTCCGGAATCAGCCTAGTGAATCATCGCTCTACCCCCTCCAAAGCTAGTATATCTTCCTTAAGTAAGGTGACAAAAACTGCACGCAGTACTCCAGGTGCGGCCTCACCAATACCCTATACAGTTGCAGCAAGACCTCCCTGCTTTTGTACTCCATCCCTCTCGCAATGAAGGCCAACATTCCGTTCGCCTTCCTGATTACCTGCTGCACCTGCAAACTAACTTTTTGGGATTCATGCACAAGGACCCCCAGGTCCCTCTGAACCGCAGCATGTTGTAATTTCTCCCCATTCAAATAATATTCCCTTTTACTGTTTTTTTTCAAGGTGGATGACCTCACATTTTCCGACATTGTATTCCATCTGCCAAACCTTAGCCCATTCGCTTAACTTATCTAAATCTCTTTGCAGCCTCTCTGTGTCCTCTACACAACCCGCTTTCCCACTAATCTTTGTGTCATCTGCAAATTTTGTTACACTACACTCTGTCCCTTCTTCCAGGTCATCTATGTATATTGTAAACAGTTGTGGTCCCAGCACCAATCCCTGTGGCACACCACTAACCACCGATTTTCAACCCGAAAAGGACCCATTTATCCCGACTCTCTGCTTTCTGTTAGCCAGCCAATTCTCGATCCATGCTAATACATTTCCTCTGACTCCGCGTACCTTTATCTTCTGCAGTAACCTTTTGTGTGGCACCTTATTGAATGCCTTTTGGAAATCTAAATACACCACATCCATCGGTACACCTCTATCCACCATGCTCGTTATATCCTCAAAGAATTCCAGTAAATTAGTTAAACATGATTTCCCCTTCATGAATCAATGTTGCGTCTGCTTGATTGCACTATTCCTATCTAGATGTCCCGCTATTTCTTCCTTAATGATAGCTTCAAGCATTTTCCCCACTACAGATGTTAAACTAACTGGCCTATAGTTATCTGCCTTTTGTCTGCCCCCTTTTTTAAACAGAGGCATTACATTAGCTGCTTTCCAATCCGCTGGTACCTCCCCAGAGTCCAGAGAATTTTGGTAGATTATAACGAATGCATCTGCTATAACTTCCGGCATCTCTTTTAATATCCTGGGATGCATTTCATCAGGACCAGGGGACTTGTCTACCTTCAGTCCCATTAGCCTGTCCAGCACTACTCCCCTAGTGATAGTGATAATGCTTATCTCAAGGTCCTCCCTTCCCACATTCCCATGACCAGCAATTTTTGGCATGGTTTTTGTGTCTTCCACTATGAAGACACGAGGATGACTTGTTTCCATGCCAAAAAAGCATGAGTTCACAGGTGTTTCAATGAAGGACCTAAGATTCTAGATCCCGAACTACATCTTGAAGGGTGGTAGACGATGCTTTTAACGTGTCCTGGCTGTTGCACCCCAGCCACCACCCGGACTTGACAGAGTTAGGTCTTGGTCCAGTGGCAAGGATTAACCAAGACGACTGGAGACCAGCTCCGCTGCACTGAACTAGAGCACACACATATCGCAGTTTGGGCTGGCCCATGCTGCCCCTGGGCCCTCGCCTCTTCTAGGCCCCAAACTCTCGTCTCTCTTGCGCCCCAATCACATCCCTCTATGAACTGTTGCCGTTCCTTTGCCCCGACCTCGCCACTCTTGCTGTACCTGCCCGCACTGCAATCAGCTGTTGCCCTCCTGCAGCAGCATGCGCTGCTCCCTGCAGTGGCCCGCCACCGCATGCTACTGATAGTCTTGTAGGCCGGGACCGCGCTGATTTGCGGGCCAGGCCGCCACACGCTGCTCCCTCTAATGGCCCTGGCCTGTGAAGACTTCTGATAAAGTAGAATCCTCATCAAACTCCTCCGTCCCAGCCTGAGTGGCGTCCCGTGTCTTGCTGATATGCCAAGCACGTCAGTCCACAGTCAGCGGGAAGAATTGGAGAGAGAATCGGGGAGGGTGGCTTTTCATTGCGGTGATAGCAATTGACTGACAGCTCTGCGTCTGTGACCCTGTTTAATTGTAACGGTGGGGGTTGTAGGTTATGAAACATATGTGTTTTCTGTATTGGGAGCCTGGTGATTTGAGCTTTGATCAGAGGTGATAGTGCCACATCAGATGTGGGGAAGCTACTAGAATCTGTCACTAAGGATTAAGTGATTGAATACGTGAACAAATATGAGTTGATCAGAGAGAGTCAGCATAGTTTTGTTAAGGACAAAGTCAAATCTGCCTAATTTAGTTGAATTTTTTAAGAAGGTCACTAATAAGCTAAAAAGGGAATGTCTATTAATGTTATCTATGTGGACTTTCAGAAGGCACTCAATAAGGTCCCACACAAGAGATCATTATCAAAAATAAAAGCTCGCGGAATTGGAGGTAGCCTTTTGACTCGGGTTAGAAATTGGTTGGGAAGTAGGAGACAGACAGGGGGAATAGACGGTATGTACTCTAATTGGCGAGATGTGACAATTTATGTTCCCCAGGGATCTGTTCTGGGGCCTCAAATTTTCAGCATATTTATTGATGACTTGAATGAAGGAAAATAAAGTTGTATATCTAATTTACAGATCTGGGCTGGATTTTCCAGTCTTCTGCGCTCCGGGTTTTGCCCCGGAGCAGCGGCAATGGTGGCGGTGAGGGCTTCAGTGCTCTGCTGCGATACTCTGGTCAGGTTTGCGGCAGCGCTGAGCAGCACTACCCCTGATTGTGTGTTTGAGGTCCTGCCCGACCCGTCTGCCTGGAAGTGCGACCGCAATGATCGCCTGGGAAATGAGGGTGATCCTATGATCCCAGCGGCGGAGGTAAATAATGAACTCCAAAGGCAAGTGTGATTATATTTTCTTTTAATTTTTTTTTAGCAATTTGTGTTGTGGTGACGTGGGCAATGTTTTGGGAATGTATTTTGTTTCCCCCAGCCCGCCCCGCGCCCCACCCGCAGGCATCTCTCGGAGTGTTCCCAGCCCGGCTCTTTAGCTCGTAAGTTTCCCATCCTTGTGCCGAGAGGTGTACAATACCTACCTCAGCACTGCGCCTCCCTGATGCAGAGCCCAGATGCCCAAACTTAAATACTAAAGCGCAAGCTATTCCCAGCCACAACTTTCCCGCCCACCGCCATTATTGCCCCAAAAACATAAAAGCCTAAAATCCAGCCCTAAGTTAGTAGGGACAGTAATTAGTGCAGATGGGAGCAGGAGGTTGGACAGGGAAATAGACAGATTAAGTGATCAGGTAAAAGTATGGCGAATGGAGTCCAATGTGGGATACAAGAAAGATAAATCAGAGTATTTTCTAAACGATGCAAAGCTAGGAACTGTAGAGGAGTGAAGGGTTTTGAGAGTCCAAACATACAAATCATTAAGAGTTAGTAGACAGGTACAAAAAGCAATCAAAAAGGCTAATGGAATGTTGATCTTTATCTCAACAGGGTTGGAATACAAATTGGAGGAAATATGCTTCAGTTGTATAGAGCATTTGTCAGACCCCATCTAGTGTATTGCATTCAGTTTTGGGCACTGCACCTCAGGAAGGATGTATTGGCCTTGAAGGCAAATTTAACAGAATGATACCAGGGCTTAGAAGGTTACATAGAAACATAGAAAATAGGAGCAGTAGTAGGCCATTCGTTCCTTCGAGTCTGCACCGCATTCAATATGATCATGGCTGATCCTCTATCTCAACACCATATTCCAGCTTTTTCCCCATACCCCTTGATGCCCTTTATTTCTAGAAATCTATTTATCTCCCTCTTAAATGTATTCAGTGACTTGGCCTCCACAGCCTTCTGTGGTAGAGAATTCCACAGGTTAACCACCCTCTGAGTGAAAGCATTTCTCCTCATCTCAGTTCTCAATTTCCTACCCCGTATCCTAAGACTGTGACCCCTTGTTCTAGACTTCCCAGGCAGAACATAAGAACATAAGAATTAGGAAGAGGAGTAGGCCATCTAGCCCCTCGAGCTTGCTCCGCCATTTAATAAGATCATGGCTGATCTGGCCCTGGACTCAGCTCCACTTACCCGCCCGCTCCCTATAACCCTTAATTCCCTTATTGGTTAAAAATCTATCTATCTGTGATTTGAATACATTCAATGAGCTAGCCTCAACTGCTTCCTTGGGCAGAGAATTCTACAGATTCACAACCCTCTGGGAGAAGAAATTCCTTCTCAACTCGGTTTTAAATTGGCTCCCCCGTATTTTGAGGCTGTGCCCCCTAGTTCTAGTCTCCCCGACCAGTGGAAACAACTTCTCTGCCTCTATCTTGTCTATCCCTTTCATTATTTTAAATGTTTCTATAAGATCACCTCTTATCCTTCTGAACTCCAACAAGTAAAGACCCAGTCTACTCAATCTATCATCATAAGGTAACCACCTCATCTCCGGAATCAGCCTAGTAAATCGTCTCTGTACCCCTTCCAAGGCTAGTATATCCTTTGTTAAGTAAGGTGACCAAAACTGCACGCAGTACTCCAGGTGCGGCCTCACCAATACCCTATACATTTGCTGCAGGACCTCGCTGCTTTTGTACCTCACACTCTCGCAATGAAGGCCAACATTCCATTCGCCTTGCTGATTACCTGCAAACTAACTTTTGGGGATTCATGCACAAGGACCCCTCTCCTTTTATAGGGAGCACTTGGAGGGGGGGGGGGGAAAGGGAAAAAAAAGCCTTGTAAATGGTTGGTGTTTCCCCCAGATCGGGGGGGGCACGGTTTAATGTTTTTTGTTTACTCCCAAAAAGAGTTTCATGCACAAGGACCCCCAGGTCCCTCTGCACCTCAGCATGTTGTAATTTCTCCCCATTCAAATAATATTCCCTTTTACTGTTTTTTTTTCCAAGGTGGATGACCTCACATTTTCCGACATTGTATTCCATCTGCCAAACCTTAGCCCATTCGCTTAACCTATCTAAATCTCTTTGCAGCCTCTCTGTGTCCTCTGCACAACCCGCTTTCCCCTAATCTTTGTGTTATCGACAAATTTTGTTACACTACACTCTGTCCCCTTTTCCAGGTCATCTATGTACATTGTAAACAGTTGTGGTCCTAGCACCGGTCCCTGTGGAACACCACTAACCACTGATTTCCAACCCGAAAAGGACCCATTTCTCCCGACTCTCTGCTTTCTGTTAGCCAGCCAATTCTCGATCCATGCTAATACATTTCCTCTGACTCCGCGTACCTTTATCTTCTGCAGTAACCTTTTGTGTGGCACGTTATCAAATGCCTTTTGGAAATTTAAATACACCACATCCATCGGTACACCTCTATCCACCATGCTCGTTATATCCTCAAAGAATTCCAGTAAATTAGTTAAACATGATTTCCCCTTCATGAATCCATGTTGCGTCTGCTTGATTGCACTATTCCTATCTAGATGTCCCGCTATTTCTTCCTTAATGATAGCTTCAAGCATTTTCCCCACTACAGATGTTAAACTAACCGGCCTATAGTTACCTGCCTTTTGTCTGCCCCCTTTTTTAAACAGAGGCGTTACATTTGCTGCTTTCCAATCCGCTGGTACCTCCCCAGAGTCCAGAGAATTTTCGTAGATTATAACGAATGCATCTGCTATAACTTCCGCCATCTCTTTTAATACCCTGGGATGCATTTCATCAGGACCAGGGGACTTGTCTACCGTGAGTCCCATTAGCCTGTCCAGCACTACCCCCCCAGTGATAATGATTGTCTCAAGGTCCTCCCTTCCCACATTCCCGCGACCAGCAATTTTTGGCATGGTTTTTGTGTCTTCCACTGTGAAGACCGAAGCAATGTAATTGTTTAAGGTTTCAGCCATTTCCACATTTCCCATTATTAAATCCCCCTTCTCATCTTCTAAGGGACCAACATTTACTTTAGTCATTCTCTTCCATTTTATATATCGGTAAAAGCTTTTACTCTCTGTTTTTATGTTTTGCGCAGGAGAAATATCCTCCCCGCAGTCTATTCGACCCAGTCTCATTCTTCTAAACTCTCGTGAATATAGGCCTAGTCGACCGAATCTCTCCTCATACGACAGTTCTGCCATCCCAGGAATCAGTCTGGTGAACCTTCGCTACACTCCCTGTCTGGTAAGTATATTCTTTCTTCGGTAAGGAGACCAAAACTACACACAATACTCCAGGTGCGGTCTCACTAAGTCCCTGTATAAGTGTAGTACGACATCCTTGCTCCTGTACTCAAATCCTCTTGCAATGAAGGCCAACATACCATTTGCCTTCCTAACTGCTTGCTGCACCTGCATGTTTGCTTTCAATGACTGGTGTAAAAGGACACCTAAGTCCCTCTGTAGTTCGACACTTCCCAAGTCATCACTATTTAAATAATACTTCGTCCTTATGTTTTTCCTACCAAAGTGGATAACTTCACATTTATCTACATTATACTGCATCTGCCATGTGTTTTCCCACTAACTCAACCGATCTAAATCGCCTTGCAGCGTCTTTGCATCCTCCTCACAACTCACAATCCCACCTAGTTTTGTGTCATCAGCAAACTTGGAAATATTACATTATGAGGACAGGTTGGCTTATCTTCCCTGGAATTTAGAAGATTGAGCAGTGATCTGAATGAGGTGTTTAAAATATTAAAAGGCTTTGATAAGCTAGATATAGAAAAACTCTTTCCTCTGGTGGGGGAAATCAAGAACAAGGGGACATATTCTTAAAATCGGAGCTTGGGCATTCAAGAGTGAAATTAGAAAGCACTTTTTCAGGCATAGGGTAGTAGAAATCTGGAACTCTCTCATCTAAAAGGCTGTGGATGTGATGCAAGGACAATTGAAGCTTTTGAAACTGAGATAAGATAGATTTTTGTTAGGTAAGAGTATCAAGGGATATGAAACAAAGCGGGGTAAAATTGGATTGAGGTACTGATCGGTCATGAGCTAAGAGAATGGCAGAGCAGGCTTGAGGGGCTGAATGGCCTACTCCTGTTCGTAATATTCCTATGCCACCACTGAGCCACGGCTAACAAAGGATTTTCAACATCATACTGATGCTGAACTTAAGAGATATTGGTAAAGCAGGAAAATATAAATAACAAAAGATGTAACTAAAGTTTAATATATATATATCTTGCCCTTCACTATAAAAAAAACCCTGAACAGATGGAGAGCACAGAGTTGTTGTCCCATATTATATGCAGAAATCTCTTTATGGAACTGCGATATTTATTCATGCACCTTCAGTCCATCAATAAAACACGATTTAAATTTTCCAAGAAGCAATCAAAAACTTCACTGTGGAGGGGTGGGTGGGTCTCTTACAAATTTTCTTCCAAATTTACTTATTGAAGGTGTGTACCAATCCTTCAATTCCACATGCCAGGGACCTTTCTTGGAGCAGAATAAGCCACAACTGACAATTAGCAAACCTATTGGACATTGCCTAGTCTTTTTCCAAAAAAATTGCTTCTACTGTGGTCCTGCATCGCAGTGCTGAATGTAATGCAGTTACTGCCAAGTGGAAACAGAACATCTGTGACTGTGCTAATGCAACAGTAAATTGCAATCTAGCTGAACCGTGCCAAGCCCTCGTCAATTAGTTGGAAAGATACTCTGGCAAAAGAAAAGTTGAGGCATTCTCACTTTCAGGATGACTAGCAGCATGTCATAGAATCATAGCAATTTACAGCACAGAAGGAGGCTATTTGGCCAATCGTGTCCGTGCTGGCCGACAAAGAGTATCCAGCATATCCCACTTTCCAGCTCTTGGTCCGTAGCCTTGTAGGTTATGGCAATTCAAGTGCATATCCAAATACTTTTTAAATGCTATGAGGGTTTCTGCCTCTACCACCCTTTCAGTCAGTGAGTTCCAGACCTCCACCACCCTCTGGCTGAAAAATGTTCTCCTCAAATCCCCTCTAAACTGTCTACCAATTACTTTAAATCTATTCCCTCTGGTTATTGACCGCTTTGCTAAGGGAAATAGGTCCTTCATATCCCCTCTATCTAGGCCCCTCATAATTTTATACACCTCAATTAGGTCTCCCCTCAGCCTCCTCTGTTCCAAAGAAAACAACCCCAGCCTATCCAATCTTTCCTCATAGCTAAAATTTTCCAATTTAGCCAAAATCCTTGTAAATCTCCTCTGTACCCTCTTTAGTATAATCACATCTTTCCTGTAATGCGATGACCAGAACTTCGTGCAATACTCTAGCTATGGCCTAACTAGTAAGAGCATAAGAATATAAGAAATAGGAGCAGGAGTAGGACATTTGACCCCTTGAGCCTGCTCTGCCATTCAATAAGACCATGACTGATCTGATCTTTGCCTCAACTCCACTTCCCTGCCCGCTCCCCATAACTCTTGACTCCCTTATCATTCAAAAATCTGTCTATCTCCACCTTAAATATATTCAATGACCCAGACTCCACAGCTCTCTGGGGTAGAGAATTCTACAGATTCACAACCCTCTAAGAGAAGATATTCCTCCTCAACTCCATTTTAAATGGGTGACCCCTTATTCTGAAACTATACCACTTAGTTCTAGATTCTCCCATGAGGGGATACATCCTCTCTGTATCGACCCTGTCAAGCCCATCATAATATTATATGTTTCAATAAGATCATAAGATCACCTCTCATTCTTCTAAACTCCAATGAGTATAGGCTCAACCTGCTCAACCTTTCTTCATAAGACAACCCCTTCATCTCAGGAATCAACTGAGTGAACTTTCTCTGAACTTCCTCCAATGCAAATATATCCCTCCTTAAATAAGGAGACCAAAACTGTACGCAGTACTCCAGGTGTGGCCCCACCAATGCCCAGTACAGCTGTAGCACGACTTCCCTACTTTTATACTCCATCCCCCTTGCAATAAAGGTCAACAACATTCCATTTGCCTTCCTAATTATTTGCTGTACCTGCATGCTAACTTTTTGTGTTTCATGTACAAGGATCCTCAGATCCCTCTGTACCGC
Source organism: Pristiophorus japonicus (assembly GCF_044704955.1). Classification (NCBI taxonomy): domain Eukaryota; kingdom Metazoa; phylum Chordata; class Chondrichthyes; family Pristiophoridae; genus Pristiophorus; species Pristiophorus japonicus. Next base: position 88,264,170 of record NC_091992.1, read on the forward strand.
AGCATTTTGCAATCTCTCACCACTTAAATAATAATTTGTTTTTTTATTATTCCTACCAAAGTGGATAATCTCACATTCCCACATTATACTCCATTTGCCAAATGTTTGCCCACTCACTTAGCCTGTCTATATCCCTTTGCAGATTCTTTGTGTCCTCTTCACAACTTGAAAATAGTGTTTTATACAGTTCAAGCATAACCTCCCTGCTCTTATATTCTATGCCTCAGCTAATAAAGGTAAGTATGCCGAATGCTTTCTTAACCACCATATCTACCTGTCCTGCTACCTTAAGGTTCTGTGGCACTCCAAGGTCCCTCTGTTCCTCGACACTTCTCAGTGTACTACCATTTATTGTGTATTCCCTTGCCTTGTTAGCCCTCCCCAAATGCATTACCTCACACTTCTCCGGTTTGAATTCCATTTGCCACTGTTCTGCCCATCTGACCAGTCCACTGATCAACCACACGGGCAATTTTTGTATCATCTGCAAACTTCTTAATCATACCCCCTATATTCAAGTTTAAATCATTGATATATAGCACAAAAAGCAAGGGACTTAGTAGCGAGCCCTGCGGAACGCCATTGGAAACAGCCTTCCAATCATAAAAACACCCATTGACCATTACCCTTTGCTTCCTGCCTCTCAGCCAATTTTGGATCCAGCTTGCCACTTTGCTTTGGATCCCATGTGCTTTTACTTTCATGACCAGTTTGCCATGTGGAACTTTATCAAAAACCCTGCTAAAATCCATATACATCACGTCAAATGCACTATTGACCCTCCTTGTTACCGCCTCAAAAAATTAAATCAAGTTAGTCAGACATTACCTTCCCTTATCAAATCCATGCTGAATGTCCTTGATTAAACCGCATCTTTCTAAATGAAGATTTATCCTGTCCCTCTGAATTTTTCCCAGTAATTACTCGGTCTATCCCTTTCTCCCTTTTTAAACAATGGTACACGTTAGCAGTCCTCCGGTCCTCCGGCACCACACCTGTAGCCAGAGAGGTTTGGAAAATTATGGTTAGAGACTCTGCTATTTCCACCCTTGCTTCTCTTAACAGCCTGGGATATATTTTGTCCGATAGTGACAATATTGTTCCTTGGATGTGAGTCTGACTTTACTAGATCGCACAAATAATCTACGGGCTAGACTTTGCACTTCACATCACCCATATATCGCCCATTTATCGGCCAAAATGGCCGCCTATCACTCATTTTGAGCAAAAAATGGAAACTTAGGCTGGAACATTGCCGGAAAATTAAGCCCCCAAGTTTCGGCTCACATTGCTGAGATGATCGCTGAGGTGATCGCCTGCACATCGCCGAGTGGAACTTTTGGCACATCGTCGGGCTGATCGCTCACCGAGAACATCGCTGAATAACAGTTGCGTTTCCCGGGCCTTCCTCCCCAAACTGGGCACTATGGACGCCATTTTAAATTTCGGAGGAAGGGAGGAGGCAGCAAAAAATTCGAGCTTATATATTGTGAGTTATTTAAGGGTCTCTTACAGATAAATACATTCACATTTATACTTATAGTTAATTGTACTAATAATAGCTTGGTAGATTAGGCATTTTTTTACTAAAAAGTGCATTTATAACAATCAGCCTGGCGATGTAACCATGGTCCCACTACCACCCCTCCCCCACCTCTCCCCCCAGAAGACAAGTACCCCGTAGGAGTTACGCGGCTGCAAAGCTGTTGCATCGGCAGCTCATAAATGAATGCTTTGCATGAACTTACATTGGGGACAGTCATATATACAGTTACAGTTATGGTTCAACAAAAGTTGCATTTGCGTTGAGTTACGTTTTAGCCTTGCTTGCACTGGCCTGGCCTGTCCATTGTTGTACAACATTTGCATTAATGCTTAGCTTAACTAAACTTAATAATGTTATTATAAGAGAATGCACAACAATTGTTAAATTCAGTAAAAAATTTTATTGCAAACTAAAGAGTTAAAAAAAAAATTACAACTATCCACCCACCCACCACTATAAATGCACATTAGCAATAAAAATTAAAACATTTAACACTTTAACACTTTAACATTAACATTAAAATTTAACATGAACATGAACAGAATAAGGTAACATTGCAAATACACCCCCCACCCACCCCCCCCCTTCCTGAGGCCACATTTCCCTCCAGGTCCTGTACCTCCCCATGTCTTAGCACCACCCGCCAGTTTTGTTCCCTGCAGATCAAGACGATGCTGGTGTGCAGCGGGCGACGGAAAGACTTCCTGCCATGGTGGGGGTGTTAGAGTGGAAGACGAAGCTGGCGGTTCGTCTTCTGAGTCAGGAGGAAGTGTATCCTCCGTACTTGCTTGAGTGCTCGGGGTTATACTCAGACCCAACACGACACCTTGGGGTGCAGTGCCGTGTTCAGCAAGCAGCGCATGCCGAAGGGCATTGGTTGCGGTGGTCTGTTCACGCACCCCTTCCAGGGTCTGTCGTGCTACCTCCAGTAGCTCGACTTGCACAGCAGACACCTGTGAAAAGTCACGCGCAAAACTGAGTAAACCCCTGGAGAAGCTCGCGACCTATCGCGATTGTCTTCGAGCACAACGAGATCAAGCCATCTAACTGATCGTCCGAGGGAGACAATTGCTGACCTCACTGACCCGGCCTCCGTGGGGTCGGCATGCGCAATATAATGCGCCTTGGCATTGCCGGCTGCACGCCGCTTGGTCCCGGTGCCTCTTCAGTCTCAAAGGAGATGACCGCAGGTTCATTTTCCTCAACATTTTTCATCTGCTGCTGCTGGTGCTCCTCCTCGGGCTCAGGTGGTGATGGTGGTGTCACGCTCTTCCTTCTCCTCCTCCTCCTCCTGTTCACCAGATGCTGGTGCAAGGCTAGTTGCACCTCGACAATCGTCTCAGGATTACCTTAAAAGCACATTTGAGCTTATTACAGAGCTTATTAGAATATAATGGTACACATTAACGAGAGACGTTACATATCAGTACATTTCACTACCCCAGAAAGCTGTAGCGGCTGCATCTCCTGCTTCTTATGCACAAAGGCTGCATGCATGACATGACATGACATCATTCATATATTGCATATTGCATTATAATTACAGGACATTACATTACTTTTTAATACTGTTTGACACATTACTCACGAGATGCATAGGCTCTCGGGCTCCACCAGACCGCGGGTGGTGGCCGAACGGCTTTCATGGCCCACCAGCATGGCTGCACGCTCCAAGGTCCGTCAAAGGTTGGGGCTGAGCAGAACCGACCCCCCCACCCCGCCGCCCACCCCCAGTACACCTCTGCTCAGCACGATTGTTAGATATCTTCTTCTGCAAACGAGAAAAGAGCATAGCATAAGCTAATTGACTTGGTAGTATCATGGAGTCACAACAGTTTAAAACGTTACATGCTACAGCTTGATACATTTACATCTCTCTATACTGCAGCAGCCAGAGAGACTTCATCCCGTCAAACACTCCAGGGCAGGTACAGCACTGGGTTAGATCCAGAGTAAAGTTCCCTCTGCACTGTCCCATCAAACACTCCCAGGGCAGGTACAGCACGGGTTAGATACAGAGTAAAGCTCCCTCCACACTGTCCCATCAAACACTCGCAGGACAGCTACAGCATGGGGTTATTTACAGAGTACAGCTGGCTCTATGTAGTCCCAGGTTCAGAGCCCCGTCCGGATCTTAACATGCAGTTTATGTAATATATTTAACTTAAATTCAATCCCGGAGATTCATTATTATAATTAAAATTTGCATCAGTATAATATAAAATGCAACTTACTCTTGCTGCAGCTATCAAGCTGTTCCAGCGTTTCCGGCAGTGGTCCGACCCCCTCACCTCAAGGGATGCCAAGGATACCATGTCCACGATCTCGGCCCAGATTTTCCGATATACGGGCTGGGGGTTTCCCGTGCGCACCCCAAGTCAGTTGTCCCCACCAGGAATATACTTTGTCGACGAGGGCCTCATCACTAAAGGGTTTTGCCCTCTTCCTCTCCCCCTCAGCATCACGATGCATATGCATATGCATTTCAGACATTACTTTAAACTATTATAACGTTTTATAACATTTAAATTGTCTGCTCTGTTCTCTTTTCTGCTCTTCTCTGCTCCACTGCCTTCTCAGTCTCTCCTCTCTTTCTTTCTCTGCCCCTCCCTGTGCCTTCTGTGCATGTGTGGATGACCCCTGACCTCTCGAAACGCGGGAAAACCAGTCACCAAAAAATAATTGCATGCGCAGTAAGCTGTTGCTAGGGAAGCTTTTGCCTTCCAAGTCGCTGGCCGTTTGTTGGGCACACATCACATCGTTGAACTTTCACATCATCTATTTCACATTGCTGGTCTAGCGCCGAGAGGAAAATTGCGATCCAAGAAATGGGCGATGTTCCAGCGATCGGTAAGGCTGAGACATCGTACATCGCTGGAATATTACCCATTTTTTGGGCGATAGCTAGCAAAGTGGAATGTCTAGCCCTAAGGCTTCCTTGGTGCAGTTTAGTGTCCTTGGTGAGGTCAGGCCATGGAGCACACTGCCGGACAAGGGGATGATCAGTGCACTCCCTTCTATGGCCTCTGACCTCCCTGGTCTTCCACTTCTGCTCAACTTCTTTAGGCATTAAAATTGATTACTGGGGGTGAGCAGAGAGGGGGAAGGGGAATTTCTGATTGTTGTGAAAAATAGAAAATGACACTGTGCACTGTTATTTATGTGGAAATCAGACAGCATCTTTCGGCGACTGCACATGTGCAGTTAAAGGCGTAAATCTGGAAGCTGCTGTCCGAGTTGTCCTGCTCCTCCAGAAGCTGCACGATAACAGTATTTCGTCAAGAGACTCGGCTTTGAAGTACGTGGAATGATGTGAAGTTGCTATACTTACCTGATATATACCCACTAAACTCGCCAGAAAAAGTTTGGGCTTATCCATTCCAGTGTAAGTACATTTTTACCAGTGTGATAAGTCTTAATTACTGGCAAACAACCACTCTGGCACTAAAATTTAACTTTTACAAGTGTCTCATTCCTTCAGATTTTGATTATTGTTGGAGATATAAAAAACATTTTTAAATTATTTTTTTTACTTGTCGTTCCCGTCCCTTTTATCTCTCTCTTAAACTCATATTTCTTTCCCTTGTTTTATTTTGCTTTCTGTATCTAAATTGACATTGAATTTGATATTCTAACTGATACTTCTTGGTTCAGATCCTGTGCTGCTTCATAACAATTGTTCAATCTGCTGGGCTAATGAGATACATAGTTTCTTGCCCTGTTCACTTGGTTTCAGATCCTCTGTAGAAAGACCCGCACCATTTTGGCATGATAATTTACAGTAAGTTCCAGTGCAAAATTGCACAGAAATTCTATGGACAAGTGCATCATCATCATAGGCGGTCCCTCGAACGAGGATGACTTGCTTCCACAAGAGTTAACAGATGTTTCAACGAAGAACCTGATGTTCCAGTCTTGAACTCCAATTGAGGGGCTGGATTTTTTTTTTAACGTGTGATGACCATTGCACATCAGCCACCACACGGGCTTGACAGAGCTAGGCCTTTATCCAGTAGCAAGGGTTGAACCACGACGACTGGAGACCTGCTCTGCTGCACGGACCTATCGCAGTGTGGGCAGGCCCGTGCTGCCTCTGGGCCCTCGGCTCTTCTGGCCCTCATTCGCCGCACCTTTGCCCACAATGTTCCAGGGCCCAGCGTTCCAGCTCTATTTATAGCCCCGACCTGCGGTGGTGTTCTCACACAGTTCGGGGCAGCCCACGAGGTTCCAGGGCCTGGTGCTCCAGCTCTATTTATAGCCCCAGTGCAGTTCGTTTGCTGTTGAGAGCAAAATCTGGATCATTAAAGGTAAACCTCATCCATGCCATAAATGTAAGGCTGCATATAGTGACACCACAAGTCCTGCTGAGAATGGAGATGATTGGGTAATTCTCCATCAATCACGCCTGGAGACAACACTGCTGTAAGTGGAGTGGGTTTGATTTTACACACACAATTTGTATTTTGTAACTATCCTCCAATCCTCCAATCACTGCATTTTGCTGGCGAGACAATCCTGCCTTTATTGGGACACTTTGCTGTAGTTTGATCATGAGTTGTGTTTTCTGTAGTTCATAGAGATTTTGTTTAAATAGTCTGCTGAAATAAATAGACTTTTTGATGAGTAAATAGACTATTTGCTGTAGTTCGCTGTTTAAATAGATTCTGTTTGCTGTTTGCTGTAAATTCTGGGCTAAGTGGTTCCCCCACCTCCAACTCATTGGCTGACACAGTGGTGTCAATACAAACTTCATAACTTGAATTCACAAAAGAATTCAGCACAATTATTGAAGTGGGGCTTTTGAGCTCTGTTATAATTAAAGTGTTAAGAATGGATCTCAGAACTAAAATGAGTTGACATAGGCTTTTGTAATGGTCAACTTTCTAAAGGTGTTTAAAGAGAAATAACATGTCGGAATTATTAATTGTTACAAGCTATGTAACCTGAGGACAATTACAAGTTGCTAAACTGTTGAACCACAGGAGGACCAGAGGGGCAGTTAAACAGGGCAAGGGGTCAAAAGTAACACGTTTGAAAAACTCTTATTTGTTATGAGATATCGGCGAATGATTGTGTGGTTCAAAAGGGAATTCGTCAAGCAGCAATTGTGCAAGCGGGCTTTTGGGCCAATTAAGCAGTATGGGGGGCCATGTACGAGGCTGACATGCATCATTAAGTGTATAAAAGGTTGCTTAGAACTTTGTATCATTGGAGAGGCCTGGCTACAGACAACAAGCAGGCAAGCTCCCCACCGGTACAAAATAAAGACTACTTGAATCTTCGAACCCAGACCTGGTGTTGAGTGTTTATTTTAAATACTCCTGTACAGTTCTTAATGTCTAAAAGCAGAAAAAAACTAAATAAATCAAATCTCTTACTTGAAATGGGTTAAGCAGATACAAAGTTGCTTACCCTGTTCACATAGCTCCAACATTTTGCAGTAAAATACAAAATATGAATTATAAAACATTTAAGATTTCACTGCAAACTACAGGGAAATAGAGGATTGCATTTTATGGTAGTTATATCAGCACTTTCAAGTCCATTATCCCATATTTGAGTTTTTACACAAGGTATTTTTTTCAGGTTCAGCATTACTGGCCACTCCTGTAGCATTCCTTGAATCTGCATAAAATCAAGTGTGTACTTATTTCTGCCCAATATCTAGACAGATAATAGTGAGACCCAATGATCACAACAAAGAACCCTTATGCTGCACTGTGGCTCCTGGAATGTATCATACGCCACCACATGATTCTCCTCTCTTGAAAAACTTGGTGCACACTTTTATGAAATTGAGACATAGGCTTTGGACCAGTGGCTTTATTTACACAAGATAGATAAATGAACAAAAAACAGTATAATACAATATAAAATACATATTCCTCCATGATTTGTGATACATAAAAATAATAAAAATACCACTCACTTTTTCTCTAGACTTTGGGGGCTAAATTGGATAGCTCTGAAAACGGGCGCAAGGATTGAGATGCGCCATTAACCCACGTCTGTTGATTGAAATGTATGCAGCACACCAACTTCATGCTGCATTATAATGATTTCTGTGTGCAGCCAGTGCTAACCATTTTGTTCATTGGCTGCATGCATCAGCAGAGGGCCCAAAAGAGTAATTTCCCAGTACCACTTAAAGCTAGCCTGCACCTCTTAAAGGGGAGGTGCATTGTAGCTGGAGCAGCTGCTGGGAATCGTGCAGAAAGTGAATCTGTCCTGGGAAACAGTGAAGAATGGCACAACATGGGAGAAAGTGGGCTCCAAGGTTATCAGATGCTGCACTGGAAGTCTTACTGGAGGAGGTGGAAAGGCAGAGAAATGTCCTGTATCTGCAGGGGGGCAGTTGGCCCTTCAGAGTCAAAAGGCAGTGGGAACAAGTAACCATGACAGTCAATCTCATGAGTCAAGCCCCGAGGACCAGGATGTAGTGCCGCAAGAAGTTCAAATAACCTCACACGAGTGGTCAAGGTCAGTGAATACATCCTCAAATGCTATATCCTACCAACTGCACCACTAGGCACAACCATTGCTTAATTCATCACACCCCCATCACTCACCTACCAACAATCTCTATCAATCAGGATTCATACCTAACATTTACCTCACTCTCACACACTTAACACTGCTGCAAGTCTCACACCCACATCTCACAGCTACACAAACTTCCAGCTATTCAAGCTTGACAGCAATATCACCAAAACAGATTGCAGGACGCTCACTGACACAATTCCCTCTCTTGCAGGACAAGGTGACGCACAACTGGAGGCAGCAGGAGCTGACCGGAGGGGAATAGGTGCACCTGCATGTCTAAACTCCCATGGAGGAGATGGTGCATGCCATCATTGGAATGGCCATTGCTGAGGCCATAGTCAGTGGCACGGCCGAAATCATCGAAGATGGCATTATCCTCGTACCTAATCTTCCTTCTCACATCCGAATTACCCCTCATTACACAATCTTACCCCGCAAACTTGTTCCTGACCTTCTCTCCCTGAATTCCTGACCTCCCCCTCCCCCCACTGAGCTACTGACCTTCTCCACTCTTTCCTAGCTCCTCTCTCCGAGCTCATCTGTCCCCAAGCTCCTCTTCAAACCCCTCTCCTCACTCTCTTCAATCCGCTCTGCTCTCTGATATTGTGGATCTGACAGGGGTTACAAACTCCTGTTGGGTTTCAGTTATGACTGACTAAGATAGTGAGGCTGGAAAAACAGCACCGCTGAAGGGTTGCATTGAATCATTATTCTCTTGTTCTTTTGAGCTCTGGTTACAAAGCTACAAAATTTGGGGTAAACGCACGGATGCCCACCATTCAACCAAGGATAGCAGTCAAAGTTTTTGCCTCCCAATATCATTTTCCTCTGCAAATGTTCGGGCCCGCTGCAACCCATGGCCCGGAACTCCTACTGGCTGACCCATTGCGCCATTGGCAATTAGAACCAAATTCCAGCGATACGCATGCATGAAGACTTGGAACTTGCAATCTATCAAGTTTCTCCTTGACAGATCATACCCATCCGCTGGAAATTGACTTAGTATGGTGTAGAGTTGGGCTATTTGCCCAACTACTGCCAAGCTTACGCCTGGTAAAAGCAGACGTAAGGCTTTCTTTTACTAGCGGAAGGGTTTAAATAAATGTTAAAATAATTTTTTTTTAATGATTTACACATTCACTTACATTTAAAATTAGTACAGGTCAATTTTGTACTGGTTAAAAATATTTAAATGTATTTTTCAAAAACTTAATTTATTATTTTAAATGTTTAATTAAATGGTATTTTAATTAAGTTTGAACCTGTGATTATTTGTTTTTATTTCAGTGTTGTGAAATTGTATATTTTAGGTGATTTCTATTATGCTTATGGGGATTCCGTACATAAATGAAATACCCATAAGCATAATAGGAATCCCCCTTTGTCATTGGTTGGGCTGGCCTACATGCTCCCAGGAATGCATGTGTTCCTGGGATCCGTGGATCTTTATGCAGGTGTACTCCTGCAGGCCCAGGACTACAAAAGTGAGGCAGCAGGTAAATACGTGCTTTTCTTGCGGTTCGGAGGCTTACATGGGCAGCAAACCTCCGAACGCAATTTCCAGGCCATTGTTTCTCGCTGCGGTTCAGGTAGGAGAATTATTCCTTTAACACCCTTTATGACTATGGCCACCTGCTGAGAGCCCTTCTCCCCACTTTCCTCCTCTCTTCTATCAGGTTCTCCTGCTCTGCATGGCCTCTGCTTATTTGCCCGGTCACGCTGTATTCCAAGGGGAATTCTTACTAGTGTATCCATGTCTGGGAGCAGCTTGTTATGTATGAACAAAGAGTCTGACTGGATACTGTGAGCTCAAAGTAAAGTGTGTCTTTTACTGCAGGTCTCCAGAGTGCCTCTCCAGCCTGTGAAGCCTCCTTAAGTACCTGTGCTCCCAAGCGATTGTGGGATAAGTTTACATATATAACACATCTGATGTGTGCAGAAGCCTTGAAGTCAACCAAAATTCCTTCAGCACCGCCACACCATTCTTTGTAGACTGTTGCAACTTAAAATAACTATGGAAACCTTTAAACACTTGTAGATTCATAGCAACAGTCAGAAGAAATGAACAAGCAAACAAACCTGTAAGTAGTTGATGATCCCTTTAAATAGCGCTGGTGATGGGTCCTGCCTGCTGCTTAATGAGTGTTCAGCTGTGCGAGGTTAAGGGCGGGCGCTAGAGTGTTGAGCTCCAAAATGGCACCACTAGCGACAAATCAGCATTATATGCTGATTGACGTCATGATCTGCCTCCTCTGCATACTTCCGGTGGAAGTTGGCTGTGCGTGCACTAATGCCCTCACCAAGTTGGCATCCAGCACGATTCATGGCAGAAGTGTGCGCGTGCATTCATTGGATGCCATTTTGGTCCCCGAATGGAACCAAACACATACACCCAAACAACGGAAACTGCCAAGCCCATTTTCACGCCCATAGACTTTAAATAAAAATTCACTAACTATAATGTCAATCTAACGTACCAATCCTAGCTTTGCTGATGCTGCCTTTAAAAAGCACATAGGTTTGTAGCTGTTGGCTTTGAGACTGAAAACCGATGGCAGACTGACAACTGGTACCAATGATATTATGTCAGAAGAGGTCCCTGACCGCCGAACTGTCAATCAACAAGGATTCCTCCCAATCAATGGTTTCAGAAACAGATATCTATTAAACCACTACCCGAAGCTGGAGCCCATTCAATCTTTCTCCAGGTGGCATGGATCACTAACACAGCTATTCCAAAATAGAATGCCTTATCTACCAAAGAAACATTAAATTAAATAGACATTCATCAATACTAAACATAGGTAATCTTTTACAATGGCAAATATATTTGCCCTGGTTTGATTAACTAATATATACTATCATCATAGGCAGTCCCTCGGAATCGAGGAAGACTTGCTTCCACTCTTAACTTGAGTTCTTAGGTGGCTATACAGTCCAATACGAGTACCACAGTCTCTGTCACAAGTGGAATAGATAATCGTTGCAGGAAGGGGTGGGTGGGACTGGTTTGCCGCATGCTCTTTCTGCTGCCTGTGCTTGATTTCTGCATGCTCTCGGCGACGAGACTCAGGTGCTCAGCGCCCACCCGGATGCACTTCCTCCACTTAGGGTGGTCTTTGGCCAGGGACTCCCCGGTGTCAGTAGGGATGTTGCACTTTATCAGGGAGGCCTTGTGACATTTCCGCTGCCCACCTTTGGCTCGTTTGCCGTGAAGGAGGTCCGAGTAGAGTGCTTGCTTTGGGAGTCTCATGTCTGGCATGCGAACTATGTGGCCTGCCCAACGGAGCTGACCAAGTGTGGTCAGTGCTTCAATGCTGGGGATGTTGGCCTGGTCGAGGATGCTAACGTTGGTGCGTCTGTCCTCTCAGGGAATTTGTAGGATCTTATGGAGATATCATTGGTGGTATTTCTCCAACTTGAGGTGTCTACTGTACATGGTTCATGTTTCAGAGCCATACAGGAGGGCGGGTGTTACTACAGCCCTGTAGACCATGAGCTTTGAGGGCCTGGTCTTCAAACACTCTTTTCCTCAGGCGGCCGAAGGCTGCACTGGCGCACTGGAGGTGGTGTTGGATCTCGTCGTCAATGCCTGCTCTTGTTGATAGGAGGCTCCCGAAATATGGGAAGTGGTCCATGTTGTCCAAGGCCGCGCCGTGGATCTTGATGACTGGGGGGCAGTGCTGTGCGGCGAGGACAGGCTGGTGGAGGATCTTTGTCTTACTGATGTTTAGCATAAGGCCCATTCTTTCGTATGCCTCAGTAAATACGTCATCTATGTCCTGGAGCTCAGCCTCTGTATGTGCGCAGACGCAGGGATCGTCCGCGTACTGTAGCTCGACGACAGAGGTTGGGATGGTCTTGGACCTGGCCTGGAGACGACGAAGATTGAACAGGTTACCACTGGTTCTGTAGTTTAGTTCCACTCCAGCGGGGAGCTTGTTGACTGTGAGATGGAGCATGGCAGTGAGGAAGATTGAGAAGAGGGTTGGGGTGATGACGCAGCCCTGCTTGGCCACGATCTGGACGTGGATTGTGTTTGTGATGGATCCATTGGTAAGGATCACGGCCTGCATGCCATCGTGGAGCAGGTGGAGGATGGTGACATACTTTTGGGGGCATCCGAAAAGGAGGAGGACGCTCCATAGACCCTCGCGGTTGACAGTGTCAAAGGCCTTTGTAAGGTCGAAGAAGGCCATGTATTGGGCTGGGGCTGTTCCCTGCATTTTTCCTGCAGCTGTCCGTTGTGCCCTGTATGGGATGAAATCCGCACTGCGATTCCAGGAGAAGCTCCTTGGCCACAGGGAGAAGACAACCACTATAGACAACTGTCATGTATGTAACCACAATGTAACACTACTGTGTTACTGTATACACTCAACCTAAATGCACACCTTGACCACAAGGGGTGAACTTGTGGGAGATACTCCTTACCTGATCTCATAGGCATTAAAAAGGGAGGTCCCACTCAGGGTCATCACTTGAGGTCCTGTGAATAAAGAGTCAAGGTCACAGAGTGACTTTGTTCCCAGAATGTGCCTCGTGTGGTTTCATATTGTAGAGTAAGGACTTCACATTGGCGACGAGAAATGGGAATTCACGACCCACGAGAATGGCCACCGGTAGCACAGAGGAACAGTACTGTGTTGGGGAAGACTGGGATGATTTTGTCGAGAGGCTTCAGCAAAGCTTCGTTACGATGCAGCAGCTGACAAGCGAAGGGCTCATCTTTTGACGAGCTGCGCTCATGAAGGACTTACTAGCACCCGAAAAACCAGCGGACTAAGCCTTTGAAGAACTTAGCAAATTGGTTGGGGAGCATCTCAAACCGGCGAATAGCATACATATGGCCCGACACAGATTCTACACCCACCGACGTCAGGAAGGACAGAGCATATCGGACTTCGTAGCGGACCTCCGACGTTTGGCCAGCCTCTGTAAGTTCACAGATGCCTGCAGGAGGGAGATGCTAAGGGACTTCTTTATCGAGGGCATCGGTCATGCGGGGATTTTTCGCAAATTAATTGAGACCAAGGATTTGACCTTGGAAGCGGCGGCGTTGCTAGCTCAAACTTTAATGGCAGGGGAGGAAGAGATGAAAATAATATACGTGGCAATTCTGCCTCTAATGCGGCGAGGGATCAGGGAGTCAACATCATCAATGCGACTCAGAGCCCTGCAGGCAGGTTAGGGGCAATTCGACACCCCCCCCCAGGCAGCAATAGACCCCAGAGTAGGAATTCAACAGAGACAATGGCAGGCTGAACGGACATTCACGCCATCACAGCAGAAAATGCGGCCCGGGATGGGGCCATTGACACCCACTAATAGGGTACTTAAGAACAGTCCAAGGGACAGTCAGCATGGAATGCCGAGCCATAGTCCCTTTGTTCCCAACTGGGGCCATTGACACCCACTAATAGGGTACTTAAGAACAGTCCAAGGGACAGTCAGCATGGAATGCCGAGCCATAGTCCCTTTGTTCCCAACAATGGAAACTTTAACTCATGCTGGAGGTGTGGGGGAAAACACTCAGCTAGATCTTGCAGATTTCAATAGTTTGTCTGCAGGAACTGCAATCTCAGTGGCCACTTAGCTCGAATGTGCAGGAAGTCTACAACCAGACTAATATATGAAGCAGATGGACCAGAAGAGGGTTCTTTGAGGCAGGATGACTTTTGGGGCGAATCGATGGACGCCGAGGTTCAGCAGGTCCATGTGGCGAATATTCACAGTTCATACACCAAAACACCACCCATGATGATGAGGGTTTTGTTAAATGGTATCCCTGTACGCATGGAGCTGGACACTGGGGCCAGCCAGTCACTCATGGGCGTTCAGCAATTTGAGAAGCTATGGCCATTTAAAGCCAGTAGACCAAAATTAGCACGTGTTGAGACATAATTACGGACTTACACTAAAGAAATCATTCCAGTGCTAGGCAGTGCAATGTTGGCTGTCACACACAACAGGGTAGTGAATCAGCTTACGCTCTGGATTGTCCCGGGCAATAGTCCCGCATTGTTGGGGAGGAGCTGGTTAGCCGAGATGAACTGGAAATGGAGGGATGTTCATGCAATGTCATCTGTGGAGCGAAGTTTGTGCTCACAAGTTCTGCAACAATTCGATTCATTATTCCAACCTGGCGTCGGGACTTTCAAAGGCACAAAAGTAGTGATACACATCACCCCGGACGCCAGGCCAGTGCACCACAAAGCCAGAGCGATGCCGTATGTGATGCGGGAAAAGATTGAGAGCGAATTGGACCGCCTGTTGAGAGAGGGCATCATCTCGCCTGTTGAATTCAGCGACTGAGCGAGCCCCATCGTTCCCATCCTAAAAGCGGATGGCTCTGTCAGAATCTGTGGCGACTACAAGGCCACCATCAATCGGGTGTCCCTACAAGATCAATACCCGCTCCTGAGAGCGGAGGTCCTTTTCGCCATGCTGGCAGGAGGCAAGCTGTTCACCAAGTTGGACCTACTTCAGCCTATATGACCCAGGAACTGGCCGACAAATCTAAACTACTGACCACCATCACTATGCACAAGGGACTGTTCGTTTATAACAGGTGCCCGTTTGGCATTCGATCAGAGGCCGCGAATTTTCAACGAAACATGGAAAGCCTGCTTAAATCCATTCCTGGAACGATCATATTCCAGGACGACATCCTAATCACGGGTCGAGATACCGAGGAACACCTCCACAACCTGGAGGAGGTGCTACGCCGACTGGACGGGGTAGGCCTGCGACTCAAGAAGTCTAAATGTATGTTCTTAGCTCCTGAGGTTGAGTTTCTGGGCAGGAGGGTTGCAGATGGGATTCGGCCCACCGAATCCAAAACAGAGGCGATTCAACATCGGAGTTGCGTTCATTCCTGGGACTGTTGAACTATTTCGGGAACTTTCTGCCGAACTTGAGCACGTTGTTGGAGCCGCTACACATGCTCCTGCATAAGGGTTGCGATTGGTTTTGGGGGGACTGTCAGGAACAGGCTTTTGATCGGGCGCGAAACCTACTTTGTTCAAACAAGTTGTTGACCCTGTACGACCCCTGTTTAAAAAATTGGCTCTTACATGTGATGCATCGTCCTATGGGGTTGGGTGCGTGTAGCAGCAGGGCAATGCTGAGGGTCAACTACAACCTGTGGCTTATGCCTTCAGGTCGCTCTCTCAAGCAGAACGGGGATATGGCATGGTCGAGAAGGAAGCGCTTGCATGTGTCTATAGTGTAAAAAAAATGCATCAGTACCTCTTTGGCAGGAAGTTTGAATTAGAGACGGACCACAAGCCATTAACATCCCTGTTATCAGACAGCAAGGCTATCAATGTCAACGCATCAGCGATGGGCTCTCATGCTGGCTGCTTATGACTACTCCATCCGTCACCGGCCCGGCACTAAAAATTGCGCTGACGCGCTCAGCAGGATTCCACTGGCCACCACCGAGGGGGTAGCGGAGCAAAGCGCTGAGATGGTCGCGGCTGTCGATGCCTTTGACAGCGCAAATTCCCCCATCACAGCCCGCCAGATCAAAATCTGAACAAACAGAGATCCCCTCCTATCCCTGATTAAGAAATGTGTCCTGACTGGGGATTGGGCGCCCGCACACTGAGCATGTACTGAGGAGGTCAGACCGTTCCACAGACGGATGGATGAGCTCTCCATCCAAGCCGACTGCCTACTATGGGGCAGCCAGGTAGTTATGCCCCAGAAGGGCAGGGAGGCATTCATCAGGGAACTCCACAGCGAGCACCCAGGCATTGTGCTGATGAAGGCCATTGCCCGGTCACACGTTTGGTGGCCTGGAATTGATTCAGACCTGGAACACTGAATTCATGCACGTCATCCACCACCGTGGAAAGCCTACATGCGATCTTTGCAACCCATGGCTTGCTCGTCATCCTGGTTAGTGATAATGGCCCATGTTTCACAAGCTACGAATTCCGAGAGTTTATGTCGGGCAATGGCATCAACCACGTCAGGACTGCACTGTTCAAGCCGGCCTCCAATGGCCAGGTGGAACGTGCGGTCCAAATCATTAAGCAAGGTATGCTCAAGATTCAAGGACCCTCCCTACAATGCTGCCTATCGCGCCTCCTGCTGGCCTATAGATCCCGACCGCACTCGCTCACGGGGGACCCGCCCGCAGAGCTACTAATGAAATGGACACTCAAAACTCGGTTGTCCCTCATTCACCCAGTCCTGACTGACAAAGTTGAGGGCAAGTGCAAGTCACAAAATGAGTACCATGACCGTAATGCGAGGGGAGATGTAAAGAAATAAATGATCTTGTATTCGTCCTCAATCACGCTATGGGGCCCAAATGGCTTGAGGGCACTGTAATTGACAAAGAGGGGAATAGGGTCATTGTGGCAAAACTCAACAATGGTCAGATATGCCATAAGCATCTGGACCAGGTAAAAAAAAGGTTCAGCATCAACACGGAGGAACCTGAAGTAGACCATGAGATGGAGCTCACAACACCGCCAGTGAACGAGCAACAAGAGCATTCAGAAGAATGCACAGTCCCTGCAGTCAGCCCGGACAGGCCGGAGTCACCACAGGTGACAGACACTCATGTCAGTGTCCAACAACGAGAGCCCCAACTGCGGCGCTCCACGAGGGAGCGTAGACCACCTAAAAGACTAAACCTATGATCCCAATAAGACTTTGGGGGGGGGGGGGGAAGGTGATGTCATGTATGTAACCACAATGTAACACCTCTGTATTACGGTATACCCTCATCCTAAATGCACACCTTGACCACAAGGTGAACTTGTGGGAGACTCTCCTTACCTGATCTCACAGGTATTAAAAAGGGAGGTCCCACGCAGGGTCATCACTTGAGATCCTGTGAATAAAGAGTTAAGGTCACAGAGTGACCTTGTTCCCAGAATGTGTCTTGTGTGGTTTCATATTGTAGAGTAAAGACTTTACAACAACCGTTGTATGAGCCATGAAAAACACGTCCTATGGAGTCTTTTCCAGACAACTCAACTGTTCTGAGCTGATGGCTTTACTGCTGAAAAGATGTTTTGAGTGATATTGGGTGTCAATCTCTTACATGCTGTTTCTAGCAATACAAAACATAACTTGAAAAATGAATCTAGTTAAAAGTTCATTGTTGTCACATTCACATAGAACAATTTCAGCTGCCATTGTTAAATAACTCTGGAGCAAGGCCAGTTGTAAATTTTAGCATCCAATAGTTGGTTCTAACATTCTAGTCTCTTCTTATTAGACTTTCACAAATATAGCAGCTACTCCAAACTGTACCACTTCTGAATCCGCATGGCTTTTGGTTTAGAATCATGACATTTCAGTACAAGGGGTCATTCAGCTCAATAATGTCTGCGCTATTGTCGGCTCTGTATTGAAGTTAACTTCTGTAATCCCTTTTCCTGCTCTTTGTTTTGGTATCATTTAGATTTTTTCTTCCAGTGTTCATCCACTTCCATCTTAAATGCTCTGATTGACTCAGCTTTACTGATTGTAATGCATTATCTATTTTTGTGTAAAAATATTGTTCTGACATTTCCCTTTATACTGTTAGTATTCATTCAAATTTTATGGCTCCTTAATATTCATTCACAGACCAGCAGAAATAATCTTTCACTATTTACCTTCCCAAACCCTGTCAAAAGTTTAAAGACTTTCATTTGATCCCTCTTAACCTTCTTTGTTCCAATGTCCTTCTTGACTTGTCTGCAGCCTTTGACACCATTGACCAATCTATCCTCCTCCAACTCCTCTCCACCGACATCCACTTGCCTGGTTCCATTCTTATCTATCTACTCGTAGCCAGAGAATCACCTGCAACAGCTTTTCTTTCTGCCCCCGCATCATTACGTCTGGTGTCCCCTAAGGATCTATCCTTGGGCCTCTCCTATTTCTCATCTATATGTTGCCCTTAGCGATATCATCAGAAAACACAGCATCAGTTTCCTTATGTATACTGATGATACCCAGCTCTACCTCACTATTACTACTCTCGACCCCTCCACGGTCTCTAAATTGTCAGACTGCTTGTCCGACATCCAGTTCTGGATGAGCAGAAATGTTCTCCAACTGAATATTGGGAAGACCAAAGCCATTGTTTTCAGTCCCCGTCGTAAACTTCGTTCCCTAGCCATTGACTCCAACCCTCTCCCCAACCTCTGTCTGAGGCTGAAGCAGACTGTTCGCAACCGTGGCGTTATATTTGACCCTGAAACGAGCTGTCGACCACATCTCCGCAGCATAACTAAGACTGCCTATTTCCACCTCCGTAACATTGCCCATCTCCACTCTGGCCTCAGCTTATCCACTGCTGAAGCCCTCATCCATGCCTTTGTTACCTCTAGACTTGACTATTCCAATGCACTCCTGGCTGGTCTCCCTCATTCTACTAGAGGTAATCCAAAACTCGGTTGTCCGTATCTTAACTCGCACCAAGTCCCGCTCATCCATCAACCCTGTGCTCGCTGATCTACATTGGCTTCCAGTTAAGCAACGCCTCGATTTCAAAATTCTCATCCTTATCTTTGGCCTCGCTCCTCCCTATCTCTGTAATCTCCTCCAGCCTCAGAAGTCCCCAAGATGTCTGCACTCCTCTAATTCTTCCTTCTTGAGCATCCCTGATTATAATCGCTCAACCATTGATGGCTGTACCTTCTGTTGCCTAGGCCCTAAGCTCTGGAATTCACTGCCTACACCTCTCCTCCTCTCTACCTCTCTTTCCTCCTTCAAGATGCTCCTTAATACACACCTCTTTGACCAAACTTTTGGTCACCTGCCAAATTTCTACTTACGCGGCTCAGTGTCAAATTTTTTATCTCATAATATTCCTTTGAAGCACCTTGGGACATTGCACTACATTAAAGGCGCTATATAAATACAAATTGTTGTAATGTGTACATGTCCCAGATTTTAATATTTCTCCTCATAACTATATCCCGCTAATCTCTGCTATCATTCTAGTAAATTTATGTTGCTTTTTTCCCACCGCTCTAATATTCAATACTGCAGACAATTGCGCCCTAATCAATGGCCCACAGAGATTCATCATCTCATTGTTGCTTTTGATTACAATGGCCCAAGTACAAAACCAAGATACCCATTTGCTCTGTTTATGGTTCCTCTTCCTACAATTTTGCTTTTAAGGATCTATGTATCCATATACTCTTTCTTAACTCTATTCAAAATTGTAATGTTTAGATTAAATTTCCATTCTCTGTCTCCCCCCACCCCAACCCCCCCCCCTAAATTCTACTTCACTTTCACCTATATTGGAGACGTATTTGGCACATATCGGCTCATTCGTGCTCTTCTGTAGTTTTCTGCATTCTCCCTCACCATTTTACTATCTTCAGTTTTGTTAATGCCTTTATAGTTATGCCAAAGATTATTGATGTACTTGTACATAAAAGCCTAGGGCACACCACTTAACATCTTGCCAATCTGTTAAACATGTTTACTCTTACCATCTGTTCTTTAATCCTACATCTGTCCCACTGCCATGTTGTCACATTATCTTTAATGCGGCATACCACTGCAGAGAGCGGCACGTGCTGCTGCAGGAGGGCAATGCCTGACTGCAATGCGGACAGGTACAGCAGGAGTGGCAAGTGTGGGGCGAAGGAGCGGCAAGAGTTCGTAGAGGGACATGATCGGGGCCCAAGAGAGGCGAGGGCCCAGGGGCAGCATGGGCCAGCCCACACTGCAATATGTGTGCGCACTGGGTCCGTGCAGCAGAGCTGGTCTCCAGTCGTCTTGGCTAATCCTTGCCACTGGACCAAGACCTAGCTCTGTCAAGCCCGTGTGGTGGCTGGTGTGCATCAGCCACCACAGGTTAAAAAAAATCCATGCACAGGCATCTTCCACCCTTCAAGGTGTAGTTCTGGATCGGGAATATTAGGTCCTTCATTGAAACACCTGTGAACTCATCCCTTTTCGGTGGAAGCAAATCATGGGCCAGCCCACACTGTTTCGAGGGACAGCCTATGATGATGATGATTACCTTTAATGCTGTAGGCCTTAATCTTCGCAGGTATCTTGTGTGCTACTTTATCAAACACCTTTTCAACGTTCAAATATAACAGCACATCCACTGTGTTCCCTTTGTCTATACTCCTGATTTTTGTAAAACGGTGCAGCTTTACTCGCCCCCATTCTTTTCTATTAACTACAAAGTGCAACGTGGTTTTAAATTTGGAAAATCGTACAATTGTGTACTGTTTAATAATGTTTTAAAGGAAACAAAAACTCTGTGAAGCAGAGAATACCGCGTTAACACGACCTTTTCATCTAATGGTTCCTTGACTAACGTATTTAAGTACTGATTTAATGTTAAGACTTTTTGGAACAGTCAAGTGATTCGCATGTCCATTACATTTCAATTTCTGCATTAATGTAAACATAGGAAAACCCCGAGTATTCTGTGCAGCTGGATACATCATAGTGCGTCCTGATCAGATGTCACTGAAATTGATATATGATACTTTGTGTGCATCGTTTCTGAATCAGCTGCTTGTGGTATGGTCTTGGATGATAACCAGTGTGCCAGTCAATAATGACTAATTAACATGCAGTTGAGCTTTATGTCTTATGTTAAATAATTACAATTTTCGATCAAATTTAATTTTAAGGTGATCTATTAAGGTTTGTTTTTATCTTTAAGCAATGTAGTTTAGTTTCAGCTGAATTAGCATCCCTTACCTTGATTGATTCTGGTTAATGAAAAAGATGTTTACAGCAACTGTAACAAAAGAAAAGAGATAGGTGAATCATCCGTACGTCATTACTGAAATGGAAGGCGGTCTTTACAAATACTGTATACAAAATAATTTCATTTTATGCGAGTCAGTCTATAATTACAAATAAAAAAGCAATAACATTCCAACACGTTAAAGACGATGGGATGTCTAAATAACTAATCCACAATATCACGAATATCATTCAGGGTTACTATAATATCATTTATACCCTAATTACCGTGAAGAAAGTCAATAACAAAGAGAATTGATGGTTGGACGTGAAAAGCGTCCGATGGGCTGTGGGACAACCTATATACACGGATTTTTTGCCTGCGCAGCGGGTCCAGTCCCTATTTGGTATTTCAAATGCCTGACGAGCAGATTTGCTTATTGGATTAACTCTCGTTTTCTTACATCAGCATAAAATTAGAGAAGCAATGTCAGTAGTTTTGTATGGAATTATTAAGCCATTAATCCAGTCCTTATCAAATGTCTCCATAACTGACCACCGATAGCTGACATCTGACACTCTTTATCAAGTGTCAAATCTTCATCGGATTGAACCTGTACGTTAGGCGTGTGGCTCTTGGTCTGCAAAAAGCGCAAATACAATTCAGTGGGGATTATTTTGGTCAAAGGGTGCAAGCAAGTCTTAAATGGGTGCTGTGCTAATAAGAAACGCCTGTTTGAAAGTCTGGATTTAGCATGCAATTTTGGGGCTTATAATTTGAACATGCCTGCAGGCGCTGAAACTGAAAACTGCAGGTTTGGAACTCAAGCGCGGATTCGATGTAATTTTCCTGGAGCTGTATATGTAACCTGCACTCAGCCACTTCCCCAGAAGGTATGGCGTGTGATGGCTGGGAATGGAAGCTTGTCTCAAGGAGCAAGAGAGAAGATGCCCAGGTTCTCCGATGCGATACTGGAGGTCCTGGTGAAGGAGGTAGCAAGAAGGAGGAATGTTCTCTATCCTCCAGTATCGCATCGGATAACCTGGGCGCCTTCTCTCTTGCTCCTTGAGACAAGCTTCCATTCCCAGCCATCATAGCTGATGGGAGGAGATCACCTGAAAGTCACAGCCAGGGGCCCTGGTCCCAGGACATGGCTCCAGTGCTGCAAAAACTTTAATGACTTGATATGAGTGGTCAAGGTAAGATTGCATTTCACAAACACACTTGAGTCTCATCGCCGAGAGCATGCAGAAATCAAGCGCAGGCAGCGGAAAGAGCATGTGGCAAACCAGTTCCACCCACCCTTTCCCTCAACGATTATCTGTCCCACCTGTGACAGGGACTGTGGTTCTCATATTGGACTGTTCAGTCACCTAAGGTCTCAGTTTTAGAGTGGAAGCAAGTCTTCCTTGATTCCGAGGGACTGCCTATGATGATGATGATGATGATCTTAATAACTGCTCCACCACCACCATCATCACAATCTCAACTGACATTGATACATCCAACACTATTGTATCTTTCACAGGCACTACTCACACCCCCAACAAATCTCACAGCTCTTCAACCATATGAGGCATCATATACACACAAATACACCTGCCAATACATTCATTCAAAATCACTACTCTCTCTTCCAAGAAAAAGAATAGCACATAACAGGTGACAGTAGGACTTGGCCATGGCGCTCAACCACTTCTGCATGACATCACTCCCCTTGAGGATGCAGTGCTGGCCATGATTGGGAGGGAAGCGGGAGACGCCGTGGGCATAGGCAAGGCATGGAGCATCTCGCCTAGAGGTAAGTGGCCACTCCAACTTCCTTACAGTTGCATAACTATTCCTGATCCCTTATCACCCAAAGCCAATCCTCACTCCCAAGCTCGATTTGGTCTCATTGCACACATCCTCATATAGTGGCCACACATGCTGTACTCTAACCCTTCTAGCTTTATCACTGCAGGTTCCCAGAAGCAAGATCCACCTCGCCCCGCAGAGCAAGTTCACGATAAGCAATAGCCATCTTGACCCCCAGAGGAAAAGAAGGAGGCGAGCAAGGAAGATTGCACTGCGTCAATGGCTACCGCTGTCGCAGGCACCAGCTCAGAGACCATCACCGTGCATAAGTTAGAGGCGAGCTTAGAAGAGGCATCTTCACAGTGGGACGAACTGGGCATTAGTGAGCAGCAGCCATACAGGGTGGAAGGGACATCACAGGTGCCACCTTTCCGTGGGGCAAGGTTTCTTATTAGTCCTGCTTCAGAGGAGTTAAACGAGGACTTTGTAAGACCAAGCTTCAGAAGAATGCTGATGGGTGCGACAAACCAAATGCTTTGTGCAATGGAGAGCCTGCCTGAAAGCCCACAGGTCATGGCTAGGAGGATAGAGGAGTGAACCTCCACCTTGGTCTGTGGCTGGATGCAGAGCCTGGAACGCACCCCCTCCAGCATGGAGAGGCTGGTCACTTCCAGCCAATGACCTGTGGAGCCCGACATCATGCAGGAGGGAAAGAGACCTATGAGTGGAAGTAATGGCATGGGTTCACCCGATGGATGGAGAGCATTTGTTGTGGCTGACTTTAAGGGATAGGCATGACTTTGCATAAGGATGAGTGTGACTGTCAGTGGTGGATGGATAGATGGGGATGTGAGTACGTACATAGACCAAAAAGGGATGGGTGCACCTGCACGGTAAGTTGGTGTGAAGACTGGTGCTCTGGAGTAGGTTTGAGAAGGCACAGTGAAGGGGTTAGGACATCAGGATGTAGGTGAATGTAACACTGTACTCATCTTTTCTGCCCTGCTTAGGTCCGTAAACGTTCCTGCTGCTAGCTTCTTGTGCAAACTCCAACCATGCCTTCTTTGTGTCACCTGCAGGCTTCTTCCTCCTGTCAGTAGGGAAGAGTATCTCTCTCCGGGCCCTTACAGTACCCAACAGAGTACCTAGGGAAGCGTTGTTGAAGTGGGGCATTACCTTTGCCCATCTTGACTTGATACCAGCAGGTCTATGGCTCTCTATCAACATGGATATTTGGAGTGATCTTTTAAATACTGGAGTTGAAATCCCATCAGGTGCATCGACATCATGCCCGCTGGCACTAATTGGACGGGAAACTCGGAAGTGAAATGATAATGAGGTGGCTCAGTTAAAAACTTCCGGGTTCCCCACACACTATCGCCACTCCACCACCTCCACTACCTCTACCCCCCCACTCCTTGCATTTTAAAATCCAATTTCAGTTCATGGCTACTTGTGAAATATAGAATTCCACAACTAATCAGTGCCATTTCTGTCAGTTTATGCAGGAGTGGAGTATAGTAGAAAGCGGGTGGAGTCTACATACGCCAATGTTTGTATTAGTTAAGCCATTTCTAAAATTAGAAAATGCCATAAACACAAAAAGTAGACAGTTATTGATCTAAAAATGAGAGAAAAATGTTTTGATTCTTCACTTAATGATTTTAATTATGAAGAGGAAGTTGTATATTTTAACCTAATCTCTGTTAGCACCTTTGGTTATTCATTTAAATGGACAGTGCTGAAGTTATATGATGCAGAAACCTGATGTTGGATAAACAGCTCGGCCAGTACTTTCTTTAAAATCAAATTCCTATCTATATCCATAATATAAAATTGGCATATCCAGATGGGGTTGAGTGGAATTCTATTGTCTCCCATGATTACATATCTTTCCAACTGTAACATTAAACTACAGTTGTAGGGCCCTGGCCTGAGGATTTCATAATCCATAATGTTTCCATAGACAACTTTAATTTTGGACACAATTTAAGTTTTAATGATAGGAGAGAGCATGCAATAGCTTGGACTTTCTAGTCAGATTTCTTGATCCTCCTTTGGCAATCTTACACTATTTGGTTATCGTTTGCTTGAGATTCAGAGTATTGATCTGACTCTGAGTTGGACTGCCACTTCATCATCAATTTGCTGCTGAAGTTAGTTTGAATTGATGCGAAAATGGTATGGTAACAATCATCATCATCATCATCATCATAGGTGGTCCATCGAAATGAGGATGACTTGCTTCCACGCCAAAAAGAGGATAAGATCACAGGTGTTTCAATGAAGGACTACGTCTGCAAGGGCGGAAGATGCCTGTGAGTGGCGAGGAGGCCCTGACCTGCAAGAGCCCATGGCTGCCGCTTGCCACTCCTTTTATGGCCCCGACCTGCTGCTGATGGTCTCTTGCAGGTTGGGGCCTCCATGTCGTGCATAGGCATCATCCTTCACATCAATTTACCATTCAGGTGCATCCAACCCTTTTTGGTCTATGCACGTACTCACATCCCCATCTATCCATCCACCATTGACAGTCATACTCATCCTTATGCAAAGTCATGCCTATCCCTTAAAGTCAGCCACAACAAATGCTCTCCATCCATCGGGTGAACCCATGCCATTACTCACACTCATAGGTCTCTTTCCCTCCTGCACGATGTTGGGCTCCACAGGTCGATGGCTAGAAGTGACCAGCTTCTCCATGCTGGAGGGGGTGTGTTCCAGGCTCTGCATCCAATACAGTAACAGTACAGTGAGAGTGATTGCTGATATCCACATAAGAAGAATGGCTACTCCAGGAAGCAAGGAGACTATTGGTGTTTATGGAACTGCACCCCAGTATGAATCAGGAGAGGACAGAATGGGAAAAATCAGAGATAGGAAAAAAAAGTAATTTTACACAAGCTAACAGATGCTATCCATTATGTCCTTCCCAATTTATACGTAGAAAAATAATTAATTCTTCAAAATGGGATATGAAGACATTAATAACACTTGAACCTAGACTTTTGCATTCAGCACCAAAAAACTGAATGACAGAAAAAAATAATTCTCATTTAACAAATAATCAGAGCTAAGGACAAATTTAACCTCCAGTCAAGCTGACATTTTTATAAAAACTAATCTATGCAGGAAACTACATGCCTATGTTTTATTATCTTTCTCTGTCCATAGTTGTCCCTGACTGCTCTATTTAGTGGGTGATGGATGTCTGGACATCCTGGTTACAGAAAAATGCAGCACTATTTTTGATTCTCTGCGAAGAGATACACTAACTCTGGCTGGATTAATGATGGTCTGATGGCATAGCTGGAACTGACATGCAAACATATCCTTAAATTGACAATCTATCATTCTATTGCACAATGTCTTTTGGAAGAGACCTAAATACTTTGCACATGTTCTTCAAATTTAAATATTATGTTACATAGTTACTGATACCTTTCGCTCAAAGGGGTGTTACATTTCAATCTGAAATGTAAACATGAGCTGCTAATGATAATAGCAGCTCTAATATTTCTGCCATCCACATTTTGGAGTGCTAAGTAACATAGGGGCCGAAATTGCCCCTTTGCACAGTGCCAGTTAGTGCCTCCACCTGGCACTAATGGAGCGGTAATGAGTTAGCACGCGGGAGTGGCCACCACATTGACCCACGCAGAATTGCCCACCTCTTTGCCGATGGGGCTATGGCTTTGCACCCTGCTCCGGTGTCACTTGCGATGCTCCTCTGCGCATTGCAATGATGAGATCATCACCGTGTGCATCGCCTCATCACCATCCTGGAAGATTATATTGCCCCACGCCCTTCTAGCGAATGCTTGCTGATGCGAACGACAGCTTTTGCTGTCGGTTTCTAGTCGTCAGGCTGCAGCGCCAGTGATATTTATTGGAGATATTTTTTGGTCGGCCAAATATTTTCCCAGTTATTTTGTTTTTTGCATGCGCCACCACCATCATTGATTGCTGGCCCTCAGTTTACTTTAGCTTCCATCGCACCCCCTGCTTTAGTCAGGTCCATTTGGAGTCAGCATTCTTCGCCAATCATGGGCTCAGTGTTGGCAGTAGACCACCTCCCCCAACTTCACCACGGAGGATGGTTCGCAGAAGACAATGGTGCCGTGATTTTGCCAGGCAAAGGAATCAGGAGAGGGAAAGTGAAAGACTCCCACTGGGAGAGGGACCAACACTGGGAGAGGCCCATGGAGAGGATCATGGAAAAGGGCATGCACCGAGGTTGAGGGAGAGGAATAGGGAGAGGGAGAGGAAGAGGGACAGACACAAGCAGATGGAAAGGGACAGAGAGAGGCAAAGGGAACAAGAGCAGCAGGCAGAGGCATAGCAGCAGGAGAATGCAGAGAGACAGCAACAGCAGGACCAACATGAAGAGATCCATGTGGATGTGGGCAGAGGAAGACACTTACACAGATGCGCCAACAGAAGGCCGTATGCACATAGGGTGTTTCGCCAACAGTTTTCCTACTTCACTGAGGAAGTGTGTCCGAAGACGGCGAAGACAGCTATGCCATCTGCTGCAGCCACAACTTGAGCCTCAAATAAGGGTAAGAATGGCTCTCTCAGTGGCAGTGAAGGTCACCATCCCCCTCAATTTCTATGCCAATGGATCTCTCCAGGGAGCCACAGCAGACACCTGGAACATCTCCTAGTTTGCCGCCCTTGATCCATTCGTGACATCACAGATGCTCTGTGCAGAAGGAGGATGGAATGCATCTTATTTCACATGACCAGACAGAAGCAGCTGGTGTGGTCAACTGGCTATGTCAGGATGACGCGCTTCCCCTTGGTGCAGGCTACCAATAGTCTGCACACACGTTGCCTTGAGGGCTCCGCACCGCTATCCTGAGATCTTTCGAAACTGAAAAGATAGCACTCACTCAATGTGTAGTTGGTGTGCGACCACACATGCACAATAATGGCTATTAATGCCCGCTATCTTGGCAGCAATCACGATACTTTGTCCTGTGGCAGACCAGTGTGTCAGCTCTGTTCCAGCCACCAATGCAGCTCCCCGAAGACAAGGGCTAGCCGCTATGCATCGGGCTCATGTCTCCCCTCCACAAACCCACCACTCCTGCCCAGCACTCTTATAATGACAGGCATGTCACCACCAAGAGCATCATTGACCAGACCATCGGAGTGCTGAAGCAACAGTTCTGCTGCCTTCACCACTCAGGAGAAGTCCTGCAGTATGCGCCTGACCGGGTGTCCCTATTCGTCGTCGTCTGCTGCATTCTTCACAACCTGGCAATCATGAGGTCACAACCATTGCCCAAAGATTTAGCCATTGCACATCAGGAGCAGGAGGAGCAGTAGGACCGGAGGAGGATGAGCTGCAGGAAGAGAATGAGGAGCTGCAGGAGGAGGCACAGCCAGCAGTCACGATGCGCCGACATCGTCCCGATCCTGCAAGATAGATCCGAGACCATCTCATAAGATCTCAATAAGGTCTTTGTCACTTACCACTTCCTTTGTGCCTCCCATAAACACATCAATGATCCCTTCCTTCCACATCACATGCCCAAAAATGAAATGAGACACAACACCAAATAGTAAAGATGAGAATCAACATTTATGTGTAAAAAGTGTAACATCAACCAACATAACATATATCATTCACTCTTGAACATAACATAAGAACATAAGAAGTAAGAGCAGGAGTAGGCCATTAGGCTCCTCAAGCCTGCTCCGCCATTTAATAAGATCATGGCGGATCTGATCTTGGGCTCAGCTTCACTTCCCTGCTCACTCCCCATAACCTTTCACTCCCTTATCACTTAGAAATTTGTCTGCCTCCACTGCTCTCTGGGGCAGAGAATTCCACAGATTTATGACTCTCAGAGAAGAAATTCCTCCTCATCTCAGTTCTAAATGGGCGACCCCTAATTCTTAAACTATGTCCCCTAGTTCTAGATTGCCTCACGACGGGAAACATCCTTTCTGCATCTATCTTGTCGAGCCCTTTCAGTATCTTATACGTTTCAATAAGATCACCTCTCATTCTTCTAAATTCCAATAAGTAGAGGCCCAACCTGCTCATTCGTTCTTCATAAGTCAACCCCCTCATCTCCGGAATCAACCAAGTGAATCTTCTTTGAACTGCCTCCAATGCAAGTATATCTTTCCTCAAATAAGGAGACCAAAACTGTATGCAGTACTCTAGGTGTGCCCTCACCAATACCCTATACAGTTGTAGCAGGACTTCCCTGCTTTTATAATCCATCCCCCTTGCAATAAAGGCCAACATTCCATTTGCCTTCCTGATTACTTGCTGTACCTGCGTACTAACTTTTTGTGCTCCATGCACAAGGACCCCAAGTTCTGCTGTACTGCAGCATTTTGTAGTTTCTCTCCATTTAAATAACAATTTGCTTTTTTATTTATCATGCCAAAATGCATAACCTCACACTTACCAATATTATACTACATCTGCCAAATGTTTGCCCATTCACTTAGCCTGGCTATATCCCTTTGCAGATTTTTTGTATCCTCTTCACAACTTGCTTTCTCACCCATCTTTGTATCATCAGCAAACTTGACTACATTACACTCAGTCCCTTCATCTAAGTCATTAATATAGATTGTAAATAGTTGAGGCCCCAGCACCGATTCCTGTGGCACCCCACTAGTTACCGTTTGCCAATCGGAAAATGACCCATTTATTCCGAATCTCTGTTTTCTGTTGGTTAGCCAATTCGCTATCCATGCTGATATATTACCCCAACCCCGTGAGCTGTTATCTTGTGCAGTAACCTCTATGTGGCACTTTATTGAATGCCTTCTGGAAATCCAAATACACCACATCCACTGGTTCTCCCTTAGCTAACCTACTCGTTACATCCCCACAGAACTCCAGCAAATTTGTCAAACATGATTTCCCTTTCATAAACCATGCTGACTATGCTTGAACATATTATGCTTTTCCAAATGTCCTGCTACTGCTTCCTTAATAACGGACTCCAGCATTTTCCCAATGTAGACGTTAGGCTAACTGGTCTATAGTTTCCTGTTTCCTGTCTGCCTCCTTTTTTAAATAGGGGTGTTACATTTGCGATTTTCCAATCCGCTGGGACCCTCCAGAATGCAGGGAATTTTGGTAGATTACAACCAATGCATCCATTATCTCTGTAGCCATTTCTTTTAAAACCCTAGGATGCAAGCCATCAGGTCCAGGGGATTTGTCCAGCTTCAGTCTCATTATTTTACCGAGTACTTTTTCTTTAGTGATAGTGATTGTTTTAAGTTCCTCCCTCCCTATAGCCCCTTGATTATTCAGTATTGGGATGTTTTTAGTGTCTTCTACTGTGAAGACCGATACAAAATATTTGTTCAAAGACTCCACCATTTCCCTGTTCCCTATTGTTAATTCCTCAGTCACATCCTCTAAGGGACCAACGTTGACTTTAGCTACTCTCTTCCTTTTTATATACCAGTAGAAGCTCTTACTATCTGTTTTGATATTTCTTGCTAGTTTTACTCTCATACTCTATCTTCCCTCTCTTGATTTTTTTTTTAGTCGTCCTTTGCTGGTTTAAAAACATTTTCCAATCCTTTGGCCTCCCACTAATCTTGGCCACGTTGTATGCCATTGTTTTCAATTTAGCACCATGTTTTACTTCCTTAGTTAGCCACGGATGGTTCTCCATTCTCTTAAAGGGCTCAATTTTCCTCTTTGCTGATTGTTTACATCCATGAGGATTAACAACCAATTTTTTTTTGTGCCTGATTGTGCCGGGAAAAAAAGTTGCAACTTTCGACAAAGTTAAATATAATTTTGGCGCTGTGGTACCCGAAGTTAAATCTGAGAGTTGAGCTTCAAGTCTGCGCCAAATGCTGAGGTTGCCAGAGTAACGACAGACACACTTAGCGAGGTTACGACGTTAAGGAGAGACACACTGAGGGCTGAAGCTCCCCCTGCAAGGTGAAGTTCCACGGCCAGGGCTTGCAGTGGCAGGGGAGCGTGGCGGGGGGGAGGGGGGCGACATTTGGCTCGGGGTTGCAGCAGGACCGGGAGCGGTGGGGCCATTTGGCCCAGGGTTGCAGCGGGGCCAGGAGCAGGGGGCCATTCGACCCAGGGTTGCAGCAGCACTGTGAGCAGGGTCCTTTCGACACGGGAGCGGTGGGGCCATTCGGCCCGGGATTGCAACGGGGCAGGCAGCGTGGGGCCAACACCAAAACAAGTAATCTTTAATGTACATAGATGAAAATGGAACGTATTTTAACATGATCATTATAAACTATCTTTATGAGCAAGACTAAACTGCAAAGAAACAGCTTCAATATAGACCTCAGCGCCGATTTATAAACTATCTATGAGCAAGACTAACTAAACTGAAAAGAAACAGTTCCGATATAGACCTGAGCAATGATTTTCTTAAGTTAGTAGGGTATTTTCTGAATGGTACTTAAGGCCACTCTGCGCCGTCCTTAAAAAAATTGATGTTGGGGAAAATTGCTTAAATGGCCAAAAAGGGACAAATACGGCGCGGAATTCAGTTTTCGACCAGACCGGCGCCAAAAAATCTGGGGTACAAAAAATCCGCCACTGATAGTCGCCGTTGGCATACAAACTTTGCGAAAAGTTGCAAATTCACGATTACTCCAAAAAAATCAACAGACGCTGTAGGGGAGGACGAAAACCCCCTCATTTTACCCAGAAGGAAAAGGGCTGTGGGATCAGTCTGTGCTGTGAATTGAAACCGATGGAAGGAAAACTTTGGGACACAAATGGAGACCCCCCCCCCAGTGTTTTGACTCATAGGAAAGGGAATTTAATTTGGAACTATCTACCAGAAAGTTTGAAATCCTAAAGTGCACATGGAAGAAACTACGAACTTTAATCGAATTTGGGATTTTTTAAAAGGTCTGCAAGAAAAGGGGTGGAGTCAATATCAAAAGGGCCAGTTTGGACATTGGAACTAATCAAATTGTCTGGGAACTGTATACCCTCGAAACTTGCCCCTTGAAAACATTAGCATTTAAACAATGCCACATACATATTCCAACACCTTTTTCATCAGGCATAGAAATATCTGGCTCAGGCCAGACTAGCACAATGGCTACAGGAGGCCAATGCAATCAACACCCACTCAAACCTTGAGTAGGTTAAGATCAGTGGAAAAAAAACCTAAAAACCTCAAACTGCTGCATTTTTCAAAATCAAAAGTCCACCAATGAGAAGAATCGACTTCAGCAGGAGAGGCGGACTGGATAATCTGGCTATAAAAAAGGGGTTTCTGACGTAGTGAAAAAAATAAGTGATGATTTTCCCTGCCCTCGTGATTCAACAACCACAACCACAAGCCTCTCGACACTGAAGGAAAACCAGTGTCCGAAGACACCGAAGATAGAAGAAACAAACCACCAGACTGCGGAAGGCACAGTAGTGAGTATAACCTCCGGTCCCCAGAACTCCCAACTCAGTTAGGCCAGGAAAGGTGGGAGGTTGGGCATTGTACTGCTAAACTGGTGTAAAGATTTTCGTTGGGTCCGTTTTAGTGGGATTTAGGGGGATTGTTTTGTTGGTGTATTGCTGTTTGTTGAGTTACACCTTGTCAAATAAATTGGAAGCCTAAAGTTCCTCTTGGAATCACCTTGTCTCAGTTCTATTGTATTACATCTCCTGATCGTGAGTCTTATGTCAGAACCGTGTAAGGGAAGCTAGGAGCGCCTCAAAAACGCTCAACTGTGTGTCACAGGCTAGGGAAGAAGGGGTTAGGAGTGTTTGACACTCACAGGTGCCTCACAGGCTAGGCATAAGCTGTGGGGACGCACGAGTCTCAAAACCCCCTTCATAAGCTGTGGACACAGTCTCTCCAGGGGTGCTCTTGCAGCACTCAGGGTACCTCACAGGCCAGGCATAAGCTGTGAGGGCAGAAGCCCAGAGAGAGACACCCAAGGCACAACAACAACCCTGTGAAAACCCCTGACAGAACATGGTGACCACGAAGGGACTTAAGCAAACAGGAGATGTTAATATAACAGATGAGGTGATAAGAGAGGAAACTAAAATGGAGGAGAGAATTTCCTCATACATTTTTGGCAAGGTGAACCTCACCAAACCTTGGGTGCAAGCCCTCACTCGGGCAGAGCGCCCAGTGGATGCTGCTGCTCAGTGGACAGCAGGGAAGGACCACAACCACAGGGTGGAAAAGGCCATCTGGCTTATCTGCTTCACCCGCCAAGTCCGAAAGCTCGACCAGCGGGTGAAGGACTTGGAACAGAGTCTTCAGAAATCAGAGGAGCTCTCTGCTATCCGGGCTGCGGTTGGGGACAACCTGCTGGCCGAATTAGCTGAGGAGCAGCAAAGGAACCGGCAGTTGGAGGAGACCTTCCGAAATAGCCAGGACTATCTTCAGTGTCAGGTCACTGAGGCCAAGGGTAGTGAGGGGTCCCTCCGGGAACAGAACTCTCGGTACACCCAGAAAATTTGGGAACTGGAGAATAAATTAAAAGACGTACAGACAGCCTATAAAGTGGCCAGTCGCAGTGAGTTTGCAGATCACGGTCCCTGCCAGGAGAGGATTAAAACTCTCACCCACGCTCTATCCCAGGCAAAGGGGATGGTCGCCCTGATAGGACCCGGAGGGTCCACAGGGGACAAAGGAGAGTATTAGGGGGTAGAGGAGAATCCAAAGGTAAGAGACGCCCAACCACCTCCTGAGGCACCGGTGGTTTGTCCGGTGGGGTACCAGGAGGGGCGGGGCATGCAGGTAGTAGCATACCCAGGGCTGGGGGCAGGACCAATGTGTCCCATTTGGCAGCAGGGATGTGAGGCTC